>NC_139251.1:31224398-32424398 GCF_977018435.1 Lepisma saccharinum | reverse complement strand
AAAGGGACACATGATCAATCTCGTGTCGTCTCGAATTTTTAAAAGCCTGTCCCGTCTCGTCCCGTGGGCAACACTACTTTGGATAATGGGTATGAAATCATTTTCCAAAACCGTCACGTATCGTGCAGTAGTCACCGTGCCGTCAAGGAATATCGCACCGATTATTCCATGACTGGACATTGCACACCACACCGTCACCGGTTGAGGGTGGAGAGACTTCTCGATTGCGAAATGCGGATTCTCAGTCCCCCAAATGCGCCAATTTTGCTTGCAAATGGCCGACATCAACACGTTGCGTGCGGATGCGCATACGAATCCCCATCATGCCCTGTGGCCAGCCACGCAGTTTGGACGTCATCACGCGAACCGTTCAGAAATTATGACGGTTTTCTTTCATATAGTTCATTAATTGTCACCCTGTACTTTCCAATAAGGTAGATTCTACGTGAAAGGGAATATTTTGGATATTTCCAGGAAAACTTGATGAACGCAATTTTGCCAATGTTTGTCCACACCATGTCCAACGGCAATCTAAAATTTTAACGTCAAGTCACCATTTGTAATAATCTTAATGATTGAATCGAGTTTGAACGGAGCCTTATTCGGGCCAGAGATTTTGCTAGCATCTTCGCAACACCGCTGCCGCACATCACGGTGACTATTCGTCTGCATTATCAGCTGCGGACTTCATCACTCGTGCATATATCATGCTTCAACTAGATTCGCGTGACTGTGGTTGGCGCTAC
This sequence comes from Lepisma saccharinum, assembly GCF_977018435.1. Lineage (NCBI taxonomy): Eukaryota > Metazoa > Arthropoda > Insecta > Zygentoma > Lepismatidae > Lepisma > Lepisma saccharinum. Next base: position 32,423,652 of record NC_139251.1, on the reverse strand, counting down.
CTACGGAGGGGAAACAAACCGTTAAGCTGTTATCGCCCTGTACTCCACACCGTTGCATTCGAACTAAAAGCGGAAGCATTATTTTTAATGGCCCAGTCACGACCACAAAAATCATGGTGTTTTCCTTTACCGCCCCTGTTGGAGTAGTGTTTCCACGACGCGGGATCTGACATGAAGAGACAATTGGACGTAAGTGCAAGGGGAGATATGCTTTTCCACTCAATTTGGAAGATGTTGACTTTCTCTGAGGCATATACGGTTTACGATCTCCCAAATTAAGAAACTGCTTATTTCCTTTCCTCTTTATGATCGCAAAAGACACACCTTCATGCCTGAAACGTCACGAAATCCATAAAACTTCATCGCATCCGCTATCCAAGAAGCAATTTTGGCATCGAGTGTTATCTTGGGAGACATGATATTGTGGACTGAGTAGCGGAACTACAGCAAAGCATGTCATGATTTGTTTGTTTTGCATATACAGTTGTTTTTTTCTCTATCTCTTGTACATTACACGCCTGTGTACTCTTAGACTTTTATGCAACTTGAAGAGATGGAACTGACGGTTGCTATGGGGAAAGTATTGAAGTTGTCAGGTGAGGGGGAGGCGATAGCTTGGATATATGAGCAGTTATTTTGCTTGTCCCCGACCGATAAATTATAAGAAAGGAGAATCCCGTGAAGACAACATTTCCCAATATATAACGGGAAGCACTCAACTTTTCAGCAGCCCAACGATAGTAAAATTTTAATATTTACAGACCGTTAATAATAATAATGATAATAATAATGACTATTGCTTGATGTTAATGATTATATTCGTAAAGTATATAGACATATGTGTGTGTGTGTGTGTGTGTATACACATACACACATTTATAAATTTATGTTTTATATATGTCTTTGAATTACTATTTTTCACTGTAGTTTGTGTGATGTGAAGCTCATTATTTTTCTGTTTACATGTGAATCAAATTATGAATGTATGAATTATGAACTTTTTGTACAATATGAGAGTAATAGGTAAATAAATAATTAAATAAAAGTGTTACTAATTAACATTATTATCATTAAACATTTTACAATTAATAAAATATTTCTTTTAAACAATCTTATTGTGTATGTATATCAATGTGCATCTATTAATAACAACATAATTATTCTTCATTGTGTACATTGTAGAAGTGCATTCGTACTTTGATTTTCAACTATTGAAAAATCTATCAAAATGTGTCTGAATTTTCACTTTTTGATACTACATACAATTGATTAGTGCCAGTTACAGAATATTTTTCCATTACAAATTCTGAAACATGTTTAGGTTATGAAAAAATATTGTAATTGAATAAAATGAGATAATCCATTATTATTAAACCATAAATTAATTGCCAGTTAATAATAATAAAAATAATGAACGATCAATAATATTGTTGATTTGATTATGTAATTAATGCAAGATGTTTGCTAAACGAATGGGATGGGTTTGGACTCCTTAACCCTCCCCCCCTGTTTCAATTCTCGTAAAGAAAGACAAGTATAGAAATTGGAAAAAAATTAGGAAGGATGATGACTAAGCACTTTTAGGATTCTAAACAAGTAAATACCTAAATAAATAAAATGAAGTAAACTATATCAAAGTTGAATAATAATATTTTCTGGAATTGCAATATACAGCTTGACCAAGAAAAGAAAAACTATCTGGTCCTGTCGTCTAATTTTCAACCCTTAGCGAGCGGAGGGAGTGTGAGAGATGCAATCAGCTGCTTGCCGTGTAACCCTGTCCTTGCGTTGCCATGATGTGCAGCACTCTTCAACACAATATCGTCCCTTTTATTCAACGCCAAGTGTTCGTATCATCATGAAAACCGTACACAGCGAGAGCATAGACGTAATATTTAACGATGTTGAAGTTTTTGACAAAGAAGCAATGAATGGAAGTTATACATATGACACCACTGGGGCACTCAGAATACCAGCGAAGGGTAAGCGAGAGGAGGAAACAAATGACTATCCACTTTTGTTCGCGAGTTTGCTGGCGGTTCTTCCCACCTTGGTTGAGCTGTACAAATACGATTTTGTCTGAGTTTATTTCTCTTATCACAACAAACCTAGGCACACACAGAGAAAGAAATTATGCAAGTTAATGAATATAAAGGCAATACATAAGCTCTCGGACACCTACAAACTGATATTGCTGGAGAATTCAAAAGTGGCATAAATTTAGACCAAGACAATAGCTAGCGAGGCCTTATTTTCCATTTGTTTCCTTGTGTGCTTTGTCTCAATAAGGGTTTTATGCATGAAAGACCGAATACTTTTGAGTCACCCTATACAGTCACCTTGAAGAGTACTCATAATAGCCCCGTGTATGACGTAATGTTTCAAATTTTACTACCCATTTACTTTCTGAAATTGTTTACGAAAAATACTAACAGTAATAATTAATTATTGGCCATGAAATATTCGTGAGGCTATCAATGGTTACATCGTAGCAAGCGATCCATCAACATCAAATAAGTCGAAACTCGAACTTTGTTATGTGAACAATGTGTTGAGATAATATCAGACTTGTTTTGATGTCTTCTCAGCAGGCGACTTGCTGTTTGCGATTTATCAAAAATGTCGACATGATCAGGATCAGTCGAACCTTGTGGTGTAATCGCATTGCTAAATCGGACGTCCTGGTTTCGAATCCAGTAGCCTTTTTGCATTGGCGTAGCGGCATGCGAGAACCTGGGATAGATTAGAATGTGAAGCGATACAAAATCGTCAGGCACATGTCAGCAAAATATTATCCAACTTGAATAATATTAATAAAAATAAAAATTGCTGATTATGTATTAATATTAGGACTAATACAGTGTTTTCTCCACAGAGCCTTCAGGGGTCCCAGGTTTAAATCGCCACCTGGGCATGGGCCTTCTTGTGATTGTCTCTTCATCAATTTCATCATATCACTCATCCTCATCATTAGGGCTCGGATAATTATGCATATGCAAATGCATATTTAAGGATTTTTAACTAAAATGCATATTTCATATGCAGGTGCATATTTGTATGAAAATAAGTTGTTGATGTGCATATTTTTGTACCCACAACCAACACCGAACATATACTGTATTTATTTTTCATCTCCTCGCTTCCCTTTTCTTTATGTTTTCTGTCTCTCTTCTTTTCTTTTCCCTGGATTGTATGAAATGTGGCAAGTACGTCATTCTCACCTCAACAATAGACTAAGCTGGCAACGCCGCGTGTAAGTTTCTTATCGCAACAACGTGTGGATGATGTGGAACTTGATGTGTCTGACTTTGTTGCCCTAAAATACAGTCCACTTGTATCTTGCGAAGTGAAACGTGTGTTTCTGAATACCTATAAGACTATTCTAACTGAAAACAGAAGCAGTTTAAAGTTAGACAATTTGAGACATGTTGTTATCAAATTCAATCATGATCTTGATCTGTAGTGTATTGTGTTTCATTTAACGCAGAACCATATTAATTGAAAAAAATCTGTGTAGCGAATGATCATTCAGAATAATGCATATTCATTGCCTGGCATGTAATCTTTCTTTCATTGTTTGTAATATACAGCATTTATAAATTAAATAGGTTTTTTAAGTGCATATTTTACACTTTTTAGTGCATATTTTACACTTTTTAGTGCATATTTTACACTTTTTTAGTGCACATTTTGAGTTTTTTAGTGCATAACTATCCGATCCCTACTCATCATAAACTTTTCGTTTCTTTGAGTTGATTCATTCCTTCTATCTTTTGGAAGAAATTTAAGAAATTTTGAGTGAGTTTTCTTTCAAGATAAAATCATTATAATTTTGTCCCGTTTTCGAGGTACCCCTAAAATGCGTTTGGCTCATGAGCCGGTGTAATCCGGCACTGTATCTATATTAAAACGCATAACACGAACAAAAATCACAGATTCAATACAACAAGTATACTTACAGTGCTCAAAAAAAGTTTTGCATATTCAGTGTTTGTGATAATTTTATTGTACTAGATACATGGAATCATATTCAAGAGTACAGGGGAGACATACAAACAAAGAAAACACTGCAGCCATGCAGAAGAAACAAAATCATACCAGAAGCACAAGATTGAAAGTGTGGGATGCGAAACACAAAAGAAAGGCAGTGCAATACCGTGTACCTACGGCTCGCAGGCATGCTTGGGATCAACAGATGGGAGTTCAGTACCGTGTATAGCCACCTCGAATCTGAAGGCATGCTTGAACACGACGGGGCATGCTAAGGATAAGAGCATTCAACTTCTCCTGAGGAAGACTATCCCACTCTTGAATGGCAGCCTCCCGCAATTGCACCTTGTTCACAGGAGGATTTTCGCGGCTGACAATTGCTCGCTTCAGGTGACCCCATGCATGAGTCTTCTTGACGTCAATCCTTCCTCATGAAGTCAATTCCGCACTGTCTGATTGGAAACATTCGCTCCTGAGGCCCCCCGCAGGTCTTGGCACAAACTGGTAGCAGTTGCAGTGGGCCTACGACGTGCCGAAATCACCACGTACCGATCTTCCCTGCATGTTGTTTTGCGTGGCTGCCCTGTCCTTGGTCGATCAGCAACTGATTGTGTCCCCCTGAACTTTTTCCACACTCGAGAGACATCACTTTGGCTCATTCCAACACGGGCAGCGACGTCTACTTGGCGATATCCCTCTTGCAGCAGTGTTACAATTCGAATGCAGTCCGTAGCAGAAATGGTTGCTCGAGGCATGTTGCCCTTCGTTTTCCACCCGCTCTCTGTGCAGTTTCCAACCAACAAGTGTCGATACGACACGGACAATGCCTCCCATCGGGCTGCTTTCAAATCTGCACAAGGATCATGTGGCAACTACAGTACTGCCCTCTATCTGCTGAATATCGAACTCACTTGGCGTATTATGTCGGTTTCTGTCTCGAGCATTGCTCACATAATGAACATTGTATACCTTTTGGGGATATCGCGACTCAAACCGCATGCAATCATAATATGCAAAACTTTTTTTGAGCACTGTATATTCATAGTTCATTTATAGGGGGCTTGGCTTCTAAAATAAGACTGCAACAGCCAGGTTTATATAAAATACTAAGTATTTGAGAAATTCATATATTTAACTAGAATTTATAACCTGATAAAAACAAAATGTAATTTTATCGCCGACAAAATTGAGCCTTTCCCAGCTATTTTTCTGATATCTATTTAATGCAATGTTTTGTGTCCGAGGCCCCTTCAGGTGCAAGGCCCCGGGCGGTCACCCACTTTGCCCACCCCTTTCTACGCCTGTGCGTTTTTGCTTGTCCTGTCGTTCAAATTGCCATCCATTGTCTCGGTTAATTCGGCAGAGAAGAAAGCGACGTGGGACGAGATGACCCACGTCCATTGGCGGATTCAGCGGGATGGGCCCCTCCCAAAAGGGATGAAATCCATATTCTATTGGACACCAGCTTTTTTCCTTACTAGCATTGCCCATTCGGACGATATTGAAATAAATGCACAACGGGTGCGAAATTGTCACTTTTCCCCTTAAAGTAATAATAGAGGACAGCAAGCGAATCTCAAATTTGGCTTCCGGATTGTGAAAGTCGTCGCCCCCCTATCCCTCGTTTCTATCCGGCCCTCTGGATTACTTCCTACATAATCCCTCAATCTCTCCTTTCACCTCACCCTGGGTGCCAAGCGAGCAGATTATATTTGCGCCGGAATTACAAAAGGGGGGGTTTCACATAACAATTTATATTTGTATGTCCCTGGTTCGTTTACACATATACAGCAAGTGAATATACAACTGGTTAAATGGACAGTACCGTAGTTCTTGAAATTATAACATTCTCGTAGGATATAAGGGTTTATTATACGTAGTTATATATATATACATATTTTACAGAGCGTTTCCATGAGTGTCTTGCATAGACCAAAATTACCAAATCTCTAATAATATAGTTTCGCACCTATGGCATAACCATCGGCACTTCCCTTACCACCGAGTTAGCAAAACTATCTCGGTGGGCCTATCCTCAACTTAAATGATATTCCGTTACAAATGCGTTTCCTTACGCCTTCACTCCTTCTTTTGGGCATCAATTAATTAAATACGGAAATATCCACATAATCAAAGCTTTTTCTAAAAGGGGACTTGGGACAGCAACAGGGGCTGGCATAACCAGATGCTACATTGTTATATCCAGTTTAGCCACCATAAGTGGACTAAACTTGAGGAGACATTCCTCTTTCGTCGATCAATGGGGAAACACTGTTTTTTCGCTAAAGCCCACTGGCTCTTTTTATAGTCGGGGTAAACGTCCGTGGACGTGGACCCCGTAGCGTTGGAAAATTCCACGACAACGGTCTTTTGAAAGACAGCTAGCTCCCCCAACCGGGGAGGTTAAAAACAGGGGAATCTAACTTCCAGCAAAGCACAATCCAATAATATACACTTACATGCAATAATAACATAAAAGTACACTCATGGAAATATATTACTTAACCCTACACCTTGTAGCTGGCCAGCAATTAATTATTACAATATACCAAAACCAGTAATGGTCAATCCGACCGTTACAGGATAAATAAATTTACCACAATTAATTATTTAATCCTTTGACAAAGATTTAAGTTAGAAATAATACTGTGCTTTCGCATTGACCATTTTCTCACTTTGTTAGGAAATTTCAATATGTAAGTGATGTTATCAAATGCATTTATAATTCACGAGACAACATGGAAGGAGCAAAAAGAAACATGAAAAGTTATTTAAAAAATGCAACAAAAGGACAAAAAAATCTAAAAATTACCTACAAGAAAAAAAAAAGATAATGCTTTCTGGTTCTAACTGAAGGGAAATTGACTACTATCAGATTTATCATTGTCTTCAAAAATAAAATATGACTGTTCATCAACTTCCGACTCCTACTTATTACCTGTCGTGTAAATAAATTAGTGGAGGTGGTGTAGGGGGTTTTACCCTCACAAAACCTAACCATCTCCTACTACAACGGTGATTTCAATTCCAAGGATGATTCTCGTCCATCACCGTAACAATGAAAATGTTACATTTGCAACAAAACTAGATTAGATTTTCAAACAGAAACTTGTTCGCGAAGCAAGCCAGGATCCAGGCTAAGGGGGCTGATCCTACAATCATACGAATATCTAATTTAAATAGTGTAAAATGGTAATTAATTTTACTTCCTTAGCAGGCTTAAATATTAGATCGAAAAAATTTGTGTATAATAGAGGAACCAGGCTATATTTTCATATTCTACCATTTAATCCAAAGAATAAATGGATCCACAGCTCCCGAAATGTATAGTTTCTTAGTGAGAGGTCACACAATATAAACTTTATGAGTAAAATTTGGCTTTAACTTTTATAGCCTTTTTTGACGGAATGTAGGTATAAAAGTTAATAACAAAATATACTAACTATGATTTTCAGTACACTTACTGTACAAAATGTAAGGAAAATAATGGACAACAATTGTGTTGGACATTCACTAATATGGTGCATCGAGTAGCAACGTCTCTCCATTTATGTAATAATAATAATAACAACAATAAATTTGGGTTATTTTTAATAATTTATAATAGTGATTATTGTAAAATGACAATTAGGCCTATAACCGTGGTAATAGGCCTAATTAGTGTTGTTATTATTTCTACTAATTAAGTTTTATCAGTGACCTGCTCCCCTCTACAAAATATTTCTGGCGACGCCTGTGCTGATTAGGGATGAGCCCCCCCCCTCGAAATAAAATCCTGGCTAGGGGCCTGCAAAGATCACTTTTGTTTTGAAATATCATCAGTGTGATCTTTCGTGGCACCTTCGACACGCTCGATTGATTTGTTTGGTTCATTTTACTTCGCTTTTCTGCCAGTCTTGGCTAATGGCGAAGGTGAGGATGAGTGATGATCTGATGGAATTGATGAAGGAACACTCACAAGCAACACCCATGCACAGACAGGCCGAGATTCGAACCCCTGGCGCTTCGCTAACCATCCCACCACGGAGATCGGCACCATCGACACGTGAAACTAAAGGCGTGTAAGGCCACATAAGAATCAGAACAACTGCGTTCTAAAAGTTACAACTACTAAATTATATTATCATTAATCATATCGTAGGATATTTTCGTTTTTCTCCTTCCTCATCACCAGTAACATTTTCTTTCTTGATGTCCAACCCCGCTAGAGGTAGACAGATGGTGTCGTCCTAATTGCGAACAGTCCTAATTGCGAACAGTCCTAATTGCGAACAGTCCTAGTTCCGAACAGTCCTAATTGCGAACACATTATTCTGCCTTGGGACCTACAACTTTCTCCTACACTTCCCGAGTCTATTTAACGATTTTGTTTAAGGGACTCAGTTCGAGACTTGAGGCTTGACAGTATTTTGTTGGGTCATAGAAAATTCGACATAATTAAAGTAGTCGTCAAAGTAACTATATATAATTTAATAATAAAAGTGTGGCCTACTTTTTATAGGAATACATACTGCACATTCTTAACTGAAAAGAGCTTCGTCATTTAATAATACAATTATTAGCTTTACCTAAATTTCAAATTTAAATTTCAAAACACATGACACTGTTCTTAGAAATTTAGGAATATCACCAATCTCATACTTGTGAGTGCTTCTCGTCAAAAAACGAAAACACATTTTTTCTTCCGTTTTATATCTTCCAGGCTCATTTCCATCCTAAGAATCATGTCATTGGACTTCTTTGCCTCAGCCTTTAAGCTTATATAAGGTTTTCCACTCTCCGATGAGGACTACCTAGCTCACTGATGATTGTGCGGTTCCATCAACTCCACTACATTATTTGTCCGGTGCTTCCTGTTGAAGCAGTTCCACATGACTTAAGGTTGCAAGGGGCTTTCGAGTTATTAACACGAATGAAAGTTAGGTTACGACTACAGACTGAAAGGGTGAAATGACCTTCGAGGGATTAACATAGAAGAAGATCTGAGAAAGGTATCAAGTTGGCTATATTGTTGTTAGTCAAAACCAGCTGTCTGTTTTTGAAAACGGGTTCTTCAGTATCATGCGTTCGCAATTAGGACATGGAACTATTTCTGACTCTTATGCGTTCGCAATTAGGACATGGGACTATTTCTGACTTTTATGTGTTCGCAATTAGGACATGGAACTATTTCTGACTTTTATGTGTTCGCAATTAGGAGATGGAACTATTTCTGACTTTTATGTGTTCGCAATTAGGACATGGAACTATTTCTGACTTTTATGTGTTCGCAATTAGGACATGGGACTATTTCTGACTTTTATGTGTTCGCAATTAGGACATGGAACTATTTCTGACTTTTATTTATTCGCAATTAGGATGATTTAGGCATTATTCGCAATTAGGACACAACCAGACAAATTTGAGGGTGCCCGGTTGGCACGACACCTGAAAATTTTCAACTGACTTCTGAATTTTCAAATTCAGTGCCTTTTTATATAGCTATAAATATAATGTATATCGAGTTTCGCTAATGAAAATTTCCTTTCCTTTTTTAAACAAAATAACGACTTCATTGTGTTTTTATGTTTGCGTGTTTGACGTGTAAATCAGAGATATAAATGCGACATTATACATTTCTTCACTGTTACTAGCCGAATATTAAGATCTGCTGCTATATAGTAGAGTCGGCCATATATCAGAATGTATTGCATAGTTGTACATGCTGTTAACGGTTGAGCATTCTTTAGTAATGCCACTCCGGCGCAAATATTAATTACTTTTAATCCAATCTTGTATTCATTAATAAATCAAATGTTTTAAGATCATATTCCAAAATGTGTAGCTTTATCAGTAGTGTTATTTGACCTATTACTGGGGCGAGAAAGTATGAGCCCTCCCCAGGCTGATTTGGCTACACTTAAAACTAGGTCAAGATGTCCATATGAGCTTATTGCTCAAGTGTGCTACTCTGTCTAACCCAAGACTTTTGTAAAAAAGCCCTCGGGAATTTCCCGTGAAAGTATGACCCCCTCAGATTGATTTGGCTACACTTACAAAAGCTACATCTGTGAGATTGTTGTCCATAAGCTTGTTAAAAATATGCCCGTCTTGATATTGTTTTTGCTACACTTAAAACTAAGCCAAGATGCTCATAAGAGCTTTTTGCTTTTAGTGTAATACTCTGTAAAGTGTAATCTTATTAGCTACATCTACACCCACGCCCACCCACACCTACACATACACCCACACATATTTACTTCCGGTCCACTTCCGGTCTACTTCCGGTCCACTTCCGGTCCACTTCCAGTTTAAGTTCGGAGTAGTAATATGTTAACCCGAATATTTTAATTGGACACCAGGCCCAACTTGTTTATCTAGTACTAAGACAATGCATTGTGCAGAAGTCTTCTAGAATTGCTCTGTGACTCTCTCATTTCTTACATCATAAACATATGATTTTTCACCTATAAGAATAACACTACATATGGTGTCATCAGGGAGTGTATTATGGAATTCACAGATAGTTTTAATGTTTGTCCTGTCATTAACCACAACCTGTTTCCTTTTTGAGGTGTTGATGACAAACATGGGCCTCTGTGCTTTGAATTCATCTGGTGAGTAATACATGTCAGTATTCCCGGTTGTAACTCTTTTGTATGCTGTATAGGCCTCGTATAATTTAAGAAAATCATCCTTGGACATGTTTAAATTATAATTTTCTCTGGGGAACACCTCATTTCTGCCATTTTTAAGATATATGTTTTTGATGTTGCAGTTATCAAATTTACTTGAATTTTTTTCTTGATTATTGTGTCTTCCAGTCTGAAACAGTACCACCACAAAATCTGGCATGTCATATTGTATACTGGAGAATGAGTTTGTAGCATCAAATTCATAATAGCTACCAGTGGCAGGCTTCTGCACACATTGATATGTATAAAATTGTAAAGGCACCTGTGGATTTTTTAGTATATCTGCTTTGTATTTAAGAGCATAACTAGCTTCATATTCAACTACTGGAATTCTTAGCTCCATAGTCTGACTAAGGCATTTACCTTCATCAGGTAGGGTATTAGGCAGAGCTGCCCCAGTAGAGTTTAATGAACTGTACCTCATCAAAGCATTATTATCATTGGCAGCTCTTCTAAATGTAATTCTTAAACCACCCTTCCACATAATATCTTTGTAATCTGAGAAGAATCCAGGCAACAGGCGCATGGGGAACAGCACTGTGTGGCTCTTAGATATTATTTTATCACCAGCCTCAAATCCACCTATTTTGTAGTATGAGGCCTCGGTCTTGGATAATTTTAGTGTGGCCAAAGCTGTAGAGGTAATACCAGGATAGTCTACTCTGTTTATAACAACACCATGTTTTCTGATCTCAATTTCAGAGAACAGATGTGGCACAAAATTGTCTACCAGTCTTATATTTGAGTTAGTCGGATAATCTGTACCATCGAGCTTGACAACATCAAATTTGATGTATAGGTCTTCTCTGTGAGGGTGTATAAAGCCATCCCCTACATCAAGGTCAACCTCAATCTCTGTGTTGGCTTGATTTAAATTTGCAAAGGTCCTCCGGTTTGGGGGGAATGATTGTAGCTCATAACTCTCAATATTTTCCATTTTATTTATTTATTTATTTTTTTGTATGTATTTTTATTTAAATATTAATTTCTATGATAGCAGTTGTTGTGGCTCCAGCAAAATCAACCAATTCTTCTTTTTCATTAGTGACCATCAACTCAATATAATCTATTCTATTATGGCACACAGGAAAATATAATGTTGGTGATGGAGTATAGATGATCGGTTCCATAAATTCAGAGTTAGGTTTAAATGTTGCAATAATGCCAGTTTGTTTGTGAGTGCCTATGCCATTTGATTTGGTGATCATACCCTCGGCCACATTACAGTGAATATTTAGAGTTTCTATAGCTAAGAATTTAGGTATATTAATAGCAGTGTGTTTAATGGCTGGTTCAAGTTTTGTGTTGTTCTCGAATCCTAATAGTTCTCCTATAGTACCCAGATCTACAGTTTCTGTAGCAGACACAATCTCTACTCTGTGAGTGACAGAATTTTGAGTTAACACTATACCTCTGGGTAACTGAGCATTTAGAGTAGACAGATTATACTGCCCTGGAGTGATGACAATTTTTTGGTCACCAACTGTGATTGTGTTGTTGTGGTGTGTAATATTGTGGATCAAGTACATGCCATAGAATGCTCTAAGAGCTATTGTTTTGGGATATACTATATCATCATGTAATCTGAGTTTCAATATTGAATTTTGGCTGGTAAGATGGAATACTCCCATGATGTTTTAGATACCACAAAGCTTTTTGAAAATTTTCAATGGATGGTTTATTTATTTGAGACAGATATCTAAGAACAGATAAACACAGATGTCCACAATTAACATCTGTGAAATTTTGAACACGGGTATTATTGTAATAAAGATTAGTTGATTTTAGATATTTTACTAAATTCTCAGGTGGAATACCTCCAAATGAATCAAACACAAATGCCTGATTGTTTAAATATTTAAGATAGCAAATCCAGTGAGTGCCCTGATTTTTATACTTATCCAAATTAACTATGCCACACTCTTTTTTGAGTGGTTGTTCTGGTAAAGAATCAGACATGTATACTCCTCTAAAATTTTTGATTCCCAGTGGTTTGATTAAAGCTTCAATATCTTGATTGGTAAGCGGCTCTTGTTTTTTTAAACTTATTTATAACTTTCTTAAGACCTTTGCCTTGTTTTTCCATAGCCAGATTATGGCGCTTTTGTTCATCTAATTCTGCCTTATTCTTCTTGGCATCTATTACTGTTTTTGCTATAGCAGCTGATCCCCCAGCTAAGCTGCCAACAGCACCGAGTGCTGCTAAAATAGCTGGGATACTAAATATGAAACCACCTATATGTGATTTTTTTCTAGATTGCTGTAATTTTTTTAATTGGGGGGTACTAAGTAATAATTTCATACCATGGCCCCTGGCAAGACAAGAACTTTTTTTCTTGCGCTGCTTTTTAGTTAGAAGACTATCAATAGTTTTAAGAGATTTAAGACCTGCATAAGGTATCTGATACATAACACCCTTGGCCTTGATTTTTGGTTTATTATATACATATTCTGGGATTAACTAATTCAATTAAATTGTAGCTAATTTATTTAATTTATTACAACCCCCACCCCAGTTTTTGTTTGGTGTTCATAGCTATGGTGGTCCCCAATGCTGCTATTCTCTCACCCAAAGAAGCATCTTTGCTTACAAATCTACCAAATGCAACCTCTTCTAATTTTTTGTCTGCTACATGTCGCTTGTCAAGATCGGTATGTGTATTGTATGCTATGTCATGGTCTCTACAAGCAGCATCTAGGGGATTAACACCAGGATCACCTCTGTTTAGTCTATGGTCTAGTTTGGTGCCTGGACCACAATACTGATAGCCTGGTATGTGTAGTTCAAATGGCAACTCGTTTATGATGTCATTAACTAGCCCCCGACCCTCAGAGATATTCCAAAATTTAGGTGGTAGAGTATTAATAATTTTTATAAGATATCCAATGCCCTTAGTGTCATTCACTATAAAATTAGACAATTTGGTTGTTATCATGTCCATAATTCCAACCTTTTCATTGTAAAAATTGTGGTTGCCAGCATTTTCCTCCCCAGCTATCACCAGCAACCTATCTACAAGTTTCCTGACATCGTCAACCGAGACAAATTCTTTAGGCAGGGTGTTGTACTGTTTGATCCCACTACCAGTCTTGATCTGTGACCATATGGGTTTGATTAAGTTGTTGTTTTTTGCTCCACTGCTAGACTTGACTCTTTTTTGTGTGGGATCATTGTTCTGGTATAGAGCATCTGATTTTATTAATATTTCTTTGTAGTGCTCATAGTCTTGATCTGTATAGCTGCTAGGTCTCTTACGAGTTATTAGTTCCCATAATCCAGGTGTTCCTGGATACTTAACAAAACCACCTGTTTCTCCAAGATGAGATTCTCAATATACTATTAGATCATCTCCCATAAATGTTACTCTAAAATTGCCAATTCTATGTATGATGCTACCATCAACCTCCGTGTCAGCATATAAACCAAACACCTTATCTTTGTTGTCTTTAGGAGTGCTTAAATATTTTTGAGCAAGAAGACCCAATTCAATAGGATCCTGAGTAGCTTCAATTCTTCGAGGAGGAACAGGACTAGGTGTATGAATACTAGAAAGTGGGGTGATTGGATAATCTAATATATTCCTAGCAGCTACAGGTACAAGCTCTGTGATCAAATTTTGATTCTGCTCTGTAACAGTTTTGATATTTTTACCCAGTTCACTAATAGCATCAATAATAGGTTGTTCTGTGCGCTTGTGTTGTTCATAGATACCTCGGTTCTCTACTTTCCATCCCTTAAATCTTTTTACAAGATAGTCTCTTAATTTAAGATCATCAATAATTGGTCTTTTCATGGTTATTTATATATGTTTCAATGTCTAGAAAATTGTTAATTTTATTTCTATATTTACCACTATTAGGTTTCCTTGTCATATCAATTGTGACAAACCCATAGCTGTCCTGGTTCCAGCACCTACTGCAAAACTTAGAAAAATCATTGTAGCTCAAGTCCCCACCTACATATTCATCATGTATGTGTTTGAGGTTGGTATGGTCTTGATGAAACACACATATAAAATTGCTGTTGTCTCTTATCAGCTGTTTTGGTATTTTAGAAAAAGTTTGTGCCAGGTAGAAGCAATCTATATTTTTGTGTCGGTCCTGTGTAAAAAAATTTCTAACCTTGTTTTGGTTTTCCAATATAATATCATCAAATACAACAACAGAGTTATCGAGACATTCATGAAGTGGTTTAACATCTGATTCAAAAGTGGCTATATCTAGTCCATCATATAGCTTCATTAGCTGCTGATATTTTAATTGTTCTAAGCTCTTAGAGAAGACATACAAGTGCCTGTTTTTCCAGTCTAACCAGTTGGGTGCCAATAAAAAATTATCAATCATTAGTGTAGTTTTACCACAAGCCGATGGCCCAACAATAAGACATCTAATATTATCAGGCAGCAGCTTTCCATTTCTCTTATTCTGGTGTTCAGGATCTGGTAGTCTTTTTATAACATCCCAGGTGTTCATAGTATCACTTTGTCTGCCTCGATCCAGCTGTGTTCTGGGAGTCCTAGCCATTTGACCAGTATTTTCTTGCCTTTTCTGCGAATAACTTTTTCTATAAGATATGTGTCGGGCTGTTTAGTTTTGCTAAGTTCTTCTTCATAAAATCTGCCTTTAAGAATTTCTCCTCGATGGTCTTTTATTATATATGTATTACGAGTCCCAGGTTTAACTTGATCCACTGTAAATAATTCAGTACTCCAGTTTCTGGTAAAACCTCTTTTAAATAAGTGCTTATATTTGCTAATTCTTACTTGATCACCAACTTTGTATTTAGCTTTTTTTGTTGTTGGTTGGTATTTAGGATAGTAAACAGTACTGATCAATTTTTGCTCATCAGATGAAGTTACCTCAGAGGGCCTCATGTTGATTGTGGTGTGAACTGAATTATTATATTTATCTAGACGTTCTGGTAGGATAGTAAGGCATTTATAATTACCTTGAAGGGCAAATTGTTTATACATATGATTTTTTAGAGTTCTGTTGAATCTTTCTACAATAGAGACCTTGAGATCACTGTAACTCGAGTAATGTTTTATTGAATGGCTTTTAATAAATTGTTGGAACACCAAATTATAAAATTCTTTGCCATTATCTGTTTGTAGATAGCATGGTGATCTTCCACTCTGATTAATAATTGTCCTGAAAGCTTCTGTAACACATTTTCCAGTCTTAGATTTGAGCGGCAAAGCCCAAGCAAATTTTGAAAATGTATCTATAACAGTAAGTATATACTTGTAGCCTTTGTTGATCTTGTCTAAGTTTTTCAGCTGTCCCCCATGAGGGGCCATCTCAACCAAGTCACACTGCCATAAATCATCTATGCCTTTTGTAACTACTGGCAGTCGCTTATAGTTATGTCTGGCTGGTTTGTGTAGCTCATCAACAATACTTTGTCTAGACATAGTATGTAAACAAGAATATTGCAACTATGGGGTGTTCAGCAGCTGATACTACAGGATTTTCTAAATATAATTTGTCTCCTATTTGTATTTTAAATTCAAGAGAACCATCATCTTCAGCATAAGCTGTCTCTAATGTATTGGGGTCTGTAAAATTCTCTAACTCTACACTGGTGACCTTTGGTTTGTTGTCAGCATTGGTTATTGATAAAGTAGGATAGTAGTGTGCCTGTGGTTGTAGCCAATATTTGATTTTGATTGGTCTGAGTGTACCTCCAACAAAAAACTGGCAATAAAATTGTGCAGGGGACAGCATATACAATTTACCACCTGGTGTAAATGGTGAATCATATTCTTTATTGGGGATACTGTACAATTCAAGGATTACTTTATGCTTAGGATTCTCGATTAGGCCAGTTATTTATTTTTCTGCTGTAAGCAATCTACTTATTACAGATTCAAGATGCTCATTGATAGTCCTAACAATCTCATCGTGGCCTGGTTTAATTCTTATGTCCACAGCAAGTTTTTTGTATTGTTGCACAACCTCTTGAAGCTGCGTGGCAAAAACAGACAAAGCATTTGCTTGGTTGGATTCCATGGTCCCTAGCTGTTGCTTAATGTTAGCTACAATTTGCTGTAAATTTTCAACAACAGCTAATTTTGAATTTTGAGCTGTAAGATCATGGACTTGTCTTCTGATATCTTCAAACAGGGCATGCAGTTCATTAATATGTTGATTAGTTGGTAGAGTGGCCACTGTTTGAGTAAGGTGTTTGATCTCTGTCTGGATATTCTTGATATCTTCTGATTTCAGTATGCGATTCACAGCTCTCTTAATATTTTTAAGTTCCTGAGATGTAGGCAGATTGGCTACAGTATTCTGCAAAGACTCAAGTGCTAATTTCACAGCATTTAATTCACTAGCATCAGCCACACTACGCATAGGATCTTGGAGCAGGGATATGTCTGCCTGAGTAGGTTGATTGTTGTAAAATTTCAAGCTTTGTTTGGATATCATCGATCAAATGATGAAAATGAGATAGCTCAGATTCAGTGTTGAGGTTTTCAAGTTTGGTGATCTGTTGCTGGACACTGACAAGAGTATCTACAATACCAGGCAAGCGAGATTCTAGAGTTTCTTGTACATTTGTCAGATCATTTTGTACTGCTGCTATGGTACCCTCAAGATGGGTTATGGTACTCTGAATTTTTCCAAAATCTTCATATGTCTCAAGTTGCAGCTTGATGTTGGCAACACTACGAGTTATAGCACTCAGAGCATCAGAAGATGGTAGGTTGTTCATAAAAGTTTCAAGTGTCTCAATTTTTTCTTTAACCTCGGCTATGGCATTGTTCAAGGGGTCCAGATTAGGAATCTCCAGTGATTGAATTTGTTCTTTTAGAGTGGAAATTACTAGATCAAAATCTTCTTGTGATTTTATGCTTTTGACAATTGTTTGGAGCTGTGCCTGGACACTACCAATCTGCTCTTCTAGTTGTTGTTTCAATTGCTCAGAGTTGGTAGCCTGAGTTTTTAATTTGGCTTGAAGAGCTGCTACAGCTTCCTCTAAATTTTGAAAATTATCCAATGTTGCCAAGTCAGTATATTTTTGAAGCAATAATTTAAGTTCTGAATCAATTTTAAGAAGAGGGTCCATGCATTGTGATTGTAAATTGGTAATCTCTAGTTGAAGACTGGCATTGAGTGTGGTTTGTAAAGCTTGTAAATCAATTCTTAATTTTTTTACTCTGACGTCAAGCATCAGAATCTCATCACTGTGATCTTCATGTCTTGTATGGCCAAATATATCATTAGGCATTTTTATTTTTTTGTTTTAGCGGTTATTTATTATAAAATATCTAATTCTTAATTCTATAAAAATAGGTATAAGCTTGTCATAATATCCTGGGACCTCAATATATAAGCAGTCACCGGCAGAAACAGTATATACAGTGCCAGAAATCATGTTTGAGTGCTTAATTCTATAAATATTTCTCCCTACTGAAACTTTGACATCACCCTCGGGAGTTGTAATAAATTGTAATTGACCACCTATAGGTAATTGGTATAGCTCGACCACAAGGAAAAAAACCTTCCGTCCAAAGCGTTCGCGCAACTTCCCTGCCGTTATCGGTGTTCGGGGCAGTGTTGCCAGGTCAGATTTGAAAAATTCGGGAGATTGTTCCTTGGGAACCAGAAGTTCTGCTACAAAATCCGATGATCTAATAGAAGAGGATGAACGACGTTCTTGGGGGGAAGGGCGGCATAGTTGTGCGCACTGGGGGG
This sequence comes from Lepisma saccharinum, assembly GCF_977018435.1. Classification (NCBI taxonomy): domain Eukaryota; kingdom Metazoa; phylum Arthropoda; class Insecta; order Zygentoma; family Lepismatidae; genus Lepisma; species Lepisma saccharinum. The sequence goes on along the minus strand of NC_139251.1, from coordinate 32,405,287 downwards.
GGGGCAAGGGGGAGTGGCGCGCATTGTTTACGGTGTAAACGTCACAGATACTTTTGTAACAATGGTGCTAAACCCAGCACCCTGTGTTTGGCGAAAATATACCGAAGATCTCCATTTCAGGAGTGGACATGTTTCAAACAAAAGAAAGTAAACCGCCCGATGGAACCGACCAACATCTTTCATCTCTTCCGCATTTTCCGGTTAGAGGGTGCGTGAAAAACACCCTCAAATTTGCATCGACACAAGGGGTTGGGATGCCTCTATTATCGCGAGGAATTTTTATGACAGGAAATGGTAGAAAGTTGTGTTCACAGATGAAGCGATTTTCCACAATCTTTCAAGTCGAATGCTAACAATAACAAATCAATTTGCCTTCTGATGGTGTTCGGTGTACAGCTATCGATAGGGGTGGGCACGCGTCCTGCACCATAATGAAAAAATGCATTACGTATGTGAAATATATTTGGTGAATTAGACAGCATGTCTTCCTCAATAATTCAAGATAGCAACGCTTATGCTAGGGTGCCACCCATCCTCCCCATCTGCTAGAAATACACACACACCCACAAACACATACACGTATAACATAATTTGCCCACGCTACGAAGTCAGTGTTTCTACCTCGTAAGGCAAGGACGTTTCACTGTGTTTGTGTCACTTCATCCATTTCATCAGTTTTTCATTCATCCATATTGTCGTACTTACCGGTAGAGGCACAAAAGCGACGTAAAATAACTAAAATAGAAATAGAGTTTGGGGTGGGATAAAATACAGCCATCTAAAAATAGTAATTTAGTAAAAGTAATAAAATAATGTCCTAGCACAATTGAGTAGCGTTTGACATAATTTCACAGTTCAAACCACATTTCAGGGCTGAGTGGAGTTCCACTCCACATCTCCCCTCCATGTTCAAGTAAAGATGAGCAGGAAACGTGTTTTTGAGCTGGCCGTCGGAGGTGCCATAGCAATAGTTTATTATGGAATCCTACCGAGAAATCAATAGGTCTGGCAACACTGACGTTGGCGACTCTGAAGGCTTCTTCCTCCTGTCTTTTTCCCCCACCCGCCAGCGCGATGGGGTCTGCGCAGGTTTCTTTCCTTGTGGTTCCACTATAGTGGTTTAAGTTATTGTTAAATATGTATAATGTTTTACCTGTTTTATCATCAACATCTGTAAGTATGCTATTTTGATGAATAATTAACAAACCACTTAGTTTAGATATTATATCAGGAGAAGGTGCTGGTGTTGGCAAATCCATAATAGCTTTTTTTAAAAAATTCAAATAAATTGATTGGCATGTTTATTTATTTCAAATCATGCTCTGTGATTGGACATTGATTGTCACTTATCAAGTCACAATGTCCCCATGGTAAAGTATGTATGCCACATGACAAAATACATCTCTTATCATCATGTGGGTCTAGAGCTACTTTTCTAACAATATTGCTAGTTAACAAGTGATCTTTACTCTGAATTCTGTTTTCTGATGTTCTGATTAATCTCTGATTTGAGACAATCTTCATAATCTTTAAATTCAAGCTCTTTGTCTACAGTGTCTCTACTAATACCCTTAGCTTTTTTGGCAACAGCACCACTAGATGTTTCAAAACTATACATCTTGGCCCTTAACCCAGCAAATCCTACAATAACATCGCCAAGGGTCTCATCTTTTAACTTGCCAGGCACCTTTTTGTTGTGGGGTTGAATTTTTGAATGTTCACTAGTATCAAAATATTTAAACAATTCAAGCTGTGATATATCTTTATAAACATCTTCTGTTTGAATATCAAGAATAAAACTATCTGTGCCCATGTACATTAATTTTATACTATTACCATAAAAAGGTTTCAACACATCATAATAGAGTTTTAACATGTGTAATTTGGCCAATTCTAATATCACAGCTCCTACATAAATAGGTTTATCAAACTTAATCTTTGTTTTTTTCATGTTGAAGAGTGTCATATTGTCATCATAAATTTTTCTATAATTGAAATTAGGTTTTGCCACCAATTTTTTGCTCCGGCTAGGGTCGGTAACTAATTTAACATCACTATGCTTTCTAACATTTTCTATAGTTTTGCCATACACTGAATTAACCATTAATTTAAACAATGTTTTATCAAATTGGCTCACTGCAGATGTTCGAAGCTCGGTGTTCGTATCAATATATGGTTTCAACCATCTTGAGTGCCTGAATCTCAAGACTTTGCCAACATTGGTCACTTTAACACCGTGATGCATCAAAAATTGCAGGTTTTTGTAATATATTACATAACCCTGTTTTGGTTCCAGAGTCATCATTAGCTTTTTTTGTTTAGAACCAGGTGAACACTCAACCTCAGAAATTGGGGGCAGGTCAGAAAACTTGTTGTGTAAATTATCTGGAATTGTTAGATCAACCTCTAAGAACAAGCCATAATAACTGTCATCAAAATCCTGAAGATTTTCAATACTAAAATTTTCAACCCACTCAAGCCCTGCATATGGCAATTTATCCATCATAGCATGACCATACAAGCTGTTGGCATCCACATAAAGTATATAATTTGACGGCAGTGCTGGATCATAATTGGAAATATATTTGTTGTTAGCTCTGGCATATCTTTGAGAACATTGCACCATGCCTCCTCTTATACATTGTTCCATAAACAGATACATATCTTGATCTTGGATTAGATTCAATTGCATTTTAGTATTAAAAAACATTGCAGACCATGCTAGGCCTGGAGCACTATAGAAATACATTGGATCCAGCTTATAATTTTCTATTGAAGATTTTCTAAATGCCTGAAGTATATCGGCTAAGAGAGTTACATCAAGTTTTAAGTATGCCTTATGATAATCACCAAGTGTCTGACATTTTAAATTTGTCCACATCAACTGAGCATGGTGATAATCTTTATCAGTGATTTCGGATGCCCTGAGTTTACTGTAGAATGCTTGTTTTGGTGGCAGAGTACACTCATCAAATTTAGAAAAATCTGTAACATAGTCATATGGGTATACACCTTTTCGCCTAATTAATTTTAAATTCTGATTTGGAAACGTGTCACAAGTAATTTTAAATTGATTATCAGATAATTGACTGGCCAGAGTAGCTAAGCTAGCCGACAAAATTCTATATGAATCAAGAAATCTTAAGTGAATAGGAACACCATTAACTTTAATTATCTTGCTAATAGCTATATATTTCTCATCATTTTCTGCTAAAATATTTAAATTCTGCTTGTCAAACCCCTCGTACCTGATCAGATGATGAAAATCATAATTGGATGCACCATGGCAAAATATCGGGACAAATTTTGGTCTCTGGATCTTAATATTACAACTACAACCTTAGTGACAATGAAGTTCGACCAGTCACAAATATAGGAGTGCGTTGTGAAAGAAGAACACATGCATATGCTGAACATATTTTATTCAGCAGGCTACATGGAACAAAGGAAAACATAAATTTCTGCTGCAACGCAGCAATGTATGGTGTCCACACAAAATAAAACATTTTCGTCCATCTACACGTGACATTGAAGTTCGACCACTGTTAGAGGGGATCCTGTTTACCATGGTGTGACGCCGCCCCGTCGGCGAATAACTGTGGCAATGCGTCGGGGCATGCTGCGGGCGAGTCGTTCAAGGTATTCCACATCGATGCGGTGCCATTCCTCCTGCAGGCAGGCGATAAGAGCAGCCACTGTCGTGGGTCCCCTCTGTTGCACACGTCGCTTAAGAACACGCCACACATTCTCAATGGGCGAGAGGTCGGGACTCGATGGTGGCCATGGCAGAGTTCGCACGTGATGGCGAGTCAACCATTCTCTTGTCAGCCGCGCTGTATGAGGCATGGCATTGTCGTGTTGAAAGATGAGAAGCCGCCTGTGGAACAGGTGCCTTCGCACTGTGGGAAGATGCCGCTCCAGTATGCGTGTATAGGCGTGTGCATTCACAATGCCCTCACAGACGTGTAGTGGGCCAACCCCAGATGCCGTCATGCATCCCCATACCATCACTGACGCAGGTTTCTGTACCCGATGTGCATAACATTTTGCTTCATTCTGTTCCTCCTTCCGACAAATGACTGTTTTCCGTATTTTCCCGTACACAACATTGAAAATGGATTCGTCCGTCCACAAAACTCTGTTCCACTGCCGAAATGTCCATCCCCGGTACATTCATGCCCACCGTAGTCGATTGCCTTTGTTCAGCATGGAAAGGAAGGGTTTACGTTTCGCCTTGTACACTCGGTAACCGCATCGCTGTAGGTAACGGCGAATGGTTCTGGTTGACACTTCAATGTGAAAGCGTTCTCGAGTCCACAGTCGTAATTCGGCCACAGACACATGATTGTTGGTCTGGATATAGCGCCTAAATATCCGTAGGTCACGCACACTCAGCAGGCGTTTTCGACCGGGGGCCTTACCTGGCTCTGTAGTACCCGTATTTTGGTGGTGTTTGATGATGCAGTGGACGGTTGACTTGGGTAAGTTCAGTTGGCGCCCTATTTCCCGTTCACTGAGTCCATCCTGTTGCAACTCCACCACTCTTCTCCTCATTGTGTTGTCAATAGGCTTGCCCCTGGCCATGGTGATGATGGACTGTGGTACCTCGGTGCACAGCACGCGCTTATATACGGCGGACTCCCTTATCGTGTCCGTGACGTCATGCTTCCTTCGAATGCGCCACTATCTGGAATTTCCGTATGGGTCTGGTGCCTGGTCGAAGTTCAATGTCACGCGTATATTTCCCCGTTTTCGTTCTTTACGTGACCTTGGGTGCAACATGCTGGGATCACGATTCTTGCCTGCTCACACGCCTCCTCTTACACACATGCGTCACTTCTGCGGGTCACCCATTCCACCGCCTATGCCTCTGTGCATTTAATCACGTATTCCTTTCTGGTCGAACTTCATTGTCACCAAGGTTGTATTACACAGAGCTATTAAGAATTTACCATTTGTATGGGAATGGTGTTTCACCTTGATATTTGTATCTGAAAATTTAAAATCACATACCGGACATTTTTCTGCATTATTGAAATTTTGAATCTGTTCTTCTGTTAAAGGCATCATAGGTTTTGATTTTAATAAGATATTAGATGCTATGTCATGGCACTCATTTTCTATTCTATGTGCAAATTCTTTGATAGCATTTGGTCCCATGTATAATTGTGGTTCACTAGCAACACCATTCTGTATAACTATATAACAAAAACTAGAAGGTTCATGTAACTGGTATGATGTAATTGAAGATTCATCAGGATCTGGGCTGCAGAATGTAAGAGGTTTGAGGTTTGATTCAAAATCACAAACTATATATGCTGGGTGTTCCAACAAAGCTTCAAATTTTTTGAATTTGGCATTTTCATTTGGATTAGGCATCACCATATGAACAGGTTTATGATTCCCACAATATTTTAAATGTTCAACTAACTTGTTTTTAGCAATTTCTGCATTTTTTTCACGAACCCCATTTATTATTTTTCTACCATCAAATACAGTTAAACATCTTCGGCACAACTTGAATATTGTTTTAGATTTATTTATTTGTTTTCTTACTAAAGCTTCAAGATTATGTATTAAAGTATAATGATATGTGCCATCTCCTTCAATTAAAAGCAAATCAATTGGAATAGCAAAATCATCATCAAGTGTACTAATTCTAAGAGGTTCTATCAAGCAATTCCCAGCACCAGTGGAACAAATAAATACATTAATAGATAATGGTTTTCCATTGATATCTCTGGCCTTTTTTTCAAATTTATAAATATTCTGAATAGACATTGGATATTCTAAGCCCTCCATTGCATCATTAAAATCATTTTCATGCTGTTTATAATAACTTATTCTCTCTGGATTATTTAAAACTGGAAACAAATCAGCTAAAATACACCACAAAAAACATTTCTGATCATTATTTTCTATGTTAACCACAGCTTTTTTGTTTTTAATATTGGCAGGTAATGGCAGATATGTAGATCCTTGTAATGGGTTAAATTTAGAAATATTAATATAAAACTTGTGTGGACTTCCACATAAACTCCATCCTGATTCTTTTGCAGCAAACTCAGAATGTTTAATAATTAATTGCTCTATCAAACTGCTTATTATTTTGTCTAAATTTGTATTTGAATATATAGCTACAGTTTCTGTTATGTGGGGGTGTATAAATTTTGTTCCATTTGGTTTCTTATATTGTGTAAATAATTTGAAAGATAATTTATAAGAGCTATTTTGTTTATTTAGAATATCCTGCACATCAGAATTTATATTATTCAAAAAATTCTTAATATCACATTTTGGATCTGATATAAAACGGTAATCCCTTAGCCAGCAAAACTGCTATGGATAGGTGCATAGCGTGGCTGCTTTGCTGGTCTATAATTATCGGGTGTTTCAAGCTTCCTTTTTAGACCAGATGAAGATGTAGATGGTTGTGCGGGCAATGTTGATGACTGTGCAGAACAAGTACCTATATGTTTATATGTGAAGTATTCCATGCTATATTTCTATGGCATTTTGGGCATATTTTTGTGGGTGTTCTACATTTTTTTGGATCACAATTCCTTTGGTGCTTAGCCCAATTAGGGCTAGATATATTCTTATTGCATTGATTACAATATTTCTGATTTGCCATTTTTGTTGTTGGTTTATTATATAAGATTTCTTGGGGTTTAAATCAAAACTCTATACTTAATACAAAATATCAGTTGGGTTCAGCAGTGTGCTTTGTATACTTAGTGTGTATACTAAGTGTGTGAATATTTTTGGCTTTGGTAATTTTTGTTGTTGGTTTATTATATAACATTTCTTGGGGTTCAAATCAAAACTCTATACTTAATACAAAATATCAGGTTCAGCAGTGTGCTAAAAAAAATTGGAGAAACCCACAGGTGTGGCAAGTAAACCGGAAGTAAACCGGAAGTGGACCGGAAGTGGACCGGAAGTAGACCGGAAGTAAATATGTATGGGTGTGGGTGGGCGTGGGTGTAGATGTAGCTAATAAGATTACACTTTACAGAGTATTACACTAAAAGCAAAAAGCTCTTATGAGCATCTTGGCTTAGTTTTAAGTGTAGCAAAAACAATATCAAGAAGGGCATATTTTTAACAAGCTTATGGACAACAATCTGACAGATGCAACTTTTGTAAGTGTAGCCAAATCAATCTGAGGGGGGTCATACTTTCACGGGAAATTCCCGAGGGCTTTTTTACAAAAGTCTTGGGTTAGACAGAGTAGCACACTTGAGCAATAAGCTCATATGGACATCTTGACCTAGTTTTAAGTGTAGCCAAATCAGCCTGGGGAGGGCTCATACTTTCTCGCCCCAGTAATAGGACAATTAACACTACTTTTATCTTACTTGGATTTATGGTCTTCTTAGCATGGGTGTAACTTGGGATCTAATTTTGAGGAGACAGAATAAAAGTTGAGCCTAATTTTGAGGGGGCAGAATCAAAGTTGGGCCTAATTTTGAGGAGGCAGAATGAATGTTGGGCCTAATTTTGGGGAGGCAGAATCAAAGTTGGGCCTAATTTTAAGGAGGCAGAATCAAAGTTGGGCCTAATTTTGAGGAGGCAGAATCAAAGCTGGGCCTAATTCTGAGGGGGCAGAATCAGACTTGGGCCAAATTTTGAGGGGGTAGAATCAGACTTAGGCCTAATTTTGAGGAGGCAGAATCAAAGTTGGGCCTAATTTTGAGGAGGCAGTATCAAACTTGGGCCTAATTTCTGGAGGCAGAATCAAAGTTGGGCCTAATTTTGAGGGAACAGAACCAAAGTTGGGCCTAACTTCTAGGGGGCAGAATCAGACTTGGGACCTAATTTTGAGGGGGGCAGAATCAAACCTGAGGCTTAAATTTGGGGGAAGAGACTCGAAAAGTTTTCCATCCCATAAAAACAGCGTCCTGGATTATTTGCCAAATATCTGTAACGTTTGCGAAATCACAAATATTACTCTATTACTTTGTTCCTTAGATCCCCTAACTTGTAAATTTGAAAAAAACTGCAAATTTTGGGGGTGGACAAGTGCCGCCCCCTTGCCCCCTCCAAGTTACGCCTATGCTTTTTTAGAACATTTTTTTTTTTTTAAAAAAAACTGTCTTTTGAGAAAAATGGGCTGCCGCTCCTGAATTAGTTTTAATTTTATCTGCTCCTGAACCCCGCTAACCCCTCGAAATCGTGGCGTGCATTTTTTCCTTTCAGAAAACGCAAAAGAAGATGTTAGTACCAGTTGGTCGTAGGTTCTGGTAATAGAACAAAGATCGCATGACTTTTCGACTCGGAATAGGCCCCCCACACCCCTTTGCTCGTTAGGCTGCAAAAGGGGGGGAATAACTACTTGAGGAACGGTGTCGTATCCACACATGACCTGTTAACACTGCACCTTCTGGCGTCCTCTACCGCCCGACTTCTTAATTACGACAAACAGTGGAAGAACGCCTACGGACTCCATGTTGTCACGGTGGTTCTCGCTTGCAAATCACTTTCCGAATTACTGTTTCGCCGCAACCGGGGTGGATCGTCAAGGATACGGGTTGGGAAGGAAAGGGGGATATGCATGCAATGTTCTTTTTTGCATCTTGGTGGACCTGGGTGCTTTCTACAGTGTTGGCAACTCATGCCTTTTGGAGCAGGGGCGCCGACTTGTCAAAATTATTGGGGGGCTCTGATCACTGAAATAAATGAATGAATGACTCACTCCCTCCCTTTTTTAAAAATAAAAATTACGTCTTCGTATAGCAGATTTAAGCAGCTATCATATTCCTCATGCAAATGAAATGTAACATGAAAAACGTGTGTCTGCTCTTTTGTTTTTTAGATAACAATTAACATTTTTATTTAAAAGTAGGCTATGTATTTACATTAAGAGGCCAACATAAGAGTTTAATGCCGGCCTCGGTAGCCGAGCGTGTTGGGTGGTAGGCTCAACTCGCTTTGATCCGGAAGTCTCGGGAACGAGTCCCGGCGAGGGCATGGGTGTGTTTTAATGTCCGCAACAGACTTGTAAAGAAAGGAAATGTGACGGGTGCAAAGAACCTTAGTGTTGACGTACCCATAAAAATAGCGAATATTTAACAGTTTTATTTAATTATTTACATAAATGCTAACACATATCGCAGGCAAATAATTTTACTTTTTTGTTCTTGCTACAATATTTTACTTTTTAAATTTAATTTTGCAATAATAAACAAACACACAGCACGCCGTGCTTTAGCAATAATTCCTTTGATCATAGCCGTTCCCGCTTTCGCAATACAAACTTTTCATAAGCTTTCCTTGCGTACTTTACTGCAAGCCAGTGTTAACTCAAAGACTTTAGAATTATTTTCCCCTTATTCTTTGGACTAGAGGAAGAGATTTCGAGGATAACTAAATATCGTACATATCAATATTGCCTGAACGTCGTGTTTACGACCTCAAATTGTTCAGAATTCACTAAACAACATACTGGTATAATTGTCATATCACCTCGTTATTTTGAAACTGTTTTTAGTAAAAATGTTAACAATACTCATAATTATATACTTAGTATATAGTAATATGTCATGTGTTTTGCTGTCTCCGTGCATAGCCCCGCCCCCCCTCCCAAAGTTGATGGTTTAGCAGTCTCAGCCCCCCAAATTTGATGGTCTAGAACATTTCAAATGTGTATTTAAAGTTAAGTTCATGTGGCACAATTCAGAGTAAACTTTACAAGAGAAGCAAAATAATACATTAGATCCTCTTAAGCAAAATTATTTGAGGGGGTCTGACCCCACATCATTAACATTGGGGGGGGGGCTCGAGCCCCCCCAAGCCCCATGGAGTCGGCGCCTTTCTTTTGGAGTCACGGCGCAAGTACTTACTCCAAGCCACGAACAAATTATGACTCGGCTTAACCTGTGTTAAATAATACTGTTGGATTAAAAATTATTAATTAAATTACAAATTAAAAATTAACCAGTAGACCTACAAAAACACGAGTTACATCAAAATTTAGCTTATTGAATTCTTCATTAACCTATGCTAACCATTTTGTTTTCGAGTATGACTTATATTTTTCTATCGCGTGAGAATAGAAAAAGAGCAGGTTTGCTTGAGTTTTGCAAACGGTCGCTCTCTTTGAAATTCTATAAATCAAAAACGGCTTGTCCGATCGTGATGAAGTTTTAGTATGGTACAGGCAGAAAGGTTTTAAACACAATTCTTAATTTTCATATTTTTGAAATTTGTCGAAAAACTGTTTTCTTCAATTTTGCGAAACAACTTTTTCTTAGTATTGGGTAGCCCTATAAATACAACATTGATCTTATTTTGAAGCCCTTTGAATCTGTTCTTAAAATCCATTATCACTGTCAATTCACATTGCAAAACCGATTTTATACAGATTGTTATTCAGCGGAGTAAAGATGAACGTGGCAACACCGCAAACAGCGACTCAGTGCCAGCCCGCAGTTTGCACGGTTCATCGGACATCGCTGTGCCATTTTGTCAATCCCAAATGTCTTTGCGGCTTCTCTCAGTGACAAGGTGCCATTCTTGACTTCGGCGTAGGCTTTCTTAAATGTCTCAATTGGTATTTCTACTCCACTGATTTTTTTACGTAATGGCAGACCATTTTTCGTAAACAAACCAAAAATAAGCAGCTGGGGTAAGATGATACACCGTACCAACCTGCCCCAATTCAGTCGTACCAACTTTCCCCAACCGGCGCCAGTTCGATTAACCAACTATAACCTACTACAGACCACAGATAAACAAACAACAATTACTGAGTTAGCTTTTAGTGGCACCAGGGGTGCCCAGAGGGGGGATAAATTTTAAAATGGGGGGATTGACGTTTGATTGACTTGTTATTGATTATAGTTATGGTCATTACGTACAGTTTTTCAACCTACCTGTGGGTGATCGCGGTGATGGGGTTGAAATGAGACACCACTTCTTATGTCTTTAGAATCGGGGCCTCCCCGATGGCGTAGTGGTATCGTGGTCGCCTTGCAAACAAGGGGTCCCGGGGTCGATACCCGGAAGAGGCACATGCCATAGTGGTTTGAATCCCACTTTAAACTGTAGGTCCAGTGCCTTCCCGATGGCGCAGTGGTAGTAGCGTCATTGCCTTGGAATCAAGGGGTCCCGTGTTCGAACCCGGTGGAGGCACATAGTGGTTCGGATCCCACTTTGAACTGTGGGTCCAGTCCCGATTAGCCTTACTGTGCATAAAGTGGACTTAAAACAACAAATCAATCAATCAATCAAAACTGTAGGTCCAGTCCCGACTAGCCTTTCTGTGCATAAAGTTGACTTACAACAACAATTTAATTCAATCAAAACCCATGAGCAACTAACTTTGGCCCCTAAAAGTGAATTTTACATCCATTTTCGACGAGTTTTAGCGCTAATCGTTAATCTGAATTGGCAACACTAATTTTTCGGTATCGGGGGATGGGATGCAAAAATGGGCGGTCACCTGCATGCGTCCTTCAGTGGTTTATTTGCTCCGGTACAGATGTCTATTCCAACTATAGTAATTTACGGAGTACTTGGCGAGATCGTAAAACAATGGCGGATATGCTGTTCGAGTGTGGGAGGGAGGCGGTTTATTACCCTTCCAGATGTTTAACCGTGTGTATAATACCCGCCACCCGCAATCCCCCCCGCCAACCCCTGCACACAAACGCCAGTGTACGCTCGCTTAAACAGACAAAATTCATGCTTCCTGCGCCAATCAAAATTGCTCGCGTCTGAATGTGTACGAGGAGGTGTCGTCTTACTCGGGGGCCGGTGGAATTCGACCCTCTCGTCGGGGCCGGGACACCCAGGAGGAAAGGTTGGATTGGAGACGGTTGGATTCGCGGACCGTTGGTCCTGGCAGGTTTGGTTTCTTTGGTTCTCGCGAATGTTTTGCTCGTTTGAGTGATTCCCTGTTAAATGTCGACTGGAGAAATTACGGTGAAGGACCGTAAATTTCGGCTGCCATCCAGCCGCCGTAAAAGAAATGAACATGACCGTTTTTAAAGTACCAACGCAACGACTACTACATACCTAAGGCTCGGCTGCACCTTTGACCGGCGCGGCAATTCGATATTAACTATCTTTTCAAAAAACCGCTATGATATACCAAAATATGCTTGGAATTGTCCTACCACGAGTCTTCACATGAATCTTCGTATAGTTTGCTTTCGTTCTTGTGTAAATGTTCGCAGTGGTATAGTAGGCATACGTAGCCACGTTCATAGAAATAAAATGGCAATATGTAGGAAATAGTTTGTCATGGGAAAATAGTTGATAACTGTGGAAGTTTCTTTGTAGACTGGCACCGCCATAAAAGGCAGACACAAAATCTCTAACTCCAGTGCAGCGAAATTTCAGAAGATTGTACAACAGACAACGGCCGACGCGAAAGACCACTGGTCAGTGGGTTGAGGTGTTTAAAGAGCTAGGAATTGCTTTAAAGTGCACGACCAGTGGAGGACCTTTGCGGGAATGACATATCTTAACCTGTTGCAACCAACAGAGCGCATGTGGATGTTCACTGACCTTGTTATATAAAGCTTCCACAGTTGAGGCACGTATCTGGAAATATATTTCGGGGGGTCCGAACCTAATAATAATAATAATGTTTAAATTAAAGAAAGCTATAATTTAAAAAATATTAATTGAAATATGTAAACTCATTAATATTGCATTTTTATTATTACACGAATACTTAAAAAGATGTTATAAGAATATAGATATAACTTCTTCTCCTCCTTCTCCTATGGCGCTGCAGCCCGATATCGAGCCCTGGCCTCCATAATAGAGCCCCTCCATGCTTCTCTGTCCAATGCTTTCCTCCTCCAATTTCTCATTCCTAACATTCCTTTCACATCTTCCTCCACCGCCTCCATCCATCTTCTCCAGGGTTTCCCTACAGAGCTTCTACCTCCTATTGTACTATATTGTACTACCATAAGCCACTATATGCGATGTGCATCCATTCTTTGCACATGTCCTGCCCACTCTAGTCTTTTAAATTTAATAAAGTGGGATATACATAATTCTTTGTATAGCTGGTACAATTCATTGTTATATCTTAGTCTTCACCCATCTCTGTCTCTTACTGGTCCCCATATTCTTCTCATAATTTTCCTTTCAAAAGCATCCAGGTCCATTTCGGATTTCTTATTGAATGTCCAGCTCTCGCTTCCATAGAACAATGTTGGTCTGCTGATAGATTTATATAGTTTAACCTTAGTTACTCTGTGTACTTCCCTGGTTTTGAATATAGTCAATAGGGAAAAATAAACTTTGTTTCCCTGATTTATTCTCCTTTTGATTTCATAGCTTCCATTTCCATCTTTATGTATTTTTGCTCCCAAATATACAAATTCTTCTACTAGGTCAATATCGTCATCACCAACTGATACTGTTTTTCTTGCTTCATATGCCTTGGTCTTTCGACTCTGAATCATCATTTTTGTTTTATTTAAGTTTATTTGTAGGCCAACTGTTTTAGATGCTTTTTTACCTTGAGTATATGTTTCTTCTGCTGCAGCCATTGTTCTTGAAATGATAATTACATCGTCTGCCTAAGCCATTATCTGAGTGGTCTTATATACTATACTGCCATTTCTGTTTATGTTAGTTTGTCTTATTATATATTCTAAAACCATATTGAAAAGTAAAGGAGCAAGTCCGTCGCCTTGTTTCAATCCCTGGTTCACTACTATGTCTTCTGTGAGTTCGTTCTGTATTTTAATTTGGCTTTTGGTTCCTGTTATTGTCTGACTAATAAGTTTAATCAGTTTTTCTGGTATTTTAAGTGTCTGTAGAATGTTTTCCAATTGCCCTCTCAGTACACTATCATATGCCTGTTTAAAATCTATAAAAATCATGTATAGATATAACACCATATAGCTATTTATTATCTAGCTTGCGTGTACTTAAGATCGCCAAAATTTGTATAAAAAAAAGGAAATTAATGCCAAATAGATAAGGAATTGAATATTTATCATATAATAAAAAAAGAATGTTAGATCCAGTTGACGAAAAGTAAAGCTCCTGGTTAATGTTGTATGCATATTATCATTAGTATTAGTGTGCATAAGTCTTCTTTTGTACTGTCCTTCAAAGCAGTATGACTCAAATATAATAATAATAATAATAAATATAATAATAACCCATGCCTTCTGAGTTCATAGGAAATAAATAACCATCGATTATAGTACAATCGAGTACAGTTATACTGAAAAGTATATATTATCATTATTTTATTTGAAGACTTGGTAAGTCTTTCGGGGAGGTCCGGACCCCCTGGACCCCCAAATACGTCCTTGTGTATTGTAGAAATATGATTTCTTTATTCTTACTTGTAATTTTATTTCTATTACAATCCGAAATTGTACATTTCATTTGTGGACACCCGGTATTCACGGGCTATATCTCAGGAGCAATGAGTTTTAGTTTACCTCAACTTCATTCTTGCGATGGTGAATAGTTAGGCCACCACCTCATGACCATGCAAAACAGAAGATAAAATATACACATTTTCTTAGTAAATCTGTCTGCTCGATGCTTCCACAATTTATGAATAACTGTGAGTCGTTTATTGTTGATTATGTTATTTGAAGTCATACATGCTGCTGCTGTGAAGAGTTAGATGTTGGTTGGTGATGCTGTATTTCCTGCAGTCTTCTTCACGTGCCTTAAGGCAAGAATTTATCACTAGCAAAGAATTTAACAATTCTGGTCCCATTTTATTTATCCTTTTTCGTTTTTGTATCACTTAACATTGAAAATATTATTTCCGTTTCTGCGTTAGAATGTGGTAAATGTTAGCACTATTTTCGCGAGAGTGGATATGTTTTCAAAAGAGAACTTGCCTTCAAAGTTCTTGGTTTTGAGTTGGTGTTTTAAGTCCACTTTATGCACAGTAAGGCTAATCGGGACTGGACCTACAGTTTAAAGTGGGATCCGAACCACTTGTGCCTCCACCGGGTATCGAACCCGGGACCCCTCGATTACACTCGATTACTACCACTGCGCCATTGGGGAGGCTCTCAAAGTTCTTCGTAACCGATAACATGTTCCAAAATGCTGATGAAGATTCGCACCTTTGCACAATAAAATGTTATTTTCCAACATTGAAAAAAGTCCCTACGTTTTCCCTCATTTGGCAAAATCTGTCCCTACGCGGGCAAGATATAGTGAAAAGTCCCTATGCGTAGGGACATGTCTCACGGTTGGCATCCCTGATGCCTTTATTCAATGCTCTCTTTTTGTGCGCCTTCTGTGTATAGGTGTGTTTCACCTACGTTACAAACTGTTGCATTGTGGGATCGAGCAGCCATGATTGAGGCCGGTTCTTATTGTAAACATACGCAATTCAAGCTGGCGGGCGGGAGATTTCAACCTTGTTTATGATTGTACTGTGCAGTATTCGGTTAAGAGAAACTCATATTTATCCTCGAACTTTAGGAGAAAGAACAGAATGTGCGCTTCACGGCACGGGACTCGATAAATTGTTGATCAGAAGATGGAGCGTCGCCTGGTTGGCGAGAATATATCCTGCCAACATTAATGAACATAGCAAACATTACAGTGTGTACATTGAATTTCATGTCACATTTCTCTGTGACTTTTAGAACAAATGGATCGAACTGGTGTGTTTAATCATACTTACAATTGTGTTTCCTTGTTTTATGGTAGAAAGGTGCTGATACTTCCGATAAATTTGACGATAAAAATGATATCATTCAAAGTTAAATTCATCTTGATAATTGAACGTTTGTACTTGATTACTTATCGTATTTGGCCGCGGTGGCTCAGTCGGTAACGCGTCTGACTACCATGCTAAAGGTCCCGGGTTCGATCCCGGGCCGGTTCAAATCCGGGAACTTTTCTAACGGTGGAAGCGGCCCCGGCCATTACCTCCTCAATCTGAAAGCCTCATGGCTTGCTCCGGTCACGTGACTAATCATCATCAACTGGAGGCGAGATAGCTGCCATGTCTGATTTGCTTCTTGATTGACCTTTTTAGTGAATATGGAAATGTAATGCAAATTTAGGAACTGTAATCGAGTTTACATGACTTGTAAATATGCTTAAATGTGCACGAGGTATGGTGTATAAGTGTTGTGTGCTCAATTACAGAGGAAATTATGATGAAAAAGGTAAGAGTAACGTTCACATTTCTTCAAGATGTTGCTGAAAATGAGAAATGTTTAGGGCAATTCCATGTGATTCGGTCCCTACGAAAAGATACAAGTTAAGTAACAAAGGTTTTATACTCATAAATAAATAAGAGTTATAGTTCATGATGTAAACATTTCATGTGTACGGAATAGGCATCTAATATACTCTTAAATTTGGTCATGTATTATCTCTTGTCAACATATTTTTTTTGAAATATCAAATAATTTACCCTGAATTACAAACGTTGGTTAACGTTAGGATTATTGTTTATGATTGCAAATTAATTTGTTTCAATATTTAGCCAACGTTTAAAATATTACGTGTCTAGTAAAGCAATTTGTTAGTGAAAATTTTATGCAAGCATTCGATAAAATTTTCATATTATTTACACAAATTTTCAGTTTCAAAATGTGCTATACAACAGTGTAAAGTTGGTACATGTGTACATTTACATTCTTATTTTATCCCGCTTTATGGTTCTTTATGCTAATCGGAAGATATGTTGTACATTCAAATACAAGGGTGCGATGTGTAACAAGAACTTCGATGAAATATTCGTGTGAAAAGCTATCCAAGAATATATTACTTATGTTTCAAATACAAATGTTTTCACACAGAAAGCATTTTGTTACCTAGATATGTTAATATGAACTACAAATATATTAAATTTTATAAAACTGTTTCATATGAACTGCTTTTTATTTTTTGTCGTTGTGAAGCTTCATTGTTCGTAACTTTGATTATTAAATCATTGATAATGTTTATTGTTTCATAATTTATTAACATTCTTCACGATGTTATTAACAGAATGTAAAAACAGTGTAAGGAAATATTCCAAATGTTTATATCCCAAGTGAATGCTAAGATCGAAATATTAATCTGCTTTTTTTCAATGAAACTCTTAAGTTATTCTCACAGATCTTACTAGAGACAATGAAAAGATTCAATTTGTATATTATCTCTCGTTCAATAAATTCAATAGGATCGAAATTACAATATGACAAATGATTTAGGTTTAGTCTTTACAGAAATGTAACATTGACCTTGTACCAATTTGTTTCGCTTTTGCTGCAAGGATATAGATATTAAGCTTTTGCATTGAGATTGTATAGCTAAGCAGAATATCTGCTTTATCTGGATGATTAATTTTGGGTAGAGTTAAAGACAATTTAATTAATTAGGTAACTTGGAAAGTTTACGGTCAACCTAACACGGCTTTTTTTTTATTTAATCAATTGAATTTACATACAAAAGTTCATACAAAAGCAGTTATGAGTTTTACTGTAGCTGACAAATATTCCCGATAATATTTTTCAAAGATATACAATGTCTAAATTTTTCTTCCAGGAAGTTTCTAACTGTTATCAACTCTTTCTTTGTGCTATGGTAGGAATTTTTGTGGTGGCCTGAATGAAAATTTTGGTGTAAATATTCAATATTATACATTTTTCTTCTATATTCGTCGGAGGGTAAATATCAAAATTTAACATCATTAAATAAATAAATATACCTTAATTCTCTACGATAAAATTACGATAAGGGGTTTACAGCGTTAAGGCGATCGCCTCCAGATGATGACGTCTTGACTGAGCGCTGTGGCCTGAACCTCAAGATGGTCTTGCCCCGACGCCTACCCAGCGTCGAATAACATGGGTACCTGGGGGAAACCCTGGGGGGTAAAGGCGGTCAGGGGCGTGATGCTGATCACATCACCCCCACTCACGACCGGATCAAGAAAGTGTGGGGCGTTACCCCCACACCCCCTATACGCCTTCATGGCGTGGTGCTATGCACAGGGGAACACTTTACCTTTTACTTTACTTTACCTTTTTTATTTCGTTCGTTAACACAAACTGTTATTAATTGTTATTCGATCAGCGCTTGTATAAAAACAAAAGAAAACGCGATAATGGCTGAGCCTTGGAATTCACAGTTAATCTGTACTGGATGTAAATATTTCAAGCAGAATCCTTTAGTAGTTTAGTAGGTTTCGGGTTCTTTTCATTTCGTTATCGTCCAGTTCATATGAATCTACACCGCAAAAACTTCGGTTTTCCCCATATCTTTCTCTGTCGACTGTGCAAGAGCTTGAACATATGAAAGATTACCGTTATTTCCAGATTGGACAACATTGTCATTAGTTTAATGGAATGCTACCGACATTTTACACAGTGCTAACAAACGTACAGTTGGCGGCTACGTGGTGGGTGTTTCCTTGCAGACGACAAGCAACTTCGCCGCAAACATGGCGGCGGTGCGAATCCTGACGTCACATGAAACCCACCTATAATGCGCGCGGACCGCAGAGAGAACAGTCGTTCTGCCGAATAGGTTTTGTTGAAGTTTGTGTTTTCTCTCGCGGGTTTTGCTACGTTATCTTTGGATCTATTGAGGCTGCACTGATTATATTATACCATTTCATAGCTGTCGTTCTGCTCAACAAAATGAGACTATAGGATTTTATGTAGCTGCTCAAGTAGAGTGAAAATAATTTATTTTTATGTCCAATTTTTAACAAAACATGAAAGAAAAGGAAGGAAAAAGGTGCTGAAGCATCAAAGAGGGGGTAAAAAGTGGATAAATGTGCTAATCTCACGAAAAGGTGCAACAATGTACTTTCATTTTATTTGATTTCATCACCTAAAATGCATATCTCAAACGATTAATATAAAAAGAGCTATATTTTTGGAAAGGTGCTTCACCTTAAAATCCGTTCTCAAATAATGGCACAAAATGAAGACGCATCCGACGATTTCCTCTCCAAATGCGTCGCAAAAGAGAGAGAGAGAGAGAGAGAGAGAGAGAGGAGATTCCCAAGGGATGCTGTCAAGATTTCTCCCCCTTCCCCTTTATCCCCACCGGCGCCCGCGGGCGATTATATCAATAACAGCCATTTTATTTCTCAACTCGGTGGCACATCTTCTAAAGAGAGGAATAATTAACGAATACAAAGACGATGTATACAACAAAACGTCCCCTCTCTCTCTCTCCTCCTTGCTGCGAAATCATCTCCTTCTCGGGAACTCTCGAAAACTGGGTAAAGTTTTGTTTTATAAAGTTTATCGTGACTGGAGGATTTGGTAATAACTGTGATGAGAGAGGCGCGTTTCTCCAAAATTAGGAGATTTATGCCGACAAATCGGGGAGGGGAGGCGAGGTACGATAAGATGGAGGTTGTTGAAAAGGGATTCAGTTTTTTTTCCCCTCTAATTTCCCTTAAACCGAATTTTCTTCCTCTTGAAAGAATACCAGCAGATGAAGACAGGATTTTGTTGGATGCTTTGGAGAAAACTTAAGACGGTTTGCTAAGTCGTGGGGATATGCAAGATCTCGAGAGGAGGAGGGGGTATATGTGCAGTGTTTCCAACCCTAAGGTACTACTTTGTTTGTTTTTTGTGCAATGAGGAGCTTCCCTGTACGAATTAACTGGTGTGGTCCCTTACTGGACCCTTGTGATATTTTATCCTAGCCAGGGTTGGTTTTATCCCCCCACCCCCAACGATAAATTTGCATTAGATTTTCAAAGAGTAAACTTTTTCATGAAGCTACACCAGGCGGCCATCTCAACTGGCGTCTGGAAAGCAGCAATCACTGATCGGTTCAATCTCGTTCGGCTGTCTTCGTTTACTTTCGTGTTCCAAGGTGCCGAGCGCTGCTCACGGTAACGGTACAAAACGAAGTCCGACACGCACCCATGCTACCAAACCTATAATGGAATAGACATATATACTTGTAACCACTTTACAAGGAGCTATACAGAAATTCGACATGTTGCAATTATTCTTCACGATAAAAAGAAAAATAATTTATAATGAAACCATGCAAATCTCACGTCGATTTCTGGTCGTTAGTGACTAACCAAAAATTATACAATTAATAGTGAGGTCTGTAGTGTAACTAATGGGCAACCTTCAGCTTTGCCCTGCCAATAAAATATTAATGAACACCTATACCTATATAATATTTGGTGTGTACAAATAGAAAAGAAACCGATGTAAAAAATGATGCAAAAGGTTATTAAGACAGAACTCAAACTGAAAGATAATATTTAATTATATAATTTTAGATGGAAATGTACTGAAGAAGCCGCCGCCACGAACGTGGGTGGGGTTAAACAGCGGGCGAGTTGTTTTCGTCCCATCACACTCAACCTTCAGCCAGTGGGCGCATACTCGTCTACTCCACGTGGAGTCTCAGTCACATGTCTGCGGATACGCTGTTGCCGTACTTTGCAACTTCAATGTGGAGACCGTGGGAAGGTTCTAGTGCGGGGGAGGGACAAGGTGGCGTAGAGTAGATGTGTGGCAACACTGTGCGTTGAATGTGATTGTTGCAGCTGCTGGGCGCGCTCCGTAGACTCCAAAGCCAGCCGGTCGTTAACGAAGCTAGCGCGTCGACTATACTGCTGCTGCAGTCCTCAGCATTTTTTTAATGGTAACATCTTGTGCTGGTTTGTTCAAATCAAGTTTTCGAGCCTGATCGCTCTCGATGCTTCACAGCTCCTAGTCCACTCACTTCATTGGACTTCTCAAATAATTTGTAATCACTCATAGTTTGTAAAACGACCTATCAGCTGAAGGCGTCACAAATAGGATGAAACACAGCACAGGAGCAGTTCATATTAGCAGGCATTTTGTATTTTATCAAGAGGATTTCAGTCGCAATAAATGCTCTTTAATATCTTGTACAAACGCTTATGAAAAATTACTCACTCTGACACAAGGGAAAATAATTTTAAAAAGTAACAATTAATTTATCACACCTCTCATTGAAATTTAATGCACGAGAGATATTTTATTGTACCCTAACCTGCAATTCAAAGGAGTTTAACAGCAAGCTAATATTAATTAGAATTGATTAAAAAAAATACAAAATTAAATGAAATGGTTATATTTAAAATGAAATAGTTTCAGATTACAATTTTGACACTACAGCGCTCCGTCTATCGTCAATTTGATCAAATCACCATTCTCATAGTCGAGATTAAAAAATAGAAGCCTAATGGAGGCATAACGTAAGAAAACTGCAATTATTATTAAGGAAGAGCCGTCTAATATGGGACACTAATATATTTTGGCCTACCAAAAGCAAAACTTATCAATGAAGAAATGTTCCAAATGTTCTCTTTTCTCAGTAGGTCCCAGATTATCAGGAAACAAGATTGGGTAAAAAAAAAAAACGGAGGACAAGAAAAATATTTTTCTGGAAAACATGCAGTGTTTACCGGTTGGGTAAAATGGGCTGCTCATATGAAACAATGTAAATTCGAGGTGTAATGCAAACTTTTATTACAAAAACTTTTTGGAAAGAGGTTGTGCTGATATCTAACACTTGTCACACACACTCACACACACACATATATATTTACATATATATATATTTACACACACACACACACACACCCCCACACACACCCACACACCCACACACACACACACACACACACACACACACACACACACACACACACACACACACACACACACACACACATATATATACAAGGTGATGCAAAAAGGCCGCCCCTTTTCCATTGGCTACTGCAAAGCCAACACTGGCCGGCGCGCGCTGGCGGCAGTGAAGCGTATTCACGAATAGTGGGAGAATCAGTTACGATGGAGAAGTGGAATGTGCAAGACCGTGTTCGCGCGGTAGAGCTGTTTATAAAAAGCAAGTCCATTGTTGCAACCCAACGAGCTTTCCGCCGACTAGGCCAGCGTAGAGACGCACCGGACAAACACACCATACGGCGCTGGGTAGCGAAATGGCACGAGTAGGGTTCAGTACGACACAGGTCGTCTCCTGGACGACCCCGAGCTGTAAGGACACAGGAACACATCAACCGTGTGCGGGATGACATCCAAAGAAGTCCACGAAGATCAGTGCGCCGCAGATCGCAAGCATTGCATATGACGTATGGCAGTTTACATCGCATTTTACACTTGGATTTACATACACGAGCGTATAAGGTGCAAGTAGTGCAAGCAATGACCGCAGCCGACAAAGTGGCACGTGTTCAGTTTTGTGACACGTTTCTCGACATGTGGGCACAAGATGCACGCATTGTCGACAACCTTCTGATGTCTGAAGAGGCACACTTTTTGCTATCGGGGTCGGTCAACAAACAGAATTGCCGTTTCTGGGGTACAGAAAACCCGCGGCGATTGCATCAGCGTGAGTTGCACAGTCCCAAGTTAACTGTGTGGTGTGGGATCAATACATCAGGAATCATCGGACCATACTTCTTTCGCGATGCCACTGGTGCCACGTGTACTGTCAATTCAGAGCGTTATGTGACCATGCTCCAAGACTTTCTCGTGCCGGCACTCCAACGCCTTCCTCTGATCACATGGTTCCAACAGGACGGTGCAACGGCACACACAGCCCGCGTGTTCATTGCCAAATTGTGCGACCTTTTTCCCGGCCACCTCTTCTCCCGATATGGCGACGTGGCTTGGCCGGCACGTTCGCCGGATCTGACGGCAGCTGATATTTTTTCTTGTGGGGATACCTGAAGTCCCGGGTCTACGAAACCCGCCCAGGAACGTTCCAGGAACTGGAGGCGAACATCCGCCGTGAAATCGCTGCTATTCCGGTTGCTATGCTGGAGAATACATTGCGGCGTAACTTCGTGGCTCGGCTTCATGAGTGCTCCAACAACGGTGGTGCTCGCTCACCTGAGTGATGTTATATTCAAAACTTAAGTGAGACGTGATGTGATGTGACATTCACAACCTGATTGACATGTCTTGTATCAAACTCCCATGTCTGTGCAACACTTATGTCATTGTAGCTTGCAATTATTCGCCTAAATAAAGTTATGCTCACCAATTGAAAAGGGGCGACCTTTTTGGATCACCTTGTATATATATATATATATATATATATATATATATATATATATATATATATATATATATATATATATATATATATATATATATGGATAAACAATATACCTAATTTAATATTTAAGGAAAAAATACAAATGAAAAGAGGTAAAGAAGCAAATAACTACTAAAAAATAATATAATACCCACAGGGTGTCAACGCACGACGACGGCAGACTTTCGCAATGTATAAAGAACATCATGAAGACAGAACTTTTCACAATATTCTACTATTCATAATAATGATAATTGTATTTTTCTCATGTAGCTTATATACATACATACATACAACACATAAAGGGTGGCGCAAATTTCATCATCCTATTTGAACTGACCTTTATTTTGACATCTTGTTGTTTATATCAGTAGTGTTTTGTCAGTTAAATAGAAGATACTCACGAAATTTATTGTGTGCGAAAATGAATAACAAGAACGTGGAAAAATTGTGACAATATTTTTAAGGAATAATCTATCTGTAATCTTGACACAAGAAGAATTTAAACAACATTTTCAGAATCGTCCAGCGCCTACACCGCAAACCATTCTGCGGCTTGCTTCCTTTGGGGATTGTTTTATATGAATAAGCCAGAGACGTTACAGCAACTAATCAGCAAGAAATTGAAAACATTTCCCCGCAGATTTCCAACACCATGGAAAACGCAATAAAAAGAGCCCAAATTTGCATCAATTCGAATGGTGGTCATTTATTGGATGTTATCTTTAAAACTTGAGGACAAAAAACTTACAAGTATCAATAAAAATTTAACACAAAAAAACTACTTTCTTTAATTTAAAACACAAGCTAACCCAAGCTTAGATATAGGCTAAGAAAATCAGGTGATGACTCTGAGCCATCTTGTACATACATACATTTAAATATTGGTGTACTCAAGGAGGGAGCTGATGGGACTGTAACCCTCTAATGGAAGAACATAATTCTTCAGAAAAAATTGTAATCAAGCTTTTGCCACCCCTCCACCGGACACGCAAATTAAAAGCCCAATTAGTTTTAACTGAATTGGAGCCTCTCGAAAGATGTATGTGTACCTATACTGTACATGTACACACACACACACACACACATGCACTTAAAAATCTTACTAATCCTTGCTATGGACTATATGAAACATGAGGTTCCCTTATAAAATATAATACAGGGTACATCGTTGCATGTTTAGTTTTGTTGCCATCGCAGTGTATATGTAGAAAGTAGCCCCTACAGTAATCAGTGAAGTGTGTAGCCACCTACATCTTTTAGAACAATTCCGATAGATTGTTTGTTTGCCAGAATCCGCAGTTGGCAACTCTCGCCCAGGGAGAAAAGTGCCGGGGCGTTAACTCTCGTTTTTGAAAGACATTTTGACTTCCGTTCCGTGAGGATTTTGAAGGGGCTTAATGCGCTGGAAACTAGAGAGACAATTAATATCAATTATAGCCCGGGTGCTGCTAATTAATTCTTAGGAGAAAATCTTTTGGGCGAATTTCTCCGATGAAAATCCTTCCTTCCCTATCCGACCGCTTTCGTCCCCTCCCCCTAAATCCGCGCCGCTGGAAAGTTCCTCAAAATAAAAGGGAAGAAGTGCGGAAGGGGGTGAGGGGGAAGTTCTTCATCGCTTTCATTATTTCCTCACTCTGTGGACCGTCAGAGGAGGAGAATGGTGCAAGTGAAAGAGTGACGTCAAAATGTCTGCCTGTTATTCTTTCACTTGGAGGTGGGAGGGTCGGTTCTTGGGGACCGGGTGAACAGTTATTCCATTTCTGATTGGGTGCCCTGTGGGGTAACGGTAATTTAAGGGCAATTATCTTCCAGCGAGCTAACGGTTAATTTACGGTGAGAACTGACTGAAGTAGCTATGCTTAGTATTTGGATCATCAACAAATTTATAAAAAACTTCTCGTTTCGAAAAAAGCAAACACTGATAATAAATCTGAATTCTATAACATTCTGTTCATAAGTGTTTGGAAATTAACAGGAACAGTAACGAATTACTTTTTTTTTTTTTAAAAAAAAATAGCAAATTCAACATTACCCAACCCGGGTTCGAATCCTGGCCTGGGCATGGATGTTTGTAAGTGTCCATTCATCAATTTCATCATATCACCACTCATCCCCATCTTCGCAAATTAGCCAAAAGTGGCACAAAAAGCGAAGTAAAATAAAACAAATCAATCAACATTACCCCAGTAATTTCTTGAAAGTTCTTCTTGAGGATTCAACCCACTTGTCACTTTTCAAAAGTCCTCACACACACACTGTTAGAAGTTCCCGTAAGCTTTACAATATTGTACCGTTAAAATGTAACAGTCTGCCTGTCACTTTACAAAAAAAAACAAAAAAAAACGGGACGCAACCGTTTTTTTATTTAAATTTCAATATTTTATCAAGCAGATATGCAGATAATAATTATAAATTGCAGTTTAGTGACCATAAATATATTTTTAAAAACTGAATCAATGTAATGACATTAATTAGACTAACTATCCATTGACTTGGATTGGACTAATTTACTTGGATTGTAGTGAAAATTGACGGTTTTTTACCGTCATTTTTCCAGCCAAATTTTTACAGTGCACTAATCTTATTGATTGATCGAATTGGCTGAAATTTTGATTGATTGATTTAGTTACTACTTGGCTTTTCTGTCACTATTGTTTTGGGTAATCGATGATTGATGATACGGTGAGATGGTTGAACGGACAAACATATAGGAACTACAAAAAAAACTATCCCCACAGAAGATAACTGAGAATAGCAGTTAGATTTGTACTGGACCTACGCACCGGAAACTAAATGCATCCAATAGATGCGCCGCATAGATTGATGTACTAAATTATGCTTTCTCTTTGCATTTTTGGCTTTGCCAAGAATCGGGTTTACAATTTGATGCATTTCTTGTATATTGTTTGTAAAGGTAACGCCAAAAATGCATCATTATGATGCAAGTGAGTATTTATTTCTTTGTTGAGCTGTACTGAAATGCATAAATTTACGTGTTTTCTTCCTACTACAGACATTCTGCATTTTTAAAAAATTCAACTCATGCATTTATCTGTGTATACAGTTGATGCATTTACTGTTCTGTTTGTACACAGTTGGATATGCCTAGCTCCAACGAAAATCAAAGAACACTCTTTATCGCAATATATATACTATTTATTTTATTTTATATTATTATTACCAACTTTGAAGACACTTGATGATGCGGAAGAGGGTGAATAAAATAATGTGAGTAAAGCAACCCTTTACACTTCATGGCGCCTAAGGAAGACAAGGGGGTTTAAAACTTATCCACCCACAATGATAATGATGAATTCCAACTGCAGTCGGATTTTAATTACGAAAGATTAGGGCGATTATGTGAAGACTCTCGCTGATCTTTTCAATCGATACCCAGCAAGGACGTATTTAGGAGGGGGTCCAGGGAGTCCGGACCCCCCGAAATACTTACTAATTACAAAAATTAAATAATTAAACAACTAAAATTAAATAATGAAAATATACTTGTTGTTTAATCGAAGGTTATTTATTCCCGCCAAACTTATTGGAAGGCAATGATTATATTGTAATATGCTACTTTGAATGACAGTGGCAAAGTAGATTTATGCAATATTTATTACTACTTATAAAATATTACCAGGAAATCATTTTTCGTCAACTGGATATAACGACTTTTTTTATTTTTAATAAATATTCAATTCTTTATCTATTTGATATTAATTTTCTTTTTTGTACAAATTTTGCCGACCTTAACTACACGTAAGCTAGATAATGATAACGTGCTGTCATATTACTATTCTTGCACCATCCCTTTATCTATTCATGTAAAAAAAAAGTATTAATTTGAATATTTTAAATAATACTATTTTAATAATTTAATATAATTATTTTTGTTTAAACATTATTATTATTATTATTATTTTGAGACACTTGGTTCGGACCCCCCCCCCGACTCATATTTCTAGATACGTGCCTGATAACCAGCACATCTTACACGGCTGGCACCCCACAAAGAATCCCGCTACGCCACTGCCGCTAAATAAAAATGCATTCAGAATGACTAGGAACATTCATTTTTCAGTGTTATCTTCTTTTTTTCGAAATTTGCGCTTCTATTTTATCATACTTTTCTACCATTATACCTTCAATGTGTTTTAAAGGAGTATTTGAAATTGTTCGTGACATTTTCATAAACTGGACACTAGATATGAGGAAGTTATTTTCCATTATTTCTCGTGCGATAAATACCTATGTTGTTGCTCCTCTGTGATGATAGTACGCACTCGATCTTCGCGAAAATCGCGCACTTCCCTCAGTAACGCAAAAAGTTTCGACAAGTACCGAAGTTACGGCTTTGTTTGACGGTAGCTGCGCCATCAGTTTCCGCCAAAACTGCGACAATTTGCTCGGTGATTCAACAAAAGGTGAAAAATCGTGGCAAACATCCCCTTTAAACGTTGGTTCATGAAGCTGTCGTAATTATTCATTGTATGACACGTACCATAGTTTTGATTTGGATAAATATGGTAGCTACATTTTTATTATTTACGCCAGAAACACAAGAATGATGTATTTTCGCACTGTTCTTCGCTTCTTGAGCACAAAGTGTGTTGACATTTGCGGAAAAGATCATATTTTATGCCAAATTAGAGTAATTTCGCGATGGAAAGATGTGTTCAGATGTCGCTGGACATGCATAAACACTTTTTTTTGCATCAAAAAACATTTTTTGTTGTTATCGCGTTTAAGGTCCCTAAGAACGACATATCCTCGAATCAATTAAGATGAAGCACCCTTCATCTTTCTTGAACCTTCTTAAGGGCTCTTCCTCTTACCGCTCCTGAAGAGGAAGACATTTTACCAAGTAAAAGAAGTGGGGGAGAGTAACGCATAAAAAATTACGCGGTAGCACTTCTTGCGAAGAATTTGCAAAGCACCCTCCCCCAAACCTCCCTGCTCGACATTACCATCCCTTTGCATAAAAGACTAACAAGAAGGAACAAAGGAAAAGCAGTAAAAGTAGCAAAGAAAGAAGGGGGGGGGGCAAAAAAAGAGGAAAATTATGATGAAACAAAACACTCTCGCCAATTTTAAGCCGCACTCGACATTTTCGTCCACAGCGTGGTTATTTAAGGGTGCCATAAAAAATTAAGTCTAAGCCCCCACCGTAAGCTGGCTTCCTGCCTTTCCCTCTCATTTCATTAACTCGGTATACGTTTAAAGTTTTGCACTAATCTCGGCTAATAAAAAAAGACAGCTTCCTCCTCTTTTTTTCGGGCCCGCGTCTTTTCGTCTTCGTTAAACATTCTTTTCTCCCCCTCTTCTTTCCTCAGCGCCCTGTTTACGCTCATTTTGTGGAAGTTTTTATCTGGTGCCCCCCTCATTCCCCCCTCCTCGTCTCTACATACAGTATCTTGCATACAAGCACTAAGATACCTTCACCTTTCTCGGAACTTATTTTTGCAACTGTCCTTAGAGCAGTTTTGCCATCCCTGTGCACAAAATACTCTATTTGATACCATTAAAAGATATCGATTAATTTGATTTGATGTTTTGTTGTTTAGCGTCGCTTTTCTGCCACCTATGGCTAATCGCGACGATGAGGTAGTGATGATATTTATTGATTTGCCTCCAACAGAGAAAATATCTCCATTTGCGGGACTGTATACACGTTTGTACAGGGTGCATAAAAATCATGATTTTTATTTAAAAAAATATTTTCAATGATTTTTAAAATTTAAATCAATTTTTTCCCCGTTTTTTAAAAAAACACGCTTAAAATTGCTGGTGTGGTTTTTAGCACCATACATTTTATAGATATGTTTTTTTTATAAAAAGGCTTTTTCTAGTAAACGTCTTTGTAACAGTTTGATTAAAGCAAATATAAATAACATACATTTTTCTGTTTCTGACACTGTATATATGAACATACTATGGAAATGTTTGTTGAGTGTCTTAATGAAACTATAATAATTTTAGTAACTTTTCTTCCAGTGAAAATAAAACTTTCTGGATGTACTCTATAGCTAATTGAAACTTAAAATATTTTTTAAACTCGTTGTAGCTGAATTTTGACAATTTTTTAAATCATAGTTTGCAAACTGTCAGCTACCATATTTATTTACAGTTTAATGATAATGACACTATTTACGGATTATTATTTTGTATATTTTTTAACACAAAATGTTTGCAATTTTTGCTATAAAAGATATTGAATTTAAAATCAAGAGAATTTAAATGTGTTTACAGTTTACATACCACATTTCCTTTCGTATGAGCTTCACCCATGGGCGTATATATAGCTCACGTAAGGGGGGGGGGGGGTTCAAGTTTTGGTTCAGTTAAGGTTCCTATATTTCATAATTAAAAATCTGGGACACTACTGACCGATAGCTTGTTAGGTTGATTGATTGATTGATTTGGTGTTTTAAGTCCACTTTATGCACAGTAAGGCTACTCGAGACTGGACCTACAGTTTAAAGTGGGATCCGAACCACTTGTGCCTCCACCAGGTATCGAACCCGGGACCCCTTGATTAGAAGGCGATGACGCTACGTTGCGCCATCGGGCAGGCCCGATAGCATGTTAGGTAGTGGGGGGGGGCGGAGACTGGACCCGATAAAGTTGTATGTATATACAACATAATTGTCATTTACATCACAAATAACTTTATTTGAAAACTGCGGACTGAACAGATAGGCACCCAAGCACTGACTCCTTATAGAAAGCAGCTTACTATACAATTGGAGAGAATCGTAACTGAAATTCAGCACCGCTAGCAGACGGCGGCCCCATCGTGAAGTCAAAGATGTTAGCAGTACCGTCTGTATCTCGTTAACTCTTCTATTATTGAGAGTTAGATTGTTTTGTAAAATGAACATTTTAAAATTACGTCCACGGATTTAAAATAAAAAAAAGTTCAGCAAAGTAGGAGTCTTCATCATTTCTTCTTTCCCACCCGATTCCAGGACATTTGTGCATCCCGAAGAAACTATTCGGAACACCGGGACAAATGTTACCATTCCGGGATTGTCCCTGAAAATCCGGGACGTATAGCGTCCCTAGGTATGCTCTGGCTATCAAAACCCACTCTGCCGCCACATGAAAGATCTATCTACGAACTTCCAACTTTTCTACATAAAATGAGCAGAAAATTCTTTTCAAAAAGCTAATCCCAGCTTCTCTTTAAAAAAGATATACAATGTTAGAATTAGACTTTTCCTCCTTGCTACAAAATTGAAAATAAGAACATCTGTGTTATTTTGATATTCGTATGTATGTACACTTAACAGTGCAGGGTCCATTAGCGGAGGATCTCCCGTTGAATTGCGAGGACATTATTGCAACCTCCTTAATGTTAAACACATCCACTCGGGTGTTGAAGATGAAACTGGCAGTGTAGCCAAGATCACCAACAATGTGTACATATGTGAGTACAAGAGCTTGTCACGATTTTCTACTGCCTACAATGCAGACCCTGGACATGGCTTGTCAATTACTGTTCGCCCCATTTTTCATTCAGATTTGAAAATGTAAAAAATATCAACCAGGTCATCCAACATTTTGACACACTGTTCCAATGAATGAGGAATAGGCATTTCATATTGGAATAAGTAGTTGCAATTTTTCAATGTGTTGACTGTGTTCAGAAAGACTTGGGTTCATTTCTACTACAAAATGGTCTAGAAATGGACACCAGTAAAATTTATACTATTACTGTATACGATTTCACAAGTCACCCTACTGAGTATTGATACTTTTCTGTCCATTTTGTGTCAAATAACTTGAGAACGTTACAGAACGTCCCTAGTTATCTTGCACTGCATTTTTTACAACCAAATTACTTTGAGAAGATTGATTTACTTAGCTTTTTTGTGCTACTTTTGGCTAATTTTCGAAGATCGGGATGAGTGATGACATGATGAAATTGATGAATGGACAACCTCAAATGCCCATGCCTTTTTCGGGTTTCGAACCCGGGACCTACGATGTACTAACCACGTAGGGGGTGCTCCTTTGAGAAGACTTGGGGGGAAAAATTATAACTGATTTGACAGTTTCAATATAGCAGAAATTCCACAGAAATGGGCAATAGCCAGGGTTAAAATGTACAAAAATTGCTTTTGGACACTTCTCTGAAATTTTCAATCTATCTCATCCCTTAATTCTACCACCCATTACATCAGCACCATCATATTCTTCACCAACTATTTTTTTTTTCTAAATCCACACCCATCTAAGCCAGAGAGAGTAGAAGTACTAATAGCTGAAGCTAACCCAGATGCATTTACAATCTCCAATAGGGACAGGTTTCCCATTGCGATCTAAAGTTTGGAAAATGGTTTTTCGACTTTCGACAGTTGGGAAATTTCAAATTATCAAAAAATTAGAACCTCGTGAATACTTAAATCTTGAATGGTAAGAAACCATATCGGGAACTTCTAATGAAATTAAAATGTTCGCGCTATAAGTTCGCAAGCAGCTGCTTCTGGCAAAAATTACATGTGGCATTGTAGAATTTGTGAAATGTCAGGAGTTTTCTGAGTATTTTTCAGAGAAATTCCAAAACTATCAGGAAATAACAGACATTTACTTTGCAGTCCCATCTGGTGCGTGGAATTATTTTTTTCCCATCCGTATCCCATTCTATACGCTTGTAATTTATGAGAACAAAATAAGTCTGAAGAAATTATTACGAATAAGTCTTTGCGCATAGCGGATAGAACAGGTAATCTGGTAATTTTACTGAACCTAAAGGGGGGGGGGTTGGACCCGTTGAACCCCCACTTAAATACGCCCATGGCTTCACCCCATCAGTAGATAGCTATATTTTGTATCTTTTCCTTTCCTAGAGCCTAATAAACACTATTAAATGATTACGAGATTTATATAATTTCACCAAAAGTGATTATGATATCTGCAAAATCCTTATGTACATTCTTATAATTATTTATTTAAAGTGAATTAAATCAGTGATTTTTTTTTAAAAAAAAATCACCTGATTTAAACCAATTCACCTTGCAAATAATGAAAATATAGTATGTGGTGATGCAATTTTTTTATGTTTATAAGCTGAATGGTAAATACAGATAACAAGAAAACCAGGATATCAGGCATATTGCAATGATTAGCTGAGTCAGTGAGTTTTATGAGCTAGCTTGGCGGCACACAGTGTATTGAATCTGGGATCTTTGACTTGATCACCGTCATGGCCGAAAATCCAGTTTCACAAAATGGATGGAAACATAATGCGCATGGCCTTCTTATTTAACTCTGGATACTTATTATTCACTGATCCAAAATCCAGACATTGCAGAGAGGAACAAACATACTTCACTATGTTGTCTGAGGAAAGATCAATAACCTGCTCCTCTTTTTCTGTGGTAAAATTTGATGGATGGGTCTGCGTTGAATAAATCCCTGATCCAGAGGGGCTGTGTGTCCCGTGGAAAGTACTTTTTAAAGTGGATGAAGTTGCGACAAGTGCTCCATTTAACTGTAGTCCTGTCTCTTTTATCAATATGCTCAATGTTGGAAAACAATCACGAATGTTTTCATCTTCAAACCTTTCTTCCAAAGTGGGCGTCCCAGATGGCGTAGTGCTAACGTCATCGCCTTGTAATCAAGTAGTTCCGGGTTCGATACCCGGTGGAGGCACATAGTGGTTAGGATCCCATTTTAAGCTGTAGGTCCAGTCCTGATTAGCCTTACTGTGCATAAAGTGGATTTAAAATCCCAAATCAATCATCTATAACGGTGCTTGGTAAAGCGACCAATATTGGTATACCAATTATGTTCAGTACAATTTGTTAAGAAATCTTCACTAATATGTTGCGGTAAATAACAAGCTTGGAATAGAATTCGCATTTCGAGCCAGGTATTTATCAAACATTTCACCAGATTGCAGCACTGTTCTCCGAAACAAAATTTCCCCTAAACCTTTCCACGAGTTTCTTCTAGCACAGAGAGGAAAAAACTTTACAATTTTCTCCTCGCGCAGGACCTGCCATCTAGCGTTACTTCCCGCACTTAATCTTGGAAACTAAAACTTATGCAAATGAAATCTTTGGTAGGTGCGGCATGGTTTTACAAGGAAAGTAATTTCGGCTGCACGAAAATGAAATGTGCTCGCGGTGTCTGCTTGAGAAATAGGATGGTAATTCCGCAAAACAAAAGACGAACACACTTCAAAATTTACCGAGGTTACGAGGTTTGGGGTGTGGGGGTGTATGGGGGGGGGATAATAAAGTGGGCGGGGAAATGTAATGTTGCGCTCTTCTTCTATTTTTTTTACGCGGGCTTGAAGAGTTGAGGGAGCGGTTTATTTCAACCTCGTGATGACGTGACTCATTTTCCCGACGTAAACTGTTCCACGTAAGGTGAAGCAAGTGTTTCGAGAGAGGCGGGCAACCATCTTTAATTACAGACCTCAAAATTGTTCTGCGGAAGCTTTTTAGAGGGCGGTGGGGAGGTGCTTTCAAAACTCGTAACAAAATGAGGGTTACGTTTGCACAGAATGAAATGTGACTTTCCCCCCCCCCCTTCCCTTGGTAATATTGCAGTATTTTCAAGTATTCAGAACTGTTGCAAGGGCCCACTGTATTTTACCCCCCCCCCCAAGAGGATTACATTCGTTTATATCTTTCAAAATATGTACCGTACATTCAGGCACGTGTCTAGAAATATATTTCGGAGGGTCCGAACCAAATGTCTCATAATAATAATAATAATAATAATACTTGTTCAAATTAAAATAATTATATTAATTTAATTAATATGTATATTAATTGATATTGCATTTTTATTACATGAGTAGGTAAATAGACGGTATGAGAAGATATAACAGCTTACATAATATAGTTTGCATGGCCAAAATTAAGGAAATTAATGTAAAATACATAAAGAATTGAATATTTATTCAATAACAAAAATTAATGCTAGATCCAGTTGACGACAAGTAAAGTTCATGATTAATATTTTATGCATGTTATGACAAATATTAGTGTGCATAAATCTTCTATGGTACTGTCATTCAAATTTATGATCCCAATATAATCCATGCCTTCCATTAAGTTCGGCGGAAATAACCATCGACTAGACAACAAATGTTAAATAAGTATATTTTCATTATTTAATTTTAGCACTTGGTAAATCTTTCGGGGGGTCCGGACCCCATGGACCCCCTAAATACGTGTTTGCATACATTGATAGATGAAGTGATCAGATTGTGACGAAAAATATTAATTTAGTGAAGATGGCACGTGTAAATAAATGCGCTCATGCATACACATGCATAAGTTTCATTTCAATAATACCTGTATTGGCGGATTTAGAGTGAGTAGCACGCACGGGGGCACATGCCCCTCTCAAAACAGATGACTAAGTATTATTAAAGTAGGCTATAGATTGCAACCAGCAATAAATGTATGAGCAATAGTAAATAGTAAAGAAAAATAGTAAAATAACAATAGTAATAGCATAAGACAAAGATTAGCACAAATACATTAATCAAGATTTTCAGTGTCGACTTATTTGTCTAGTAAATCTAGTCCTGATTACAGGACTAGATTTACTAGACAAATAAGTAGGCGCTGAAAATCGAAATGGAGAGTTGTTAATCACAAGGTAAGTAACATTACCTGGTTAACTGAAGGTGCGAAGAAGAGAAAGCATTCTACGTCAAAAATTTCCTAAATTTTCTAAATTTGTGACAGTCTCTCCTGAGGAATTATTATTATTCATATCAGTGAGATGATGATGCTGATTCTGGAGTTGGCAACTAGTGTTGCCCACGGGACGAGACGGGACAGGCTTTTAAAAATTCGAGACGAGACGAGATTGATCATGTGTTCCTTTGACACACGAATATTTTCGAGACGAGACAGCATTTCACAGCATTTCCACGAGACGAGACAGGCCAAAGTCTCGTCTCGTGGGCAACACTATTGGCAACCCGATTTCTTATGGGTTGGCAACCTGATTTCCTATGAGTTGGCAACCTGATTTCTTATGAGTTGGCAACCTGATTTCTTATGAGTTGCCAACCTGATTTTTTATGAGTTGGCAACCTTATTTCTTATGAGTTGGCAACCTGATTTCTTATGAGTTGGTAAATGTATTTCTATTCATAGCCTAGGACCACGTGACATAGTGAGATAGCCTAGATATTGGACCCAGTATACGCCACTGATATATATCTGCGAAGCCTGAAGCCTAGAAAATAAAATACTGAAGAAAAATCGATTAGTTACTGTGAATTAACCTGATTTCAAAAAGAAGATAATGGCGATTCTGAAGTTGGCAACCTGAATTCTTAGGAGTTGGCAACCTGAATTGTTATAATTCGGCAACCTGAATTTTTATAAGTTGGCAACCTGAATTCTTAGGAGTTGGCAACATGAATTCTTAGGAGTTGGCAACCTGAATTTTTATAAGTTTGAAACTTCATTACCGTTGGGATGGCAACGTGGCTTCCTTGAATACATCAAGAATGAGCTTAGTCTTCTCACCTCTGACCAGGTGTCATAGTGCATGTGCCTCTGACTGACCATAAGCTGGACCTAAAACGTGCCCTTGTAATCGTCTTCATGTGAATATTATATATAATATTGCTTTTATTTTTAAAGAAAGTGCAGATTTTCAAAGTTATGTCTTACATGCTTACAGCATTCTGTGCCTCTGCCAGGAAAAATGTAGATCCGCGTATGAATACCTGTAATAATTTACTTGTTTAAATATAACGGGAACTTAACAATATTAACAAAAATAGGAACCGCCCCGTTTCATATCCGAGTACCAGAAGTTATGGAAGGAATAATACATATTGGGGTCAAGATTGACAGATATTATTCACCCCATAAATGTTGTCCATAAAAATCTTAATATGCAATGGAGTCGTTAGTATTAACATGAAGAACATCTCAAACAATTTCTTCCATGCACTTGGCAACACTTGGTACCATCATGCATTGCGGCAAAACAATGAAAATGACGACTGTGCAGGAAAAGGCAATGTGTATGTTGGTCGTTGTAAGGAACAAAATCTCCTGTCACTGTTCAGCGTTAAATTTCTTTATGTAATTTCGTGGAGGGCATCGTCTATAGCAAGAAAGTTACGAACGTCATAGAATTGAAGTTCAGGATCGAGGAGGCTGTGGCGTCAATCACCGTGAATACGAACCGCAACTCGTGGAGTCAATTCATCAATAGACTTGATGTTGTTAAAGCCCCTTAGTGTGCCCATGTACAGGTTCATTAATAATGAGAAGTATGTTCACTAAAAATTATTTGAATTACTGAATGTAATGCCATGTCTGTTGTTTCCAAGAAACTTATTGCAGTAAATATATTTTGATCTGTTATGGGGTGAATTATTTATGTAAATCATCTGCTCCTTTTGGGCAATTTGGGGGTGCGATGCCTTGTCCACCCCCAAAGACTGCGCCTATGTGAATGTACGCACGCAATTATCAAGACGGTAGGCCAGTGTGCGAATTAAGATTTTTATCCTAAGCAAAATAAACTTATTTTCAGGGATGTTTTTTTTTAGTTTGTACTGGGTGGAAACTTATACAAATTTACATACTCCCCAAAACATTTACCCCCCGAAGTGAAATCGCAATACGCTACTAAGTGGCATGTCCCCCAAAGCAAAAAGCTTAATTCGCACAGTGCGATAGGCTAGGAACGGACGAATCACAAAGTAATTTACAACGCCAGTACGCGCAAAGAAATAAGACGCCAGCGAATAAGCGCGAAATAGTCTTTTTCGAGCTAACACCGTTTCGCTCCAACTAAACCTCCTTTTCCCCAAAATAATCTCAGCTGTTAAACTTGGAGGACGGTAAGGAAATAATCCTAAAATCTACTTACCCCTGCATCGAACCCGAGCGGACCAGACACTCAATCGGCAACGTTGGCTGCCCTGGTCGGTCGCAGGAAAGGTGTCGGCGTCCCAAGCGGCCTTCAGAAGCATTTATGACGTTCCCCGCCCCCTCCCGTGTTAATTAGCCAGCACCCGGAGACAAAGGAACGCCCGCCCGCCCTTCCCTCCTTCTGCCCCCGTCAACACTTGGGGGGGGGGGGGACCAAATCGACCATTTTATCGCAGACGTAATTGTTGTATGCGTCTAGCAGGTAGCCGCTGTTATTTCTCCATTTTCCAACCCACGTTTGTCAAAGGTGAAGATTAGTGCATTAAATTTTGGCCAGGTTTCAAAGTAAGCAGGGAATTTGCCTTTATGCACCAATAGGGACTGGACCTACAATTTAAAGTGGGATCCGAACCGCTATGTGCCTCCACCGGGTATCGAAACCGGGATTCCGTGATTACAAGGCGACGACGAATTGAAAGTTGTATCCGTAAATGTGCCTTCACCGGGTATCGAAGCTGTGAGTAAGAATAAATTTGATTTGTTACTGCAACATATTACTCAGCGTTCGTATAAAGTGGGTACCTCGAGGAAACTCTCGGGGGTAAAGGCGGCCAGGGGTGTAGTGCTGATCACATCACCCACACCTTCGGCCTTAATCAAGACAGTGTGGATCCCTAACTCCACACCCCATTCGCCTTCATGGCGTGGTGTAAAGCACAGGGGAGCACTTTACGTTTAGTTTTTACTGCAACATATTATTGCAAGGTGAAAGGATTTGTTATTCATTTTTCAAGATGGCTACGATACTGTAGTTTTCGTTTAATAATCTCTGTTGAATCCTCCATACCACAACTAAACATTAATTTATTTCTACACTTAACTTTTTATCTTCCCTAGCTCTGTGGTATGAGACTACTAGTTAAGGTTGCACTGTACTGTACGGGCCTTACTATAGAAATCCAACACGGCGGAGAATGGGACGAGAATCACGTGGAAAGAACATAGCCTATGAATGGCTTATTGCATAAAGGGACCTGAGTCACTTTTGCAAAATTCCGAGAAAAACAAGAAAAATCGTATAGCATTGATAGTGTAAGAAAGAAATGTACCGTTGTTGGCTCAAATATTCAGCATAATGAATAGTTAATTTTGCAACTTTCAATGCGCCCCCCTGCAGTATGCTGCTAGAGACAGTGGAGATGAAAAAGTTGTGATTCCGGTACCTTTCTGCAATAAAAGTGGAAACTGTGAGAAATATCCTCTTCATTTTGTTAGTCTGTTCTTCACAGACACCACACGTGTCTACCTGTGGCCTCCCGAAACGAAACGCAAAATTTTCCATAAAATACTTGTAGTAGAAACTGTATTTTATTCTGGACGTAGGGTATTTTTCTTTATACAGTTCATACATCTTTTGATGTAGGTATTTGATGTCTGCATAATGTCCACGTTTAGTTGGAAAAGACGCGATATGTCCATGCACTGCCTGCATATCCTCAGCCTTAATCATATTCCCACTTTTGCTCTGTCCGCGCATATCATGAGGTATTTTGCCCTCTAACAGTAACTTCCGCAAACGCGTTATTCTTTTCTCTGACACATCATAAAGTCTGCAAAACGCCTCACGACAAACTTGTATTTTGCTACTTGCCAGTAGTACGTAGTACTTAAACGACTTTCTGTGTAACGTAGCATCTTCTTTGCGTGGACGATGTGTCTTAACATTTTCAACATGGATCATTCTCTGCAAATATATATCCTGTTCATCTTTACTTTGCATTCTATACAACATGTCAAAAACTGCACGTTGTTCGTCTTCGTTGAATTGTTCATCTTCGTTGAATTGTTCATAACATTTTTTTCGGCACTTACACGGCGACCACACTCTTTTCGCAGGTGTTGTAACACCCCTGTAGTTCACATACTCCTGTCCATTCACCCTTGCACTTCTAATCACATTTCTGGTATATGTTTCCGGATGTCGAATTCCTTTCCGACGATTTCTTGGACTGTCAATGCTCACGTCGCTAACACTACTCTAGTCCTGCATATCTAATACAAGCAACAAAACATCTCACAACAGTTGCCACCGCTCTGCACTAACTCATATCACCCTCTACAGACCACGGCTACAGACGAACTATTCTTACGGAAATCGCTCGTCACTTGTTTCAGAGTTGCCAAATTTATTTTCCACGCGGTTATTTCTCTTTCTCTGTGGAAAGGGACCAGTGTCCGTCGCTACAGAGTAGCTAGGTTTATTGCAGAAAAGGACCCGAGTCAGTGACTCAGGTACCTTTCTGCATTAAAGTACACTTTTCACTGTGCATTTTCTTGGCTATAGCCTCGTGTGACTGACGTCCTTTCTGCACTAAAAGATGTGTCTGTAACTACGAAAATAAAAAATACCATTAACTCCGATACCTCAAAAATGTGACTCAGGTCTCTTTCTGCAATAAGCCATTCATATATACTATTTAGTGGGCCTAATTTGTTTACCTAACCACCACTATATACATGAGAAGTTCACTATGTACCGATCACCGTGGCGGTGTGGTTAGCACACCGCGCTACATCATCAATTATATTTATCAATTCGCATTTATAAAGCAATTGATGATATTTATATGCTTCTTCTTCTTTCTTCTGGCCCTATCAACCTTATTTTGATTTTGGCCAACTGTTCTGATCGTCAGTACTGAATATTTCTTGTAACGCACGAGATATTTATATGCATCAGTTATATGTTTTCGTGATGGTTTCAATAGTAACGTCAACAATACTTGTTAACAATTACTATTTTTAAATGCACGCCAAGCAGCTGGTTCTATTTTAAAAAAACAACAAAAACATTGCTTGGCGAGAGAGGTTGAAAGTTGGAAACACACTCAAATTTAAGAATCGCTTCAAAGGAATAAGTTTATCTTTGCTCTGCTTGAGTTGACACGTCTCATGACCTGTTGATCCCTGTTTACACATTTGCTCTACAATGTATTACAAGCGCATTAGGCACAAATGCCATCGAAGGCGCCAGTCAGGAAGAAGTTGTGTGACCGACATATCGCTGACGTCACATTGTCAACAATCTTAATGAATTGTGTACGTTTTGTGGTGACAGGTAGTGTTGCCCACGGGACGAGACGGGACAGGCTTTTAAAAATTCGAGACGAGACGAGATTGATCATGTGTCCCTTTGACAAACGAATATTTTCGAGACGAGACAGCATTTCACAGCATTTCCACGAGACGAGACAGGCCAAAGTCTCGTCTCGTGGGCAACACTAGTGACAGGAGAATCGAAGTCCTTGCACTTCTGTTGCTACGGAAAATGGTGGCAGTTTTTTTTTAAAAAAAACTATAAAGCTCCACGTGGTATCTGTCTGGAGTTTTAGTACTGACATCTGAATTGACTTCTTTTGTACAACCGTGAGCAAAAGTGGGTTGTCGAGCTCTCTGATAAGAAATCTAGAAAAGTCGGAATGATTCCGAGTTGCAAACGACCGTCTCGTTCTTCATCTTCTATTTATATCTACCAGAGCCGAGTCGATGTCGAGGTATCGGCATCGGTATCGAAAATTATCGGTTGAATTTTATTTACCGATACCTGCCGATATGTCCCCGTTCTTTCTCGGTTTCGCAAAAATGCCATTCGACTCTTTCGCTTAGTATAATTATCCTGGAAGTTATGCAAAATTCGAGGCTTCTATTAATTTTCACCAATATTATGTGAAAAACTGTTGTTTTGTGTGTGTGTGTGTGTGTGTGTGTGATTACAAAAACAGGTATTTTAATATCCTGGTGTAATTTTAGATTTTTGAAAAGCAAAATTATGATAAATTGATGCTTAAATGCTTAACTAAGGCAGATGTTGAACTCGGGGAGGAAAACTTCTGCGTTCACCTCCTGCTGAGAATTACGCTATGCAAGAAGTTCAAAATAATTCGCTGAGAGGCGCCACCCTCGCTCTTGCTATTATTTGTACTTATAATCGACAAGAGATGGCACTGCTAAATTTCAAGCTTCTGGATGGATAAGCCTGTTCTTAGTAAACATGTGTGAATGAGTCATGGTAAAGCATTTTAGATATGGGAGAATTTACATATGCATTACTCGTACAACCCTCGAACAGTAAGTCTCGGTTTGGTCTCGAGTTTACGGACTCTTCCGTGCCTCTTTCTCGGCTTCGTTTCAATTTTTAGGTAATGTTCTCGGCCTTGTCTTGTTTTGCAAAATAGTTACTGGAATTGGAACTCGAAAATTCATGGTTCGCAATTTCGAAGTTACGTTTGCACTCAATAGATGGCACCAGGGTGGCATGAATCAAAATGATGATTATTGTGTATCAGCAAGCATAAGTGGTTATTTGTATTGCGAGAACAAAAGTAACTATTATTAGTGCAGATAAATTAACCAATTCTTGTATGGACAAGATGTATCTTGTGGATAAAAATTGCATGGCTGCTCAAATTCACGATTCTATGTGAACGGCAAAGTGCAACTTACAAGAATCCCTAATATAAATGTAGTTTCCCAAATCCCTTGATTTCTAGACCCGATCTTTTCCCCAATCTTAAAAGATTTAAACGAATGACCAGTAAGAAATATGAAATACTATTTCATGTTACCAAAGCGAGACCGAAATGTAAAATACCCGTTGTGGTATGGTGGACAGAAATAGCAGCATAGCATCATAATTTGCATTTCCAATATTTTCCTTTTTTTTTTACTTTAAAAAAGATTGACATTTTGATGAATTTCAGAAATATCATTTTTTGTGTGAAACGTGGCAAGATGATATTTTGATTTCAAACCGCCCCCCTTCAACTCATCCCCTTCTCCCCACCTCTCGAAAGGACCACCGCAATCTAGATACTGCAGCTGCCGCAAAACGGAAAACAAATGAAAAATCGTCTCCCTGAATACTGTCAGTCAAGTTCTTCCGAAGCTGACAGCTTGCTTTTTGGGGATTGGAGAGGGAGAGGGGGGTGTTTGAGCGGGATCGGGGCTGAAAATGGGAGGAGGGGGAGATTCGAGCCAGTTTGAACACTTAACAGATAGTCAGATGTCAGTTTGACTATTTCCGACTCGCCAAATGCCGCGAAGCCCCTGGAATTAACCGGGGCACGGTGGCGCCAACTGCGGTGGGATTGGATAAACTCATTCGGGTAGGGAATCAAATGCCCCCCAATCGCCGTCCGACCAAAATTTTCCAGCTGGAAAAACCTTCCTGGAAGGGGAACTGGGGATTGTCCCCGTACCGAAAAAAAGAGAAGAGATTGTTCGGCTGAAAATTCATTTATTCGACCAGCCAGGATTCGAATGGATTTTGGTTTTAAGGCTATTTCATGCTCTTCGGGAACAAAGCTGTAACGCCGCGAAAAGGTAAAACGTGAGGGAAAATGATCTCGAAAGTTGGAATAATGGTGACGGAATTATAGCGATCGTAATACTGAATAAGAGCGAAAGGAATAACTGAGAATCGAGATAAGAGGCAAGGAATTGCCGAGGATCGAGATAAGAGCCAAAAGAACAACCGAGAATCGAGATAAGAGTCAAGGAATAACCGAGAATCGAGATAAGAGTCAAGGAATAACCGAGAATCGAGATAAGAGCCAAAGGAATAACCGAGGATCAAGATAAGAGCCAAGGGAATAACCGAGGATCGAGAAAAGAGCCAAAAGAATAACCGAGAATCGAGATAAGAGTCAATGAATAACAGATGATCGAGATAAGTGCCAAGAGAATAACCAAGAATCGAGATAAGAGTCAAGGAATAACCGAGAATCGAGATAAGAGCCAAGGGAATAACCGAGGATCGAGATAAGAGCCAAGGGAATAACCGAGGATCGAGATATGAGCTAAGGTAATAACCGAGGATTGAGAAAAGAGCCAAAAGAATAACCGAGAATCGAGATAAGAGTCAAGGAATAACCGAGGATCGAGATAAGAGCCAAGAGAATCACCCAGAGTTGAGATAAGAGTCAAGGAATAACCGACGATCGAGATAAGAGCCAAAAGAATAAGCAAGAATCGAGATAAGAGTCAAGGAATAACCGAGAATCGAGATAAGAGCCAAGGGAATAACCGAGGATCGAGAAAAGAGCCAAAAGAATAACCGAGAATCGAGATAAGAGCCAAGGGAATAACCGAGGATCGAGATAAGAGCCAAGGTAATAACCGAGGATCGAGAAAAGAGCCAAAAAAATAACCGAGAA
This sequence comes from Lepisma saccharinum, assembly GCF_977018435.1. Lineage (NCBI taxonomy): Eukaryota > Metazoa > Arthropoda > Insecta > Zygentoma > Lepismatidae > Lepisma > Lepisma saccharinum. The sequence goes on along the minus strand of NC_139251.1, from coordinate 32,362,158 downwards.
TCGAGATAACAGCCAAGGAATAACCTAGGTTCGAGATAGAGCCAAAAGGATAACCGGGAAACGAGATAAGAGCCAAGAAATAATTTTGAAACATCTTTATTCTTATTCAGGCATACTAGTCAGATATCTGCGTATATTTTTTTTTCAAATGAAAGGGCCCTATTTTTTATAGTATATTTTCATTATTTAATTTCAGTACTTGGTAAGTCCTTGGAAAGGGGGGGGGGGGTTCCGGGTTCCCTGGGGATATACGTCCTTGATAGGAGACAGACACACTGATACTATTCTCATGTGCGGAAATTTTTATTAATAGTAATTTATGCGAAACTTTCCGACAATTTTTTACTATTGCTGTTCTCGAGTCTGGATTCTGGTTTCGTCTCGACTTGTAAATGGTGAATTTGCCAAACACCGTGCCTAATTCAAGTATTGTTGTTCTAGATTTCAGGCAATTGTCGGTTCGTCAGGGGCTCTTGCCCCACCCAATTCAGAACCAGGCTGCAGATTTCAATTAGCCTAAAGTTTCCGAGCACGGATTCACACCGGCGCATTGCACGGTTACATAGCGATAAGGATAAAGTGGGCGCATAAAAATATCCCCCGATTTCCTGTAGGACGGCGGAAAACAACGCAAAATTCGCACCCCCCCCCTTCCTTTTCCATATTTTCCTGAAACAAAAGAAAGGGGGGAGAAGAGTGGACGGTGACTAATCTCGGAGGAAATGTACGCGTACAATGAAATTGTGGAGGCGCCTTGCGTATAGATCTCCCGCCGTGCACGAAAGCCATTTTCCGTTGCAGAACATTGCAGGATAGAGGGAAGAAAAGGGCTTGTTAGCGCTCTGTTTTACAGCCCCTTGTTTTCGGAGCTCGTATTTTTTGTTTCATTTCTCCGTGTCTCTTTTTGTCTTCTTTTTTTTTCCATCTCCAGCTCCGTTCATCGCTGATATGCACATCTAACTTCCTTTTGTTTTTATTATCCTTTCCTTCCCCAGAATGCACCGCGACTGATACTAGAGACATCTATAATGGAGAACACGCGAGGGAACATTAAGGGAGAGAAAGAATGATACGGTACGCCATTACAAAAAAAAGGAAGATATAGTGGTAAGGGGAAAAGAGAGGTGTTACAAGCGTCCGTGGCGAGACGGTGCCCCCGCGCTGGTGTATACGTACACATACACACCGTCGCTAACACATACATGCAAGGCAAGAGCTTATAAATACATTTTATCTCCTGAGCCTTTGGGATGTGTTCCGTATGTAATTCTCTCTCGCACACACACGCTGTACGGAGGATTCTGGGGAAAATTGGAGGGGTAGAGTTGAGGAAGGTGGAAAGATGTTAAAATAGAATGGGGAGGAGTGGGATGGGGGTAATAAACAGGACTAGACTTGGAGGTCCAACGGTCGTATATTAATTTGCGGGACTGAAGATCGTCGGCTTTTATGAATAATAATTGAGAGAGCAGGAAACAAAAGATATAACGCAGGTCTTCCGCGTAGGACAGGTCCCCGGTTATTATTACGTTTGCTGCGTGTGTGTGTGCGTGAACATGCGTTTTCTTTCCTTTTTGCGTGTGAGATGATGGAGAACGAGGCTGTACGGGGGATGTTAGCGTTTCTGCCGGGTTGAAATTGAGGGGCGAGATGGGGTTGTTACGGAATTTTCACTCCCTTGGTGTGGCTAGCGAAAGGAAGCATGGCATTTCCTGTAGTTTAGAAACTCCTCGCAGAAGCTCTAAGGATGTCTACAGGAGTGTACAATACATGTGGTCTTCCACCTTCATTCATGTCCAGAGGCGTAATTCTGGAGGGCTACCGGATATAGGATAATTTTCTATCCGGATATCTCATATTCTGATATCCGGATGTTCGGATTCTAATTATCTGGATTGTCGGATATCCTAATTATCCGAATATTTGGATATCCTAATTATCCGGATATTCGGATATCATAATTATCCGGATATTCGGATAGCTATCCTAATTATCCGGATATCCGTATAGCTATCCTAATTATCCGGATAGCTATAATAATTTTCCGGATTTTCGGGTATCGTAATTATCCAGATGTTCGGATATCATAATGATCAGGATATTCGGATATCCTAATTATTCGGATATCTATCCTAATTATCCGGATTTTCGGATATCATAATTATCCGGATATTCGGATACCATAATTATCTGGATATTCGGATATATATCCTAATTATCCGGATATTCGGATAGCTATTATAATTATCCGGATTTTCGGATATCGTAATTATCCGGATGTTCGGATATCGTAATTATCAGGATATTCGGATATCCTAATTATCCGGGTATTCGGATAGCTATCCTAAGTATCCGCATATTCGGATAGCTATCCGAAGTATCCGGATTTTCGGATATCATAATTACCCGGATTTTTGGATAGCTATCCTAATTATCCCAATATTCGGATATCATAATTATCTGGATGTTCGGATATCCTAATTATTCGGATAGCTATCCTAATTATCCGGATTTTCGGATATCATAAATATCCGGATTTTCGGATAGCTATCCTAATTATCAGGATATTCGGATATGATAATTATCTTGATGTTCGTATATCATAATTATCTGGATGTTCGGATATCCTAATTATCCGGATATTCGGATAGCTATCCTAATTATCCGGATTTTCGGATATCATAATTATCCAGATGTTTGGATGTCATAATTATCCGGATGTTCGGATATCATAATTATCCGGATTTTCGGATATCCGGATTATCCGTTGCATCCGAAACGATATCCCCGATAATTTGAAATGTGGATATCCGTTATCCGGATTTTGTGACCATCCCTGAACTCCTACACGAAATGTACTGGAGCAGGAAAACAATAGCTATTGATTATCTTCAATCTTACACGTCCTTCGGAGGAGATTTCTGGCGTAGGCTCATGGTTAGTTCCGTCGCTTTTGATGCCAGCAGTCCCGGGTTCGATTCCCGGTGGGTTCTAAAAAATGTCAGTGTTTCACCAACATCCCGAGCACGACTTGGGAGCTGCAATAGTGGCAGACTCCCGTCTCGAAAGGCAGAAAACAGCGGCGATGGGACTCGATGCGCTGACCACCTGATGGAAAAACCGCGTGTCACGCCTTGGCCCTCGAAGGTCTCCTTGCTCTCTGGCATCCACGGTAGGGATGGCCAAATCCGGATAGCTATGGGATAATTTTCTATCCAAATTTGAAATTCAAATATCCGCATATCGAATTGTGCGGATTATAAGGATATTCTGATTATCCGAAATGTTCGAATATCCGAATGTGTGCATTGTCCGGACAGTTTATCCTTTTTACGGGCTGTCCACATATTCTTTTATTCGTCATTTTCGAATTTCACTATACGGATTTTCTACAAAGCGTTCATCAAATCTGTTCTGTTCAAATTATCCAGATATTCGAATACCCGGATTATCCGTTGCATCCGAAACGGATATCGGATAACTTGAATTCCGAATACCCGTTATCCGGATAGCGTATTTACAAACCCTATAGTGCTGCAGAACCAGAGGTATATAAAGCTTTGTTATTGGCTGTGTGCACCGGAAGTGTTTAGGTTCCGTGTCCATTGTTCCTTGTTTATTCGTATGGAAAAATAAGACTTATGATTATATAGTAATAAAGTCTGTAATCAGATTGTCGATATTACGTTAAGAAATATACGTTTATATAATAAATATAATGTTTAAAATGATACACGTTGAACATACATAATTTTCTCAATTGTCATTGGTACACTGCTCCACAAAACTTAAGCAACTCTGTACAACGTGGGATAGGCGAGTTGTGGTGCACATTAAACACTTGTATGGAACATGTACAAACATAAACAAGCACAGGCAGTGCGAGTTCCCTCTATAACGCGTGATCAGCACCATATAAACCAAGATTAACAGCTTGTGCCTGCCAGCGGCTACTACAGCCTAGTATTGTTCCAGTCCTCAAGCAGTAAAGTAGAGGTTCGTGAGTGGGATATTAAGTGTAGATACCTTGAAATGAATCGTAGACATCATTTGAGTGACGTTGACCGAGGTAGAATAATTGGACGAGTGGAAATGGGTTGGTCCCAAGGGGAAGTGGCACATGAATTCCATGTGAATAAAAGTGTCGTGTCAAGGTTGTGGCTTCGCTTCCAAAATTGTCCTATTGTCAATAGACGTAATGGAGGAGGCCGTCCGAGGACAACATCAGCAGCTGATGATCAGTTTCTCACAATCACTGCCAGATGTAACCCCCAAGAGTCTTCCTCTCAACTGGCAAATGATATGTTTCAAGCTATGGGATGACGTCTTAGTCGTGGAACTGTTCGTAGGTGGCTGAATAAAGCAGGACTGTATGCCAGGAAGCTTGTGCTGTGTGTGCCATTGAAACGGAAGCACAAATGTGCGCGATACACATGGTGTCAGGAACATGTTTAATGGGGAGAAGACCAGTGGGCACGACTAATGTTCTCTGATGAGTCTCGATACAGCCTGTCGTCTGATTCTGATCGGATATTGGAGTGGAGAGAGCCAGGAACACGATATCACCTTAAATTCATTGTTGAAAGGCCGTCCTTTGGAGGTGGTTCCATCATGATGTGGGGTGGTATCATACTGAGTGGGAAAAAGGACCTCCATATTGTTTAACATGGAACTTTGACGGCACAACGTTATCAGGATAAAATTCTCCATTCACGTATTCACAATTTCCGTGGATCATTTTGTCCGGACTTCCTTTTTATGGATGACAATGCACACCCACACCGTGAACATCTTGTGTCCGATTATCTGGAGACAGAAGACATTACCCGTATTGAATGTCCTGCATACTCGCCGGACCTTAATCCAATCGAGCATGCTTGGGATGCTCTTGGGCAAAGAATTGTGCAGTGCAATCCACCACCACGAACAATTCCTGAACTGCGGACAGCCCTCTTAGAGGAAAGGCCCCATCTTCCTCAAGACTTGATAACCACTCTGATCTACAGCATGGAGGCCAGATATCGTGCATGTGTGTCTGTTCGAGGTTGCCACACGCCGTATTGACAGCCTGTGCCCTCCCAGCTTCCAGCTTTTCATGTAGGGTTATAGTGGTCCTGAACTTTCTGGCCACCCTGTACACCATATCTGCATTGTTGGTGTTCATTTGTGTTGCATTGTGCATCTGTACCTTCCTTATGTTCATTAAACTGGGTGAATCTACATTTTATTTTCATTTAGTCCTACTTCGTTCGAGTTGCTTAAGTTTTGTGGAGCAGTGTAGTTACAATGTTTGCACTGATGTGAATTTAAATAGAAAAATCATTCACTTCAAGATGAGTTCTGATTTCTGTTTTCTAAAACATTGATTTAAATAATTGTGCTAAAATATCAACCTTAGTATAAATGGGTTTCTTATCTTTCTGGAATGGATATTTGAAATCTACACTGTTAATTTGAACCCTGCCATCTAGCGTTACCTTGAAGAAACGCTGCATTAACTTCCGGAATGGCAGCCAATCAGAAGCCATATATCGCTGGAGGTTCTGCAGTACTATAGGGTTTGTAAATACGCATTCGGATATTGTGGCTATTCCTACTCCATGGGCTTCCCCGATGGCGCAGTGGTAGCGTCGTCGCCTTGTAATCAAGATGTCCCGCGTTCGATACCCGGTGGAGGCACATAAGTGGTTCGGATCCCACTTTAAACCGTAGGTACAGTCCCGATTAGCCTTTCTGTGCATAAAGTGGAATTAAAACACCAACTAAACTCAACATACTCCATGGTTAATGTTTTCTCTGGTAAAATAGGGGTGCATGTGCCCATCAAGCCTCTCGTCGGCTACGCCACTGGTTCCAACGTCGTGTCTCTCATCGTCTGCAAGAGACCTACAAGACCCAAGGAGACACCGCGGTGGTGTAATCGGACAACCTTCGCGACGGGCCAATTTATTTCGCCTCTTTTACCAGCCTTCATCGCTCATCTGTTATAGGATGCTCACCCCATAACTCACCAGGTATCGTAGAATGCGGCGTTAATGGGACCCCTTTGAGGCTCGGGTTACTCTGCCATCCGCGTCCCGACTCTCCCGAGTGGTAAACTCGCTTCTCTGCTATGTACGCGACGCGGGAAGAACATGGCTGCCAAATCGTGTTTGCCGAAAGACGATCCGTTGTAACGATTGTGGTGGATGCGGGGGCTATAAATCCTAATTCCGATTATTTTTATCCTCTCGGCTGAGAAACAGCTTTCGGAAATGCCGGCGCGGCTTTAAAAATAAGGAGGGGCTGTTTGGCAAAAGAGCAACTACCTTGCATGTAGCAGATACTTACCAGGTGACATGCGTGTCCTCGGCATGTTTACTAGCGCTGGGATTAACCGGATCGCTGAATGCTTTTCGGTAGAGTTTCATCGTTCAAATTTTGAATCCTGGAGCTGTTTCCTTAGATCGTGTTCTGTTTTCGCTTCGCCATCCTGGATCCGAAGGTTTATTACATCATTCTTCTTGCCTCAGTTTCGAACCCGGGATCCGTTGCATCAGTCCCAAAGCCGAGATTCATTGTCTCAGTCCCAAACCCGGGATTCGTTGACTCATTCCCTCGTTGCGTCAGTCTCAAACCCGAGATACGTTGCCTGAGTCCCAAACCCGAGATTCGTTTTCTCAGTCCCAAACCCGAGATTCGTTTTCTCAGTCCCAAACCCGAGATCCGTTGCCTGAGTCCCAAACCCGATTTTCGTTGCCCCAGTCCCAAATCCGAGATTCGTTACCCCAGTCCCAAATCCGAGATTCGTTACCCCAGTCCCAAACCCGAGATTCGTTACCCCAGTCCCAAACTCGAGATTCGTTGCCCCAGTCCCAAACCCGAGATTCGTTTTCTCATTCAAACACCCGAGATTCGTTACCCCAGTCCCACACTCGAGATTCGTTGCCCCAGTCCTAAACCCGAGATTCGTTGCCCCAGTCCCAAACTCGAGATTCGTTACCCCAGTCCCACACTCGAGATTCGTTGCCCCAGTCCCAAACCCGAGATTCGTTGCCCCAGTCCCAAACCCGAGATTCGTTGCCCCAGTCCCAAACTCGAGATTCGTTGCCCCAGTCCCAAACCCGAGATTCGTTTTCTCAGTCCCACACCCGACATTCGTTACCCCAGTCCCACACTCGAGATTCGTTGCCCCAGTCCCAAACCCGAGATTCGTTGCCCCAGTCCCAAACTCGAGATTCGTTGCCCCAGTCCCAAACTCGAGATTCGTTGCCCCAGTCCCAAACCCGAGATTCGTTGCCCCAGTCCCAAACCCGAGATTCGTTGCCCCAGTCCCAAACCCGAGATTCGTTGCCCCAGTCCCAAACTCGAGATTCGTTGCCCCAGTCCCAAACCCGAGATTCGTTTTCTCAGTCCCACACCCGAGATTCGTTACCCCAGTCCCACACTCGAGATTCGTTGCCCCAGTCCCAAACCCGAGATTCGTTGCCCAAGTCCCAAACTCGAGATTCGTTGCCCCAGTCCCAAACCCGAGATTCGTTTTCTCAGTCCCACACCCGAGATTCATTACCCCAGTCCCACACTCGAGATTCGTTGCCCCAGTCCCACACCCGAGATTCGTTGCCCCAGTCCCAAACTCGAGATTCGTTGCCCCAGTCCCAAACTCGAGATTCGTTGCCCCAGTCCCAAACCCGAGATTCGTTGCCCCAGTCTTAAACTCGAGATTCGTTGCCTCAGTCCCAAACCCGAGATTGGTTGCCCCTGTCCCAAACCCGAGATTCGTTGCCTCAGTCCCAAACCTGAGATTCGTTGGCTCAGTCCCAAACCCGAGATTCATTACCTGTCACAAACCCGGGATTCGTTGCCCCAGTCCCAAACCCGAGATTCGGTGGCTCAGTCCCAAACCCGAGATTCGTTGGCTCAGTCCCAAACCCGAGATTCGTTGGCTCAGTCCCAAACCCGAGATTCATTACCTCAGTCACAAACCCGGGATTCGTTGCCCCTATCCCAAACCCGAGATTCGTTGGCTCAGTCCGAAACCCGAGATTCGTTGCCTCAGTCCCTTACCCGAGACTCGTTGCCTCAGTCCCAAACCCGAGATTCGTTGCCTCAGTCCCAAACCCGGGATTCGTTGCCCCATTTCCGAACCCAGCTCCAGACTCGAGCCTGAGATCGTTACACAAGTCTCGAACTCCGGATTCTTTATTCCAATCTCAATTTTCGGAAACTGTTTTCCATCTTGGATTCGTGCTATCCTTCCGCCGCCGTACTAACCGGTGTGCAATCACAGCGCAGGACGGTTATTTTGACAAAATCCTGTTTCCCTGCTGGCTGGCTCGGGGAGGAGGGATTCGAAACCATAAGAATCGGTCACTGCCATAAAGGCGGCGCCTGACCCGGCGGAGATATAAGCTTGAAACAGTTGGAGCATATAATTATGAAATACTTTGTGATATGTGCTAACAAATAAAAAAACAATTTGAGTAATGACGTAGCCTGAATGTGTTACGTGTTCGACGCTTTAAAAATGTATCGCACTTTGACTTCATTTGTCTGTGGAGCATATAGGCTAGAGATGCTAGCAATTTTTGTTGATGAAATTGCAAATTATATGCATTCCCAAACATTTAAACCTTAATACAATTAAAACAGTATTGATTTTCATATTCATTCATTTTGTTATTTACATGGAGAAGGACCACTTTTCGTGGAATACCCTTTATATTAATATATTACTTGAAGTATTTATATTATTTTTTATTTATTTTTTTTACACACTTGGTCCCCCCCCCCCCCGAAATACATTCCTGTCTTCCGAAACAGTTAGACGCAAGTTTTCCACAGTCTCCAGTTACAGCCGTGGAAACAAGGCTTTCTCTCTGAGCACCGTAATTCTACTACGGTTATCTCTGTAGCAAAGCTAGCGGTAGACTAGATGATAATGGGCAACTTGAAAGCATTGCCGCACTTGCCCCCACCCTGAGCAGGAGATGAATGGAGCATCCCCCACAAGATGACACGTCGAGGGCAGTCCTCTGACCAACCTGACGCACTTCCACACGTCCTCTTTTCACGTTTTGACAAATTTTCTCTCGAGCGTCACGTCACCTCAGCAGGAAGAGGAAATAAAAGGGGGGGGCATGAAAACAAAGGACCAGAGAGAAGGGGGCAGTTTACAGCTGACTGCGGACACTTGTTATTGCGGGACATGTCTCAGCTTAATGAGAACGTCCCTTTGCTCTCCACTTGGGGGATACAATTGCGGACGACGCAACGGGCTGTTAATTACTATCGCTGTGTAAACACGGCGCATGTCTCTCAAGTCTCCCTTCTGATGTTCTTTTGTCAGGCCTATGTACGCAGCGTTCGGTGCTGGCGGGATTTTTTTTTTCGCAGAAATTCCCTCATCGAAAAGAGACGCTCCTTTTCTTGAATAAGAATTTATTTCAATTTATGGCAATTTATAAACGAAGCACTTTATTTCACTTCATTTTGCGTCATTGTTTAAAAATGGTCTTGAGATATCGAATTTGGTACGAAACTTCCATAATTTGCAACACTGAAACTCTGTTAATTTGTAACTTTCACACGTTCTTATACTACTGCGTTTGCTGCTGTTGCTCTAACTAATGTTAGAAGTAACTATTCTAATCTTGGTTGTAACAAGTACTATATTATTCATATAATAAACTTATTGGATGCTAAAATAAAATAAACTAAAACCAAAGTGCTACTACTACTACTACTACTAGTAATAATAATAATAATAATAAATTAAAAACCGATAATTCAATAATTTTAAAAATTAACCCCTCCTTGACAAACTTCTGCATATGCCACTGGTCTGTATCTCAATATTTTTGAGGGGAGGGGGTGTCCTCGACATCTTGGATTTGACCCCCCCCCCAGGAAAATTCCTGGCGACGCCCATGGCTGCAACACTAATGAAGTGAGCTTTAAAACGCCATTTTTGTTATTTTCAAGATGGCGCCTCCTATACACACTTGCGCCAGTGAAGAAGAGTGGTTTCTTGCCTTCTGTCAGCCTAAAACTTACAGAAATTTCTCGGCAAATGAAAATTCAATATCTTTGTGCATGCTTACCACACCAGCAAGCTTACTAATGGAGGAGAAAGTTCGACAATGGCCTCAGTATGCAGGCAGGTGGGCCGGCCCCCGTGGCGGAGTGGTTAGCATATCGCGCTACGACGCTAGGGGTCCCGGGTTCGAATCCCGCTCTGGCTTGGTTGTTTGCGAATGTCCATTCATCAATTTCACCACTCATCCCCATCTTCGCAAATTAGCCAAGAGGCTAATCAACTAAATCAATCAATCTTTCGTGCACTCGTTCGGCTGTGAACTGGGACGCCCACCCCCCGTGCCCCACTATGATGCCATCACTGGTTCCGACCCACATAGACCACCTTTCGTCATAATTATACATTTTGCACGTGACATGATATTGTTATATTGGCTGCGTCGCCCCACTCTCTCTTATCTCCCCAGCTACTTCATTATAGCGCAATGCTAGACGTGAAATTGACATAGGCTAATATTGTTATCAGGGAATTCTTTATTTTCGATTTCATACGACCATCGGTGAATTATTGAGATGGGCGATGCCGCCGAATCTAGATGTTGAAAACTAAGATTAAATTGTCATCAATTTAGAGTTAACGATAATTGCAGTGCCCCACCCCTTTGACAACTAACATTACCCTAGAAGGCACTTTATCCAGCCATCGTAAATCTAGCTCAATGAGAGTCAGTTTTAACTCTATTTAAGGTGAAATTCAGTTCTTTTATGCCCAACAGGTTTGGCAACACTGCCAGGAGGCAAGGAAAAAAGCATCGATCATATGGGAGTATGATTTGATTCATTCTCTTGTGAATATAAAACTTCCGATGGAATAGAAAGAGATGTCAACGGGAAGAGGGCAGTTTGAAGATGAATTTCACCAGCGGAAAAGTCGAAACTTCCATTTGATTAGCCGTAACTTGATGTTGAAGTTCATTCCCCATAAGGAATACATGGGATTCCGAAAATTCTTAATCATCATATTTTTCAAACATCGTGTCCAGCTTAATAATCAACATAAAAAAATGTTTGCACTTGCAACATGGAGAGAAATTCACTCTCTTGGATACACCCAGGGTTTTTTTTAGTAGCAGTGCCCATTCGGGCGATACTGAAATAAATTCCCAATTGGTGCGTAATTGTATCTCCTCGCCTTTAGAAAGAATAGGCTACCGTGCTGTGAAATAAACTTCTGCTTTGAGGAATAGCATCCCTTCGTTAATTGCGTCTAATTGCATCCCATCATAGTGAATGTCCTAAAAATACATAAATTGTTTCATTCATTGATTGATTTGAGTTGTACGGATCCAAGTTTACACTGTAGGTCCAGTCCCGATTAGCCTTCAGTGCATAAAGTAAACTTAAAGCTCCAATTTTCGTGATTGAATGCATAAAATTGAATTATAAAGAAACATGAAAGAAATACGAAATACAAATTCCTCTACTTTCAGGGAAATTTCCCTACTTTGAAAGAATTTCCCTATTGAAAATGATATTTGTTACTTTTAGGAAATTTCTCTACTCTATTAATATTAAGAAAGACATTTCTCTTTGAGGGGAAATTCTGTGGAAATGTTATAACGGAAAGGATCCAAGTTTTATACAGGGTCCATGTAACGAGGGAAATTTTCCTTAAAATATCCCCCTTCCCCGAGGAACCAAACAAGTAGAATAGTCCTCTCGCGACTATTTGTAAGCCCTGCCAGAAGCTATACGGTGCACTTCTGTTTCCGACAGGGCCGACATGAAGCTGCAGCCGCGCCCTACGCCCCGAGAGAGCTCTCTGCTTATGATCTTGCGCGCATCAACTTCCGACTTCTCTACACACGTCCAATTTGCGGCGGTGGCGACCCGGGGACTGCCTGACAAATGACTTTCCGTGCGGAGATGGACGAGCGGCGCTGTCTCTCTCGCTCTTTCATCTCCGGTCCTCTGTCGCTCTCGCACCGTTGCCAGGCAACTGCACGAGATGTTCTTCGTGTACGGTCGAGGGATGGTACCGAGACGACACGAGAATTGGTAGTCTCGTCTGTCTCCATCTCAATTTCGGTTCTCGTTGGAAATGTCTCGTTTCTGTCACGTTTTCGTAAGGATGAAATATCCGGATCCTGGGTAACAGTGTATCCAGGTATATCCGGATTTCGGTTTCGGATTGGTAGGTGGTTTGTAGGTTCCGGTTTCGGGTAGCTCGTTTTTTAGGCTCCAGTTTAGGATAGCTGATTTTTAGGTTCCGGTTTCTGATAGCTAGTTTCTTATGTTTCGGTTTAGGGTATCCGATTTCCGATACTGGATTTGAGCTTCCGGATACCCGGCATGAAGGTTCCGATTTTGGGGTAGGAATTTCAGTTCCGGCTTTTTATGTACCCGGTTATCTTGCCATTGCCCTACCAACTTTTTTTCTTTGACAAAATTAGGAAAACTCATAAGCGTCAGTTTTCCTCACCTCAACATCATATAAATTTAACTACATTTTTCTACATTGCATTCAGGACTTCAGCCTCCCCGATAGCACAGTGGTAGCGTTGTCGCCGGTAAAGGCAATAGTGTAGGTAAACTGTAGGTCCAGTCCCAATTAGCCTTACCGTGCATACAGTGGACTTAAAACACCAACTCAATCATTTAGGACTTCAGGACATACAAACACAAACACGTCTTACACGGGATTCGAACCAGGGAGGCCTGGCGTCGTAGCGCACTGTGCTAGCCATTCTGCCTGCATTGTTCGTTATAATTTCTACGCAGTACATCTGTGTGTCCCAGATCACAAGGTAATTGTTACCTCTTCATTTGGAACACACAGGACGGTGTGGGCGCGGTATTTGGGCGTCTTCGCCCGTACAGGGAAGTGCCCAGTTTCGGGAGAAGATGTCAGTTGTGAAGAAACTGAATTTAGCGTTTCTTTTGTTACAGATGTTAGGATTTCAAACAGACCCGAATGGACAGAAGAAAGCTTGAACCCTGAATCAGAACGTGCTGATACTGGCGGAATGATTTTTTCTTCAAGCACCTTCCTCAGCTTTAAATTAGGACCATAAGGTAGGTTAATAATGAATGAAACAGCTCATCAAGCAGCAATGTAAAGGATTATCCTACTTATAATTACACTTTGTTTTTTTTAGCAATTGATCGGCCAGAGGGTGAATCTTGGCTTGGTTGGTTTATGAATTTTCAGAAATGTGCCTTGTTTTAGCCAAATGTGAGGTTTTCGAATTGGAACTCATCAACATCCGTCTGAAATGAAGGTCACCGATTCAATTTACCTCTGGGGAATCGGGGATAAGATGACACGGCTTGAATCTTTCCATTTTGGGGATAATATTTTGCTGATAGTTTGTTATATAGTGGTATGACTTTTTATTGCCCACCAAGATGGTTAAAGAATGACGTACTTTGAGTTCAACATTGGTATGCACAACTGCATATATTACATAGAGAGAAGGTGAATGAGATGACAATAATATGTAAAGGCCAATCGTATTTGGGAGTTGCGATGGTTTAGTCGGTAGGGCGTCTGTCTGCTACTCGGAGACCAGGGTTCGATTTCCAGGATGGATGATCTAAGGCCGGTCGTATCCCTGCATAATGCAGCTCTGGGGTACACCCAGCCTAAAATAAATGGGTATCTGGGAGCGATCCTGGACGTAAAGGTGACCGGAGCGTGATACTGATCGCATCGCCTAAAGAAATCCTAGGTCGATAATGTGCCTCCTTTATGTACCTTCACGAAATGGTACAGTAGAGGACACTTCTGGCTTGTAATGATTACATTGAAAGTCAATGGAGTTCTTACAATCCAACAGTGTCCGTGACTGTACAAAGTACACGGAAAACTTTACCTTACCTAATATCGTATTTAGTGGACACTTAAAATTGTATTTATCATTTTCGATATTTCTTGGGAGAATGTGGGAAGGGGGGGTTAGTGCAGGAAGGGAGAGGGGTTACATAAGATGTCCATGCTTCAGTTAACTTCTGGCATCCTCGCTGCGTTTGTGATGTGAAAGTCGTCTTATGTACTGTTTGCTATGAGAGAATACTTATTTAAAAATACATTTAGCCGTGTCCGAAAGGTGGAAGACTTGATCTCGCAGTTTAGTGTTGGACTGGAAGCGAAAATCTTTAGAATTGCGCTTCGACTGCAGCGTCATGAATCAAAACCAGTGATGTGCCGTAGACTATAAGTTTACGTCTACATGCGTTGTCTACACGTAATCTACGCTTAGATTACATTGGGTTGTAGTTTACATAGACTACGAAGACAATCTAAAGCACATTAAAATTAATTTTCAAGGCTTTGATGAAAGGAAAGTGACATTTTCAACTATATTGGTTCCTAACGAACTGAAAAGAATCCTATTTACAACAAAATCTCTCTTCTCTTCTATCATCAACTATGGAAGAAGATAAATAGTATGACAAAAAACAACAGATGGCACTCATGAGGCAAGAGTGGTATTTTCCCCATAAAACACTAGAATATTTCCTATGTTAGGTTTTTGCTAGGTGATAAATTGTTCGAATTTGGAAGAGAGAGTATGAAAAGTTCTCCTCACACATCAGCAACTGATACACAGTAAAATTTTGTTTTACTTCCACGGCGCCATTTGCTATGTTATCACCTTTCGCCATATTGTTTACATAGATTACGTCATCTACGTGTATAAAATTGTCTACGTGTAGAGTGTAGACTATCGTTGTTTACACGTAGACGCACATCACTGATCAAAACCCTATGCAATCACATAGCATTTTAAAGAGTTGTTACATTTCCACACAATAGCAGATCTACAACCAAGAGCTGGACTTTCGACTTATATGTTTTCAAACAAGCGAACGATTGTAGAAAACGAGTGTGCATTGTCGCGTACTGCATACTGCCGGCACGGTTGCTCGTTTTATCGGTGCTTTCGATCTGTGCTATAGGGCGAACACAAACAAAAGAACCTTCGGCCAAAAGCCATTGCGCATCATCCCGTCCATCCATTCAATTCAGGCCATAAGGAAGCATGTTCCACTTTAAACCTCCCCTCCACGCGCAAGTACGATGCACAGGACACGCCGTTTGCGCAGGTTCTTTTGCAGGTGTTCTCACTAAATGTGACGTCACTTCCGACAAACCTGTACTTTAAGCCTGCTGCACCTCTCGCACACACCCTTTGCTAGTTTTTAATGCATCAATCTAGACGCAATGAACGCTATGCGAAAGTCTCTATCCTGGCGTGTATGCATCCTTGCTTCACTCAAGCGTAAATCTGGTTCCATATACATCGAACCGTACAGCATCTTCTAGTGAGACGCCTTGGAGAGTAGGCAGACAAACTGACTTCCACGTGTTGCGTGACGTACACATATCAGGATAAAGTCGCGTTCAGCCGGTGTAGCTGTCTTTTCAGACACGTCCGGGAATTCGCGGGCGTGCACGACAAAACCCCACCCCCTGGCAACCCTCAAGCGACAATCTTCCTCAGCTGGTCAGCCTACTTAACGCACTGCCGCCTTGTCTTGGTGGCCCCGAGACACGCACGGGGGTGGGTTCCCGGGGGCACGCCCTCCCCTAAACACTCTCTCCGGGAAACCAAATTAAGGGCGGGCCGGCAGGGGGGGGGAGGGCGGGGGGACATTCCTCAGTTTATTTAGAGACGGGGCCCCCGCGACTGGGGCCGTCATCCGTCAGGACATCGCGACTGTTGCGGCTTCCAGTGCAATTAGGCTCGTCCCTGCCCCCGCTCGCCGCCCTAAGTAGAAAATCGTGTAGCGGCCAGCGGCGGGGACGAGCGGGGGGATGAGTGATGGGAGGTGAGAGGATCGTCTGACAGCTGACCACCACAACACGCACGCACACAGACTCGCATACATGCCGATCCGCGGAAGACAATCCGACCGTGACTCCCCCTTGCGTCTGTTTCTTCTGGGCCCGGGGTTCGGTCTCCTGCATTCAAAAACGTTTTTAAGGGGGTCCAGGGGGTCCGGACCCCCCGAAAGACTTACCAAAAAGAACAACTAAATAATGAAAATACTATAATGGAGCTGCTGTACTAACCGGTGTGCAATCAAACCGCAGAACGTTTATTTTGACAAAATCCTGTTTTCCTACTGGCTGCTTTGGGATGAAGATATTGTAATATTAACGCTTCTTGCCCCAAGCGGTGGGCGAAATTGGATGTTTGACAGCGAGTTCCTTCGTAGGTAAACGCGTCAACAGAAGGTCACTGCCAGAAACGCGATCTCCGAGCCGGAAGACCTGGGATCGAACCCGGGGCAGGTGATCTGAACCAGAAATTTTTCCAGCCCTTTCCTTGTTTCTGTGATTCTGAGGTCCACCCACCCTCGTAAATAGGCATCTGGGGCAACTATTGGGGGATAAAAGCGGTCGGACATGATGCCGATCACATCATTCCAGGTGCTCAGGTATTTTGAAAATGGGGATGGCTTACGTATACTTTTTTTAGTAGTCTGCCCTTAGTTTGCCATTTTTTCTTGCCTTTGACGTTTTTTTAGAAATACTTGGCCAAAGGGGGGGGGGTTATGACCCTCATCAACCCCCCTTGGGCACGACACTATCTCTGGAGAAAGCGAACGAAAACAAGTCTCTGCGCAAGTAGTGACTCAAGACGGCTCCACCAATGAGCACGTGAGAAGAACGGGATTGCGTGGAGGGGTAGAGCGACTGCAGTTATACCAGCCTTCGACAAGCGTGCACTTCTTCGCTCTGCCCACTCGATTTACTCCCCTTCTCTGCCGCTACGCGCGACCTTGCTCCGGAGATAGCCGGGACAGGGTATAGACAATTTCTTTGCCAGAGTACTTATTTAAAAAAAAATAAGCAGATATTAAATCCTTCGGTTTGTGAGGCTGGTGAAACGTGAGCCTTTGACTTTTCCCAGCAAAGAATTCTTCCCAGAGCTTTATATTCCGGCCGTCGTAGCAACCGGTGTCCATTCACAGCGCGAACTGTTATTTGGACAAAATCATGCTCGCCTGCTGGCTGCTTCGGAGAGGAGAGCGGTAGGCCTAAGTGCTTGTAGTTTCTTCTTAGGTAAACGCGGCAACAGAGGGTCACTGCCATAAAGACTGTCCCCGCGCCGGCTGAAACGGCGACACCAATGTAGCATAGGGACGGTAGTGCCTGGTATAATTAGCTCTAATATATGTAAAATTGCATACATTATACAAGCTTTTGAATCAGAATTTAAGTAACTACTATCCACTAAGCTACGGAGGCCGCCGTTGGCGAAAGAAAACTGCTCGTTCTTCTATTTCTGTGTCGCAGCCGGCTCTCGTGGCGGAGTGGTTAGCACATCGCGCTACGACGCCAGGGTTCCTGGGTTCGAATCCCGGCCTGGGCATAGATGTTTGTGAGCGTCCATTCATCATGTCATCACTCATCCGCATCTTCGCAAATTAGCCAAAAGTGCACGAAAAGCGAAGCAAAATGAAGCAAATCAATCAATCTATTTCTGTGCCGCGCTTGGCAGAGACAGTGTTGGCACGTGAAGAGAAATTTTCCTTCGTGCAGGAAAATCCATGTCCAATTTACTAAAAAAAACGAGATTTTTTATGAAAAATATAGAAATTGCAGGAAAAATTGAATTTGTCGGATTTATGTTTTCGTCTTACTTGCATGCCTGCATTGTTTTTATTTTAATTTTATCTAATTAATATAGATAGGGTAAAGAGATACTTGTATATGTAATAATTAAGAATTGTTGAGGTAAACCAGGTCAAATTTTCTGAATACGCCACTGGATCTACAGAATTTAGGACAATTGCGTTGGTGGACAATAACAATGAAGCCAAAATCATGGACAATTGGGATGATTTTGACGGTGAAAGTCATTTTACAAATTAATGGTAGGACAATTGTAACGATCAGGACCTAACCTAACCTAACCTAAAAGTGGTTGTAATGCAAGTACGTTTACAAGTTACCTTGCCAGTCTCAAGCCTGGAGAAAGCGTAAGAGGAATCAGTGTATTGTGAGAAATCATCGAAGACGGGTGGGGGTAGAAAGATCTTAATGTACAAACCTGCCTCCCTCCACAAACATAGGCTATATATAAATTATACGATATACATATTTATAATGTTATTAAAGTAAAAATATATTATTATAATTATTATTATTAATTACATAGAAAAAAGTGACCTTTTTACTATTAATATATATCAGATATTGTAAAGTATCAAACTAATTCCCTTAAAGATGTTAATAAATTATGAAATATTAGTTGAAGTGGTTTTATTATGTATAAGTTTTTATTTAGTTTTTTCCTTATGTTAATATAAATCAATTAGGTTTCATAGTTATCATTGTTATGCAATCTTGTTTTACTTTCGCCGGACCCTGTGGCCGAGTGGTTAGCACATCGCGCTGCGACGCCAAGGGTCCCGGGTTCGAATCCCGCTCGGGCTTGGTTGTTTGTGAATGTCCATTCATAAATTTCATCACTCATTCCCATCTTCGCAAACAAGCCCAGAGGCACAAAACGCGAAATAAAATAAACTAAATCAATCAATCAATCAAATCTTGTTTTACTTTTACTGTGCGTATTGATGTGGATTTGTTAATGATCTCTTGAGAGAGAAAAGCATTGACAACTACACTGATTTGTGTGTGTTTTCGATGTTATTCTTAGTAAAGTATATTTGAAATTAAAAGTAATTGCTTATCTTTTGTTTCTTGTAACAAAAACTCTCCCCCCGGGAAATTTTTGATGGTGGGATTTCCTAACCAATCCCCCCAGGATTTCGCACCCTGAATAAATGTTCTATTCGAGAATATCAGTATTTCACATAATTCTCTTGTAAGAGGTATTGTACGCGGTGTTAAGTCAAGTCACCCTTCAATTTGATAGAAGATTTAAAATGTAATCGCAACCCCTTGATTGTCGTAACTGTTGTTTTTTTCTCTCATTGTCTGGCAACCCTTGTTATGGCGGAAGATTCATTACCAAAATGTTTCCACGTCATTGGCACCGACACAGGGGCAGAGAGAAGCGAGGAAAATTGGCCGATGGCTATACGTGTCAACATCAGGGACTCCAGTCTTACCAGAGCGGGAAAGAAACTCCATAAAACGACGGCAATTTTCCATGAATTACCCTCCCCTCCCCCATCTGCAACCCTCTAAGACAAACTGATCTGAAGACAGCTAACAGAACAGGCCTGCACCGAAACCCAAATGAAGGGAGCAGATGAAATCAGGTTTTCCTGGACGACCAGTTCTTCCTGATGAAGTCCTGATGGAGATTCGTTTATCCTGGAACCCAATTTTCGCTTAACCCGAAAAAGACAGTGGTCCATAATTGACCTAAGTGGTCCAATTTCCGCCACCCTCCTCTTGGATGGGAGGTCTGGGGGGAGGGAGGTCTTTTCAGGGGACAAGTGAGTCTCATCTGGTCTGTTCGAGGGTGTGGGGTGAGTCTGTTTGGCGTGAGGGTGGGTAACGTTACGATTCAGCGGCTCCCGGTGAGGTAGGGTTGTTTTGGGTGGCTGGTCCCGGAGATGCTTGCTCTATCATGCCGATAATGTTACGATCGGTATACGGGAATTTCCCGTTGACGATTTGGTATTTCCCTCTGGGCAAGGTAACTTTTCGCTCGGCGCAAGAAATGATTCACTCGCCGCAAAGAACGATTCACTCGGTGTAAGGAACGATTCGCTCGTTGCAAGGAACGATTCACTCGACGCAAAGAACGAGTCACTCGACAGAGGAACGTTTCATTCTGAGCAAGAAACATTTCACTAACCGCAAAGAACAGTTCACTCAACGCAAGGAACGATTCACTCGTCGCAAAGAACGATTCACTCGGTGTGAGGAACGATTCACTCGTCGCAAGGAACGATTCACTAGACGCAAAGAACGAGTCGCTCGACAGAGGAACGTTTCATATTCGGAGCAAGAAACATTTCACTAACCACAAGGGACAATTCACTCGACGCAAAGAACTATTCACTCGTCACAAGGAACGATTCACTCGAGGCAAGGAACGATTCACTCGAGGCAAGGAACGATTCACTCGTCGAAAAAACGATTCACTCGTCGCAAGGAACTATTCACTCGTCGCAAGGAAAGATTCACTCGGTGGCTGGAATTATTTCCTAGCCTCAAGAAACATTTCACTAGGCGCAAAGAACATTTCACTCGACGCAAAGAACTATTCACTCGTCGCAAGGAACGATTCACTCGACGCAAGGAACGATTCACTCGTCGTAAGGAACGATTCACTCGACGCAATGAACGAGTCACTCGACAGAGGAACGTTTCATTCGGAGCAACAAACATTTCACTAACCGCAAGGAATATTTCACTCGCGAAAGAAAAAAAATGGTCATGTAGGGAAAATAAACAAAGTTCGTTTGCCGCAAAGAGAATTTCACTCCCAGTAAGGTAAAAACTTTTATCCACCCTACAGAAAATTAACTCGACTTAATTTCTTAGCCGTCTATTTTGCGGAAGCTATTTTCATCAACTATTTCCTCTGTTCCATACATTTTAGGGAGGTAACTTGTGCAGCTCTTTGGTACCATTATAAAATTAAATCACTTTAGTATGACGCGGGAAACATGCGCACGACAGAGATAATTGTCTGCTTTTTTAAATTTCTTTGGTTGAGTTGATGTTTTAAGTCCACTTTATTCACAATAAGGCTATTCGAGACTGGACCTACAGTTTAAAGTGGGATCCGAACCACTATGTGCCTCCACCGGGCATTTCTGTTCTATACTTATGAAATTTATACTATAAAATAATGGGATTTTTTTGTCCTCGTAGTGAATGTGTGTGTATGTGTGTGTGAAAACGTTTCGTAGAAATTTCATCTTTAGAAGTGTTGACGTGTTTTTTATGCTGGAATGCGTCAACATGGACAGATTTGAATTAGGTAAAGTGGGAATTTTGTCTCTCGGAAGGTAAATGTTTCGCCTCCGGTGGGAATTTTTTCGAAACTGCCTCAGCATCCAGGAAAGGAAAACGTCTTGGACCATTAAACTTCCTGGAACTGCTCTCCCGGAGTATCTTTCGGCTCCTTCTGAAGATGAGGCCAGCTTCCTCCGTCCTCCAACTAACGAAGTTTAACAGCAACGACATCTCGCGGCAGTTGGCGAATACGTGACCCGGAGGTTTTGGTGGCTCATTTTGAAAAGAAAAAAGAAAACTGTCTTTTTCTTCTTCTTCTTCTTAATTCGACACCGCTGGCGACAATGTCTGCCTCTTCTCTGTTGAATTGCATCTCGCTTTCTCACAGTGTCTCTCCTACTGAAACAGTTTCAAGGTTTAAGCTATTTGGTTTCGTCAGTTGAACGCAGCCCACAGAATGAAAGTTTTGCCCCTCCTACAGTATTGTCGACATGTTATATTACAGTATCGGTAAGAGAAATGCATGCAACTATAGGTATTTTCTACTCTTACGGCGGCACTCTATATGCTGGCAAGGGAATTAGGGAGCGGGGAATACGCACCAGACCAACCAGACAACAGCGGTGGCGCCGAGAGTTACAGCGTCGAGGAGGGGAGGTGCAGCGCGCCAAGACCTCGTTCTACAGGCTGCTGCGTTTCTTATCGCCCTAGATTGGTTGCTTCCCCGCTCCCTCTTGCCAGCATATAGGGCGCCCGCCGTAACTGTAGAAAAGACCTATATCAGCCAGTCAAATTTTTACATGCGTAAGAAATATTCAGTATCAATAAGAATATACAGTAGAACCTCGATATTTCGAGTCTCGATTATCCATCCCATGTTCAGTTTAATCCGAGGCAAGAAAGAAAAAGAATCCCAGAATTTTCTTCGGAGTCTGTTTGTGAACGGAAACGTCCTGAAGCAGAAGACACCTGCCCATTTCATCAAAGTGTACTTTTCTTCTGGCGCCATTGTTTCTACTGTACTGTACAATATTCATAACAATATTGTGTATCTCATTTTTCACATGATAGGCCTATAGTATTTTTTTAAAAAAAACTACAGTGCGTTCTCTTTAATTCGAACTTGGATAATTCGAACAAAAGCACATTCCCCTTGAAACCCCTATCTAAAACAATTTTAGAAATGACTACTTAATTCGAATTTTGAAGGTTAAATTTGGATAATTCGAAGTCAGGTTTCCAATAATTCAACATAAATCTTTCGAAGAGAGACCAAAGTGGTTGCTACATAAGAAATTCCAACAGATGACTCGTCCCCCTTTTCTTCTTGAAAAGGTAGTTTGTATGGTTAACAGATGTGCCGACTGCAGATAAGAGAGGGCAGGGGGAATCCCCAGAGCTTTTGTTTGTAGGAAGTCGACCTTCACCCTCTCAGAAACAAGTTGAGAGGGGACCGGATAGCTGGACAGAAGGGGTAATTTGTCTGTGTGTTTTAGTGGAGTCACAATGTCGAAACGGGTGCGTACTGAAGTGCTGAGAGAGGTAGAAAGAGGAATGAAAAACAATCACTTGATGCGAATGTTCCAATAAGTGTACTGTTCCTGGATGGAGATATGGATAAAACATAGAAGTTGTAAGGTAAGGTGTACTGTTTGCGTATTAATGCAGTTTTATGTTTAATACAGTGCGTTATTTCATTGTTTTTTTTTAAAAAAATTATATTCTGGTTAATTCGAATTTTGAATAATTCGAACTTTTTTCGTAGCCGCTTGGAGTTCGAATTAAAAAGAGTCCACTGTATATAGTTTTTCTTTCACCTTTTCTGATATTCCCTACGTTACTACGTAGAGTTTTTTTGTAATTCGAAATAGTCTCAGTCACTTCCACCTCCATTTATTATCGGGACTCTAATTTAAACGCTTGCTTTTGTCTCGGTTCGGTAAGGCTGCTCAGTTGCAGAATGGTGTCCTTCCTTAAACCACAATGCTGCATTCTTTTCGGCAGGGAAATCTTTGATGGCTGGACCATTAATGGACACGAATGATTCTGTTTGTTTGCTTGTTATGTAGTTAATAAATGGTATACTGGCCTATATGCTTTCAATCTAATTTTCTTTGATGAAGATAAAAAAAAAACATCCCTAGCAGGGATACAAATAATTATCTTTTACCGGGGGGGAAAAATTCTGTATGTGGGGGGGGGGATCCCTGGCATCCCCCCTTTGATTCGCACACTGATTATGATCCCCCACCAGGTATCGCACCGGGCTCCCTTGATTTCGTACGGATTTGAGCACTTTTAATGTACTTCGTCGCCCTGTAATCAAAGTCCCGAGTTCGATATTCGCTTGAGGCACATTACACGGCGGTTCGGATCCCACTTTAAACTTTAGGCCCATGGACGTCTGCAGGATTTTTTTCTAGGGAGGGCAAGCAAGGTATTTTTTTCCCAGGGAGGGCAAGGGATGTATATTTTCCCCTATAATAGTGATGCCCCCTTAAAAAAACACTGCTTCAGTCTGAAATTATCATGTTCCTTCAACATCCTTATAATATTTAACATAATTACTGACTGAAATAAAATGATGTGTGAAATGTATACTTTTTAGGTGGACCTTCATTTTCCTTGCCCGGTCCACGTGCAGGCCCAGTACCGCTTAACATATCTGTGCATAAAGTTGACTTATAAACTCGAACAAACGTATAGGGGAAGGTGGTGTAAGATCGGGTAGTGGGGTGAAACCGAGTACCTTAGTTCTGACGTCATTAGTTCTCCTCTCTAAGGGACAGATTGTGAACTACACTCCACTAGTCAAGCCCAAGCAGCGGCCATATTGGCGTTTTGTTGCTGTTGAATTCACGGCGTCTCTGTAGGTGAGTTTGTTTTACGATGCTTTTGTTTTTAAACCATCCTTATTTAATAGTCATTGCAGTTATAAAACGCTCTTTAGTCCAGCTTATTATATGTTTACTAAGGATTTGTACCCTAACAAACAATACGGATTTAGTCCAATAGTAGCGTGGTTCTGTTTCGTTTTTATAACCTCTGCACTCGGGGTAAGACCGGTCACTACCCATCATTGCCCCATCATTTAAGACTAAATTATATTTTTTATAATGATCAAGGAGAAGGGTGGATCCAGTGTGGAAAGTGTCTTGGCTGGGCCCACGAAAGCTGCAGTGGAGCGGAGGAAGAAGACAACTACTTTACTTGTGATTTCTGTAACTAGTATTCTTGAATTGTTCAGCTAAGGCATGAACCAACTTGTCATAGGTATAAAATAAAAATTTCAGCTACTTTTTCACTGAAAATCTCGTTTTTCTATTTTCCCATAAAGTTTACATATGTGTGATTTGACTTTGTTCAGAAAACAATCATTGATAAAAAAGTAATGCAACCATGACTATTCAGGAAAGATATATAGTGTACTCAGTTAAACAATGCATATTTTACTTAAATCTGACAAACTCTAGGTCGAATAGTTTAGCTCCAGTAAGCCTTCGAGTGTTATCTACCCGGTTTTACCCCACGTTCCCCTAATGTAATGGAAAGCTATAAGATGTTACGGATTTTTTTTGTGTGGTTTTATCAAGATAATTGCAAAACTACTGGCAACCCTGCCTGTATGCACCCGGTCCCATTCCTCAGACGGATGTGTCAATGATAATTAAGATCGGCCGGGCGAATTGGCGCCGACCAATTAACACTCCCCGAACCATTTTAATGGCTGGGTTGCCCTGCGGAGGGGTCGGATGCCCCCAGACTCCCCCAAACAATGCCTCCGCCCCCCCCACCTCCGTAAGCGAGGGGAGAGGGGGACGATCTGCTGAGTATGCGATTGCACTTTCTCAGCCTCTCCTCTTTTGGGGGTGGGGGTGGGGGCGAGGGTGAGGGATAACTCCCCCTGTGGGATTCAACACGATAGAGGGGGAGATGCTTGTTTGTGCAGAATAAGATACTATTTCCACTTTTTTTATGTCTCGGAGACGTAAATTGAATTCGAGCATGCTGATAAACTGGAGGAAATCACCGTACGCAGATGATACATAATTTATTCATTGTAAATGAACTTAACAGGCTGATGTCCAGTTAAGTCCATAATACAATTAAAAGTGAAGTAGTTCCTCTGTTCCAAAATACCAGTGTTACGAAAGTTACTTTTTAACAGAAACTCAGTTCAAAACTTACTTGGTCCAAACCTATTTGATCTATACAGTTGTAGTTTCTCATTTTAAAAGTAACTCAGCTACAGTTACTGATTACTTGAAAATAAACTTTTACTTTCTCCTGGACGTTTTCTTGCGAACAAGTTACAAACAATCGAGGATTATCAATTATAATAAAATAAACATATGAAGACTTGCCCAGCTGACGCAGAAAACTTGCTGCAAGTCTGAAGCAAAGTTGCCATGCCAACTGAAGAACCTTGCTGCAAGCATGCACCCACCATATAGTTACCATTAGTCAAAGTTGCAGCAAACTTGCCAAGGCAAGCCTACACCAAGCTTGTCATATATGAGCTGATTTTTAGGTGCTAAAAAACTGAAAAATATTAATTTTCATGTTCTAAAATTAGCGGAAATATGTTGCTAAAAGTAAAAAAAATATTTTCATTCAAAATTGATTTCTCTCTTGTTTATTTTTCTGCCGCTGTTGCCTAATTGCGACGATGAGTTGGTGTTTTGAGCCCACTTTATGCACAGATAGGCTAATCGGGACTGGACCTACAGTTTTAAGTGGCAGCCTCCATCGGGTAATAGTGACGATGAGAATAAGCCACGATATGATGAATCTGATGAACGGACTCCCACAAATAACAACCACACCCAGTCCAGTCCGGGATTCGAACACGGAACACCTTGAACCTGCGTCACGATTAGCCAAAAGTGGCCAGCAAACGGAGGCAAATCAACAAATATGCAATCCATTCATGATTTCGATGATAATGGATATGTCTCGCCCGTTGCACTTTGTCATCAAGGGATGCCGGGTTTGATACCCGCGTGACAGTCAGACTTCATATAGTGGGTTCATCGAAAGAAGAATAGGCAGTAGCCTTCTTGTCGATCCTTTCTTTGCCAGTATTCAATATGATGGAAGAGAGATGGGATCGGATCGAAAGTAACCATACTTTCCGACCACCCCTCGACGCACTTGCAAGCCAGGAAGAAAAAGGTAGCTGTCCGAACGTGTCAGTCACTTGTTTTGCACTTGTCCCTGGCCGCTGCACAGAGACCAAGACATGCGTTTTTATGCGTCGTAACATCCACGAGGAAACTCCATCAACCCCCACCCCTTTACTCTAACCAACCAACCCCCTCCCTCCCTGGAGAGGCGAGGGGGGGAAAACCAATTCTATCCCAGAAGTTGGTGCTGATCCTACAGGAAGACACCAGATAACCGTCGGTCTGGTTTTATAGTGCGTCGTATAGTTATTGCTCGATATTAGAACTCGAATCCATTGCTTCGCCTTGCGCCCCCCTTCCTAGAAAAAACCTTTTACAGAGGCTTGGTCAGGACGGTGTACTTAATGAGAACGAAAAAGGGGGGGCAGGGAGGTAAGAGGGAGAAAAAATACGTCTAAATGCTCCCGGAATGGATTAAAGTAGGAACCCTGCATTTTTTCTCCCCTGGGAACTCTTTAACAGAAGCTGGGGTAATGAACGCAGAAGCTCTCGGGCGATAAGAAAGTCTCATTTGGTGTCTAATGCCGGCTCCGAAAGGGATGTCGTTTAAACCAGGACAAACTGAAGCTCTCCTCTGTCCGCTCCTGCCGCTGGGAAACGTGCAGGAGGACGTAAGCAGGCTGCGAAGTGTGTGTGCGCGCGTATGTGAAAGAAAGAGGAGAGAAATGATATGATGGCTACTAAAAACAGGAGAAAGGCGATCCAGTAATATGAACAAAAGCAGGAACAGGAAGGAATTCGCTAGAAATATTGCAAGCTTCTTTCCTCTTCGTACAGAACGTAACCACAAATCTCATAGAAACAAAGTTATGCTTCGGCCGCCATCTTGGAAAATGGCGTCTGTTTTTCTTTTCTCAAATTTACAGTCCCGGCGTCCTTACATCCGGCGCAGAGACCGCCTTTATGGCTGTAATGCTTGGGTAAGAAGCGGCAACATTAACAACCCCCCTCCCCAAGGCACCAAGCAGGGAAACAGGATTTTGTCAAATTAACCGTTGTGCGCTGTGAATGGACACCGGGAGATACAATGGCAGAACTGTAAGTAACCTTTGTTGATACGGGAAAACATAAACAAAAAATCTATTACTTAACAGTTCTATTGCCAACCTCTGTGGCGAAGTGGCTAGCACAGCACGCTACGGAGCCAGGGATCCCGGGTTCAAATCCTGGCCTGGGCATGGGCGTTCTTTGCGAGTCTCACTTCATCAATTTTATAATATATTCACTCATCCTCTTCTTCTCAGCCAAAAGTGCAAGCAAAGAGAAGTAAAATAAACAAAATCAATCAATGAATTTACAATCCTATTCTATACTCTGTCCCAGCTAACTGTGGAGCACACAAACGAAAACAAGTGTCTGCGCAAGTAGTGACGCGAGACGGCTCCACCAATGAACACGTAAGAGGAACGGAATTGCGTGGAGTGGGGGAGAGCGACTGCCTTCCCAGCAGCGTGTACTACTTCGCTCTGGCCACTCAAATTACCTCGCTTCTCTGACGCTATGCGTAGCCTTGCTCCACAGTTAGCTGGGACGGGGTATAGGACCACCCCAATGGCGTAGTAGCTACGTCGTCGCCTTGTAATCAAGGAGTCTCGAGTTCGGTGCCCGGTTGACGCACATAATATATCGGATTCCACTTTAAACTGTAGGTCCAGTCCCGATTACCCCATCTGTGCACAAACTCGGCTTTAAAACGAACTCAATTCTAATCTTCTTCGGTATTACACGTTGTTTTACTACACCTTAGGTTAATCGCGACGATGGGGATGAGTGATGGAACGGATGATGCGAAAACTCAATGATACATCCGTGCCTTGAGCGTGGGACTCCTGTACCACTGTGCTAAGGAATTATTGCCACTGACGTTTCAGAGAAGGATTTTTTGTTTTAAGTCCACTTTATGGACAGTAAGGCTAATGGGGGCTGGACCTACAGTTTAAAGTGGGTTTCGAACCACTATGTGCCTCCAGAGACCTGCACAAGACCCGGAAAAAACCCGTCTGCGAGGAGGCGCGCCTACAATAATATGCAACACGCACGTCAAGCCCAGGTGTTCGACATCGCGCAAGCGAGCTTCACGTCACAGTTGTGCACAGGCATCGATGCCTGCCAGGCTTTTCTACCGTGCGTCCATTTCGATCTGCAGCCGAGAGATCGGGAGAAGCGTGGCGGGCGGCGCTGGCGGAGATGCCGACATTTGCGGCCTGTAATGCTCGCTTATTTTTACGGACATATCCAGACATTTATATAAATATTGCAAAACGAGCACTAACCTGGGTTATAATTCATCATCTGTAATTCATCCAAGTTCTGCAATTATATACACAAAAAATACGCTTTAGAAGTGACGATAAGAGTCACAGATAATAAAACATTTTAATCATAGTTTTGACCAGCAACGTCCTGCTTAAGTTTATATCCTTGAAAGAGTTTTGTGTCGATGGGGATCGTTTGGAGGTTTCGAATGTGCAACACTGTATCAAGATTACGCTGCCGACGAAACCATTAAAAGTCAATGGTTTTCGTGAGCTTCCTCGATGAACTCGATGAAATTGGGGCAGCGTTAGAAAGTTATCCAAGCAAACCTCTACGCCGTGTTTCACAGGAGATGGGCGTGTCAAAATCATCAGCACATACAGCCACTAAGCTACTAAAATTAAAACCATACTCTTATAACACAGGTTAGTGCTCGTTTTGCAATATTTATATAAATGTCTGCATATGTCCATAAAAATAAGCGGGCATTTCAGGCCGCAAATGTCGGCATCTCCGCCAGCGCCGCCCGCCACGCTTCTCCCGATCTCTCGGCTGCAGATCGAAATGGACGCACGGTATTACCCGGGTCTTGAGAAGACCCGTGAGACTCGATGTAGTTCTTGCAGGTAGACGCGAGCACTATTGTCAGTGTTGCCAACGGCCATTATATTTCACTACGCATGGAAATATTTGAATTTCTGCTAGGCGCAGGTGCCTTGAGGTTATATAACCATTGGCGTAGCAAGGGGTGCGTGAAGTGGGCGACCACCCTGGGCCTCGCGCATGTAGGGGCCTCGCGTTCCATGAGGTTTATGCAAAAACCGTAATAAAAGGAAGTGAGAAAGATAGAAAAGGCTATTTTTTGTGGACAATAAAAATAAAACCTTATCTTGCTTTATATTCTAGTTTGACGTTATAATTTGAATGAATACGTCAAATCAGAGGCGGGCGGGAGCTCTAAGCCTAAGGGGCCCCGAAAAAGTCAAAATAATTATCATTTCTCATGTGAAACATTAACGCAAGAATTGCTTGGACATTTTTATCCATTTATTATTTTCTTGAATAAAAAGCGCTTTGTCTTGGCTCTTCTTCTGTCTCGTGACCTTGCATAGCCTACCCGATTTTAATATGTTAATGATAAAGCACCTCAAACTGCCACGGAGCAAAGTATGGGGCATTTAATGCTTCCGGTGTTTTAAACTGAAGAAGGGTATGGATAATGTTAGCAGTTCTTCCTTCGTTCATACAACTTCAGATGCAGCTATTGCCCTCTGTAACAGGCAAGAAGATGATTTATCTTCAGAATATCCTGATCAAGTTCTACGTTTCAGGAATGTGCTCAAATCTGAAATGAAGTGCTTTGGCAAAGTTTCTTCTCCTTGATAGCTCTACACTAGCTTCCAGTGTTCTCTGTATCCTGTACCGCCTTCTGTTTGTTTCCTACTCTTCAAGTAACAACCAACAACAACAAGTAACTTTCTTTCTCAAAATTGAAACTTAGGAAAAACCTCTGGAAGGTAGTGTCGAATGGTATGATTCAGCCCGAATTTAGCGGACTCGATAATCTCACTCTTGAACGAGAAAGGGCAAGATCTAATGTAAAAGTGTCATTCGCTGCCCAGAAACCAGTAAGAAAAGTTTCATATTAGGTTCATTATGTTGAGTTCCAGAAACAGAGAAATGCATATATATATGTAATTTGTTAATTGCTTTAATCAAACTGTTCAAATATTTTACAGGGTCGTTTATCAGAAAAAGCCTTTCTATATAAAAAAATATGTCTATGTGTACGGTGCCAAAAAAAAGATCGATTTATATAAAAAATATCAAGAATTATAAATAAAAATCATTATTATTATCCACCCAGCTGTTAAGAGGGACGGGGGAGGGGATAAGTAAGTATTTGTATTTTCTTATTTTGAATACATCAATGTCAAAGAAAGATATGTTAGAATATGTGAAAATTCAGAGGTAGAGCATCGATTTGTATAATTATTAATGCAATTGAAGCAACAACCAGCCATTCTAAGTAATTACATAAATTTCCTGGAAGAATCTGACTGTACTTGAGGGACCCAAATTTGTTTCTTGCGGACGCGTACTTTACGATTTTGTTACGCCACTGCGCCAAATATTTAATATTACAAGAACATTAAGACGTAACAACAAAATGAGATTCACAGTTATTATTATCATCAAAATCATAAAATTCAAAGTTATCTGGTACAATTAATGTGCAACAAAGTCAAAATTGCTAATTAAAAAAGTCAAATTAGCTGTATCAATTGATTACACCAAAGATTTCACAGTTATGGGGCAAATGACTATCGTGTTAAGATTTGTTGATGTTGAAACCGATTGTGTCGAAGAGCTTGTAGGTAGATATTTTGCTCCCCTAAACAGGATTCTGGTTTAGAGCACCCCCTTCCCCCCCGCTCTATCAAGCACCGACATTTTATGTACGTCCTTCGATATTTTCTTCTTAAGCCATGGTTTGTGACATTTACATCCTACAAATTTTGAAATGAGGAAACAAAGGACGACTCATTAAATAATATAGTATAGGTTAGCCCTATATTTAAAGATTCTTAATTTGTATTTCTGATTTTTTTAAAAAAAGTTTAGCATATTTAAGGATATTTCAGTTGTGTCTTACTGCCTAAAGAACATCTTAAAAAACGTGCTATTACTACTGCTTTGGTTAATGAAAATTCCAGCAGCGTGTTACTGTAGCTCTGCCAAGTGTAAATTTCTCTGTCGCGTACTATTAAATACAATTTTCGTCAGAAATGTATTATTATTATTATTATTATTAATATTAGGCTATTATAATATATAAATATGATAATTTGCTGGCGTTTTCTTGATGACTGTGTATCGATTCACATTGATATTTCAAAGTTAAAGAACAGATGAGGCGGCCTTGCATTCTAATCTCGCCCAGGGCCTCGCGATATGTTGCTACGCCACTGTAGTATAACTAAGATTTTGTAACTTCTCAAATTAGTTTCATTATTATGTCAAAGCGACTACCACATATTTTCCATTTTTTTTTTTTGAAGGTCTTGAAATAGGTTTGTGTGTCTTGTTCATTTTATGTCACTTTTCTGGTCTTGAAATCGTAAATCTTCTCTCGGTTTCATTTTTACGTCGTTTGTTTGTTGAAATGTGTAAATAGCATTGCCTGTCTATCAATGCGGTCTGTAGAACTAGATAACTAGCAACAACATGAGCAAACGATGATTTGTTGAAAGAGATGACAATATGCAAAAACCTTTTATAATTCAAATTTTGATTTCATGTTCCATTTTATGGACCATCGTACCTTAGTGTTGAGGGTAATATCTTGAGCAACTAATTCGGATATTGAATTGACAAAATTACACCAGACAGAAAATCAGTTTAATTGACTGATTCATTTATTTGTGGTCACTTTATGCACAATAAGGCTAATCGGGACTGGACCTACAGTTTTAAGTGGGATCCAAACCACTATGTACCTCCACCGGGTATCGAACCCGGAACCCCTTGATTACAAGCCAACGACAATACCACTGCGCCATAGAGGAGCACCCCCCAAAATGTTTACTGTACAACAACCACCAGTCTCACAAAGTTCCAAACTATTTACAATGGCACTTTTTTCCAAACTTGGTTCGTACTCCTTTACAGGTGTCAGCAGTGGCGACGATTAGGGGCGGGGCCGAGAGGGGGCAGTTACACCCCCTTTTTGCCACTTTGGCACCACGCTAACCTTATGTACCAAGGGAAATTAAACTGCCCTTGCCCCCCCCCCTACTATTTTTGCACCTTGGACCGACCCCTAGTTTTGGAACCAAATCGCCGCCACTAGGTGTGAGTGAAACAAATGTTTTCTACCAAGGAATAAATGTCTGCAATTTCAAATTGATAAACCTGATGAACATATTAAGTGTTCCTCAGTTTAGAATCTAAAAGTTGGCAACGGTGACTGCGTGACTCTTGTATCTGGAGATGGTGCATACCGGAATGAGCGTTCGCTGAAGATAAGCGAGCTTGGTCTTGCAAGGCCTTCCAGTTACCCGTGGGTTTTCGATGCTTGACGACGGGTCAAAACCCAGGTCTATAGTTTTACTCGCCCGCTCGCCAGCCAGGCGGGCATAGGAAGCAAATTTTCCCGATGTGCAGCTCTCTGTGTGCCTCCACCGGGAGTCGAACCTGGGATCACGCTACCACTGCGCCATCGGGGAGGCAGAGAAGGAATTACATATGGGCGTAGCCTACGTCTACTGAATGAAGCGAATTGGAGTATTTTCGGGCAGCTGAGAAGTTCGATCTGTGGGCAGGGAGAATGAGGTCGAGTCCCATGGTCAAAAAACAAACCTAACAAGTGGCAAGAATGGACTTGAGTTTTTTTTAAACTTTGTGAAAGCCTGCCGTGTACTGACACCGGCAAATAATAATGGAACGCCCCTGCAAGGTGCTATGTGTGCTGCCTAACTGTACGGCGATAAGTGGATATTAATAACAAAGTTTTAATGGCAACTTCAACCAGCGCCATTGAGTCAGGCAACACACACAGCACCTTGCAGGGAAGCGAGAATTTCAGGATCTATAGCCACGACGGCGTAGGATCTGGTGCGGAGACCGGCTTTATGACAGTGACCCTCTGTTGCCGCGTTTACCTTAGAATGAACTTGCGGTCAAACAAGCAATTAGGCCTACTGCTTGGGCAAGAAGCGGCAACGTTAAAATCCCTCCCCCCCGAAGCAGCCTGCAGGGAAACAGGAGTTTGTGAATATAACCGTACTTCGCTGTGAATGGACACCGGTTGATACGGCGGCCGGGGAATAGTTGTCCCATTGTTATTGCCAGTGATTGTAAGTACAAAATTGATATTAGTGTGGCTAATAATAGTAATTATTATTATAAATTTGCAACTGTTCACGTTCCTGAGCCAGCAAGTACGCTGAGTGGTCGGTTCCCCTCCGAAGGTACTGGGTTCGTTGTTTCCTAGCTCTTGAGCTAATCCTGACGAAGAAGAAATAGCCATCGAGGAAAATAATATACAGGAAGCAGTGAGATTAGGATATCATATTTTCGAAAGGACCGGAAGGCGTATGGTAAAGGGAGGGGGAAGGGGGGCAAACCTGTTATGGGAGGGTGGTACAACGAGAGATGCAAAATTATGAAGAAAAGGTTGGATCGGGCTTTGAAATCTCACTGTCGTTCTTTACTTGGCGGGGAGGGGGGGGGGGACATTTCAGACTGAAATTGCACGGGAACGTTACTTCCTAGGGGACTACATACCGATACTTGATGAGGATATACGAGTAGATGAGCTAAGAATGGCAATTATGAAACTAGAAAAAGGAGAGCGGCTGGGCTGGACTGTATCGGAACGTACTTCTTTAGAGCAATGGGGGAAGACAGGAATATGTTAGAAAATAACCGTAGACTACTAGACAAGATTTTCAAAGAGGGATATTTTCCGAGGGATTGGGCTACATCAATAATCTGTCCTATATACAAAGGCAAAGGGGATAGGAGCGACGCGGGCAATTTTAGGGGTATTTCTTTGCTCCCAATATGGAGCGAAATATATACGCATATTTTAAATCGTAGAATACAAAAGTGGACAGAAATATTTGATAAAATTTCCCCGTTGCAAGAAAGGGCATAGTACCCTAGATAATATATTCATGTTGCACACATTAGTACTTGGGCGAATAAAGGAGAAACGAAAGAAGTTGTACGCGTGCTTCATCGATTACCTACGAGAAGGCGTTTGACAAAGTTCACAGGGGTATTTTGTGGGGGAAACTGCAAGAGAAAGGAATGTCGGCGCGCATGATAAGGGCGCTACAAGCCATAGCCTATATGAAAACGTACAATTCTGTGTGAGATGCGATGGCCACAGAACCACACTGGTACAACCCTCCTGTTCAGACGAATTGTCATTCTTATTAAGCTTGTTGCCATGCAGTGTGCGCATGCGCAGTGCGAGTACGAGTAGAGTCGTGAGGCGACGTACGTGTGTTGTACGCCTCGTCATATTCGTGTACATTTGTGTGGAAACCTTCATTATATTTCGTGTTATTTACGTGCTTCATGTTATTAAAGTATAAGTTAATCTACATATATGTTTCATTTGCACCAGAGTGAACTGACATACGCGAAACCACACACCCAGGAACTAGGAAACTATTCATGGTCCTCCTGTGCCCGGATAAATGGTTGATTCGATTCGTTACGGCCCGGTCATCCATTGTGTTCCCGCTGAGAAAGTGCGCCTTATTAACGGCTTCGTGTTTGAGCTTCGAGAGACAGTGTTTTTGTGCTTACCAGTAATTCTGTGCATCGTATCCTTGCCGGATGTGACTGTGATCTTCGTGTATGTACTTTACGTGTTTTGAGACTTAAATATGGAGCAAATACTTTCAAACAAACGTCTCCTCAAACGTGACGTCACACGTTTAGAGAAGAAATTGGCGGCAGATGATCTCACCGAAGGTAATGTTTTAGTGTACATAGACAAAGCATTACAACTGACAGAAGACACTCAAAAACTGATCCGTGAAATCTCTGAAAAGTGCACCGACGAACAGTTTGAGCAATATGATGAGGAAATTGGTTCAGTGCAGGACAGGCTCGACGAAGCATTGGCCAAGTTATACATCGCGAAAAAACAGCAAACTACCGTGACCGTGACCGAGACAAAGACAGTGAGTGATGTGCGTCTACCAAGATTGGATTTGCCTACTTTTACAGGTAATCTGCAGCAGTGGCTTTCTTTTAGAGACTTGTTCGTGGCGTCCGTACACAACAACACGTTACTTTCGCCCGCGCAAAAACTGCAGTATTTGAAATCGAGCGTCCGTGGTGAACCCGCGTTATTGTTACAGTCTATAGCGATAACCGATTCGAATTACAAAGAAGCTTGGGACATTCTGACTAACAGATATGAACAGAAACACGCGCTAGTGAACGACACAATTAAGCGGCTTGTGTCCCAACCCTCAGTACAAACTGAGTCTGCTGTCGGCTTACGCAAGCTTGTTGACGTGACGACAGAATGTGTTAGAGTTTTACGTGTGTTGGACATTCCAGTGCAGCATTGGGACGCTATCCTAGTGTTTCATACCGTGGAGAAATTGGACAGTACTTCGAGGCAACAATGGGAGCTGAGCGTGCCGTCAGAGCAACTTCCTACTTTCGAACAGCTGAGCGGCTTCCTGGACAACAGAGCGAGAGCGCTCGCAGCATCTGCATCTTCCAAGGACTCGAAACCAGGATCCCAAAGGAAACCCCCCACCCCCCACAGTGAACCCAGTGCTAGAAGAAGTGCTAATTCATTTCACGTGTCGTCCTCTTGCCCTATGTGTCGAGAATCGCATTTTTTGAGTAAATGTGAAGAATATAGGAGCCTATCTGTGCCAGAGAGGGAAGTGTTTGTGAAATCGAAGGGCTTGTGTTTCAACTGCCTTGATAATTCCCATTTTGTGGATAGGTGTAAATCAGGCTCGTGTAGGTCTTGTGGTAAGTCTCACCACACGTCTATCCATCGTGAAACTTCGCAAAGAGCTAAGGTAAGTGGAAACTTGGCAACGCCGCAAGTGGTGTCGCACATAACAGCTGATACGCAGTGTGACGCAACGCGTGTCTTGTTACCGACTGCCGTTGTGAGGGTAAAGGATAAACAAAATCAGCTTCACTCCCTGCGAGCACTTTTGGATAGTGCTAGTGAAAAGTCATTTTTGAGCGAGAACGCAGCCCAATTATTAGCATTGAAACGTAAAAAAGTGTTCGTGTCGGTTACTGGAATTTCGGGTGTAAATGCCGGCAATTCACACTCTACTGTTGATTTGAACATACTCTCTAAAAACGGGGACAGATCCTATCATTGCTCGCCCTTAATTGTGAAGAAAATATCCAACACAGTGCCACAAGCGAGTGTACCAAACACTCTGAGTTTTAAACATTTACGAAACCTTGAACTTGCCGATCCTTCATATCACAAACCTGACACCATTCAGTTGCTTATCGGGGCTGATCTTTTCCCATTGTTACTAATGAGTTGAAGAAGAGAGGGGAGAATGAATGAACCCGTGGCTATTCAAACCCGCTTGGGATGGGTTGTTTGTGGCAAAACTCCTCAACAAAGACCTCAACAATCTCTGTCTTCTTATCACATTGTTGTACAAGAAAATGATCTGAACGAAACTCTGAATAAGTTTTTTGAATCGGAGGAGATTCCTAACTTACGAGTGCCGAGTCAAGAAGAGCAATTGTGCGAGGAACATTTCGTACGAACACATTATCGCGAGGATGATGGTCGGTACGTCGTACGCTTACCATTTAAGGTCAACCGCGACGAATTAGGTTATTCAAAAGATAAGGCGATTAAATGTTTGCTTAGTCAAGAGCGTAGGCTTCGAGTTGATAGCCAGAGACTAGAACAATACCAGTCATTCATGCAAGAGTACATTGCGTTGAATCATATGACACCAGTGGCGGACTGTGAACCACCCAGCACCCCCGCTGATTCTTATTTCATTCCGCATCATTCTATAACAAAGGAGACAAGCACAAGTACGAAACTGAGAGTAGTTTTTAATGGATCGAGTAAAACTAGCACAGGCGTGTCCTTGAATGACGTGTTAATGAATGGAGGTAAACAACAGCCAGAGTTACTATCCATTTTGTTACGTTTTCGTGGCCATCTTATTGCATTGACGAGTGATGTTCGTATGATGTATCGCCAGATAAAGGTGGATCTTCAGGATAGAGACTACCAATTAATTTTGTGGAGAGAATCCTCCAATGAACCTGTGATTGTTTATCGTTTAAATACGCTCACGTATGGCACGGCACCAGCTGCTTTTCTTGCTACGAGAGTGTTACGTCAGTTAGCAGACGATGAAGGTGAAAATTACCCGATTGCAGCAGAAGTCTTAAAGAAACAGTTTTATATGGACGATTTGTGCAGTGGAGCTGACAGTGTTCCAGAAGCAATAGAGATGCAGCAACAATTGACACAATTGTTGCGAAAGGGTGGATTTGAGTTGCATAAGTGGACGTCAAATCATGCGGACGTGTTGAACAGTATTCCTGAGCATTTGCGAGAGAAACCTACAATATCTTCCGTCCATAAAAGCGAATTCATAAGAACTCTTGGCCTTGTGTGGCACCCGGATACTGATCATTTGAGTTTCATCATTAACCCACCTAGTGAACACCCTGTATTAACCAAAAGGTTGTTGTCTGAGGTAGCTCGCATATTTGATCCACTCGGATTACTAGCCCCAGTCACTATGTTAGCTAAAATATTAATTCAATCACTGTGGAAGGAACAGTTAAATTGGGATGAACCTATTCCTAGTGACATAAGAGAAATATGGGAAAGACATTGTGCTGAATTACCTGTGTTACAGAGCATACAGTTGCCACGATGCTTAAAATGTAGAGAACCAACTTTGTGTCAACTGATTGGTTTTTGTGATGCCAGTGAGAAAGGTACATGTGCTATTGTGTATCTACGAACAGTATATGATGACAACGCTGTTACAGTCAGATTGTTAGTTTCGAAAACAAAGCTTGCACCCATAAAACCTGTAACATTGCCACGTTTAGAGTTATGTGCTGCTGTGTTGTTAGCCAAATTGATTAGTGTTGTGCAGTCATCATTGTCATTGCATATAGAGGATATTTTCCTTTGGTCTGATTCACAGATCACCCTATGTTGGATTAAATCAGATCCATCCAGATGGAGTACATTTGTTTCAAATAG
Source organism: Lepisma saccharinum (assembly GCF_977018435.1). Classification (NCBI taxonomy): domain Eukaryota; kingdom Metazoa; phylum Arthropoda; class Insecta; order Zygentoma; family Lepismatidae; genus Lepisma; species Lepisma saccharinum. Next base: position 32,324,033 of record NC_139251.1, on the reverse strand, counting down.
AGTTTCACTCATTCATGAACTGACGAATCCTCAACAGTGGTTTCATGTGCGTTCGAAAGAAAACCCTGCAGACATTGGTTCTCGTGGTGTTTTCCCTACACAGTTGTGTGAAGCTCATTTATGGTGGAATGGTCCATCATTTCTTTATTTGCCTGAGTTGCCTATGCATGAATCATATACAGTGGAAAGTGAAGAAATAAAAAAGGAGGAAAGAAAAACAAGGATTCGTGTGCTGTTGACTACAACCTTTGACACTAAGGAGTTATTGCAGAGATTCTCATCATTCTTGAGATTGATACGTGTTACTGCTTGGATGTTTAGATTCATAAGCAACTGTAGAACGCCTTCCATGCAGCGAAACGAGCAGACGTTGACAACCGAAGAGTTATCAGCTGCGACTGAGTTTTGGGTCAAGGTCACCCAACGTGAAGCGTATGAGAGCGAGGTTAACTGTTTACAAACAGAACAGGAGCTCCCCTCATCCAGTAAGCTTCTTTCGTTGAGTCCATTCATTGACAATAATTGTGTGTTACGAGTAGGTGGGCGTTTACATAATGCTGATGTGTCTTCAGATAAGAAACATCCTATAGTATTACCCAAAAATCATCCGGTTACTGAACTATTATTGAGACATGAACATGTGAAAAATCTCCATGCAAATCCGCAACTGTTACAAGCTATTGTGACACAAACATATTGGATATCTGGACTTCAAAGTAGACCGAAGTGGCAGAAGAGATTGCCTAACCTTCAAGTCAATGATTTAGTGTTAATAAAGGAAGATAACGTACCCACATTGAAGTGGAAATTAGGTAGAGTTATCGAAACTCACAAAGGACAAGATGGTTTGGTAAGAGTTGCAACTGTTAAAACTAAAGACGGTGAACTAAAGAGGCCTATTATGAAGCTTGCACCTCTACCAATTGAGAAAGTGTAAATATGTAACCAGAAAGAAAATTTGTGTTTATTGTAATCTATGTATTCAAGTGTAATATGTTATATTGTAAAAGGTAATAATTATTGTGTATTCTAATTTTGGAAGCTGATCTTCCAAGAGGGGCCGTGATGTTCAGACGAATTGTCATTCTTATTAAGCTTGTTGCCATGCAGTGTGCGCATGCGCAGTGCGAGTACGAGTAGAGTCGTGAGGCGACGTACGTGTGTTGTACGCCTCGTCATATTCGTGTACATTTGTGTGGAAACCTTCATTATATTTCGTGTTATTTACGTGCTTCATGTTATTAAAGTATAAGTTAATCTACATATATGTTTCATTTGCACCAGAGTGAACTGACATACGCGAAACCACACACCCAGGAACTAGGAAACTATTCACCTCCCACACTGGGTTAAAACAAGGATGTATCCTGTCGCCAATTTTATTTTCTCTTTTCACAGATTGGGTGGCGAACGAAATACCAAGGGAGCAGGGAACAACCCCATCTATAGGGGAGCTAGAGATACCTGTACTCCTGTATCCGGACGATATAGTAATAGAGGGGTACCAAAAATACAAAATGACAGTTAACATTAAAAAAACTAAAATCATGGCTTTCAAAAATGGGTATACTTTCAGCAAACAAGAAAAATGGAATTACGGGGGGGGGGGGGAGTAATTGAACCTGTCAAGCGTTTCACATACTTGGGAGTAACATTCTCTATGACTGGAAGTTGGACGCAACATATGCAGACAAGAAAAAGCAAAGCAAAGCTCGCATTAGACCAAGTAATGCGTATCATAAGTAAAGTACCTCAAATTACGTTCTCGGTGATGCAGAGTTTGTACAAGTCAATAGTAAGAGGAACCATGAACTATGGGGTTGAATTGTGGGGGGCTAGAGGGGGGGATCATTGTCACAAGCATCCAAACAGAAGTCTATAACAAAGTGATGTGTATAAGTAGAAGCACTGCCAATTGGGGAGTACGTAAAGAACTAGGTCTAAACAGAGAGACAGTACAGGCTCGGATGAGAGCTTTAAAGTATTGGCTTCAGCTGGCAAGGGAGGGTAACCGTAACACGACACTGAAGGGTCATTGTCTGATAATGCAAGTAAGAGAAGAAAATACACAAGTGGGCGAGGGATATAAAAAACATGTTGTACTCTATTCGGATGGGGTGGGTGTGGGAAACGGGAGGTAGGGTAGATACATCAGTAGAAAACCAAATCAGAGAGAGACTGCTGGACATAGATAGACAAGAGATACTAGCCGACTGCCAGACGAAGACTTCACTAAGGAACCAACTGAAATCAACGGAATGGGGCAAAGCAAGATACATACATTTAGTAGGCAAAAAAGAAAGGGGAAGGTTAGCATGGTTCAGACTGGGGGGGTTGGAAACAAGTAAAAATGAAGAATGAAGCAGGGGAAACGATATGCTCTTTGTGCTATCTGCCTGCCCCTCTACGCGTGATTTGCGAGACAAGTGGGTTAAGAAGGTAACAGGGAGGGAAATAATGGAAGTGGTAGAAGATAGAAGAGGAATCATAAGTGAGATAGTGCAACGAGTGGGGAGATATTTGTGGGAAATGAGAGAACGAAGAGGAAAGGCGATAGCGGATACAGATAAGAGCGAAAATACCGCACAAAGTAACCTTACCTTATAATACGTGGACTGTGGTGTGGAACCAGCATTGTGCAATATATATCTGTTTGTTTGTTTTTGTTTCACATTTTCAAACATGTGTCAAAAGAATAACCAATGTGAATCAACATGTAGTGCGTACAGCCAACGGCTCGCACAAATAAGTTCAAATATATACGTTCAAATGTTCAAACATTAATTGATGTGTGTGTGTGTGTAAATAAAAGCTAAAAAAAGATGAATGATGAAATAAATGAGGCTACTCTATACCCTGTCCCGGGAATATCTGGAGCAAGCAAACGATAGGGAACGGGATTGCGTGGAGGGGTAAAAAAACGACTGCAGCTACTAGATATTTGCAGCAGCGTGTGCTGCTTTGTTCGGTTCACTCGCTTTCTCCCCTTGCGTGCCGTTATGCGCGGCCTTGCTCCAGCACAATGCAACTAAGGTTCGAACCTGAGACCTAACGCTTCGTTTGTTTAAGAGTCCACCCGGACAGACTTATCGGGACTGGACCAACAGTTTAAAGTGGGATCCAAGATACCCTGCAATAAACCGGGAATCGAACCCGGGACCTATTGATTACAAAGCGAAAGCGTTATCACTACGTCGTTAACCTTTCCGCAAGCAGGTTCTGGGTTGCACTTTGAGCCGTGCATTTTATCAACTAATCATACATACTCATCGTCGCGATCGGCCAAAACAGACAGAAAAGAGACGTAAATAAAACTAACAGAAAACTCATTTCTATGAATATTTTGTCTATTTCTGACTTCTGTAGTCTTTTATCCATCAACTTCATCCAATTTAGCCTTGTCTACAATGCAGGTTAAACGCATGTTAGATTTACAACGTCCCAACATGCTAAAAATTACTCGCAACCTTCAAGCATTGTCCGACTATAGCAGTTACCAGTTTTCTTCAATCGGGTATTTCCGCCCAACTTCGGCTCCCGTTCGGCGCCTGCTCGGCAATCGATGCGTCCCGTGCGGGGCGTGGAGGAAGAGCCTGCCAATCACATTAAAGGCGGAACTCTCTTCTCCTTATGGCCGAGTGGCGGCTCCACCTACCAAACGCGGCGATAGTGGCGCCTCCTGTCGGGTGAAGTTAATCTCGAACCCAGCGACGTTCCTCAGCGGCGGCGGAGTAAAATGCGTGCTGTCCGTTTTCTCTGCAAAGAAAGATGGAAATAAAAGTGGGTTCACGTCCATTCCTCTTTATTCCACAGGGAACCCGTTCATTTTGTTCTGTTTTCCTATTTTTTCGTACAGCGTTTTGCTATAGTTGTAGAATTGGCAAGGATTATAAGCTTCTTGGTTTAGCTTACGTACAATATCGCGTCAAGCCATCGGTGCTTTGAATGCGGGCACAGCGGGAAACGAGAAGCGAGTCACCGAAGCAACTATATAGGCTCACGGTCAAGGTTAGTAGACGGATACTTCCCATGTTTTTGTAACTAACACGCAACTGCTAATCTGCTCTAAATGGGACTAATGTGCTTGTTGCTGTGTATTTAGTTCACGTCGCGTTGGTGCCCGTAGAATGATCGCAACGATGTTGATGTAAGATGAATGACATGATTTTAACATCTTGGATGTCGACGCGCCGTCAGATTCTCGTTTTGCAAGCTTTCAAGTGCGGACGTTTTCGAAGTCATGGAATTTCCATTTCTCTTATAATTCTTTCACGTGTTTTCTTTATTTCAGTACCTACTCTTCTTTTCTCTTCTTCATATTCTTTTCATCTTTTCCTTGGACTCCCTGATGTCGCGTTTTAATCAAGGGGTCGCGTGTAAGATCCGTTGTGGATGGCACATTGAGCAGTTATTCTGATCTCACTTTAAACTGTAGGTCCAGTCTCGATTAGTCTATACTGCATAAAGTGAACCTAGAACAAACTTTGACCTTCTCTTTCTCTCTCTCTATTCTATTCTCTGTATTCTTTCTCTCTCTCTCTCTCTCTCATTTATTTCTCAGTACTTAACTTTTCTCTCTGAGATTCTAGAGAAGGTATAATCAATTTTCATTTCTTTGTTTCCAATTCATTTTCTCACTTTATCATCTCTTTTCTCCATTTTATTCTCTCTCTCTCTCTCTCTCTCTCTCTGTGTGTACGTGTGTGTGTCTTTTTGAGTACCTTCATTATAAGTATTGAATCCTCGTATCAGCACACTTAATGGCGATGTTGAAAATTTCTCAGAGGCTATTTTGATAGCACAAGGGTGAACTAAGGTTGTCATGGGGTTGGCGTCCCTGTTTGTTCTTTCAATTCTGCGAGTGTAAAGGTAAATTTAATGCCAATATAACCTGAACTGAACCCTTGTGAAAAGGTTTAGGGTGTGTTTGTAATAATGGGGGAAAAGTATTCGAGATGACTGGATTACCTATTCAACAACCTGTAACCTCTTAAAATTAGGTCTTTGTGAAAATAATTAAGGGGATGTTGGGAGCGTTGGGTGTGTAGATAAATAACTGGGTCTAATTGTATTAATATTAATTGGTGATGGATACAATAGTCACAAGATACAGTTGCTACTTAGATACAATTTCTCCTTTACAAAGGTTCTATTTATCAAAGTCACACAGGGAAAATGAATAGCTACGTCCCTAGGGAGCGTTGGAGTTCCCATCAACATTCATCAATACGCCACCGAGAGAGACAAGCACAAAGAAATAAAAAATCCTGAAAAAAACAAAACTGTTTTATAATATTCCTGTGGAAAAAAATTCCCAAATTGTCCAATTAAGTATTTGCGATGCATTTACCTTTAAGTGAGTGCCCGGGGTTGGAGAGGTGGGGGTGTCTCATTCTCGATCTCGTCTGGAGTCTTGCCTCCCCGATGGTCGTTGCATTGTAATCAAGGGGTACCGTCCCGGGTTCGATACCCGGTGGAGGCACATAGTGGTTCGTATCTCACTTTAAACTGTAGGTCCAATCCCGATTATCCTTTCTGTGTGGACTTAAAACACCAAATTGTCTGAAGTCTATCTAGTTCTCGTATTAACAATGTCATCCTTTTCGTGTGAAGCAAATAGAAAATAATACATCGGACATAGACTTAAATTTCTTAACTCGCTACAGATCTTACTGCTCATGTACTTAATTGCATCAAAGTAATCCTACACAAGAGAAAAAATGCACAGAAGTTCAGCAAAAGATTCATTTTCATCGCAAGTTTATTTTGATTCAGCAAAAGTGCATTGATTGATGCACCAAAAGTACTCCTTGACGCATTTCGATTTCAATGTGTACATCAAGATGATTAATGAATAAATGCTCCGCAATTGAGCTCCATGACATTCTAGAGGAGTGTATGTGTAATTCATTTTATCGATGAGATTCTAGTAGTACAATTAATTTTCCTCCATGCCATTCTACAGAAATACAAATAAATTTCCTCGATCAGATTATGGAAAAGTACAATATTAATTAATTCTCCTCTCAATAAGTGCAATTAATTCTCTTCTGTGAGATCTAGATTTCGAAATATTGTGTCAAAGGACAATTGTTCCTCTTTTGAGCTTTGCCACACCACAGAAACAAAATGCGTTTGTTGTAGATGGAGAGAAACTTGTGACAAAATTAATAACATTTTTTGATACGGATGCCTTACGATGTCTGGAAGATGTTTGCGCGCGAATGTATGGAAAGTTAGAAGAATAATATTTGTGTCGACCCGGTCACAGAAATCTCCACCCAAGACTGTAGCGGGACTCACAATAAAGTTTGCCCCGGATCTCCACATTCATAAATCCGAGCTTTGTTCTTTCAGATATCTTTATTTAAAAACAAATCGGTAACAAATTAACAAGAATAACAAAAGAAAATGTATGGGAAGTAAATGTGTGATTTAAATTAGAGATGCAAAGGCATCCATAATTGCAAGAAAATTGGCAGATTATTACAATCCCTTCTTTGATTTAATTTCCTATGCAACAGAAATACATTGATGGGATTTGGACTGGGATAATGTTTTTTTTGGGGGGGGGACGGAATTGTAATCGTCACGAAAAGGTATTTGCACGGAGCTAACTAGCTAAAATGACGCATCGAAACAGGTTGGCCTAATTGATAATGCAGTCAATTTGAATCATTAGATACCTGTAACACGATATTATTTCAATGTTAAATATTATACAAAAATACAATTGTCAAAAGAATATTTAATACATTTTCTAATATTTTTATATGAATAAATGTTATTTTTTACTTTCAGTAAACTAAATTATGAGATATTAAAGTTTATTTTTAATGCAATATGCCATGTACATATGAAATAAATAAGAAAAGCAATAATTATAAATCAGTAGTGTCAACCTACTGCTTATAATGAGTCAACCCTATCTCGATGGGCACATTGACACACAGCAATATTTGGCCGACAGTGTGGGTGATAGGTCGTGGTCTTGTAATCAAGGGGTCCCGGGTTCGATGCCTCGTGGAAGCACATTTTAAACTGTGGACATCCAGAACCGATTAGGCTGTCTGTGAATAAATTGGAGTTAAAAACAAATTTAAACAAACAAGTATAGCAATATTATGTATTGGTGTGTATTTCGCTAATAGATAATTAGACCTCCATAAACATTCACACAGGAAAGAATCTATATACCCAAGGACCTAAATAAAAGAACTTGTTACTTCCTCATCGAGGATAGTTAATTGTCTCTCTCTAGAATCTCGTCGTGGAAAATTAATTGTTTTATGTTTATTTGCAATAAAATCTCCAAAATTGTGCTTGACAGTTTGTTTTCAAACTTTTTCTGTTCTTTGCTTTTTTCAGCAACTCTGAAAAAAAATTATAGTTTTTTATATATTTTTTAGCATACATGTATTTCTCATTTTTATTTTTGTAACTAATCGTAAATATTGTAAACGTAGGAACAACCAATAAAATAGTGAACGTAGGACTCTAATGTTTGTTTGCTTACCATCCTTCCGCATACAGCCCGAATGCCATTTTGCCCTATTGAAGATACACGCCTCCAACATATAAAAAAACGCCCCACCGATCAGGAAGGCAAAAAAATTCCCCAAAACCGACTATTCGGAGAAAACCTATGGTGGGGGCACATTAGACTTTGAATTACGACTAAAGGGTACAGTGAGAAAAAAGTTTGAGCAATAACTGGAACTACAGTTTTCAAAATTGGAAAAATTATACTTTATGTGAAAGGCCAAACAAACAAAATATTTGACTAAAATTTCCATCTACCTTTTAAAGCTTTTTATTGAAGGTATCTAAAATTTAATAACGAAGTATAATAACTGTGCTGTAACTGTGTGAAACGTAGAAAAAAACAAAAAAACAAACTTTGTGCTGGATATTCACTCATTTGCTGATTCAGCAATAATAATAATAATAATAATTTAATAATTTGGAATACAATTGGTGTTATGAAATTATTATTGTTATTATTTCTATTATTCAAATTTCTGGCTACACGTCCATGGGACCAATTTGAGTGAACAAGCCGAAATCTTTTCCTGGCTACGACCATGCCGTTGTAGTCCTCGGGGTGATCTCAATGCATTCTAGTTGTCTTCATCTCGTCATCTGCACATCTGTAATTAAGACAAGTATTGCATTACTCTTTCCTCAATGTGGCACAGACGTCGGTGTTACTTCGGGTCGTTCTTGGAAACATCTTGAACTGTCACGCTCACATGTCGCACCCTTTAATATTCAGGCATATGCAAATCGGATGGTGCCAAGGAAGGGGGGGGGGGGTTCTCTGAGGGGGATGACACAGTTGCTGCAGCTATCGCTAATTATCGACACAGAAACCCTTTCTCGATCCTCCCCTCTCTCGATCCAGCATCCCCTCGTCGCCTGGACCAGCTGATCTCTCTTTCTCCGTATCTCTGACAACATCTGGACATTCAGTCATCTCGTCTCTGACACTTTATTACTGGCCCTGTACGGAAGACGTCCCCGGTTCGAAACGGGCGCGGAAAGGGGGGGGGGTTGCGTTTCGTCGAAAAAAATCTCTAATGAATCGATACCGGAAAATGCATTTCGCTTACGCTTGCGGAAATGGGGAGGGGGAATTTGTAATGTTCCCAAGTGATAGAAAAGGGGGGAGGGTTGTAATGTTCGAAATTTTTTTTGAGGGAAAGGGGGCGGGGAGGAGATTTCTGTGACGTCAGCAGTAGCGCTGAAATGAATGTGTGATTCCACAGTCCTTACCGTTAATAAACGCCGACCAATGTGCAATATATTCCCATTTATAGCCCACATATGTCAGCCTAAAGCAGTTCGCATGGTTTAATGAAGAGTTGTCCCCGGCTTTGAAAGCCCGGACAGCTGCGAAGGATGAACCGCATTGTGCTGTCGTTCAATTGTTACAACTACTATTGTCAATGTTTTTTTTCCACCTTCACCCCCTCCCCTTGCCGTACATACGGCAATATACATAATGCATTTTAGAACCTCGTATTTCAAAAGCAAGCCAATTTTTTAAGTTCAGTTTGGTTAATGGACGGAATGGCACCGGCGAAGGGTTTAGCGTGTGTTGGCTGTTCTTTACGAGGATGTAACAACAACAGCTCCAATAATAATAATAATAAGTTTTCTTCTTTGATATATATATCATTTGTGGAACGTAACGACAGGACGTTGATTGCTTTCAGTGCTTCATGCATTAATGAAAATGTAAGCACTGGTATTTTTGTGCTTAATTTATTATTATTATTATTATTTGACGTCCCTTATTTATACACCCTATATTATCCGTGACGAGGTGGATTCATAAATGATGATATTATTGAAAATGAATTTTTAGCATTCATGCATTATCGGAACTGGTAACATCCTGGGCTTCCGCATGATTTTTTTGCAAAGAGGATTGGGGTGGGGGCTTAAGCAAGCCTTTGTTTTCCCAAAGCATTGCTTCAGTTTGAAGCTATCGTGTTTCTTAAACGATTTACACAAGTTTTACTTGTAATTATCGGTTGCAAATCACTGTAACTGAAATGGAATTATGTTTGTAACATATAATTTTAGGCTGACATTTATTTTCCAGGGGGAGCAACCCCCATTTACCCCCTCCCGGTCTTCCTTGATAAATATTATTTCTAAAAGTTTCTAAATTCTGTTTGTTAATCTTTTTTTATATAAAAAAAAACGCTATCACACCGCGCGAATGATGATGGCGAGGAAAGGGGGGGGGACACAATCTACATCTCGGTGATAGTGGAAGTGGTGTGGTCAGCACCAAAGAGAGAGAACAATTGAGAATGTTTGGAGAAACAAAAAAAATAGTTTCCCCTTAGACAAACATTTGATTAAATATGCCCGAAGGGTTATGGCTGCAGCAACACAAGCCTTCAATCTTGTCCCTATCCTGGGCAAGATCAATCCAATCTTTTCCATCCTTGCCGATTCCTTTAGATCCAACTCAACGTTATCCATCCATTTTTAATATTGATTAAATTTGATTTGTATTATTTGTCGTCGCTTTTCTGCCTCTTTCGGCTAATAACAACGGTGAGGATGAGTGATGATACGATGTTGATGAAGGGACAATGTGCACCGATGCCCAGACGGGGATTCAAATCTTGGACCCCTAACGTTGTAGCGTGCTTTGCTAACCACTTCTCCACGGCGCACCAGAACTAAATTCATTTGATGATCGTTAACAAAGTCGTGCTCACTGGGGGACAAGGGGGGCAATTGCCCCCCCTAATCGTGGACGTCCGCAGATTTTTTCCCACGGAGAGTACAAGCAAGGTAGTTTTCCATGGGCATGCCCCCTCAAAAACACCACTTGAATTTGAAATTATCGCACTATTGTAAATTACTATCACTGAAATCAAGTTATAAGTGTTAAATATATACTTTTAGGATGACATTCAAACATTGAGGTAAAAGAAAGCAAGACTAGTAGAATCTAAGAGTAGCAGTACAAAAGGATGCTCATCATGGAATTAGTTTTCGTGTCTTTCTTGCATTATTTTTTCCAGACGGCAAAAAATACCTGCAGAGGGACACAGAGGGGCAATTGCCTCCATCGATATCAAATTTTATACAAATAAAAATACATGTCGTAATATTGCCGCTCGCAATATCTCCTTTTCTTACAGTCTTGTCAAGTTCCGAGCCGTAGCTAGGGGGGGGGGGGGTCGTACTTGGCCCTCGACGCCGAACGATCTAAATTTAAAAAAAATTGTAAAAGAGAATGCCATGGCGCCCCCGTGAAATGTTTTGTGTCATATTAAATCAATGTTGTTTTCAGTTTGCAAAAATTTGGATCTAAACATTTTCTTGCTCCCTTCGCTCGCAATTTTTTTGTTTTCTGTAATGCATTCTAAATTACCAGAGAGAGAAGTTATAACTACTAGGTAACGCAGACTGTGGCTGCTAAACAGTTTTGTCTTAAATGCATGAACGCAATTGTTTGAAAGAAAAGGAGCGGCGCACAGAGACAATTTATTTATTCGTTATGGTGCCTCTATGTTGCTGCGTTATGAGGTCTAAATATGGGCGTAGGTTTAAATATGGGTTTTGGAGTTATCAACGCTCCCGGGTGATACAGCCTGGCAGAGACTATGTGAACTGGTTATCTGTCAAGGACAAAGGTTGCGGCGCCAATTCGCAAGAGAAAGTGGTGGTTAGTTTCGGCCTTGGACGCTGTTATAGAATTGCGACCTCCTAACGTTTTGCAGGTATGTTTTAACTCAGCGTATTCTGAATTCTCATCTGCTTTGTATAGGTTATGATATTAGCGGTATATAACAAATGTGAGCTTTTATAATGTCATGATTTGTTTGTGAAATATGTTCCACAGAGAGCGAAAATAAATTGAAGAAGAAAAATAGCGTGATGGTCTAAGTATGGGCTATGAGATGAGGTCTAATGTTGAGATCACATTTTCAACAGATATTTGGATGTTTTTCTTAATTTCGATTTTTCCAATTCCGCGTGATTTTCAAAACAACAGATTATTCATAAATATGAATTTTTATAATGTCTTAGCGATAAATAACTGTTTTCTTTAAAATTTTAATTGCATTTTGTGATATTGCCACTAGTAGCCCATATTTAGACCACAATTTTGAGATACATCATTTTTCCATTTTTTGGAAATTTGCTTTTTTTTTTTAAAAAAAAATTGAGACCTTCTATACTTTAGCATGTTATTACATTTAAGTATATATTTCATAGATATGCATTTTAAAGGCAGGTACCTGATATATTTATTTTTTCCCTCCGAAAATGACAACATAAAAAGGGGGTCCCATATTTAGACCTTTTCCTCTACACACACACACACACACAATGAAACTAAGACAGTGAGATAAAATGAGGTTATCTTTCCCAACTTAACTTGCATGAAGGCTTTTGCCCCCCTAATCAGAGGGTCTGCGCATGCCTATGATCGTTAACATTGCTTTAGAGTTACCAAACAAATTGGTCAAAATTATCCTGACCGTGGATCCATACGGCAGAGCCTCGTTAGCCTGCAAGAAGCAGTTACGGCGTGTACTACGGGGAAGTGAGGTGGGCTTTTGTATACCTTACAAGAAGGTTCCTCCATGCAACCCGCTCCTAGCAACGAGACATTCTTTGCAGCACAGTGGCTTGCCCAGGATTTTCGAAATGGGGATTACACATATATTTTTTGGTAGTGATTCCTGCTACAACCGTTTTAAGCATTGTCATTGGCTGGTAGATTTGTGGAGTCTGTGGAATGCGTTCGTTGTTAGGTTAAGCTGGTTTAGTAGAGGAAACGAACGGGAAAGAAATGGCCTAACCCGGAAATAATTGCAACACAAATGTTATCTTGTGCCAGATTGTGCGGAATGGTATAGTGAATAATGTTTGGGGGAAATCCGCCATCTTGGAAAAAGGCGGCAAAAATTCACCTTCAAAATTTAAAGAAATGAAATTTCTCGAAAACGGTGCATTGTACACAAAAAGTGAAGATAACGAAAATTAAAGAGCAGAAAATTTGATTGATTATGGTTTTTATTTGGTAGAGCTACCATAAATATTAATTGAATTAGAAAGATTCGAATATTTTCTTAAATGTTTAGAATTAGCGTAAAGGTTGGTTTCCGACACAAAAATCAGCAAATATGTAAGAAACTTTGTAATTTACGTCCTAAAGTCACTGAACCAAATTCATAGCTTATGATTTCCTCTAGAGATTGGTTTTTGTTTCGTGCCTTTAGAGTCAGGGGTTGAGGAGATATGTAGTTTAATGCAGAGTCATGTGTTTCCCTAAATTTCCGGGTTTTCCCCGTTCGTTTCCTTTACTACGTAGTTGGGTTTGGTTCGCTTAGAAGAAGAAGACGACGAAAAATTGTTGAAGCAGAAATACCGACCTATATTTTGTAGTAGTGATCCCTCATCTTGCCAACCATTATGTTCTATTTTTTTAGAAATACTGTGCTAAGGACGGGGCCATTGGCTTCGTCAGGTGTGGGGTGGAATAGTGAACCATCAGCTCATAGGCCCTTTATTCATAGAAGGAACACTAAATTCCCATACGTATCTCAACCTCGTTACAGACCAACTTCCACAGATGTTAGAAGACGTTCCACTGCAGACTAGGAGGAATATGTGGTACTCGTATCAGCATGATGGCTGTCCAGCGCATAGTGCACGACGTACTACAGCTTGTCTTCACCTATTGTTTCAAAATCATGGGATTGGACGAAGGGGACCTGTACCTTGGCCGGCCCATTCACCAGATTTGACCCCTTTAGATTTTTTTACTGGGGTAAGCTAAAAGAGACTGTTTACAAGGACAATGACTGCACCATATAATATGAAACGACGTATTACTGCCGCCTGTGCTGAAATTTCTGATGAAATGCTAAAACGTGTGCATCAATCTTTACATGGCAGACTGGAAGCTTGTATTGAAGCTGGTGGTCGTCATTTTGAACACAACCTTTGAAGGTCAATTCTCTTTCTTCTTCGAATCCAACAAATTTATGTATTCCTTTTTTTTTCTTACGTTCGTGCTGACACATGTCGCAGACAACTGCCGGTCTGTACAAGTTTCAAACTACGATAGCTCGAAAACTACTTGTACTAGAATCCTGAAAGAAACACCATTGATATTCTAATTTACTCTGGTTTTATTTTGTTACTGTCAATTGACATTGTTCCATTTGAAAAATTGTAAATTGCTAAAATAAATACACATTCTAAAAATTAATTACAAAAAATTGTGTATGGGCTACAGTTATGAGCCCTTGGTTACACTTCATTTCTGTGAAAACAGCACAGCAATAGTACCTTCCATTTCTGAAATATTTGGGGTGCAAGTTGTAGGTGATTCACCCGGTATACATATATGCACCCTAATTTGGTGGAGTGTTGGGCGGTGCTTGGGGGGAGTACAAATCACTGGCTATGAACCCCAACCTTGGTTAGTGTTGTCCACGGGACGAGACGGGACAGGCTTTTAAGAATTCGAGTCGAGACGAGATTGACCATGTGTCATGAGACAAACGAATATTTTCGAGACGAGACAGCATTTCCACGAGACTTCCACGAGACGAGACAGGCCAAAGTCTCGTCTCGTGGGCTACACTACCTTGGGCACCCCACTGCTGCAGCCCGAGACGATAGACCGCTTCGTCCGGTCAGAAGACGAGGAAGGGAATAGTTCAAGGATGGAGATGAACCGAGATTCAAGAGAAAGAAAAAAAGTGTGGAGTTACACAGAAGAAACCGCCATGTTGGCCGGTGGCAAAGGAAGCGTTGGATTTGTTGAACACGGAGAAAGCGAGCGCAAACACTCTGGCGGGAGTTTGCTGAGGCGCGGGTGGACAGAGGGCGCCGCCGTCAGCCATGATGGATGCCCGGCTGAGGAGTTTGCTTTGGCCTTTCTGAGAGCTGTCCCGGTGGCAATGGCTCACTTCCTGCACCGACAGTCAACAGGGACCGCCTCCGCATCCTTCGAGGCTAGAGAGGGGCCTAGGCGGCCCACGACCATCCTTAGAAAGCGACTACCTTACCATAGTCGCCGGGGTTTTTATACACACACAGGGTTATTACAAATGATCTTCCAGATTTCAGACATATGTAAACCACGTTTAATGAAACTCGGATACAACAAGGTTATATCAATGTAAAGAGTAAGTCAAAAAGTTTTACCGCATTACGTCATTACCTCACAAGTGTTCAATGTGAGCCCCTTTGGTAACTCGACACTTGGGATGAACGATATCGGAAATTTGATATCGCGATATATATCAAGAAAATATCGTCACAGACGATACGATACGATATTGTTTCCGTATCGTGATATCGGTGATATATCGTCTCCACACAAATATCGTAATGATATATCGCTGACACAATATATATAGCTAAAATATCGTGACAATATATCGCCAAATATCATACGATATATCGCTGACGCAATATGCGGTCTATATATAGCAAAAATATCGTGACGCTATATCGCCAACACGATATATCGTCGACAAGATATATATCGCCAAAATATCGTGACGATATATCGTCTAGTTGATAGGCTATCGCTTGAACGATATTTTTTGAATATCGCAATATATCCTGCCAAACACGCTGTATCACATCACGATCGATTTTTTCCTGTGGGGGCTGTTAAAGATGGAATAAGCCAGCTACCATTTCCACAGACAGACCAAGCTTGATCTGCAAGCACGCATCACAGATTGTATTGCAGAAATCGATCGTGATATGCCCCACCGTTTAATATTTAATACTACCTGATTACCCGGCGTTGCCCGGGTATTTATTTATCTCAATCTTCTATTAGACGGGAAAATAATGAATTCTAACTATAGTGTAAAATGAACTTGTAGTTGAACGGCATCTTAGCGACCCCGAAAACTATAGATTCCACACTAATATGGGTCGTTTTGATTATTTTTACATGTCACCCCTTCCCACCCCCTACCTAGGGGTGCCAGGGGTGTCTTACCCCCACAGTATTTATTTCCAGATTGTAAGCCATATGTGTACCAAGTTTGGTTGAAATTGCTCCAGGCGTTCGAGAGTTATACCGGAACAAACATACATTTATATATATATATATATATATATATATATATATATATATATCCCATAGATAAGAAATATAGTCTGGGCATCGCACCTGTGACAATGGGATGCCACTAGAAAATATGCGAGAAAAAATATTATGCCACGAAGCTCAATAGAACATACATGTAACACCCGAAATAAACAGCCTCTAAAGCCATACTTTACCAGGCTAACATTAGTTCAGCTAAATAAAATATTCAACCAAATGATATAAGAGCAGAAAATATGGCAAGGTTCAAACACAAATAACAATAATAAAAAAATAAAACAGGAATGTTATAGTGTTTGCAATCAAAAGGTCCCGGGTTCGATTCCCGGTGGAGGCACATAGTGGTTCGGATCCAACTTTAAACTGTAGGTTCAGTCCCGATTAGCCTTACTGTGCATAAATTGGACTTTAAACACTAAACCAATCAATCTAATGTTATAGTGTTTGTGAAATCTTAAATTATAGAAATATTGTACAGTAAAACCTCGTTAATCCAGGCCCCGATAAGTGGCTTAATCCAGATAGGAAAAGAAAAAAAGCAGAATGCAAGGTTTTGAATGTGGCTTGAAGTCATACGTATATCCAACGTCCATGGGAGAACTTCTCAAAGAAAAGGCAGTCAAGCACTGATGAAATTCTGTTTCTCGCAGACTTTCGGGAAGAAGCCGCATTGACGCAGGAATGCTCTTTAAATACACGTTGTTTTGTTGCTATAAACGGAGTTTTAATGCACTTTCTACTGTTCTTTTAGGTTATTTCAGTTAATCCGGACTTTGGTTAAACCAGTCAACTTATCCTCCCCCCCCATTAGTCCGGATTAACGAGGTTTTACTGTAATTATATTTTTTGTCTGAACTGTACTGAACCTTCCAAATACCAATGTACATGGTTTATATGGAGCTACTAAATTTTATTAAGTAGATCAAATTCAAAGATCAAGCCTTTGGTATGTGTGTGCCTTGGATGAAGCTCCACACTGACACTGCGATTGACATGTCTGAACACCTTGAAGGACAACAGTTCCGAACGAGTTGTTCCCGACATAACGCAAAGCATACGCAGGCACTCAACGAACGCATTGCGATATAGCCAGAGAGCGCGGGCGGCGATCATCAAAGGAGGCTTCCGACAGTCGAATGTTGACGCAGCTTTCCCCAGTTCCAACACAGCTTTACCTTTGTATCGCTTGCTCGCAAACACAGGTGAGGCGCTCCGCAGGGCCAGGTCGTGGTTTTCGCCTCTACGAAGCCCCTTTCGTCCAAAACGGGGTGCACCAGGGCTCTAACCCTTGCATTCACCATAGAACAAGGGAAAAGGAGGTGGGACAAACTTTGGCAAACTTATAAAAGTCCGTTCCATAAACACAGAGGGGAGGGCCTTGCCTTGGGGGAGGGCGAGAAAATTTGAAGAAAGTCTGTGTACAATCACAGATAGGGGGGAGGGGTAAGGGGAAGCAATGGGTAACAAGAATAAAGACGGAATTATACAGTATAGGGCTGGGATGGGTGTGGGAAGAGGGAATAGAGGGGAGAATTAATATGCAGATGCTAGGGTCCATTCGTGCCAGACCGGAAGACATTAACAAACAGAAAATTTTGGCAGAATGCAACGCAAAAATATCGTTGACATCGGCGAAAATAGTGGATACGGATCGAGAATGGGGAAGGAGGAACTACGTGGATTTGTGTGGGGCAAAAGAAAGGTCAGGATTGGCCTGGTTCAGACTGGGGGGATGGGCACAAGTTAAACTAAAACGGGAGGACGGGAGCGTAAAATGCCCGCTATGCGGCGAAGACGAGACGAAATTTCACATTCTCCTCCAGTGCAAAGAAACAGGGGAGGCAAGGCAGAAATATATCAGGGAAATGAATGAAGATAACATTGAGAATAAAATGACAAGCGTTATTAGGAGGGAGAGACCGAGAGGGGGGAGGCGCAAATAAGGAATCTGGGAACTTTCCTACACTACGCCTGGGTAAAGAGAGCAAAGAAGCTCAGTGGGGATAGCGAACATGTGTGAAAGGGGGGAGGGTCGCTAAATAAATAAATTAGTAAATAAATGTGAGAAAATTTAGGAATCACAGTGTACTATAAATTTTTCACTTGTATGGTATGTATAGCTGTAAAGGCTCATACTTGAAATAAATTCTATTCTATTCTATTCTGTTCTATAACGGAGAGCAGAGTAATTTTTGAACTCCCTCTCTGGTAGAAATGTACATGATATCAAAGACTTTGCTAAGCAGCTTAATACTACAGTAAAACCTCGTTAATCCGTACTAATGGGGGGGGATAAGTTGACCGTTTTAAGGAAAGTCCGGATTAACTGAAATAACCTAAAAGAACAGTAGAAGGTGCATTAAAACTCAGTTTATAGCAACAAAACACGTTTATTATGGTGTATTTAAAGGGCATAGGCCTCAATAAACTATACAGTACAGTAAAATGTAAAGCATTACTGTACATACAATGCAGTACGTACGACGAATGCGATTGGTGACTTCGGATTAAGAGAAGTCCCGCTTATCGGGGTACGGATTAACGAGGTTTTACTGTACATGCATCTATGACGTTACACTTTCAGACTGATTAGCCAATCTTCGTGGCGGAGTGGTTAGGACACCGCACTACGACGACAGGGGTTCCGGCTTCGAATCCTGGTGTGAGTGTCCCTTCATTAATTTCATCAGATCACCACTCATCCTTATCTTTGCGATTAGCTAAAAGTGGAACAAAGGCGAAGTCAATTAAACCAAATCAATCAATTTCAGAATGTGCTCGGCCTACAGATGGCGTAGTAATAACGTTATCGCCTTGGGATCAGATAGTCTCGGGTTCGATACCTGGTGGAATCACGCAGTAGCTAGGATCCCACTTTCAAATGTAGGCCCAGTCAGTCCCGATTAACCTACTTGTGCATAAAGTGGACTTAAAGCAAAACTCAAAATAGAATTAGTGTTCGAAACTGTAACTTGGGCGCGATTTCGCGTAAAATCCTTGTCGCCAAAGTTGAAAACCTTAGCCGCTAAATTTATACTTCAACGAAGACCAGATACTATTGTATGAAATACAAAAAAAACAAACACATTACTTTTCATTTTGGTAGTGATTAGAAATAGGATTCCGCGTAGCCAAGTGCTTAGCACTCTATCTCTTCTTTGACGACAGCGGGTTCGATAGCCGGTAGAGGCGCATAGTCGTTCGTATCGCATTTTCAAATGTAGGCACAGCCCCGATTAGCCTATCTGTGCATAAAGTGGACTTCTCTCTCGTTTCTTTGTCTTTCTCTCCCTACGAGACCTTTTAAAATGAAATATTAGACTTATCTCTAAACAGTCTGGTAGATATTCGCTTGGTGTGTCTGAACTCTGAAGACGTTGCATGGTAAAGTAAATTTTGCTTTGGGTAACTTTATCAATATCGTACGAAAGTCTCGGACAACATTGAGAGTCTCTGACACCAAACAAACCTCATCGCGGTTTTACAGAGGTCTGTCTCGTTTCGACAATTCTCGAGAGGTCTGGTCTCAATATTTAGAATCCCATCTCGGTCTCGTCTTGAATTACGAGACGCAAGACGAGACTGAGACGAAACCGGGACTTGTCTCCCAGGCACGTATCTAGAAATATATTTAGGTGTGTGTGTGTGGGGGGGGGGGGGTCCGAACTAAGTGTGTTAGGGATAATAATAATAATAATAATGTTTAACTTAAAATTATTATAATATCATTATATTAAATCAAATAAATAGAGAAAGTGTACCAAATGCGGACCCGTTCCTTAAAGCGGGCCCCTTGCATTTCTGCTCTGTATGGTGCTGTACCCTGGCGGAAATACATGGAGATGGTAGTTTACGTTATTTCCGCATGCAGTGCTTGCGCCCATGTTCATTGCTGCGTGTGTTGTTCTCCAATCAGCTCGAGAGTGAGTTTGGGCAAGTCGAAAGTTTCATTACTCTCACGTTCAATTGCTGTACTTCGGTCATCTGAGAGGCAAATGCGTCAACTCTTCTATACACTTAATCCTAAGTATAGGAGCTATCTTTGTATGCAGTTTGGTAAGTAACGGATGGGGATACGTGAGAAATATTTATCATGAAGAAATAACCCCTAAGGGCCTTAATTTGCCCCCCCCCCCACATCGTTCCTTCCCTTGTGTTATTGTGCAACAAGCACAGAATGCGTTTTCGTCCTCATTCTAATCATGGAATTCTAGTACAGGTTCCAAGAGAATATGACGAGAACAGTGGAGAACTATGAACGTGGAATCAAGACAAGATGGCCATATAAATTCTATACGAAAGAAACCGATGATCTTGAAGAAAGCTTGCAATACTGTGCATTTAACATTTCAGAAAACTTCTTATTTTATTCCACAGCCTTTTATGTATCGTACTTAAGCTTATATCACTATAATTTACGCTGTTGCTGCTTTTAATTGTACTAAATATAAGGGGGCCCACTTTAGGAACGTTTCTTTCCGATCTTCAAAATTGCATCTCTTCGAAAAAATAGGATTTTCACAATGCACCCATTTTTTTATCTCTACAGGAGGAGACATACTAAATAAGTACATAACATACTATTTCAGGCTTAAGTACCATTTATTTTCGCGTCATGGTTTCCTTCATAGCCTATGCGCCAAAAACAAAATGGGGGCCTACATTAGGTACACTTTCCCTACTAATGAAAATATGTAAATTAATTAATATTGTATTGTTATCATTACACGAATAGGTAAAAAGACGTTATAGGAATAGAGATATAACATGTATTCATGTTCTAGCTTACCTGTAGTTGAGATAATTTGCATAAAAACATGTTCCCTAGCAAAGAAATAATAATTGAAGAAGAATTGATTATTCGAGGACTAAAAGTGGTAAACGTTGTAAGTGCCAAAAGCGAAAGTGTTGGGAAATCGCAGCGTTCCGCACATCAGCCCGTAAGAACGTGCACACTACTGACCTCTTTACACGCCCTTTGAACTACTTAGAGGGCTACCAGCCACATTTCACGTTTATCTCATTATAAAGCATGGCACATTTCACAGTTTATCGTGGAAAACGGTGTTTGAATTATTGTGGCACTTACAGCGTTTACCAATTTTAGTCTTCATTGAATAACAAAAATGGATATTAGATCCTATTTGCGAAAAGTAAAGTTCCTGATTAATATTTTAATGCATATTATCACAAATAGTAGTGTGCAAGCATAAATCCTTGTTCTGTCTGTCCTTCAAAGCCGTACGATCTCAATCCTTGCCGTCCAATCATTTCAGAAGAAATAAATAATCATCGATTACAATAAATGCTAAAGAAGTGTATTTTCATTATTTAATTTTAGTGCTTGGTGAGTCTTTCGGTGGGGGGGGGGGGACCGGACCTCTTGGACCCCCTCCCTTGTCTCGGTACCACCCCAATCCTGGCCAGCCCCACAGAACTCTTCCTCTCAGAAACATTCCCCCGTACAACGCCACACAATCCAGCAAGAACGACCTTAGCCACGAACACCTCTCGGACAGGCAGAAGCACACAGTGGTCGCAGGCTATTAAGTCCCAGGCTTTGTTTAACCGCCAACCAAAAAGGACCTAAAAAAAAACTTAAGGTTATCGTATTTACACAAGCTCTTAAGTACCTGTGTCTGTTTGAAGCGACCAGCGGCAGCTTTGTCTGTGTAACCCTACACCGCCTCTCCTGAGGTGACCAAACATATATCCAAGACACTAAGCAAGCTTGTGGGTTTCCGAGAAGAGCTCTCCATGGCCCTGTGTACCCATATTCTGCAAATAGACGTCAGGACAACAACATCCATCTCTCCTGCCCCCTCCCAAGAAGAGGACCCCACTTTGGGCCCCCGGTATGACAGCGGCACCGTTTGCGTATGGAGATTTTGCACTTTGCCGCGGCCGCGCTTCAAAAGAGATTGTAACAACTGTTGTGTATACAAGTGGGCACTTAACTTGAAAGGGCAAATACTTGGGAACCGTTGCTGTGTATAATAGCTGTGTTTTATCCTCCGCCGCGTATGTCCATGTGAAACAATCGTTGTTGGTCACAATGGTCGTTCTCGGCTTGAGTTCATGGGAAAATGATGGAACAAAATAAACGTTACCTGCTTATCAGCTGAATACCACAGTTTACCGTGATACGTTTTAAGGTATTGCCAAAACGTTTATGAATTTATATCAGGCCCGGATTAACCTATGGGCAACTGGGGCAATTGCCCCGGCCCCCCCACCAAAAGGAAGCTGTGAAGGACCTCCACCAAAAAAAATATTTTAACCAGCTGGCTATGCTTGTGAAAAATTATATAAGAAGTTGTATTTTCAAAATCAAAAAACTTCAATATTGTCATATGTCTACACTCTTCTGGATCCAATTGTAGCACAGCTCTCAGTTAATCTGTTTGTAGATATCTGAAGCTCAGTATACTTTATACCATGGATTGATTTGGCTGTGGTGTGGAAATAAGGCACACTTACTCAAACAATCAATTCTCAGATACGATTAAGATACTAAATAATCCTACGAAGTACATAACTTTCTTTCTTTCATTAATAACATCGTATTAGAACTGTGAGTTTTTCTAGGGAAAAAATTGTTGAGATACTGGCGCTTTCTCATAAATGAAATTAGTGAAAAACAGGCTTCGTGCTGCCATGGGACAGGATCGCTTATCCAATCTTTGTTTTTTAAGCATTGAACATGAACTTCTTCGTGAATTGGACTTCGATGATATAGTAGATGAATTTTCGGCGAAAAAGGCAAGAAAAGTGTGTCTACTAAGTGTTAAGCCTTTGGGAATTTTCTTGAAGAAAGCGTAGTTACTACAATTTCCACAATGAACCTGTCGGTAGTTGTCCATTAGATGGACCGTGCATATGTAGTGATATATTTACTCTTAATTGTAAATAATATCATTTCTAATAAATTATGTACGTAAGTAGAGTCTACTGCTCATTTCTCTGTTTCCGTCTGAACCCCCTTAGTATTTACTATATAGCCTATTGTAGTTACGGTGTTCATTCTTCATAATATACTGTAGACATTTAGACGCAGAATTTTACTGCTGCTATAGCGCTACAATTTTCGTCCTGTAACTTTAATTTACTGCGCTATTCTCCCTGCAAATGATCTATTGTGAATGACTACTGATTCTAAAATCAGGTCTACCATTTCAACTGCTGAAAATTGGTGGCTAACATATTGAGCTAATTCCACAACTAGTAAAAAATAAAAAATAAAAATGGGGGGCCCCCACAAAACATTTTGCCCAGGGGCCTCCATAAAACTTGATACGACCCTGACTTATATACAATTTAATAGTAGCAACCAATAACTGAAGATTGCTCTGCGGTGAACGATGAGACTCGCTGAAGTACACAGACTCCTCTCAGGTACAGGGGTAATGTTAGGCAACGGCAATATTTCACAGCACAGAGAAATAAAATCGCATTACTGCCGTATGTAAAATGAAAGGATTTATTATTTACTTATTACAGTGCAAATATACTTCGAACGAATATAAGGATTTAGCCAAGATCGGTGTCTTGGCTAAACTATAGAACACATAACCTATATGCGTGGCTATCTGGGTATCTATGGCCGCATTGGCCTATAGGCCTCCCGAACTACCATACCGAGCAGTTTTGGGTTTGAATATTGTCGACGATCTGCAGCGAATGTTCATTACCCGTGCGAAATCCTCTCTTTTATACATTTTTCAAGATCACAGATCAAACACAGATGAATCACTTTCTAATTTCAAAAATAAGCTACAGACAGAAGTGACATCTACATAGGTTTCTACCCCCAGATCATACAAGACTTTTTTTTTAAACCATTGCAGAAATAACAAAAAAATAGAACATAAAATGCAATAAACTTTAAACTAGAGATATGCATGGAAAATAAGGTACAATTAATATACAATAACACAAGAAAATTACGCTTTCTCTTACAAAAGACCAGTAACATATTTTGAAGTGGTGACTTCACATAAAAATATGGATCATCTCAACCGCACCAGTCCCTTCCGAGAACACCCATCCCGGGAATCGACCTGGGTCTCCTGCCCAGATACCCAACGACTGAACCACAACGGCTCTTTCCTTCGTTTGAATCTTAAAACATCTACCGTCAGATTATCCAAAACTTAACTTTAATGTATGATATGGCAAGCATAATGTAGACCCGTTCCTTGTTTTCGAAACTATCTGATGTTGAAGAATTACTCGCCTTTATAGTTTGTATGGCTATGTATGTTCAGAAATTATGCTGAAGTACTATTTGTCGAGACGAGAACGAGGCTTATTATCATAAACCTCATCTTGCATCAGAATTTAGTACACGTGAAATGAAAGACAAGATCGAGAGCGAGTCAGTAATCTGCAACTCAAACGAAATTGAGAATGAAACGGTCAATAATTTGCAACTCAAAACGAGACTGAGAACATGATTAGAATTTGCAATTCAAGATGAGATCGGTAACGAGACGGGAATTTGCAACTCAAAACGAGACTGAGAACATGAGTGGAATTTGCAACTCAAGACGAGACTGAGAACTTGACTGGAATTTGCAACTGAAGACGAGATTGAGAACAAGACGGAAATTTGCAACTCAAGAACAAGACTGAGAGCATGATTGGAATTTGCAACTCAAGACGAGACAGACTGAGAACCCGACTGGAATTTGCCACTCAAGGCAAGATTGAGAACAAGACGGGAATTTGCAACTGAAGACGAGATTGAGAACAAGACGGGAATTTGCAACACAAAAACAAGACTGAGAGCATGATTGGAATTTGCAACTCAAGACGAGACTGAGAACCCAACTGGAATTTGCCACTCAAGGCAAGATCGAGAACAAGACAGGAATTTGCAACTGAAGGCGAGACTGAGAACATGACTGGAATTTGCAACTCAAGACGAGACTAAGAATGAGACCTGTATTTGCAATGGAAGACGAGACTACAAAGTGACAGGAATGTATTATCAAGTACGAGACCGATAACGAGACAGGCCTCGTGCGAAGACTCGTCTCGTTGCTATCCCGGATCCAACCAACAATACTTCGAAAGAATGATAAGCTTTGACGGAACGGCGAATAAGCATGTCGACAATGAGCATCTGGAAGCACCAGTTGAATGCCAGCGAGGCTTCCTCCAGCAGGATGACGCCCATTCCCACACAAGGAGCGGCGGCCACTACCTGGCAGTTACGGCGCTCGGAGGGACGCAGCCATGACTTAAACATGGCGCCTTCGAAGGGAAATCCAGCCGGGATCATCCACGGGGAGAGTTAAGAAACCGAAAGCCTTGGGAAGATGCTGTCGAACGATCCATAAAACTCGCTCTTTAGCCAAGTCATCGCCTACCGACATAAACCCCGTACACGTGTACGTCGAAACGAGAGGAATTTCAAAGTTTACGTTCTTGCTACATTGCCCACTTTCTTGTCCCTTATATTTCCCTCCTGTTCTTTATTTCATATTCCTCCATCCTTGAAGAAAAAAAAAAACTGTCGTAAGGGGAAGAAGACGGGACAAAAGAAGATTGTTTTCCTCGTCTCCTAGGTGCGCCCTCACCCTCGATGCCTTATACGTTACGTTGGGGATTCGTACAGCTGTAAATAGGAAGAAGATGTGTTCTGCAACTTTATTTCGCCAGAGCCGAAAGGGGGGAAGGGGGGGAGCGTCTCTGGGAATGGCCAATAAAACGCGTCGCTTTCATCGGATCCGTGCATGACTCTGACGTTGCTTCCGGTACTTGAAGACATTGTCGTCGGCGCGCTGGAAATCGTAAAGTCGACCAACAGAAGGTCGGTCAAGGAAGGCTTCAGGAATAAAGAAGAGCTCCAGCATGGAAGAAGAGGGATGGTCTTTTCCAGGATGCAGGAGAAGTAGGGATGGTCTCGTTAACACTTCGTCTCGTCTCTGAATGGGAAAGTCTGTATTGTTCTCGCTCTCTTCTCGTTAACTTCAGTCCAGTCTCGTCCTCGATCTCGGTACCTGTAGTACAGTCCCATTCTCGTTTCCCTATCTACTCGATTTAGCCTCGGTCTATTTTCGAATATCGAAACAATAGATACAAAATTTTAAAGAAGAATATACGTTAAAAGAAACTAAAATAGTTGGACACTAGCATTTCTACACACTAACATTTCTAAGTGTAGCTAAAACACTTATGCTCTACTCTCTGAGACTGACACTATACTAAACTGTGGTTTTTCGATCAACATCTGCCATGTTCAGTACTGGATGGGTTTGGGTACTGTACCGAGAGAAGGAGTGTCATTTTAGGGGTATATAATCTCGGTTGGCAACACTAGCAGGCAAGAAAAACTCGCCTTAGAAGCCAGAGGAGCAGTTTGCGAGGATATCCTAATTTTCGGTTCTGCTCCGAAGACTTTTCTGTCAAAAGAAAGGGCTTGACGTGTCTGAGGAAATTACTCCCTGTTCTACAACTTCATTCCTGGTGAGGATTTTAGCAGCTGCAAGCCTGCAATTTCCTGCTCGAGCTGTTAAACCGCAGACTTTCTGCTGCATCCAGTTGTTTGTTTTAAGTGGCAGCGTGGTTCGAGCTACTCGACCGGTGGAGACGTTCGTGACTTCGGCAGGCAGCTTCAATGTCCGTCATGCGAAATCACATGACTGGAAACCGACACCTCCGCGATATAATTCCTGCTTTGTTTCACCATTTTCGCTCCTCATCATCCTCGTCCCTGTCTCTCCTGAAGCAAAAAAGGAAAAACTAACATGGGTTCGGGGTTAATTGACACTGTTGCCAATATAGATTTTTGTGGCCAGAACAGGTGAGCCAAACAATGATGGAGGAAGAGAGGGGAAAATAGGGGAGATAAAGAGAAAAACTTGACAGAGTGTTTTTGTTTGTGAGCGAGTTTCTGTTTTAAGTCCACTTTATGCACAGATAGGCTAATCGGGACCGGGCCTACGGTTTAAAGTGGGATCCGAATTACTGCGCAGTAGAGTACTTCAATGGATCACTTTCGCTCTCTCAAACTCTATCGAATCTCCCACGCTCGAGCATGATTCGCTCGTATATATACGTAGAATATCAAATATTGTTTCAAAGTGACAATAATTGTACAAATATAAAGGAAAAGGTCTAAATATGGGCCCCACTTTTTATGTTGTCATTTTCGGAGGAAAAAAATTAATATATCAAGGACCTGCCTTTAAAATGCATATCTATGTCTAGTAACATGCTAAAGTAAAGAAGGTCTCCATTTTTTTAAAAAAAGAAAGCAATTTCCAAAAAATTGTAAAATGATGTATTTCAAAATTGTGGTCTAAATATGGGCTACTAGTGGCAATATCAAAAAAAGCAATTAAAATTTAAAAAAACAGTCATTTATCGCTAAAACATTATAAAATTCATATTTATGAATAATCTGTTGTTTTGAAAATCACGCGGAATGGGAAAAATCGAAATTAAGAAAAACTTCCAAATATTTGTTGAAAATGTGATCTCAGCATTAGACCTCATGTCATAGCCCATATTTAGACCAGCACGCTATTTTTCTTCTTCAATTTATTTTCGCTCTCTGTGGTACATATTTCACAAACAAATCATGGCATTATAAAAGCCCACATTTGTTTCATGTGCCGCTAATATCATAACCTATACAAAGCAGCATGAGAATTCAGAAAACGCTGAGTCAAGACTTACCTGCAAAACGTTTTCGGAGGTCGCAATTCTGTAACAGCGTCCAAGGCCGAAACTAACCACCACTTTCTCTTGCGGTGCCGCAACCTTTGTCTTTGACAGATAACCAGTTCCAACAGCCTCTGCCAGGTGGCAGCACCCGGGAGCGCTGATAATTCCAAAACCCATATTTAAACCTTCGCCCATATTTAGACCTTCTCCTATATGTAAAATTCATGCTGGTAGTTTCAGCCCATAATCATCTATTTATTTTCATATATTGATATGTATTGGTAAGATAGTCTAAATTACATTTTAACATTGAGATGTCACTTTAGTATCAATTTCACTGCGTCTTTTACTTTATGATCCATATGTGATGGCCCCCTACTACAGACAAATTACGGTTACACGTGAACTACTGGGCTTCGATCGTTTGCCTGTTCGAGCGTTATTCGCTCGAGCGAAGAAACAGTCGATTCCGTAATGCCATCTAGCGTTATCCGTGCGAACTATTAGACGATCGAGCAAAAAAGCCTGGATGCAACACTCTACTGGGCAATGTTCAATGTGCAGGAAGAAACTATACTTTTCAGGAACAGAAAAAATGATTTCAATGACTATGCCGCAACCAGAGTTCCAACGTATCGTTCACCAAGAAGTACGTGGTCCCGGAGTCGATACCAAAACTGCTACCAGAAAATAAGCGAAAGTGAGCATCAAGGTTCAAGGTTAAGCTTCTACCTGGCTGCCGTTATCAACCGTTCCTACTGAAAATCAAGCGTCTGGATTAAGCAGTGAGGCTACTGACCCACATTCTAACAACACAGAACCAGGAAGTATTCTGCAAGGAGATTGGAATACGAAACTTGATGAGTTATGAGAAAACTATACCCTTGTACCAGCTAACTGCAGAGCAGGGCTGCGCATAGCGGCAGAGGAGGAGGAGGAAAATCGAGTGGTGAAAGCGCAGCGTTGCCAACCGTACGGTCCTGACCGTACAGGTACGGACGTAGTGTACGCTAAATGCACGGCTTGCCAAAATTTGCTCTTGCAGTTTTATCCCTAATATTTCCCTAAGAAATTCTTAAACCAATCGTACGGACCTCGAGACAAAAATACGGTTCGTTTGCAATGTGCGTTCGGTATTATCCTTTTCAAAGGGCTGCAACGCTGAGAATGAAATCGGGTAACTCCCGTCGCACATTACATAATCCCGTTTCTCTCACTGTTCATTGGTGGAGCCGTCTCGCGTCACTATTTGCGCAGAAACTTGTTCTCGTTCGCCTGGTCTACAGTTAGCTGGTACGGAGTTTATAAAGATGTTATTTCTGAAAAAAAAATTGGAATATTTCGTGGATTTAAATCAAGGAGGATTGATTTAAAACAGGTTAATTAACATCACGATTTAAATCAGGTGATTAAAAAAATCGTTTAATGGTATTCATTAGGCTCTAAAAAAGGATAAATATATGTACTGATGGGGTGAAGCTGTAAACTATAAACACGCTTAAATTTATCTTGATTTAAAATTTAATAATTTTTAGAGGCAAAAATAGCAAAAATTTTGTTTAGAAAAATATACAAGATACTAATATTGTTAAACAGTAAATAGTGTCATCATCATTAAACTCTAAATAAACATAGTAGCTGATATTATGCAAACTATCGTTAAAAAATTGCCAAAATTCAGCTACAAAGACTATAAAATTATTTTAAGTTACAATCCCCAGAATGTTTTTTTTTCTCAATGGAATAAAGTTACTGAAATTATTAGTTTCATCAACACACTCAACAAACATTAGCATAGTAGGCTCATATATACCGTATGTACGTATATTTACATATTTTTTTTATTTGTTTTAATCAAACTGTCAAATATGTTACAGGGCCGTTTACTAGAAAAAACCTTTCTATATAAACAAAAAACATAGGCTATACGTATGGTGCCAAAAACCACACAAGCAATTTTAAGCGTGTTTTTTTAAATTTAAAAATCGATTTAAATGAAAAATCGGATTTAAATAATAAATCATCAAAAAATATTTTTTAATAAAATTAATAATTTTTATTCACCCTGATTTAAATACAATATTAACCTAACAGATCTGACTCCTGTACGAAGAGCTCCTTATCCGATGACACGTCAAGAACAACAAAAGGTGGATGAAATAATCAAGAAATTACTAGAAGAGTATAGTTAGTTATCTTTGGTCATCTCCTTGTTTCATTACAGTATCGAACCCGGGGCTCCATGATTGTATAATAGTCGATATATATAAAGCAATAGACAATGAAGACAGAGAGAGTGATTGATACGCTTTATTTTACTTAGCTTCTTGTGCCACTTTTGGCTAATTTGCGAAGATGGGGATGACTGATGATGTGATGAAATTGATGAATGGACGCTCACAAACACCCATGCCCAGGCCGGGATTCGAACCCGGGATCCATGGCGTCTCCGCCACTTTTGACTAATCGCGAAGATGAAAATGGTTGGTGATAAGATAAAATGGGTGAATGGACACAATATGGACGTTACAAGTCCTAAAGAAGATTATCCTTTCTGCAGGTCCTGACGCCAGAGCCTCGTTAGTCTGCAAAATGCAGTCCAGGGTGTACTTACTACGTGGACGTGAAGTTGACATTTCGTTGCTTTCCGAAAACACTATATTTTTAACGATTTATTGCTAATCCAATGTGGCAACACTGATTATTGAAACGGTCTACTCCGATGCAATGCCGCAACATTTTTACCCATCCTCCTCTTTCCCTATTAGACCTTGTTATTCTTCCTGACAGTATAATTGCACCTTGTTACCCTACGTAACATTATCGTTAGCTCTCCCCTTTCTGATTTTTATTCCCCCCCCTCTCTTCCTTTATCCGTTTGCTTTGGTAATGCAAATTAGTGGAGTGATGTTTGTTGATTGCATTTGTGGTTGGAGGCTACCAGAAATCCAGGTACCTGCCTCCAGCGTTTCCATACCCGCGGTAACCTAACACGTGTAGAACGGGTGATAAGCTTTTCCTCTGAAATGGCCCTTCGTGTTTAAACTTCTCAACCAATATTAAAATATTGATCCGTGAAAAACTTTGCCTCACGCTAAGGTCTTAGCGTTATATATTAGACCAGGCAATGATTTCGAAACTGAACCTAAGATTCTTGAATAGAGTGAACGCATTCTTGGTTGCTTAGTTACGGATAATTATGACTATGAGAGACACAGGTGTGAGCAGAGCCTCTGATTAAGAGGGGCATAAGCCTCGATGAAGGTTCAGTTGGAGAAATTGATTGATTTAGTTTATTTTACTTCGCGTTTTGCGCCTCTTGGCTAATTTGCGAAGATGGGGATGAGTGATGAAATGATGAAATTGATGAATGGACATTCACAAACAACAAAGCCCGAGCGGGATTCGGACCCGAGACCCTTGGTCAGTTGGAGAAAGAAAACCCTCATTCCATCTCACTGTTTTATGTATTTATGGGTAATAAATAGGTATAGCGATGTATATAGTGTATGTCTGGACCCACCAAAAATCACTCCCTCCTTTATTATCCTTATCTGTGGTTCAAACTAATTTACATATAAACATGATTTCGAACAGCAGATTCAGAGCAAATACTCATAATTTATTAATTTTCAATGCGTGTCCAATTCATCCCGCATGTGTGTAACACAACTAGGCTTACGAATGGAACCAGTGAATCTTAATACACAAGTAATTTGCTGGAGAACGAAGCGAGATAGTCCAATTACATAGAAAATAAACCCGCCATAGTTGCTTGAAACTTTCGTCAGCTTGAAAATACTTTATTTTTCCTATTGCTTAATAACGGTAATAAGATTTCTCTACACCAAATTTCTAAGTGAGAGTATTCTAGTAGGAGGGGCAACTGACCCCCTTGACCCCTCCGTGCGTACGCCTGTGATGAGAGGTGAATGACGACATGAAATGGACGAAAAAAGCACCCATATCCAAAGCAAGACCAGGAAAGGGACACAGAGCGGTAGAATAAGTGAAGGAAATACATAAAAATAGATTTCAGTCTAGTTTTAAAGTCCACAGAAAGGCTAATTAGAACTGGAACTGGAACTGGAACCACCATGAACCCGGCTGAGGCCCCCCTTGACTCCAGGACTCCACCAAGAACCCAGGGGAGGTCCTAGGCACGTTCTAGGCAGGATCTACATGAAATAAAAGTTGGACGAAAAGAGAGACAGAGAGAGTAAAAGAGAATAACGGGAAGATAGAGTGATGAGGGATGAAAGAAGTGGCCGGAGAGAGATAATGGTGGAAGAGCGAGTGAAACAAGTGGCCAGGAAGAGAATGAATGATGGAATTGAGAGACAGGGATAATTCCCAACCACCTGTTGCCACTAACACTATTGCAGATTCACCCTATCACCCAGTCCTTTCTAAGCCTGCCATCTATATAACAGTCCTAGCAGGAGCGTATATTCTAGGATAGCTAGGCTATCTACGAAGCCTTTAGTTTAGAGATTAAAATACAGGAGAAAAATCGATCAAAATTGTAAATAATATTATTCATATCAGTGAGATGATGATGCTGATTTTGGAGTTGGCAACGTGATTTCTTATGAGTTGGTAACCTGATTTCCTATGAGTTGGCAACCTGATTTCTTATGGGTTGGCAACCTGATTTCCTATGAGTTGGCAACCTGATTTCGTATGAGTTGGCAACTTGATTTCTTGTGAGTTGGCAACTTGATTTCCTATGAGTTGGCAACCTGATTTCTTATGAGTTGGCAACCTGATTTTCTATGAGTTGGCAACCTGATTTCTTATGAGTTGGCAACTTGATTTCTTGTGAGTTGGCAACCTGATTTCTTGTGAGTTGGCAACCTGATTTCTTATGAGTTGGCAACCTGATTTCTTAGGAGTTGGTAAGTTTATTTCTATTCATAGCCTAGGACCACGTGACATAGTGAGATAGCCCAGATCTTGGACCCAGTATACGCCACTGAGTAGACTTAGAACAAAAAAACTCAAACTAAAAGTTCATTGTGGCACCAACTCTATTCTCAATATGAGCCGATCCTCCGTAGCGGAGTGGTTAGCACAGCTCACTACGACGTTAGGTGTCCCGGGTGGTTCGAATCAATTTCATCATCTTCGTCGTCGCGATTAGCCGAAAGTGGCAGAAAAGTGACGCTAAACAACGAAGATCAAACGAAATCAAATCAATTAAACCTATTCTCAATATGTATGAAGAAAATGTTCATCTAAAGGTTGTGAAGAAGGTAAAAATGTAACATTGGAGGAAGAAAGCTGATCGCGAAAATGAAGGAAAGTGTTAAGTAAAGAGTAAAATAAAGGCAAAATTTAACGTGAAGGAGGAAGAATTTTGCGGGCGAACTATTGACAAAGGACCATAAAACCTCCAAGCTGAGGCTTGACGGAAAAGCGCCAGGGTTAGCAGACACAGAGAGAGAGAGTTAACCTAACACCTCCCGTTTCAACATGAGGATAGCCACTTCTCCCTAATGACCCCTTCCCTCTGCTCAACGCTTAATGTCGTCACCCACTTTTAGCTCCACACACACACATTCTCATCGGTGCAGTCTAAAGCATCCCCTTTCCGCGTCCTCACACTCACGCTAATAATCTCCCTCACACACATCCGCACGGACGCGCAAAGCGAGGAAGTAAGGCCGACGCACTTCACTAATTTTAAGGGCTATATCAATCACCATTGTGGAGGACTTTTAGGAGGCGGGAATGAGTATATTAGTCTTTATGATTAAGCGTCCATCACTCGCCACAGAGTAGGGGAGAGAAAGAGGAAGACGAAGAAGACTTGAAAGCGGCTGCTGTATTATAAATTTCTCAGATAGTCCGAAACAGCGTCGCGGGAGTGGTGCGATAGGGTCGAAACAGGGTTGGTGGTCGTTGGAGGAAGCTGGGGTTGAGAACTGGCGCCAAGTACGGGGGACAAAATGGGTCAATCCACTGTTAATAACTTGGACAGTGGTGTAGAAGAATTTCGCACCACGATGCGCCGCCGACCTCCGTGCCGAAGTGGTTATCACAGCGCACTACGACGCCAAGTGTCCCGCGTTCGAATTCATCAATTTATCATATCGTCACTCATCCTCATCCTCGCGATTACCCAAAAGTGGCAGAAAAGCCACGCTAAGTAACAAAACTCAAATCAAATCCTGCCCCATACATGTACTGCAGCACACAAATATCCGAAGGACATCTAGTGGATGTCCTCTGGATATTCGTGGCGAAGTTCTGGGTATCCAGGAATATTCAGTGGACATTCATTGGACATCCATAGGATATCCAGAAATATTCAGTGGACATCCGTTGGATATCCATATGTCCGTCCAGGAGACATTCACAGGATATCCAGGAAGGATAGGTTTTGGACAGTGTATCGGGAACCCAACATGATGCAATTTTCCTCCTGTCGAGATTGTTCTCACTGACACATCCCAACCTCCTCAACAAATGAACTTACCCATTGGCTAGGTATTGTTGCTACAGACTTCATGCAAGTCTTAATGACCTTCTCGTGCATTTTTGCCACGAGTCACATGGATTTGTATCCACAATCGCTGTTCTACCTTTGTAAACGTGCTTTATGACAGCACACAAAATGGTGTTCATTTCAACCTCGTACATACACAACACCACTCGCTGTACCGACCACTTTTGGCACTCCACATATCGACATGGGCCGCAACTGACATTGCTCACTGCCTGATAGCACATACATCACATTTTCTTGACAGTGCCACTTTTAAATTTACAACCCACGTACAAAGTGAATGGCTGGGCGCTGTGAATGAATCTTTACACCGATATCAAAACATGTTTGTCAATTTTTGAATAACACATCAACATATACCGTATGTCTTATGAATATCCAGGACAGGATATTCCATGGACGTCCAATGGATAACCAGAACTGAATATCCAGAATGGGATTTCTCATGGACATCTAATGGATATCCATAATATCCATGGATCTGATCTGGATATTTGTGGATATCCCTTGGAGAATTATACTGTATGGGGCCACGACGTTATTCATCAAGGTTTAGTTCATTCTGGTTGGAAATAGTTACACGGTGAAAATAGTACTGGCAACCTTGCAGAAGGTAAAGCTGCAACGCAAAATGTGCTAAACATGTTGGAAAATGAAAAAGAAGAAGAAGAAGTCCAAAGAGTAAACTTGTTAGCGTTGGATGTAGGGTGAGCATAAAATAGATTTTTATAATCCGCTTCTTTTGGCAGAAAATTAACACGTACTGTTACTTAAACCTTGGAGAAACATTTCACAAGGTTGCGCTATACGCAAATAGCTCTTTACTGAGCCGTATGCCTTGTTCCGGAAACAAAGTTTTGGTTTAAAAAAAAGCACTTTATAGGTGTGAAAACTTTACCATTATCTACACCGACGAAAACATTAAGAGCCACAACAAAAGATGGTTGAAGAGATCTGTGCTAGTTTTACAAGCTCCACGCATTCGCAGAGAGAAGTTCCACAGGCTACTAAGTAGCTTACCAAGAAAACGTGAGAAGAAGAAGAAAGGTTTGTTGTATAATGAAAGCAATTATCCCGGTGTATGTTTTTAATTTTGTTCCCTTCTTTTGCATGGAACGTGTCCAAGAGATAAAAATGTAGGGAATTAAAGGGCACAGAGTATTATCTTTGTGTTTTAGTTCGTACTAAGAAGAAGAAGATGACGAAAAAGGGCGAAACTTCTGTAATCTGGCCAAACCATGTTTCTTGCGGTTAATCTTGGATTACGTTTGTGGGGCAAGAAAACTTTTCAGGATTTTCAACCCAAGTGTTGGGAAATAAATTGCATGATAAAGGAAATGAAACATAAAATACGAAATTATGTTTTACCATGAAGCTAATGTTTTTCAAACTCTTTTCAAATTAATTGTTGCTATTTATTTATTATGAATAATAGCTAATAATTTATAGATTTAGATTTATTTTATTTTTGTGCGAGCCATAGGCTGTAAGCACTACATAGTTTTGATTTTTCTACAATATTTTGTTACATTTAGTTTTCTTTTAAGCTGTCTCTTACTTTGTCCCCTATATACACATTCTTCCCCTCCCTCGGCAGTTCTTCTTCCAGTCTTTCTTCCTTCCTCCTCTCCCCACTTCTCTTTTCCTGCGCTCTCACCAAAGAAACGCATACATTTTGCTTTACACACACTTACACTATAAAGATGGCTCGTCTGGAGCATGATCACTCATTTCGCTGCCTTCTCTAATAGCTTTCCCCCGCCGTTCTCTTACTTCCCCCAGGTATTTCCCCACTTGCTGCCCCGCTTCCTTTATCTTTATTCTGTCGTCTACCACTTCTATCACCTCCCTCCCTGTTAAGTTTTCCATCAATTTGTCCCTTAGGTCACGTGTAGAAGGACAGTTCAGTAGGATATGCTTGTCCGTCTCCTCCCCATCGCACAAAGGACATATCGTTTCCCCTGCTTCGTTTCTCTTTCTTAGTTGTTTCAATCCCCCTAATCTGAACCCTGCCAGCGCGCTTCTTTCATTTTTTCCCACAACCTGGATATATTTCGCTTTCCCCCATTCTCTTACTCTTAGCTGTTCCCTGATTGAGGTCTTTGTTTGGCAGTCTGCTATTATTTCTTGTCTGTCTATGTCCAGTAACCTGTCTCTGATTTGATTTTCTGTTGAGATTCCCCCCCCCCCTTCCTCCCTCTTCCCATACCCAACCCATTCCGCTATTATATA
Source organism: Lepisma saccharinum (assembly GCF_977018435.1). Taxonomy (NCBI): domain Eukaryota; kingdom Metazoa; phylum Arthropoda; class Insecta; order Zygentoma; family Lepismatidae; genus Lepisma; species Lepisma saccharinum. The sequence continues at coordinate 32,287,989 of NC_139251.1, read as the reverse complement.
GATATTTTTCACTTCCAGATCTATAGCCAATAACGGCCGGGGCGTGGCCCATCACCTTTAAAATGGCGAAGATCGAGAAGATCGACTTATTTAGTGAGTGTCTAATGTTTTATATTTGTTGCAAAATTGTATCTATTGTAGATAGTGCTGTTTGGAATATCAATACTCTTTACTTTCATAACCATTACACTTCTAATGAATCTTGGCTCTTTGAAAATGTTCTGAGGAATGGAGGGAAATTTCATTTCCAGAAGGGATTTTTTCTTAGATATAGGGAAATTTTCTCTACCTAAGAGGGAATTTGTTGGAAATAGAGTTGATTTGATTTTGATTTTGATTTTAAAATTTTGGGAGCGTCAGCACTTAGGCTATTTTGCTCCCGTCACATTATACGGGGGCCAGCCCCTTATCATTACAAATAACAACTCTAGCGTTGCATAACTAAAAATGTTAAAATGTTCTGACTTCTGTTAAAAGCTGAGGCCGTAAACGGGCACTCAGCACACACAAGGACAACAAACAGGACAACACACACAAAATTATACTGGCCATAGTGCCAGTCGCCAGAGCCTCGTTAGTCTTTAGTCCAGGGTGCACTACGTGGAAGTGAGGTTGACTTTTGGGCGCCTACGTGGAAGGTACCCCTTACACCCCGGAAATAGAGTTGCCACCACTGAACAGCCAGTCAACTGGCGGAGCGCGCCGTATGATGTTAGACAGGGCGAGGTCAGGTCATGAGCCTTGTGCTGAGCCTGGTAGGAAGTAATGGGTAGAGTATGTGTATTTTCCGTTTCGATATATATAATGTTTATTTTATTCGTAAAATTACAATGTGTGTGGATCGCGTAACTTGCTGCATGCAGAAACATTGTTTAAATGTAACTCGTGCCCCTTTAAACAGCTAAATCAAACTATTACATAAGTCAAACTTCTGCAGTTCCGTGACTGAAACGTAACAGCTAACTATAACTCTTTTCAGTTCTTACGGCGGGCGCTCTAGAAGTTTGCAGGTGAAGTTGGGAGCTGGGAAGCGACCAATCCAGCACGATAAGAAACGTAGCGGCCAGTAGAACGAGTTTCACGTAGTACTTTTCCCGGCCGCGTCGTGTCTCTCGGTGCCACTGCTGTTGTCTCGTTGGTCTGTTGTTCACTCCTCGCTCCCCACTTCCCCTGCCAGCTTCTAGAGCGCCCGCCGTAAGAACTGAAAAGAGCTATAGATTCTTGTGAGGAAGAATAGCTCCTATCGTTGCAGTAACCAAATAATGCCAGTTTCTATCATTCTCAGACTATTTCTGTTAATAAATGTAACCTTTATTTGACAAGTAACATCATGAAGTTTACATCCATTACATTTGAAAATCCATGCATGTAGTTACATAATCGTGTACAGTATTTGTCTGGTCGAAAGAAAACTGGTTTCACATAGCAGCACGTATTGTATCGGAACAGCAATGATACTTCAGTGTCTCATTAATGATAGCTGGAAATCTTGTGGTTTATTTTACATGTTTATTTGGATACTTAAATGGGGAAAGCTTTGCAATAACAATTCGCGTGATAATAATTCATGTTTATATTTTTTAGTTTTATATTTGATTGGTTGACTAAATTTTCCGTATTGTATTTTTTTATGTGGATTTAATAGTCTCTGGTTAATTGGCGAGATCACATTTGTGGCACCAGGCTTTCTGGTGCAGGTGGACCATTATATTTTAATATACTGTATTCTCATTATTTCGTCATCCGTAAAATCATCTGTGCATAAATAAGGAATTAATATCCAATAAAGAGTTTAAATACCGCGGTAAAAACTTGCACAAATTCTAATTTTGCATTGCAAATGTGTTAATTTTTTTTTATTTAATCATCCATAATTAAGAGATCCTGAATTAGAGTCTTGTAAGGTTACTCATCATTTTCACTATTAACTATGCACGTTAATTCTATTTTTTTTAACAGAAAGTTTGCCAAATGCAATTTGACAGCGTGGGTTGACTTGATTTTGTGTCCTACACTTGGCCTTGCTCCTACGAGAACGGCATTGAAACAGTAATGCTCTCTGGAGTCCAAACCCATGGCTTCTAGTTTTGAGAATATGTTATAACTTATGCTAGAGTTGACGAGCTATATCTTTGCGGGTGCCTTGGCTACTCCGCGCAGAGTGAGAGAGAGATACGTTTATGTAGTTACCACCTAATCCCCTTTGGGTGGTCGACAGCAAGGACAGAACGCAAGGATAATGACGCGCAGCCGGTAGCTCCTCCCCCTTGCTACTGCGCAGCCGTGCTTGGGCAGGGTTCACCCGCAAAGATAGAGCTCGTCAACTCTATCTACATGGGCGGATTTCCAATACTAAAAAGTGCAACAATTACGTGCTTGCCACGTGTGGTCGTGAGGCCTGTAAACCTACGACCATGAAATAGGCGGGTGGCAGAAGTTCGCGCTGTTGCCAAGTCGGAGCACAACCCTGTGAGTTCTCTCGTAAAGTTGGGCAGTCCGACGTGTAGATATTGGTCTCCACTTCTGGGGTCTGTAACGAACTTTCAATTTCCACGATCACCAGCTCTGTATTGAATTGGTTTCGAAAGTGCCCCGGAGAGAGAGGCCTACATGGTTCGATTTGCCTAAGCAATTCCTTACAGCTTGTTGTCTGGAGAACGATATTTCCCTTCCATACGAGGGTCACTATTTATATTTTGAGCCTTGGCAACACTGATTGAAGTTAGGCGCGATTTGACGTTTGCACGGAATCGTCTGGCATTATTGACCATAACGTACTTCAAATGTTTTGTCAATAGCTTCATTTGTGTTGTTTATGTTGCCTTGGAGATTGCGCGACAACAATAAAATGGAATTAACTCGTGAACATTTTCGTGCGATGATTTTTTACGATTTCCGACGTGGATTATCAAGACAAGAGTGCATCGATCAACTTACTTCCACATTTGGCGATGAAGCCCCATCCTTTGCCACTGTGAAACGCTGGTATAACGAATTTAATCGTGGCCGCCATTCGCTCACCGACGAGATTCGCGAAGGTCGTCCAAAATCAGTTGTTCAAGGAAACATTGATGCTGTGCAAAACCTAATACTGCAAGATCGTCATGTGACATACTGTGAGATTGAGGCAACCATAGGCATTAGTTCCACCAGCATATATAAAATATTACATGATCATTTAGCTGTGAGAAAGGTATGTTCTCGTTGGATCCCACACAATTTGACAAAAAGTCAAAAAGACGCTCGCGTCAATTGGTGCAAACAAATGCTCAATAAATACAATCGTGGTGCTTCAAAAGACGTATATAAGATTGTAACAGGTGACGAATCATGGATATATGCATATGAGCCGGAACGTAAACAGCAGTCGACTGTATGGGTGTTTCAAGATGAACCCAATCCAACAAAAGTTGTTCGCGCTCGAAGCACATCGAAACAAATGGTCGCCTGTTTTTTCGCGAAAACTGGTCATGTGGCAACTGTGCCTTTAGAGGAACGTAGAACGGTCAACTCTGAATGGTACACAACAATTTGTTTGCCAGAGGTCTTCGGTCAAATACGGAAAACAAACAAACGCCGTCGGATCATTCTTCATCAAGACAATGCCAGCTGTGACACATCTCGTCTAACAACCGACTTTATGAACAGTCAAAAAATCGAATTGATGGGTCATCCGCCGTACAGTCCTGATTTGGCACCCAATGACTTCTTCTTGTTCCCGAATGTCAAGAATAAATTGCGTGGACAACGATTTTCGTCGGCGGAAGACGCCGTGGATGCGTTCAAAAACCATATTATGGAGGTGTCTCAAGAAGATTGGAAAAACTGGTTTGACAAATGGTTGGAACGAATGCAATGTATTGACCATAAAGGAGAATACTTCGAAAAACAATAAAGCAGTTTTCAATGCCAAATTCCTGTTTTTTCATTGTTAGGCTCAAAATATAAATAGTGACCCTCGTACACTGTTATATGGTTCTTTGTGAAGTATGAAAACCCCTTCGTACCTCACATGAAAATCCGCTAAATCTCCGTGTCTGAGACGAGCGGAAACCAAGAACAATTGCTCGCGCAAGCTTGTTTCAAATCTAATATTTGCGGTAAATATAACATAATGAAGTCATTAAATGTGATACGTAATTAGTTTTTCCAAGCTTCAACCTTACTTCCACAATCGTTTCCAGTATCCTAGAGCATTTCCTATAAAAGTTACAAAAAATCATTAAAAATTCGGAATCGTTAAATTTGTTTTAACGGATTGATTGATTGAGTTGGTGTTTTAAGTCCACTTTATGCACGGTAAGGCTAATTGGGACTAGACCTACAGTTTCAAGTGGAATACGAACCACTATGTGCCAGTGGCGAAGCTCGAGATTTTTATGAAGTCATCGCAAGACTTGCCAAACGTCAGGGTCAATTTTTCAACCGGCCGGGGAGAATTCCGACATCGATAATGATGATAACAGTTTTCGTACATGACGTGTGAAGTAGAGATGGCCAAATCCATTATTTTCTATATGATCGTCAAATAAGAAATATGTACAAAACTTTCTTAATAATTTCTACCCGAAAAAATGGAAAAATTGTTAAACCTCTCTCGCCGAAATACGGATTGCCTCCGAAATCCGGGTAGTAAAATTTTCGAATCGAGATCTTAAAATTTCCGAAATCCTGATGTTTTTGGTCATCCCTGGTGTGAAAGTAAGATATGATAGGAGAAAGGTTCTTGAGTAAGTCACCTCGAGAACACAAATCTTGATCTCGTCATTTGTAAGCATAGTAAACACAAAACAACAGGAGGTAGTTTGTGTTTTGTAAAGCAAGAACATTTTTTTCCGAAATCTATATTTGAACCGCAGGATCCAAAAGAATAAAGATAAATACTATGAAGGAAATGCAATGGTTGTAGAATTGCTTTTCTTTTTTCAGTTTTTTCTAGCACTTTTCTGGCCCGTAGCCAGAATTGATCTCCGGAGGGGGGGGGCTCACGGGTTATCCGGGGGGGGGGCGTGTGGGGTCATTAAGTTACATAAAGTTTGGAAATATCACACAAATACTACATTTTTCTAGATCTTTTAAAATATTGCTTGAAGTGTTAATTGGCTGCTACTAAAACACCCCTTACTACACACTCCATACTACGTTTGATATTTATATCACCCAAGAAAAGATGGACAATATTCAATCATAGTGCTTAGCGTACATTCCACTCCTCGGCCGAAACAATAAAACTTCCCTTCGTTCCCGAAACTTGGAAGCTGTTCACCTTTGACGCAGATGCGGTTATACGATGGCATCGTGTATTCATACCAAGCCTCCTGCCTTCGTCTCAACATATCAGGGGAGCCTTCCTTTGCATTGAGGGGAGCTGGCCTCCGACAGCGACGCCAGGGGTCCCGGATCCGAATTCTGACCTAGGCATGTACGTACTTTGCTAGTTTCTCTTCATCAATTTCATCACATCATCACTCATTCTCATTTTCGTGATTAGCCGAAAGTAACCAGAAATGCGAAGAAAAATAAAGAAAATTATTAAACGGATAAGGGGAAACAGGAAGTATTTGATCCTAATATGTTCACTGCACTAAAGGCCCAAGTACATAAATAAATATACAAGTGATGATCCGTGTGCAGTGATGTGCCGTACACTATAAGTTTACGTCTACATGCGTTGTCTACACGTAATCTACGCGTAGATTACATGGGTTGTAGTTTACATAGACTACGTAGACAATCTAAAGTGCATTAAAATTAATTATCAAGGCTATCATGAAAGAAAAGTGAAATTTTCAACTATATTGGTTCCTAACGAACTGACAAGAATCCTATTTACAACAAAATTTCTCTTCTTTTCTATCATCAACTATGGAAGAAGATAAATAGTATAAAAAAAACAACAGGTGGCAGTCGTGAGGCAAAAGTGGTCTTTTTCCCATAAAACACTAGAATATTTCCTATGTTAGGTTCTTTTCCTAGGTTAGAAATTGTTCGAATTTGCAAGGAAGAGTACAAAAGGTTTTCCTCGCACATTGCCAACTGATACGCAGTGTAATTTTCTTTTAATTTCACGGCGCCCTTTACTAAGTTATCGTCTTTTGCCATGTTGTTTACATAGATTACGTCGTCGTGTATAAAATAGTCTACGTGCAGAATGTGCACTATCGTTGTTTACGCGTAGAGGCACATCGCTGCGTGTATGATACGAAAGTAAAAATGTAACGCATTGTAGCAGAAGATACAGCCTAATGAGTAAGATTACTTAAAGGTCATATGGCATATACCGTCAGTAGTTAGAACGCTACGTTTTAGGCCACCCCCAAAATTTTGGTTTACTTTTATTGTGTATACCTATACAGTAATATACTCAAAATCGAACTTTGAATGTTACAAAAGTGACACAATACAAGCGCAAAAAAAAGTCAAAGCTCAAATTCCAATTTTCATAGTGCAAAATTGCTAATTTTCGAAAATCCCTCTATAACTTTTGCTAAAATTTTATTTTTCAATAATTAAAGCGAAGTGCTAAGTTAAACGTAAGTGCTAAGTTACTTCCGGTCTACTTCCGGTCCACTTCCGGTCCACTTCCGGTCCACTTCCGGTCTACTTCCGGTCCACTTTCGGTTTACTTCCGGTCTACTTCCGGTCCACTTCCGGTTTACTTCCGGTCTACTTCCGGTTTACTTCCGGTCTAGGCTACCCCCGAAATCGAAAAAAATTAAAAATTAAAAATAAAAAAATAAAAAATAAAAAAATAAAAATTAAAAAAATAAAAATTAAAAATTAAAAATTAAAAAAAAATTAAAAATTATATATAAAATAATTAATTACCTAAAATTTTATTGTTTTGAGAAGAATCCTAAAAAAATTTTTTTGTATATATAAAACCTAAATTATAAAAATATAGATATATACCAAAAGTTTACTGATTAATAAATTGAGATTATAAATACAAATATTTTGCTATTTTCAATTATTATTTGAGAATTAGAAGTTGAGAGAAGAGATTTATTAAATAATTAATTTACTTAAAATTTTATTGTTTTAAGAAGAATCCTAAAAAAAATATTTTGTATATATAAAACCCAAATTATAAAGATATAGATATAAAACCCAATTATAAAATATAGATATGAAACCCAATTATAACAAAATGAATAATCAAATTAAAAATCCAAACCAAGATATTTTATATCATGTTGCATATAATACAACACATGTAGATAATGAAGAATTAGATATTCCAAATTTTCTAGTTAACTTAAACCTAAATTTAAAAATTTAATTTGTGATAAACTTGAACAATATTCTCTCAAATTATATTGTATTTTATCATCAAATTATATAAATCCTGGTAATAAAATAGAAAAATTTTATCATCAGACTCATGTGTTAAAATTATACTATAATGATACTAATAATTTAGATGATATTTATGATAGAATTTGTGAAGAACTTAAGTTACAACAACAACAGTTCGAAAAACAAGATTCAGGTTGGTCTTTTTGTGATACAAACCATGAACTTGAATTGAAAATAGCAAAAAATGCCCCTCTTGGAGGATCTGGTTATATTAAATTACCTAAAGAGATCAGAAACAAATTAGCTGTATTAAATATTCAAAATAATGATAATAAATGTTCCCTCTGGTGCATCATAGCATATTTTCATCCAGTTAAGAATTATAATGATCACAAATATCGTGTCTCCCATTATGAAAAATTTGAAACAGAATTTAAAAAATCCATGTCAGGAATAAAATATTCAGTACAAATCTCAGATATTGAGAAATTTGAAAAGCAATATCAACAATACAATAAAAAATTAATAAATGTTCATGTTTATGGTTATGATATAAATAATAATATTTATCCACTCAGACACCATCCACCATCTGCTGGTGCACATATCATAAGATTATTATATGTTACAGAGAGAAATAAGAAACATAATCATAATCAAATAACATCAGATAATCATAAAATTGCTATATGTGATAGATGCTTGTCAAAATTTTATGGAAGAGGTGACAAATCATGTGAACAATTAGAGGAACATATTGAAAAATGTTATTATTATCCTCATGCAACTTACAAATTTCCATCCAAAAGTATAAAATTTTCTAATTATGAATCGCTGGTACAACATCCATTTGTAATCTATGCTGATTTTGAAACAATACAGATACCGATGCAAACATGTCTTCCTGATCTAAATGAATCATATACAACAAATATAGCTAACCATGAATCTTGTGGTTTTGTACTAAAATTAGTAAAAATAATCCACAACAATTATTTATTTATAGAGGTAAAAATGCATCTCGAATATTTATTGAAAAACTTAGAGAGTGGGTAAAAGATTTTGCTCCAATTTTATATAATACAAAATTGATGAATAAACTTACACCAGAACAACATCAGAAACATTATGATACCAAACAATGCAAATATTGTAAAAATAATTTTAATTTATTTAATCCAAAAGTTAAACACCATAACCATTTTAATGGAGAATATATTGAAACAATTTGCAATTCATGTAACTTGAAAATAAAGAAACCAAATTTTATTCCAGTATTTATTCATAATTTACAAAATTTTGATGCACATTTATTTATCAAAGAATTAGGATATGATACAGAAAATATTAATATTATACCACGCAGTAAAGATAAATATATTACCATAGAAAAAACTATCAGATTAGAAAATGGACAAATAATTAAACTTAGGTTTCTAGATTCATATCAGTTTCTATCTAGTAGTTTGGCAAATCTGGTGAAACATTTATCCGATGATGAATTTATTCACACAAGAAAATATTTTAATAATGTTAATATGGAATTGCTAAAAAGAAAAGGAGTTTACCCCTATCAATACATGGATAGTTTTGATAAATTTAATGAGACACAGTTACCACCGAAAAATAAATTTTATAACCATCTTCAGGATGAAGAATGTAGTGAAATAGATTATCAATATGGACAGACAATTTGGAATATATTAAATTGTAAAACAATGGGAGATTATCATGATATCTATTTAAAACTGGATGGTCTTTTGTTAGCTGATGTGTTCGAGATTTTTCGAAATCGTTGTTTCAAGAAATACAATTTGGATCCTGTTTTTATGTATACAACATCTGGTTTATCCTGGCAAGCTATGCTTTTAAATACAGAGGTTGAAATTGGTCTTGTTACCGATATCGAACAGTTCATGTTTGTTGAATCTGGTAAGCGTGGTGGTATAGTCCAGTGTCCTTTAAGATATGCAAAAGCAAATAATAAATATTTATCTAGAAATTATAATGCTAATAAAAAATTTAAATATATTTTATATATTGACATGAACAATTTATATGGTTATGTCATGAATCAATCACTACCAATTGGCAATTACGAATGGATGACAGATACAGAACTTGAAGACAAAGATTTCTTAAAGTGGTCTGAAGATCATGGAAAAGGTTGTCTACTGGAAGTTGATTTGGAATATCCATCACATCTACATGACCGACACCATGGTTTTGCTATGGCACCAGTTTCTCAAAAAGTACCAGGTACAGAGCAAACAAAATTGATATTATCATTTGAAAATAAAAATAATTATGTACTTCATTATCGACTGTTACAGTATTATTTGAAACATGGTATGAAATTAACAAAAATCCATAAAGGGTTAAAATTTGATCAAGAAAGATGGTTAGCTCAATATATTGAGAAAAATACAAATAATCGAATACAAACAAATTCTAAAGTTGAAAAAAATCTTTATAAATTAATGAGTAATTCCATATATGGAAAATGTTTAGAGAACAAAAGAAATCGAGTGAGGTGTAATTTGGTGTCAGACCGAAAAAAACTTCTGAAACTTATTGCCGACCCCACATATAAAAGTTTTACAAAAATTACTAATAATCTAATTCTTATTGAAAGATCCAACACTAATATAATGTGTGATGCACCGATAGCTGTCGGTGTTACAGTTTTAGAATTATCAAAATTGGAAATGTATAAATTTCATTATGATGTTATGAAACCTAAATACAAAAATAGAATTAAAGTAGCTTATATGGATACTGATAGTTTTGTATATGAGATAGAAACAAATAATTTATACAATGACTTGTTCTCTCTAAATAAATATTTTGATTTTAGCAATTATCCAGAAAATCATCCATTATACAATATTGAAAACCAGATGATCCCTGGGAAAATGAAAGATGAGGCAGCAGGGTCCATAATATCAGAATTTGCCGGACTCAGATCGAAAATGTATTGCATGAAAATGGATGGGGAAGAAAAAGAAATTAAAAAAGCTAAGGGTGTAAAACAGGCATGTACAAGAAAACTTGCAATAGATGATTTCAAACAATGTTTAAAAAATAAAAAAAAAAATATACATGCCTGCCTACCATCTTACTAGTAAATTAGATGGTGTTTATACTACAATAGAAAATAAAGTAGCTCTTGATGGGAATGATAATAAATTGCAAGTATTAAATTGCAATATCCATACTAGAGAATATGGACACTATAATACATTAAAAATTTGTTTTAAATGTTATAAATTCAAAAATTAACATAAATATTACAATTTAAAATTATTTTATTCTATTATATTTTTATTAAAATTATTCTAGAAATTCAAAAATTAATGCAAATATTACATAATTTATTTTATATAATTAATATTTTTTTAAATTTTTTTTAATTTTTTTTTAATTTTTAATTATTTTTTTTAATTTTTAATTTTTTTTAAATGATACAGCAACCTAACACTGTTCTATTATATTTTGTTCTATTTTATTCTATTCTGTTAAAATTGTTCTATCACTCTTTCATTTTTTACATCATATATGTATGATTTCTCCACAATTAAAATTGCACTACATATGGTATTTTCAGGTAATGGTTCATGAAATTCACATATTAACTTAATATTAGTTCGATCATTGATAACCACCAATTTTCTTTTTGATGCATTTATTAAAAACATAGGTCTGTGAACTATGAACTCGTCTGGGTTATAATACATATCGATATTTCCTTCAGTTACTCTTTTAAATGCAGAATATGCTTCATATAATTTTAAATAATCTTGTTCTGTAATATTTAAATTGTAATTTTCACGTGGGAATACCTCATTCCTACCATTCTTAAGATATATATTTTTAATTTTACAGTTATCAAATTTGCTGCTATCTTTTTCCTGATTGTCATCTCTCCCTGTCTGAAACAATACGGCTACAAATTCTGGCATGTCATATTGTAGAGATTGGAACTGATTAGTAATGTCGTACTCGAAAAATTTACCCTCTACAGGTTTCTGTATGCATTGATATGTATAAAATTGTATTGGAATTTGAGGATTTTTCAAAATGTTGGATTTGTACTTCAGAGCATAATTCGATTCATATTCAACTATAGGCATGCGTAACTCCATAGACTGGATCACACATTTCGCAGCTTCGGGTAAACTAGCCTCATTGGCTGTTCCATCTGCATTTAAAGTTTTATATCTCATTATAGCATTATAATCATTGGGTGATCTGCGAAATATGATGCTTAAACCACCTTTCCACATAATTTCTTTATAATCGGAGAAAAACCAAATAGCAATCTCATGGGGAACAGTGCTGTGTGACTTTTTGTCATAATTTTTGTTCCAGCTTCGAATCCACCTATTTTATAATATACACTTTCTGATTTTGATAATTTTAATGTTGCCACAGTAGTGGATGTAATTCCAGGATAATCAATTCTGTCAATAACTGTACCATGTTTCCTGACTTCAATTTGAGAGAACAAGAATGGAACAAAATTGTCTATAAGTTTTATATTAGCCCCAGGGAGGGGATATTCTTCACCATTACTTTTCTTGACGATGTCAAATTTTATATACAGATCGGATTTATGAGGATGAATAAAACCATCGCCTATAGTTATGTCAAATTGAATGTCCTTATTCGGTTCATTGAGGTTAGCAAATGTCCTTCTGTTTGGAGGGAATGACTGTAACTCATAACTTTCGATATTTTCCATTTTGGGTATTTATTTATATAATTTTTAAATATTAATTTCTATTATTGCAGTGGTCTTAGCACCGGCAAAATCGACTATCTCGTTTTTCTCATTTGTAATTCTTATCTCTATGTAATTAACTTTATCATAGTAAACAGGAAAATAGATTGGTGAGATTGGGGAATAAAAAATAGGTTCCATAAATTCAGAATTCGGTTAAAATGTAGCTATGATACCTGTTTCCTTGTGAGTACCAATTGAATTTTTTTCGGCTTTAATAATCATTCCTTTAGCAATATTACAGTGAACATTCAACGTCTCGATAGCTAGGAATTTCGGTATAAATTTACCTATGTGTCTAGTACCAGGTTCTAATTTTGAATTGTTCTCAAATCCTAGAAGTTCACCCATGTTAGATAGATCTACTGTTTCATTGGTGGATACAATCTCCACTCTGTGAGTTACAGAATTTTGAGAGAGTAGTACAGTATTAGGAAATTCTGATTGTAGAGTAGATAAATTATATTGTCCAGGAGGAATAATAATTTTTTCAGTACCTACTAATATAGTATTGTTGTAGTTAGTTACATTCGGAATCAGATACATGCTGTAGAATGCTCTCAGAGCTATAGATTTTGGATATATAATATCATCGTGGAGATGCAGTTCCAAGATCGAAGTTTCACTAGAAAGATGAAAAATTCCCATACTTTATGTATAATACTGCTTTCTGAAAATCTTGTAATTTTATGTGTGGTATTTTATTTAATATTCTGAGCATCGTAATACAAATATGACCACATATAATTTGATCAAAATCTTGTATGCGCTGGTCGTTGTAATATATATTACAATATTTTAAATAATTAACTAATTCTCTAGGTGGTCTCCCTCCAAAAGAATCAAAAATAAAAACATTGTTGTTTTGTTTATAATAACAGATCCAGTGGGTACCAATATTTTCGGACTTATCCAAATTGACCACACCACATTCTCGAGAGTGACTATTTTTAGTGAGAGAATCCGACATGAAAACTCCTCTGAAATGTTGAATTTTAAATATTTTAACTAAAGATTCAATGTCTTGGTTCGTGAGCGGCTTTTCTTTTTTTTTAATTTTCTGAGTACTCTGGATTTCACACCACTGCCCCCTCGTAGGGGGCTCTCCATAGCCAGATTATGGCGTTTTTGTTCCTCTAATTCGGCTTTATTTTTTTTTGAATCGAGTACAGTTTTTGCAATAGCAGCACTGCCACCAGCTAAACTTCCCACAGCACCCAAAGCAGCTAGGATAGCAGGAATGCTGAATATGAATCCACCACTATGTGTTTTTTTTCTTATATTTTGCAATCGTTTTAATTGAGGTGTACTAAGTAATAACTTCATCCCATTTCCTTTGGATATACATTGTTTTTTTTTCTCCTTTTGTTTTTTAGTTAAGATTGAATTTACAATTTTTAAATTTTTGAGATCCCGATATGGAATTTGATATACTACTCCTTTCGGTTTCATATTTTTTTAAAATTTTTTTTTAAGGGTATTTATTTATATATTAACAAACTAAATTACTAACTAAAATTAACTAATTTTCTACAAACCCCACCCTAATTTTTGTTTTGTGTTCATAGCAATTGTTGTACCCAATGCTGCTATTTTCTCACCCAAAGAAGCATCTCTACTGGTTAATCTTCCAAATGCTGCATGCTCCAATTTTTGATCGGCTGCATGACGATTGTCGAGGTCTGTGTGTGTATTGTATGCAATATCATGATCTTTACAAGCGGCATCAAGTTGATTAATTCCCCTATCTCCTCTTTTTAATCGTTTATCAAGTTTGGTGCCCGGACCACAGTACTGGTAACCAGGTACATGTAATTCGAATGGAAGTTTATTTATAATATCATTAACCAAACCTCGACCTTCTGATACATTCCAGAATTTAGGAGGTAGAGTATTGATAATTTTAATTAAGTATCCTATACCTTTTGGATCATTTACAATAAAATTGGCTAATTTATCACTGATCATGTTTACAATACCTATTTTTTCATTATAGAAATTATTGTTCCCAGCATTTTCTTCTCCGGCTATAACCAGCAATCTATCTATGAGTTTTCTCACATCATCCACCCAGACAAACTCTTTAGGTAGAGTATTATATTGTTTGATACCACTACCGGTTTTAAGTTGGTTCCAGATCGGTTTAATTAGATTTTTGTATTTGTCGCCACTGCTCGATTTAACTCTATTCTGACTGGCATCATTATTTTGGTATAGAGCATCGGACAATATCAAAATTTCGGAGTAACTCTGGTAATCTTCATCTGTGTAATCTTTAGGGTGTTTCTTGGTAATCAGTTCCCACAACCCTATAGTTCCCGGGTATCTCGACCAACTATTTCTTTCACCCAAATTTATTTTCACATCATCGCCTTGAAATGTTACTCTAGATTTCCAAATTTTCCATACTACACCTTCATTTGGTTCCATGGTCGGATACAATCCAAACACTTCATCTTTTTCAATTTTTCCAGTACTTAGGTAATCTCTTGCCAGAGGACCCAACTCAATTTTCTCAGGTTCACCTATAGTTTTAATAGGCGGCTGTTGGAGTGTTAGGGGAGTATGGATACTAGATAATGGTGTAGGAGGAAAATCTGCATAATTTTTAGCAGTAAGAGGTACCAATTCATTGATGAGGTTTTTATTTTGTTCTGTCACACCTTTAATTTCTTTACCAAGACCACTAATTGCATCTATAATTGGTTGATCTTGACGTTTGTGTTGTTCATAGAATCCTCGATTTTCTGATTTCCAAACTTTGAATCGTTTGGTGAGGTACTCACGTAATTTAGAATTGTCTTCTATTTTGTGTTTTGTCATTTTTTTGATTAGAGGTTATTTTTATAACGTTTTAACGTTTTTTATATCGATTTAACGTTCATGAAGTCGTTAATTTTGTTTCTATATTTTCCATTGTTAGGTTTTCTAGTCATGTCGATTGTAACAAATCCAAAATCATAATCGTTCCAACAGGATGAACAAAATTTGGAAAATTGGTCGTAATTTAAATCTCCCCCCACATAATCATCATGAACATGTTTAAGGTTAGTGTGATCTTGACGAAACAAACATATTAAATTTGAATTATCCCTCAGTAACTGTTTGGGAATCTTAGAATATGTTTGAGCCAAATAAAAACAATCTATTCCTCTGTGTCGACCTTGAGTGAAGAAATTTCGAATTAAATTTTGATTTTCCAGAATCACATCATCGAATACCACAACAGAATTTTCTAAACAGTGGTCGAGAGGTTTAATTTCTGATCCAAATGTGGCTATACCCAGTCGCTCGTAGAGCTTCATGAGTTGCTGGTATTTTGGTTGTTCTAAACTTTTTGAGAATACATACAGGTGCCTATTTTTCCAGTCTAACCAATTAGGGGCAAGCAAGAAATTATCTACCAGCAGTGTAGTTTTACCACAACCGGATGGGCCTACAATAAGACACCTAATATTGTCTGGTAACAACTCACCATTTTTTTTACTAGTTTCTACTAACTCTGGCAAACGTTGCACAACGTTCCAAGTTGGTATCATAGAATCACCTGGTTTGCCTCTATCCAACTTTTTTCTGGCAATCCTAGCCATTTTACATACAATTTGTTATTCTTTTTCTTTAATATTTTTTCAATAAGATATGTATCTGGATATTTTGTTTTACTGAGTTCCTCTTCATAAAATCTTCCTTTCAGTATTTTATTATAATTATCTTTTAATATATAAGTATACCTGTTGCCTGGTAAAACTCGAACCACTGTAAACAATTCGGTGCTCCAATTTTTTGTGTAACTTTTCTCAAATAAATGCTTAAATTTACTAACTCGCACCTTATCTCCTATTTTAAATCTGGGTTTCTCTGTTGTGTATTTATATTTATGACAGTAAACAGTAGAAATCAATCGTTGTTCATCAGATTTAGTTACCTCGGCAGGTTTCATATGTATGGTTCTATGCATGGAATTATTGTAATTATGTACTAGGTCAGGTAAAATTTCTACCCATTTATAGTTACCCTGTAGAGTAAATTGTTTCCACATGAGATTTTTTAATGTTCTGTTGAATCGTTCTACTATACTTGCTTTAAGATCACTGTATGTAGAATAATGTTTAATATTATGTTGATTCATTAATTTGGTAAATGTGGAATTGTAAAATTCTTTTCCTCTATCTGTGTGCAAATAATTCGGTATCCTACCTTGCTCGAAAATAAATTTGAAAGCTTCAGCGACACAAGTTGCTGTTTTAGATTTTATAGGAATTGCCCATGCATATTTGCTAAATGTATCTATCACGGTAAGTAAATATTTGTAACCATGATTTATCTTATGTAAATTTTTTAAAACCCCCGTAGACATTTCTATCAGATCACCCTCCCACAGATCATCTATGCTTTTTGTTACCACAGATAATCGTTTGTAATTACGACGGGCTGGTCTGTGTAATTCATTAACTATACCTTGTCTAGACATCTAGTGCGAAGAGCAAATATTACATAAAATGGATTAACCTCAGGGTATAATTGTCTTATGTCAAAAATTAATTTATCACCAGTTTCAATATGAAAAAGCGATAATTGTTCATCCTCATGTATTTTATATTTGTTGGCAGATTCATCCCAGTATGCTATAGGTATTTGAACTGCTTTGTGTATACCATCTTTTCTTATTATAGTAAATTTGGGAACTTCGACATGTTTTATATTATTTAGAAATCTAAACTTCAAAAATCTAAGTTGGCCATCAACAAAAAATTCGTGTGCCTGTGCGTACGGGTATAATTTGTAAACATTACCTGCATTAACATATGTCCAGTGCCCTCGAGTGTTTGGAATACTTTGTAACCTAACAATTTCCATAGAATAAAACTGACGAGAATCTGCATCGTCTAATCTGCTTAATACCGGTTCCAGGTGTTCGCTGATAGTACGAACCAACTCATCGTAACCCGGTTTAATTTTCACATCCACATATACCTGTTTGAATTGTTCTTTCAAATCATGCAATTGATTGGCGAAATTCGATAAGTTCGAGTCTTGTGCTGCTTCAATGGTGCTAATTTGCACCTTAATGTTCGAGATAATCTGCTGTAAACTTTCTACTAGTTTCAATTTCGA
The DNA here is from genome assembly GCF_977018435.1 of Lepisma saccharinum. Classification (NCBI taxonomy): domain Eukaryota; kingdom Metazoa; phylum Arthropoda; class Insecta; order Zygentoma; family Lepismatidae; genus Lepisma; species Lepisma saccharinum. The sequence goes on along the minus strand of NC_139251.1, from coordinate 32,270,792 downwards.
ACTCTGGCTAGCGAGATCGTGTACTTGATTTCTGATGTCCATAAATAATAAGTTTAGTTCATTGATTATTTGGTTGGTGGGAAGATTAGCAACAGTTTCTTTGATTTGTGCAATTTCCCCCTGAATATTTTTAATATCTTCAGATTTGAGTATTCGATTTACCGCTCTCTTCATGGCTCTTATTTCCTGTGAAGTAGGCAACCCTGCTACAGTATTCTGAAGTGTGGTCAGAGTTAATTTTACAGCATCCAGTTCGGTTGCAGATGCAACAGTTTTCAAAATTTCTTGCAGTTGGGTTATGTCATCTTGAGTAGGCGTAGATTGCTGCAGTGTTTCTAACTTATTCTGTATGTCATCTATGAGATGGTGGAAATGAGATAATTCAGATTCGGTATTGAGATTTTCTAATTTAGCAACTTGTTGTTGTACTAGGGCTAAAGTTTCGGTGATACCTGGCAATTTTGATTCCAGAGTTTCCTGTACAGTAATTAATTCATTTTTCATAGTTTTAAGAGTATCTTCGATGTGAGCTATGGTTGCTTGTATCTTACCAAAATCCTCAAAAGTTTCCAGCTGCAATTTAATGTTTGTTACACTACGAGCAATGGCATTAAGTTCAGTAGATGAAGGCAAATTATGAAAAAAATCTTCCAATGTTTGAAGTTTGGTTTGAACTTCGGTTATGGCTGAATGCAGTTCATCTGTCTGCAGTTCTATTTTAATATTTTCCAGTGTAGGAATCTCGAAAGATTGAACCTGTTCTCGTAATTTGGTAATACTCGCATTTACTTGTTCAAATTCCTCTTGAGTTTTGATACCCTGAACAATGGTTTGCAGTTCGGTGCGAATACTATTAGCTTGCTCGTTTAATTGCTGTTTCAATTGTTCGGTATTGGTTATCTGCATTTGTCGAAATTTATCGAGTTCATTTTTTAATTTGGCTACACTTTCCTCCAAGTTTTGAAGATTGTCTATTGAGGCTAAATTGGTATATTTTTCCAGTAGAGATTTGAGTTCTCCATCAATTTTTACTATGGGGTCAATCAGTTGAGTTTGAAGATTTGTGATTTCTGCTTGTATATTCACATTTAATGAATTTTGTAAAATTAATAAATCTGATTTAAGTTTTTTTAGACGTTCATCTAATCTAGCAATATCATTGGAATTATCCGGTATTTCCTGTCTTCTCCTGTTCCCAAATATGACCATAATATATTTGTTATTTTATTTATTTATTATTATTTTGTTTTCGGTATTTTATATATTTCATAAATTCATAGATTCATAGATTATTCTTATTTCGATGAAGAGAGGAATTAATTTATTATACTCCCCAATTGTTTCAGCATACAGGAATTCACCTGCTTGCACTTCGTATGTTGTGTCGGGACTAATTGCATTATGCTTAATTCTATACAAATTCCGACCTATGTGTACAAGTGCTGCATTGGATGGAGAGATATTTATTTGCATTTTCCCACTGATAGGAATTTTATATGATGGTTTGTTATTATTGAATACATGTAATTGTTTCCCTGTGTTTTCATCAATTTGGTACCAGATATTATTTAGATGAATGATGATCAAATTTCTCAGTTTATTAAGAATATTTTTTATAATATCCATGTTGATTGGAATTTTCTCTATTTGTTGAATATGTTGTTTCTTAAACCCAAACACATTCATTGGCATAATTAGAAAATATTTATATGGTTATTTTATTAATATATTTGCATAAAATATGTTGAGGTTTAGGATTCTTCTCAAAACTATAAAATTTTAGATAATTAATTATTTTAACAAACCTCTTCTCTCAACTTCCTAACAGTATAAGAAATAAAAATTAGTACACATATGGTGATATAGAGATATACAAATACAGAATCTTCGGTTCAGATCTGAACCGAATAGGTGCTGGGGTATTTTGCTAAAATTTATAATAATTTATAAGTAGACCGGAAGTAAACCGGAAGTAGACCGGAAGTGGACAGGAAGTAAACCGGAAGTAAACCGGAAGTAGACCGGAAGTAACTTAGCACTTACTTTTAACTTAGCACTTCGCTTTAATTACTGAAAAATAAAATTTTAGCAAAAGTTATAGAGGGATTTTCGAAAATTAGCAATTTTGCACTATGAAAATTGGAATTTGAGCTTTGACTTTTTTTTTGCGCTTGTATTATGTCACTTTTGTAACAGTCAAAGTTCGATTTTGAGTATATTACTGTATAGGTATACACAATAAAAGTAAACCAAAATTTTGGGGGTGGCCTAAAACGTAGTGTTCTCCCTACTACCGTCGACTACAACTCTGCAAAACATGTTTCCTTCGTAGCCGAAAGTTCCTAGCTCTAATGATGATACGGCGCATATGATGTTCTGACTACATATATCTCGAAAAGGGAAGGAAAACAACTCTGCGCAAGTACTGACGCCGCCAGGCAACCCAACCAATGAACAAGTGAGAAGAAACGGAATTACGTGGAGGGGAGAAAGCGACGGCAAGATGCTACGACCAAATGTTATTTACCACGGCTATAGAAATAGCTTAATCTCAGGGGATAGGTTCTTTATTCGAGAATTCCAAATAAGAAAGCGTTTTATAGCCAAGAGGATATAGTTCAATGCGGATCTATATTCTGAAAACTGTACACAATACCGAGAAAATATATAGCGAAGCTTGTATATACATTGAAATATATATATATATATATATATATATGCTGATTCCAAATTTACGTCGGTTATATTCTTCTTATACATATATGTATAATTGAAAGGAAATCTTTTCTCACAATTTTGGGAAAAAGGCTTCTTCTTCTCTTCTTCCTTCTATTTTGGGAAAAGGCTTCTTCTTCCTTCCTATCTTTGATTTGGGAAAAGGCTTCTTTTTCTTTTTATCGTTGATTAGTGAAAAGGCTTCTTCTTCTTTTCTTCCTTCTATTTTTGGAAAAGGTTTATTCTTCTTTTCTTTCTTCTAATTTATTGTCTTTCCTTTTAAAGCGTAATCTTATTTATTACATATATGCACTAAACTAAACTAAACTGACAGTAGCGCCACCTCCTATGTAAGGACCAAAAGAGGAATAGCCCAGGATCGCTAACAGCAAGCGCTGCTTATGGCCCAGTGCGTCTAATAAGGAGCGCAACCGTAAGTGCTTCGGGGCGTCTAATTTAACACAGCACCACCGAGGGACGGACAAACACAAAAGCTGACGATGTTCTCCTCGCCAGAGGTATTGAATCAAATTTTGATCACTAGGATCAAAAAGGAGATACATTTCTGAATTCATTTGCTCACTTATTAACGTTCCAATTTTTTTCATATACGAGCATATTCTTAATTATCTTAATTGGCTATTTACAACATTTTATTCACTCCTTCTATAATTTTTATACTCTTCCTTTATGTATTTTGCATTTACTATGATATATATAATCACTCTTCTCCGCTCCTAGTTTCTACAATGAGCTCTGCTCTTCTTTATATGACGCGCTGCCATCTATCGTTGCTCTAGAGAAACAGTTCTTCCTTGCATTTTTCATTGTCTCGTCGGAACTGGCACGTGACAAAGACTGCCAGCTTACCCAGCAGCGTGTACTGCTTCGCTCTGCCCACTCGATGTGCCCCCTCTCTGTCGCTATGCGCCGCCTTGCTCCTCAGATTGCGAGGAAAGAGTTGTAGGTCATATTCTCGACATACTCCACTGACGTGTGCGCGTGTGTGTCTAGATTGCGATATCGAAAGAAAGAAAAGATCGAGAGGAAACCGTCAGAGGGGAAGGAGGATGATGGAGAGAAAGAGGGAAACAATATGGAATCGTTTCTTTTACTACCCAAGTTACCTATCGTCTCTCTCTCAATTCTCTTGTTATATCTTTCTCTCCCTCTATTATTATGTATGATTCTTCCTCTTCCTGTGTGCTGCTTCTTTTTGGGGAAACTATATGGAACTACAGAGTGTATTATTTCTGTTTCTTTTTCTCATTCATTTATCTAATTCCCGGGTTAGATACCCGGTGGAGGCACATAGTGGTTCGGATCCCACTTTAAACTGTAGGTCCAGTCCCGTTATCTTTCCTATCTCTACATTTTTTATATAATCTAAATAAGTTCCTTCACCTCCTCTGTCGTTCATTTCTTACCTTACAACCGCTGTGTAGAACTTCTTCCATTTTATTTGTTACTTTGATGAGACTGGCTTTATTTTCACTAGATCATCTGCAAATAAGAGAACTAGAAACTGGTACAGGTAGATGTTGGTGGAAAGCCCCACAACGCCGTCAACGTCTCTACCATCTGTGGGGGCCTCTTTTGTTTACAGTTGGAGAGGGACGCAAGACCGCTCGTACCTTACGGCCTTGCGCCGGAGAACCAACTACCTACCTACAAGCACAACAAGCACCTAGAACAACCTTATCTACTCGACTCTAGCGTTTCTTGGGTCGCAAGGCTCGAAGCCGCCCTATCTCTGCACACTTGCTGAGGAAGTCTACGACCCAAGAACACCTAAACGTACCTAGCGCATAAGGACAACACACGCATTCGACAACTATATCCACTCGACTACAAAAGTGCACTTAATGAGGTCAAGCATATAACTCGAGTGGAATAATCAGTGTGCGAATTAACGGGGAGCGGGGGGAGGGGGGTTTACAGGGGATTTCCTACTATAAAAGAAAATTATTTTTTATCGCTGCCGAGGATGCTTTTATGCCCCTCAAAGAGTGAGATTGAAACCATATGATATAACATTTCTTAACTATGAAACAATCACAATTGAAAAATCATTCGTGTCCATTATGGGTCCAGCCATCAAAGATTTCCCTGCCTAAAAGTATGCAGCCTTGTGGATTAAAGGAGGACGCTATTCTGCAACTGACTTACCGACCGAGACAACATCAGACTGCTTTCCACTTAACTTTTCGTGGCATAGTGCTGATATTTTACATGTATTGAAGGGTTCACAAGAAACACGTAGGTAAGTTAGATGGTCGTTAAATTTGAACTTGACAATAGAAAGTTGGTCAATTTTTCGATGTTACTAGTTGATTGGATTGTTGTTTAATGCCCAGTTTGTGAACAGATAGGTTAATCGGGACTGAACCTGCAGTTTAAAGTGGGTACTGTTTCTAAATTACGTGTAAATATTATCATTGGATTTCATCATCAATGTTAGAAACTCCTTTGAAATGCAAAGGAATTGTTTAAGTTACCGACTGGTAACATATTATGCAAATTTACGTAACCAAAAAAATGGAGGTACATTGCACATAAAGTGGACTTGAAACATAAATTGAAATTCAAGTACCCCAAAAAGAAACAGTTTCCAAAATGAAAATTCAAATATACGAAAGAGTGGGCATTCCCCCTTCCCCACCTCAAAAAAGCAGAATGCTTAATTCGCACAGTGAGAATTTAATTTTACCTAGTTCTAAGGTCTTACAGGTACTCACGCAATCAGTAATTGATAAGTATGTGAACGCAGTTACTAAGATACTGCTTTATTTGTCAACAATGCCCAATTATTACTTCCGAATTGTTGTGCGCCGAAGATGTATAGTCATACGAAATAAAAATGAGACATCCAGATTTTGAAATAATCACTCCACTTCACAGGCGTCAGGGACGTCGTAACCCGAGAAGGGGTGTCCCCCACTCATCATCAAGGGGAGGATATGGTTTTTTTGCCCCCCCCCCCAACTAGATCATAAAATAGTGAGACTATCTTTTTTCGAACGTACAAGCATGGATTAGAGTAGACAGTAGATTAAGCGGTTTCTAACTCTGATTGATATCTATGCATTGTGAAAAGTACAAAAAGAAAAAGAACAGTTCATCAACAAAGTGATAGATGTTTATTGAAAGAAAGAAAGGCGAATCCACTTTCTATATAAATAATAGACTCGAGTCTGAACTTGTATACAACGCCCAAGTATTTTCAATTCAATTTGAATTTTATGATTTGTAAAGTTGTAGCCTAGTAGTAACATCGACGAAAATAATAATAATAATAGTTTATTTAAAGTACTGAGAACAGTTACTAAAAACTCATACAGCACTATGTCACAAAGAGTAATATAAAAGGATTAACTCATAATGGCTTTTTACAACCACTCCATATATTTTAGTGACATGTAACTTTTCTTCATTTTCATACAAAGTAACCTAATAAATAATTTCTGAATTGATTCAATTTTCTCGGTGTGACTATTTGCTGCTACGTTCCATAATTCACTACCATATTCCAATAATGGACGAACCAAAACTAAAAATAGAAATTTAAAAGTTTAAATTTCATTAAGAGAAGTCCAATTAAAAAATATAAAACCTTTTTTTACAAACTTCAATTATATGTTCCTCAAATGAGAGTTTAGAATCTATAATTATGACTAGAGCAAATAGAAATCTTATAAGATTTAATAACATATTTAGAGACAATGCAGTTTGTTTTTCTTGAATATCTCAATACTTTGAATTTAGCTAAGTTAATTTGCATACCAGTTATGCCACACCATTGTGCTACTCTATTAAGATCATCCTGTAAAAGCAATAATAATAATAATAAATTTCTATGATTCCGGGCCACTGAAAAAAATTCTGCTGTTGCCCTTGGTAATATTATTTTATTGGAAAGAATGCAAATTCACAACAGTGGCAAAATTCAGTGAAAAATAAACCAAAATCGAGAATTTTATTTGATATGACTAAAAATTGCCACTTTCAAACTTTTAGTTTTGTAAATTAAATATAATGAACGTCGAACCAAGAAACGCCAATTTAGAACCTCGCATAATTCTTTATTTTAACCTTCAACATGTTCTGCTAGAGTCCGTGTCGCTTGCGCCGAGTCATTTGCGCCGAGGCTTCTTATCGGTTCATTTCCGCCGCGACATATGTCAAGACCTTCCTTGGTGAGTTTTTCCAGAATCCGGAGTGTCATTACCGACGCGCGGATGTGTGTTTATGACGTTGCCCAGCTCCAGCTGTGTTTATCTTCGATTGAAAAGGAAAGGTGATTAGTAAATGAATGTAAGATGAAAGTATATATGAGGGATATACATTGGGAAATTAGTATTTATGTAAAACTGAGACTTGAGAGAGACGACAAGATGGCTGAGAATATGAAAATGATAGAAACAACGCATGGAAAGAATTCAAATAACGTTTGTATTGTTGTTGTGCAAGTGTATCGAAATATTGTGTTTATATATACGTAGCTATTGCTTATATAATGTTTGCAAAAAGTTACACTGTATTTATAATGTTTTTGACGATTTTATGTAGTGTATAATAATTAAGTGTAATAGACTGGCACATTTATGTTGCTTCCAAAGTGTACATTTACGTAGTACTTGTAGAATGCTTCCAATATTTTAACAATACTGTCTTTACAATGTTTTTTTTTACGATTAACGATAAATGATTAATAGTTAATAGGCTGATACTGATTTATGTATTTTCTGTTGTGGAATAAAATTGATACAAGTAATCCTGTGTAACGTCTTTTGAAATAAGCAAAGAAAAGTCATATTTATTTGACACTCTGGATAGGGTTAACATTTCAGTGTAAACACAGCTGTGCATCGTCATAAACATACGTTTGATTTTATGTTTTAAGTCCACTTTATGCACTATGCACCATGTGGCCATAAACACACGTGCGCGCGGCGGTGATGACACTCTGGATTGTGGGAAAACCAGCCGAGGAAGGTCTTGACATATGTCACGGCGGAAATGAACCGATAAGAAGCCTCGGCGCAAACAACACGACACGGTTCTGCTAATTGCTCATAGGTGATAGTGTGATTTTATTTTCATTGGTTTGGTATATTTTACTTCACTTTTCTGCCACGTTTGGCTAATCGTGATTATGTCATGAAATTGATGAAGATACACTACCATGGACAGATTGGGATTCGAACCCGGAGCGGTTCACTTTTGAGTTTACTTTATAAAATTATTTGCATGAAAACCTCAAGTAATGTTACCTAATTTTATATATTTCTATTTTATTTACACATGTAATACAACATTTTTGTATATAAGTCTTATTGGTGTTCCTCTAGCTCTTAATTTTCTTTCATCTTGTCTTCCCTGCAAGTGCTAGTCATTGTAATCATTGTGTTTTTATGTATTTAACTCTATTCTGTCCCTAATGATTTCCTCCAATTCCATATTTCATCTTATATGACTGCTGAGAACAACTTACTAAAATAGTACAAATAACACACACAGATCAACTGCATCGATTGCTTAAGAACGCATGTGAGATTTAAAATTAATTGTATTCAAAATAAGGATCATTCTTTAAGTGTAATGTAGATATCACATTAGGCTTTTTACAGTGCTTAATATAATCAACCAACAATACAGTGTCCCAAAATAGTGTCTACACTCTTTGAACGTTAATAACAGGAACACTAATAACAATAAGTATGATTTTTTTATGTCTCATACCTTAAAGTTATAAATGTTCAAAACTACCACCATTGGCAGCAATACGTTATTTGCAGTTATTATAATGTTTACCACATGTCGTACTCTTATTAATTTTTAACGTCGGTACGACTTTTCGTACAAGAGGATCTTGATCCACAGCACACTAGCACAATCTCTTGATGAAAATGTGAACTATTATGTTTATCAAATGTATATTTTTTTCTCTCTCTCTCATACTTTTCAAAAGCCTCTTCAACCACCGAGGATCGAACCCGGATCTTTTTGGTGTTAGCCTGTGATCTTGCCCACTGGGCCACTACAACAACACTTAAAGTTAGTCTGGATCTTCTACTTATCGAGCCAAATGGTGATTGCTGAGAATGAATGTAAGAACGTGTTGCCCTGAAAAAGATTCCACTCTTCCGTGCATTCCATCCATGGACCTTTGGAACACAGAGCAGCTACGCTAGCCACCTAGCCATGATGCAACCTTATGAATGCTTCACTTTTTCTGATAGTTTAACAACACAATGGATTTTGAAATAGACATAATAAGATTGATTGATTTGGTGTTTTAAGTCCACTTTATGCACAGTAAGGCTAATCGGGACTGGACCTACAGTTTAAAGTGGGATCCGAGTACACAGCGTCAGTCATCATAACACCGCCATTCAAATATCATTCACATTATTCATATTATATATACATACGTATATTACACAATACACGCACATTGGTACTTTGTCTCAAAAGTGGGGCAAATAAGGAATCAAGAAAATTAAGTTTGGTTAAATACATTTATTTAAACCTTGTGTCAAAATTACATTGCATCAGATATGGTCGATTTCTTATGTTCCTCTCGCAAACTACAACCACTGAAATTTGCCATTCTTGCTTTTGCCATTTTTACGTGACCATTTTTTCAGTTGCCATTTTTTCCGGACACCCTAGAAATATATGACAAAGATATTTTGATCTTCAAGTATACAAAACAATTGAAAACTCATCATGATAATATTAACATGTCATAATGATTTTAATTCAGTGTTGTTCTTAGACAGCGTCTGCAGTGGAAAATGTTATCTGGGGGATGCTCCTATGGTTTAACATTGGCAATGAGATAACTGGAGGATGCTTTGTGAAACTGGGAGCTGGGAGGAAAACATCCCCCACATCCACCCCCTTCCCTTCTCTTCAAGCAGTTCTCTTAGAAAAAATCTGGGTTTAATGAATTACTCTATACATTATTTCTTCTTAAGTTTATAAGTAGGGAGCGGAAGTTGATGAAATGTCATCTTTTTTCTGACATCTCTGACAGTATGCCCATTAAATATACGCAATATTACACTTCGTTTAGAACCAAAAATGGTAATTTTAAAGTGAATTTTTTTTGTTTTGCCAATTTTCAGGTTTTAGGTCATTTTCGCGTCATTTTTCGCAATATTCGGTGTATTGTTTCGTCATATTTTGTCACTACTTTCATTTTGATAATATTTTCTCGAGTCTATTCACTAAGGTGAAATATATATCTCGCAGGATTTCAATTTACGAGCAAAAGAAATGCTGAACTGGTGACAGTCTTTGTTGCGTGAGGGGGAAACTATCAGGTGTCCGTCTGGGGGCAAACTCAAATTTAAGATCAGATAAGGAGATTGCATTTTGTTTAATCTTCCATTTAAATTTTTAACCCGAAACTAACAAATTTAATGGTAATTTTTTGCATTTTTTACGTCATTTTCCCCATATTTTAGGGCATTCTATAGGTCATATACCTGTATTTTTTAGGTCATCAACTTCCGCTCCCTAGTCATAAGTTTGTATTGCTGAACATATTTATATTACTAAAGATTTCTTGCTATACTAACACTATTCATTAAAGTTGTCCACATGTAAAGCCATTTTCACAGCTCTCAAACAAAAATTTAGAATTGTGTGAATGACAATATGAGAAACATTAGCAACATTTACAGAATACGTCAAATATTGAGTAACTGGCACATTTTCCAATATGAGCTTCTATCAAACAATATGTTCCATTATCAATAGTAGCATTGCAAGGATTGAACACCATCATTTATCCTTGAAAGCCGTGGCCAAATTTCTTGTCATTCAATATATTCGCCACATCATTTCCAATCATTTTAGCATTTATAACAAAGCTATTTATCCGGGGGGGGGGGGGATCCAGGGGTTTAGCTTACGCCTCAAACTAGTTACTTTAAAAAATCAACATGCTATCAGTGTAAATGCATTTTATGACAAATTCATAGTTCAATATTAACATTGAAGAAAATTTAACCTCTTTACCAAGGTTAAACTTCATATAAGCCTGACATTCACACTTCTGGAGCATACGTATGTAGTATTGAAGAGGAACTTCATGTAAAAAAAGGTAATGTGAGAATTTAGGAATATCTTGAGATTCCAACTTTTAAAATTTTATATGCGAAGTAGCCTATGCTTTAGAAACCTATCTAACGTTAAGGCAAACAAAATATTACATGTTTCTTGAATAAGGTAAGATTTTTATTCACAATTAAAATTAACAAATTTTGCAAAGAGAAAAATATCTGGTAACACATTTGATGGATGCTGATATTTCAAGGGGTTGGTTGTCAATCTAGGTTAGAGGGTTGACACTAAGTAATCCACTGATGTGGAAACTTAAGCAGTGTTTCTGGCACCAGCACACAATCATTGTTTTGAGGTTTTGTCCCACTTTTGGAGTCGCCTGACCCACTGTGAGATGCAGTGTAACCAAAGAAGTACCACATAATAATCATATTCCATAACGTATTGCAGCACCATCCGACGAATATGGACTTCATACACAGATGTAGGCAATGATCATCCTTTGGTGCATAATGTACTTTGGATATTTAAGTTAATACATATGCTTATATTTCATACGTCCAGTCACACACCCTCAAATTACACTAAAAAATATATTGCAATACTGTTCCAAACATGTCTGCTGCTTCCAACAGATAATTTTCGGTTCCAATCAGAACAATGCCATCATATTATAGACAAATTAATTCACTTAAAGAAGGGTAGACTACATCCACGTGCTGTCGTCGAAGCTTGTCTGCAGATCTAACCTGTTCCACCCATGGATAACCTAGGAAGAACGAACGAGAGAATTTACTATAATGAGCTTTATTTAAATTTGAATTTCGTTCATTAAATATCAACTACGTCAATAGCATATTGACATGATTTGTATTTACATACAAATGTTGATACCCTGAGTTTATTTCTTATAATTATATATTTTTATTCTGCGATAAAAATAACAAAATTTATTTTGAGTAAAATTAAAGGTTTCGAATTAATATTGTTTCATTTAAATTATTAACAATTTTCTATTGTCTATGCTACTACATTTTTCATGATGAATACAACTAAATCCACATCTGAAAAGAAAAAAAGAATAAGCAGGCAACGTTTTCAAAAGTAGGACTAGTTTTTCTTCAATCTCTACTTTCTGTCCCCTTAATGTATGTGTAGTTCTCAAATCAATATTTGATATTTTAACATTTTAGTACTTCATATATATATTATTTACTATGAACAATGTTACCTCAATACTGATTACTAATAAGTGTTAAATGAGTCAGTTTGCAAATGTTATCAGAAAAGCCTCCCACGTTTCATATCCGATTGAGGTACATAGCAGCTCGGGTGAACTTCAAAACAAACTAAACAAATCAAACAGAAAATAAACAGTGTATAATTAATATTACATTCGAAAACGTTAGAGGAAACCGAAAGTAAACAGTATACCATGTAACATTCAAATTCGAAAACTGTAACACCCATTCTCTGGTTAAGTGATTTCATACTGTTACATAGGAAAATGTAGATAGTGCTGCTGTCAGAATTATTGATGATGCTAGCGCTTGAATTAAGAAGTACTTAAGTGATGCTTCTGTATTTCGTTGGTGGTTTGGTGTAGAAATTAATGGAATAAAAGATATTAAATTAATTTCTAAGCCTATTCAGGCTCCATATCATGAGGTGGAAGAAATAGAAAGGAGGGTTCCTATTCTGAGGGTCAATAGGAATATTATTTTTTTAGGGGTTGTGAGCATTAAAAAGGGAAGGATTAATTATGAACCTTCATATGTGGGGCATGAGCCCTCTAGCTTAATTAGCTTACCTTTTTATTATATTTTGGTGTATGATGCACCATGGGGTTTGATACCATTGGTGAAAGCTTAATTCTTTCAATTATAAAATATATTTATGTTATGAATAATAAGAACATGTTAGGTTTCATGTATACTTTACCCTATCATGGTAATCCTTTTTCAGACATCTTATTTATATGTTAGTTATAGTAGTGGGTTAAGAAAATTATTTATTGGACTTTTATTTTTATGATTAATAAGTATAATCTATTTATTAAATAATATAAAATACCTCAGTATTGTTTTTAATCTTATTTAATTTTTGGAATTATTTGGACTCTATTAACTATTTCAAACTCTTATCTGCTCTAAAAGAGAATATTACTTGACCCTACTTTGAGTAAGCTGTAGTTGCTCTTGGAGCATGCAAACTCAATGTTCTCCATGAATCTGGGCTTGGTCCGATGGACAAACGCGACAATTGAACTGATATACTTCATATTGAAATTCAATTGAAAAAAAAGGGGGAACCTGTTAGGTGGCAGAACAGCCGCAGACTGAACTTCGTCCTTTAATAAAGGAAAATTTAAATTGAAATATCACTTTAAGCCGGTATTTTCTATATTTTGTGACATCGAGAGAAAGCATGGTCGGACTTTTTGAGGATGATTACAATCCTCTGGTGTTACTAACAGTCATCCTTCTATCTTTTACATAGGTATCTATACTTGGTAGACGAGATAAACACGTTCAAGTTTCTTCTTAACTATTACTTTGTATCTTAAAATACTTATAATTATAAACTTACATTAGCCGGAAGCTGCTAACATCCTTCGAACAACGTTAAAACATCTCCGTTGTCGATGAATCATGTTTCTAAATCCATCTAATTGATGAATCTCTTGGTCCTTGAAGTCCCATAGAATGAACAGCTTCTGCGACGAATCACTCTTACACTGATGGTTGCACCTTAAAGAAATATACAAATTATACCATGAATGACATACATAACTTCTACAAACTAGAATTAAATTTAAAATAGGTCAAAATGTATGTTAGAATTTACGATAATCGTCATAAATGTTTTATAGTGCGCAAAATATTTACCAGTGATATGGTCTTTCCACAAGGTAATAAATATCGGGTTATTCCAAAATAAAATTATTTCATATTTGCATACCTGAAAGGAGCAAAGCTGGGAGTCCTCTCTAACAACATTGGCTTTATATTTCCTGGAAAACTTATTAATACAGTGATCGGTTCTACTTACTCACTGTTCCTGTGCAATCAGCTTTCTCAGGTAGGAAGTGTCCGAATTGTAGTTTTCATCCATGCAAATCTCAGTTGTGCCTTGATTCTCTGCTCCCAAGATGTCAGAATTCAGTCGCAGAAAAGTTGGAAGAGGTAGCTCGTGAGCTTGGCATATCACACATATCCGTTCACATTATTTTGACTGATGTGCTAGAGTATTGGAGTTGTGGCTGGAGCCTCCTCAAGAGTCTTATCACTAATGCATACCGGGTGGCCAGAATAAAAGTTACACAACTCTGAGCCCTCTGTAGCTTGTTTGAGGCATCGTAGAACTGAAATTTGGTGAATGTACTATTGCAGACCATGGGGAAGAAGATGGCGATAAAGAAAAAAAAAAGTTCAATTTTCCGCTACCAGGTTGAAATGTGGCGCTGTACTTCCATGATGGGTTGTAATAATGACGTAAACTGCTCCAATTGGTTATGAATTTGCCTTTACCTTGCAATCTTGCAATAAACGAGATATTATTTTCTCCCTCTACCAAGCGGAAATGGATCGCAGAGAAAAACATTTCGGGAAAAGTAGAAAATGTAAAAAAGTAAGCATAGTGTAAAATATATATCTATATGCAGGGTAAATATGTAACTTCGCATCAAACTAATAAGTCGAACAGGATTTATGATAGAGATCTTTTCGTGACGTCGTCGAACAGGGAACCTCATGTACAGAGTTGAATGGTGGCATGGCATCTATATTCACGTGGTGACCCCCCAAAGGAAATATCTAGGGGTCGCTTCCAGTGACGAATCCAAGTTACCTCACCTCACCGAGAACCAATTGTAACCCACAGTTGCACTGTATTATGTAAACAAGATATAGTACTGTAAACAGGAACCAAGCTGACTTCAATCTTTTAGATATTAGCGTATTGTTTTGCAAAGATAGGAGACCAGGGTTGAAATAGATTGTTATTATTGTATGCCGTTGTCATAATGTTCCTCATTGTCATTGCCACGGTAAACTCAACGATAAGACAACGAGTAAAGTGCATGAACAGAGACAAAAAAGTCTTCTCTCAAGAGGTCTCGGGTTTGATCCCTTTTCAGGCATATTGCACAGTGGTTCGGTTCGAAATTTCAACTGCAGTTCCAATTCCGATCAGTCTACCGTGAGCATAATGTGGACTTATGTTATATTCCCGAACCTGTTAAACTTGGTGATTTAAGACAGAATATTAGAGTCTTCAAAGGTATTAGGCATCCCCAGCTCATTTCATTCCATCCTTGCTGATCCACACAAGGATTCTTCCTTCCATCCCAAAACTCGAGCAAGCATTCTCACAGCTAGGAATTCCCACTTCAAGCATTGTAGATCAGAAAATCGTAACACACTGGAAAATAACTGGTTTGACAGAAATGTCCACAAAAGTTCTATATGGAAGAAAAATGAACTTCAAATCCCCAAATATGATGGTGACATTTACCGTATTTGCCGGCGTACAAGACGCAATTTTTCCCTTTAAAAATTGGTCTTAAAAACATGGCGTGTCTTATCCGCCGATACTCAGTTTTTTATTACCTCCATTTCTGGAAATTTTCTCTGTTCTGAGTTAGACGATTTCTTTCTTTCTGCCTTGCGGTGCATGACGAAGAATATTAAAATGTATTCTTTTCTAGTTAGATTGTTAAGTTATTTGTTGAAAGTAGGCCTACATATTACTTATAATATTCAGTGATAAAAGTTTTTCCTCAAAAATGTGTACAAAAAAGGGGTTGGAAAATACGGTAACTCGTACGTTGTATACCTTGTGAGACAGGGAGAGTGTAATGGCCCTTTGGATAAAGAGATAATTGCACCCCTGGGTCCCACCTTCTACTGAGTTTTTGGGCCCCTTTGAAGTAACACGTAACAGGTTTGAGCAGTATGGAAAATTTATCTCAACTCTTATTTGAATATGAAAAGGCTTGGGACCCTCTTGGAAATATTTGGTGGAAAGTTAAATTTTCAATATCACACGTAAAACTAATACTATTGGTAACAAGTTTGATTGTTTATTGTGTAGCAATAAGGCGTCGGCTGGTTGAGCAACTGAAACATTCTACTGGATTGGTTCTGTAACTGTAGGCAGTTAACAGAGTATACGTTTGCCACAAACGGTGTAGCTACGAGATGAGGGATTTTTTTTTTCCTACCGATGGCCATCTGCGAGCAAGTAAGTTAATTCTGCATTGGAGGGGAGGGAGGGAGCACAAGTCAAGTTGCCCGGCAGCCTCTGGCTTAGCAGATATTGTTGCATGATGTTACTGGAAACCAGACTCTGTTTTGTAAATAAAATTTTTGAAATAATTGAATTTCTGGGATTTTACAAAATTTCAGGAGCAGAGAGAGGGAGAACATTGCGCGGCCGCTGCACCACTCTCGGGGGCGATACAGATGATCACGGATATCGGTATTTCTTGTAGGCTTCGAACTGTTGAGATTAGCAAAAATTAGGGTTTGTGGTGAATGCACACAAACAATCTTGCGAGGTTAGGCTAATGAGGCTGTAAAGTTTTTACATTTCATTATAGTTTCCTGTCATTTTGTTGAAAAGAAACTCATTCATTTAACGAACTGGAACGATTTAATTTTCATGTGTCAAACTTCCCCAACCTAATATCTTGGCTTTCTACGGAAAAACCTTTTTTTTTTGGTTCGATGCCCTGTGGAGGCGCATAGTGGTTGGGATTCTACGTTAAACTGTAGGTCCAGTCCCGATTAGCCTTACTGTGCAGAAAGTGGACTTCAAACATCAACTTAAGCAATCAAATGCTACAGAATATTGGAAACGATTGTGGAAGTAACTTTGAAGCTTAGAAAAACAAATATTACCTGTTCGATCTCGCCCGAACACCTCTCACTCTTTTATTTCGTCATTTTTCACATTCGTACTTACATATTCTGCATTGCGAAAGATTCTTTAAGGTGGTATTTTGCTTTTGTCACGAAAATAATTTCAATTTTTCACATTACGAGTAATTATTGTTCTTACTTTTTTCGCTTCCGTAACACACAATATGGCGGGCAGCTTCAGTAGCGTCGTGGATCTTCAGTGGGTATGCAGTGTTTCCAACCTTCTTAACAGAAAAATGCCCCACATTCACGTATAGCCCCAAAAATCATTCACTCATAGCCCCACAAACCATTCACGGTAAGGTTAGGCAAAACAGTTAAATCTTCTTGCAAAAAAAAAAAGTGTGGTTGGAAACATTGACAGGTGGTTACGTCATCTAACGTACGCAACATTCGGTTCACGTAAAGGAAGCAAATAACAGCAACGGCAATTGTGCTTCGGAGAGATATTTTTCTTCAAAAATACATGAATTCCAGGTCAAATAGATTCCACTATGGAACAAAATACCTCCACGAACTTTGGAAATGCTACAGAAACTCATTTCCGTAAGTAGTTTCTTTTGTAAATATGAAGAAATGCGTTCGGGCGAGATCGAACAGTTACCAAACTAATTTTCACAGTTAAAACCTCAATATGGTATATTTACCACAGACATTACGATTTGACAACTAGCTTACATGAGCAATCGTTCTTGGTTTCCGGTCGACTCAGACACGGAGATTTAGCTGGTACGAAGGGGTTTTCATTAACAAAGAACCAAATAAGAGTGCATGGAAGGGAAATATCGTTCTCCAGGCTGTATGGAATCACTTAAACAAATAGAAATCGAACATCTCTTCGGGACACTTTCGAAACCAATTCAGTACAGAGCTGGTGATCGTTAACGCCCCCAGAAGTGGAGTCCCATATCTACACGCAGGACTGCCCAACTCGGCAACAGCGCCAACTTCTGTCTATTTCATGGCCGTGTTTAAAGTGCTCACGACACGCTGGCTAGAATGTAAATGTTGCAGTATTTACTATTGGAAATCGGCTCATGTAGATAACATAAATTATAACATATTCTCAAAACCAGAAGCCATGGGTCTGGACTCCTGAGAGAGCATTGCTGTTTCGTTGACGTTCTCGCAGGAGCAGCGCCAAGTGTGGGACACAAAATCAAGTCAACCCACGCTATCAAAATCCAATTGGCAAACTTTCTGATCAAAATAGAATTAACTTGCGTATTTAACAGTGAAATATTGGTTAACCTTACTAGATTCGAATTCAGGATCTCTTAATTACGAATGTCTAAATCAAAATTTAACACATTTGCAATGTAAAGTTAGAATTTGTACAAGTTTTTACCGCGACATTTAAACTCTTTATTATATATTAATTACTTATTCATACACAGATAATTTTACAGATAACGTAATAATGAGAATACAGCAGGAGTGTATATTATAGGCTAGCTAGGCTATCTGCGAAGCCTGAAGTCTAGAGAATAAAATACAGGAGAAAAATCGATCAGAAATTGTAAATATTATTATTCATATCAGTGAGATGATGATGCTGATTCTGGAGTTGGCAACCTTATTTCCTATGAGTTGGCAACCTTATTTCCTATGAGTTGGCAACCTGATTTCTTATGAGTTGGCAACCTGATTTCTTAGGAGTTGGCAAACTGATTTCTTAAGAGTTCTATTCATAGCCTAGGACCACGTGACATAGTGAGATAGCCCAGATCTTGGATTCAGTATACGCCACTGGAATACAGTATATTAAAATATAATGGTCCACCCGCACGAGAAAGCCTGGTGCCACAAATGGGGTCTCGCCAATTAACCCGAGATTATTAAAACTACGTAAAATAAATGCAATCCGGAAAATTAAGTCACGGGAATTGTTATACAAAACTTTCCCCATTTAAGTATCCAAATAAATATGTAAAATAAACACAGAGATTTTCAGCTATCATTATTAATGAGACACTGAAGTTTAGGGAAGTCTCACAGTTATTCCGATTCAATACGTGCTGCTATGTGCAACCAGTTTTTTCGACCAGTCAAATACTGTACGCGATTATGTAACTCTGTACGCATGGATTTTTAAATGTAACGTACGTAAACTTCATGTCAAATAAGGGTTACATTTATTAACGGAAATTGTCTCAGAATGATAGAAATTGGCATTATCTGGCTACTGCAAAAGATATGAGCTATTTTCCCTTACAAAAATGTAGTTAGCCGTTATCTTTCATTCACGAAACTGCAGAAATTTGACTTATGTAATAGTTTGATTTAGCTGTTTAAAGGGGGCACGAGTTACATTTACACAATGTTTCTGCATGGAGCAAGTTAAGCAATCCACACACATATTATGTAATTTTACGAATAAAATAAACATTATATTGGTTATATCGAAACGGGAAATACACATACTTTACCCATTACTTCCTACCAGGGTCAGCACAAGGCTCATGACCTGACCTCGCCCTGTCTAACATCATACGGCGCTTGCTTGCTTGGTTTCATTTATGGCCTTCACCTGTTTTGGTGACTTTTGGCCAAGTTGAGACTCTCACTTCTCTTCTTACCTCCCCCCCCCCCCCGATCTAAATTGTGTGTTGGGTAGTTCTGTTAGTTGATTCTAGACGATCACACAATTTGGGAATGTTAGTACACAATTAAACATTTACTATTCTTCACTCCTTCGAGGCACACCGAGGGGTCTTCTTACCGGGTATCTTGTGCTCTGGTGGTGATGAAAACAAAAACTCGTAGAAAATTATATACACAGAGTTACATTTTATTACATAAATGTCGGTGGTGGTATTTTTTAATATTTTTTTTTTTATATGGTGATTTGGGATTTCTTTATGAACTTACTAATACTCTTCAGGATGTGTGGATTTTGTGTAAAAATGAGTGTATTTAGTTCAGTGGGTGTGAGAATTTTCAATTGATTTAATCTTTCAATGAGTATGTCTCTCTCATGTTGATGAAAGATGCATTCAAACATGTGTTCTATGGATCCAATCGCCTCTCCACACTGACATAAATTTGTGGGCCATTGTCCTATTCGATGTAAGAATTCGGGTGTTCGAATATGTTGAGTCCGTAAATTGGTAATGGGAATTTTTGTATTTCGGGGTAGGTTCAGTACATTCCACCAAGGTTGGTCCTTTATCGTTGGATAAAATTGGTGGTGTTTCTTACCTGTTGTTTGGGATAAAATGTCGTATTGGTTTTGCCATTCGTCCTTAATTTTTTGTTTAGCTCTTGGTAATAGTGCCGTATATGGTAGAGGTAGTGTTTTACAATTTTTGCCATTGGTAGGTTTGGCTAATTTATCTACATATTCGTTTCCTAAAAACCATGGGTGATGGCCTGGTATCCATTGTAACCTGACTGTTCTACCTGCCCTCTGTAATTGTGTTAATATTCTTATGATTTGGCAACAATAATAGTTAAGGGACATATTTAGAGGGGTTTGTAAAGCTTGTAGGGCTGATTGGGAGTCAGTTAGTATAACGACTATGGTGTAGTCTGTGTGACATATGTATATCATAGCTTGAAGAATCCCATAAACTTCTGCATCAAATATAGTGAACTGTGTTGGTAAGCTAAAATTCTGGCTGTTGTTGGTTGCTTTATCATAATATGCACTACCTACATATTCTGGTGTTTTGGATCCGTCAGTGTATATACGTTTATATCCCGGATACTGCTCAAAGATTTCTTTACTGTGGTTATAACTGGTTAAATTTATGTGTGGATGGTAATTGTATAGTATGTCGAATAAGATAATTGGGGGTGAGGTTGTTTGAATTATTTGTGTTATCTCTGCTCTATGTTGTATCCATGCTTGCAGAAGTTGTGATCGTGAGTGTTTGACTGTGCGGTTTCCAGTGTTGTATATTTGTGTTTGTTTGCTGAGGATGTTTGTGAATCGGTTGTATTGTTTCCCGTACGTTTTGAATAGATATTTTGTTGCTAACCATTTTATTCGTAAGTTATATGGTGGCTCCCCTGTAGCTGCATGTATTATTTGTCGAGTTGTTTTCATCATACGTGTGCATATACGTAATATCTGTCGTTGTTGCGTTTCTTATCTGTTGATGTGTGTGGGTGCTGCACTGCCATAAAGTATAGCTCCGTAATCGAGTTTTGCTCTATAATACTTTTTATAAAATAATAATAGGGTGTCAGGGTCGGCTCCCCATTCTAATTTGCTGACTGCTTTAAATTGTTGTATGATCTTTTCACCTTTTTCATGTATATCTTTAATGTGTGCTTTTCATTGCAATTTGGAATCTAGCTTCAGTCCCAAATTTTTAACTATAGTTTCTGGGGGGATACCCGGTACTTATCTGAGGTTTGGGAAATTTTGGTGTATTTTCTTCCTAGTAAAATAAAGATAAGCTGATTTGGATGATGATATCTCCATTCCATTTTCCCTCATCCATGTTGATATGTTATTGTAAAAATTAACTGCCCTGCGTTCGCATTCTTCTGACGTTTTCCCTATGATTAGGCAACTGAAATCATCTGCATATTGTATGATTTTTGTATAATCCGATTGGAGTTTGTGTATCTCTGGTGTAGATATTAAAACATAATGGACTCAGTTTACTACCTTAGGGCAATCCTTGTCTTATCGTATATGGACCTTTGTAGCCTATGGTAAATTTGAAATATATGTTTCTGTGTGTTAGTAAGTTTATTAAAGTCTGTTTATAACTAGATGAGATGGGTGTGTCTTGTATTTTATTTTCCAGCACATTCAGTTGCACATTGTCATATGCTCCTTGTATATCTAAGAATAAAACGATAGCATGTTGATTTTGTAAAAGTGTATTTCTAATGTATTGTATTAATATTGTTAATGCATCTATGCAGCTATATCCCTTACGGAAGCCTAACTGGTGGTTATGAAAGAATATTTGTTTTTCTAGTTGCCACGCAATTCGATTGTGTAAGATGTGTTCGAATTGTTTGGTGATACAAGAAATTAATGCGATTGGCCGATAGGATCCTACTTCGTTTGGGTTTTTGTTTGTTTTTAGTATGGGAAGTATGATATGTTTTCTCCATTCTTCCGGTATATCTCCTGTGTTCAGTATATTCGTAAAAATTGTGCGCAGATGGTGTTTCATGATCGGTGACAGTTTTCTGAGGCTATTATAATCAATGCCATTTTTTGGTCTGTTTAAGGTTTCTTGTAATTCTAATTCATCAATTTATTTTTGTTCTGTTTGTAAGTTCCTTTGTACATTTTTTTCATAGTTTCAAAAGGAACCGTTGGGGGAGTGAATTTAGTTATGAATTTTTCTTGCCATTCATTATTAATAGGTAATTGTGTGTTTTGATTTGCTTTAGTTATTAATTCTGTTACAGACTTCTGATATTGATGTGTCTTTGGAAAGGCTTTAGCAAAAATCTCTCCATGCTATGCGTTTGGCTGCCTTAAATGTTTTTCTTGCCTGCGCTTTGGTTTGTTGTACTTTTATCCAATTTTGTGGTGTGGAATTGTATTTATAAATATGCAACGCTGCTACACGGATTCTCTTGGCCCGCGTACATTCTCTTGTCCACCAATAGATGGATGGATATATTATTGTTGGACGTGGTAGTTTGTGTGCTTGTAAGATGTTTAGTGTTTGGAATATCAACTGTTGTAGTGTACTGTACGTGATGTCTCTTCGTGTGTTGTTGTTGTGTTCGTGAATTATAATTTTGGATTCCAAGATGGTATTGAATTCTTTCCAGTTGATCTGTGAGGTTTTCCAGTGATATATATCTGGATGCGTTAAGTTGGCTTGTAATGTTGGTCCTTCGATTGTTTGTGTAAGACATGGGAAATGATCGCTACCATGAGGTTCTGAGGTAATATCCCAAGATAGTTTAGTTGCTATTTGAGTAGTAGTGAACGTTAAATCTATTGCTGAGGTATGTAGGCCAGAATGGCTTAGGTAAGTGTGTTTTCCAATGTTTAAACATGTGAGATCGCATTCTGTAGCCCATTCGGTGATTGTTTGGCCTAGGTTATCGGCTGTTGGGTGGCCCCACAGGGATGATGAGAATTGAAATCCCCCACGTATATAACGGGGTTATTTACTTGTTGATGTAGGTCTGTGAATAATTTCAAAGGAATTTTTTGGTTATTGGGATGAGAATGTATGTAGATATTTATTATTGTTATTTGTTTTTTTCCCATAATACATGTAATTCCCATTAGTTCCATAGGGAAGTCCTGGGGTATGATTTGTGGTTGCATGATGGGGAGTTGTTGCGCTTGGACCGTATGGTGTATCATTGTAATTATTTTTCTGTCAGAGGCCTCCCACTGAGGGGAGTACGTTATATAACCTTCAATTGTATATATTCTGTACTTTTCCCCCCAAGATTCTTGTTACCAAATGACTTTGGGCTGGTGTTTGGTAACTAAAATTAGTAGTTCTTCCCATTTTGCGGATGTCGATTGTATATTCCAGGACAAAATAAATATGTCAGTAGGAGAGGCTTTGGAATGTAGTATTGTATTATGTGGTTTCGCCATTAGTAAGTAAAGATATAACTAGCTGCATTAGATGTTGTAAGAGTTGTCTCATTTCTGGAATGGTTAATAGTTGCTGATTTTCTAACCTGATTCCTATGAGATTGTTTAATTGGGTTAGGGTGGTATGCAGAGTATTTGGTTGTATAGTGGGACGTAGAGATTGTGTATTGCCTGTGGGTACTTGTTTTGTCTGTAGTGTTTCGTGTTGGATTGATGGATTTTTCCTCTTCTCTATGATGTGAGGTTGTGGGTTGTTCTTCTGATTGAATCTGTTGTAGTATACAATCTTTCTGTTGGGTGGTTTGATCTATGGGTGTTGGCTGGTGATGAAGTCTGAAGTTGGGTCCCAATTTATTTAGGCTGGTTGCATATGAGCGATGTGTTACGGGTGGTATGGCTTTCCAGCACGTAACGTACGTGTCTTGTCTTCTCGGTCTATGGTCAGGTTCTTTGGGTTCTGGCGGAGTAATTTATTTTCGTTGTAGTAGGTCTGTTCTGCTATCCTTGCTCAGTGGGGGAAAACATGTGGAGTTTTTGGCTGGTGGGGTTGTGTTTTGAAAATTTGGATTGTAATATCTTATTTTTGCTTGTTGGTATGATAGATTTTCTTACGCCATTAATCTTGCTATTTCTCGTTCGATTTTCCACATGTTGTATATTTTATCATTGGCGGAGTGTACACCCCCCCCCCCCGCAGTGGATGCATTTCTGGGTGCACGAGTATGATTCGTTGTGTTTCAGATAACCACAACTGGGACATTTTGGCTTGCTCTTGCTCTGCTTTTTTAGATGTCCAAATAGGTAGCATTGTGTGCATTGTTTTACATTTGGAACGCTAGGTGTTACTTGCACCCTATTTATTCTTTGAATTAAATGGTAGAATATTAAAAAATATCCTGGTTCCTGTATTTTTCACTCATTTTTTCGATCTAATGCATATTTTACATTGATTACTATGTTGGATTACAGAACCAAGTGAACTTTATTTGCTATGAACAAAAAAAATAACAAACTTCCTGCTTTTTTGCAACTTGAAATGAAGGATGTTAATTTAATTACCGACGCCCATGGAGAGATCGCTTATCAACAACCAAAAGGCAGATGCTTTATAATATGATTATAAATACTTCCAAATTTTAAATTTAATCAACACATGTGCGTTAGACAATTATAATTTTCGAAACACGTAAAATATTTTCATTTGATTTGATGAAGTGCCGACTGCAGAACCTACTACCGTACCACGTGTTTGTGTCCAATCTTTTCGCCTTACTGCCTAAATCCACTGATTTGTACGTGGTGCAGAGTCAGAAGACCTTGCTAGAAGGTTGAAACGTTACGTTTAGTTTATGTTTTATAATAAAATAAATTTCTGCCTTGGTCAGCATATCGTATCGTACCCAAGGTATTGGGTAGGATGTATAAAGTCTTAGCATAGCAGGTATCAGAGAAAGGAATGCTGAATAAGTAATCAGGCAAAGGTCGGGTGATTGACTTGGAAGTCGTATGTGGCATGAGTGTTGGAATTGTCAGGAGGTGTGAGCAGTTGGCGAGAATACGAGAGAGAGTAAGGACTACGGATTGTGAGAGAGGAGCAAAGTGGGGAACGACTATTGGACGATGGTGTGTGACAAGAGACAAGTGATAGTTGAGAGGACAAGCTAGGAACAATCTCCATATATTTGTAAGGCAAGTAATATCCTTTTCTTAACCAATCCATATCGGTTCAGTCACGGAGAGTATAAAACCCATATCTAATCTAAGTTAATTTCTATCGCCATTCCTTTAAAAGGTAACCTCTTGCATTTGTCACATTTAGGCCAAGCGAGTGATAACCATCTGAGAGATGAATAACAAATAACTACATCACCCAATTAAATCTAGAGGTTCTAGGTTCGATCCCAAACGCAGCATGGGAGTTGCGTTACGTGGTGGAGGCTGCTTAGGGCTTCTCATCCATTTTTTGCAAATGCGATGAGAAAACACTGCAGTACGTGAAATACTGCGATTTTCATCTATTTCATCCCGAAATATGATGAAAATAATAGAGCCTTCTAGCTTTTCAAATTACGTACGTGCGATATGGCGCCGGAATTTTCACTTGTTAGCGCTTCACGTTGTGTTAATCAATTGTTACCAAAGATCAAGAAAAGAAAGCAAAAGGTAGGCCTAGCAATATGCTACGCGGTAAGGCGCAAATAAATAAGAGTAGAGTTTTAACTAGGTTATTCGGCGATTGGCTTGTGAAAAGATGAGAATTAACATTAGGATGTTGCATAAAGGTTGGTTAAATATTTTAAAGATGTGTTCGGTACTGTCGTCACTCTGTTACGCGATTGTTGAACTAACTTATAAAATTTCCGGGAGAGTAAACAATTGAATTGCTGATAATGTCCTGTCAAAGCCACGGGGGGATGAGAAAAGAAAACAAGCAACTTAGTGCTAATTTTAAGCTAATCAAGCATTTTTCCTGCGCATAGGCTAATCATAGAATCATGGCGCAATCTAGATTTATCCACCCCAACGTTCTCGAAACTATCCAGTTTCAAGGTAACATTCACGAGGATGTATTAAAATTCATTGACAAATTTGAAAGTTTAGCTATTCTTAATGAGTGGAATGACTCAAAGAAAAGGCAATTGCTACCGGCATTTTTGGCTGATTCAGCATTGGAATGGTTCAATACTTGGAGTCGAACTCAGGAAGCACAGGATATAGATTTTGTAACTTTAAAAACTAAAATTGTGGAAGAATTTACGGAACCGGGGGACACTTTTCAATTAGAAGAACAAATCAGATTACGCTTCCATCAGGAAAATGAACCTGTTTCAAAATATGTAAGAGAAAAACAGTTATTGTTATTAAAATTAGATCCTGCCATGGACATTAGTGAACAAATTAAGCAAATAAGCGGGGGTTTACAACCTAACTTTATGAAAGAAGTTTATAACAGGGAATATGATTCAGTGCATGAAATGTTACGAGACCTGAAACATGTTGAACAATTCAAATATCTCGTGCAAAAACGTAAAATTCTAGAAACTGAATGTGAGACAATGAAAGCTCTGTCGTGTTCTGAATCGAGTCGAGCCTACATGCCGACTCAGCAAGCTATCACGTTGCAGCGCACGGTCAATGGTCATGTTGACATAAGTTATTCTCAGGCTAATCGGGAGATCGAGGAAAGATTAAATGCACTGCAACAAGACCTTGATCAATTGCAGTCGAACGCGGGACTCCAGTCTCATGAGTCAGATTTAGTTTCGCAATTTCAGAATCTTGAGGCTAAAGTAAATGCACTTGCAGAACATCGGAAAAAACATTCATTCACTGAGTCATCATTCTCATATACAGTTAGAGAAAATGAACATAGAGATAGAAATAATAGGAGAACCTATTATTATAATAGTAATCATAGAGCTCAGAATAGAAATACTTGGCATAACAACCACAATAATAATCTCGACACACAGTCGCAAAGCTCGCACAGGGGGCGATGGCGCAATGGCGGTAACCCTCGATTTCAGCGTTCGCACTTTTCATCTTCATCGCCGCGAACATTTTTGGAGCAACAACAGGGGCGCGAAGATCCAAATAACCATACTAATCAGGTTGTTAATGCAAATTACTCTACTTTTCGTAAGAACAGAAGCAATTTTAAACGAGTAAGACCTGCATATGACGGGGACCTAGGTGTAGAACCTACGGGGAAAACTCTAACGGTCTCTACTTTTCCTTCTGAAGATCTGATTTACATCAATGTGAAAGTAGATGGGGAAATTCGACAGTTCATCCTGGATAGTGGAAGTCAAATTTCGGTAACGGGAGATAAGAACATACCAGTCAATGCCAAGCGATTTAATATAAATACTGCGATTAGAGGGGTCACTAATAGTCAACTGACGGTTAAGGAAATTGTGTTACTACCATTTTCTATACATAACCAAACATTTGTTCATCCATTTAGAATCGTTAAGGATTTTAATCAAGTTACCATATTAGGAAATGATTTCTTGAAGGGACAAAAGGCTATGTTAGATTTTGAGGAAAATAAGCTTACATTGCATAGATTCGGTACACCTCCTAGAAACCAAATTAAAAATGAGAATAAGAAAGCTTTTGACGTGTCAATCAAAGTTTCCCATTTATTACAGCATGTTTTGCAACCAGAATATGTAGCTGCTAAAAAGATAAAAGTGAAACCCAGGACACATTTGTGCATTCCATTGAAATTGGCTAATTCATATGACAAAGATAGAACCCTCTTGGAACCGGACCTACAGTTTCAAGAGAAAACGGGATTGATGGTTGCCAGAGCAATTATCAATCCGGATTCGAATCTCATTTGGATCACAAATCCTTTAAATTATAATGTTACAATTAAGAAAGGCACTATTATCGGGAAAGCTGAAACATGGGATAGGCCAATCATGAGTAACAATAATGATGAGAATAAGGATGAAATTGGTGAACAGGCACAGGTTTTCGCGACGGAAGAGTCAGGGAACGTCAGTGACGCACGGGCGGACCCTAGTCGGTTTGATGTGAATCCGAATTTGGAACCCCAGCAAAAGGAGCAACTTTTGGCTGTTTTAATGAAATATCCACATGTTTTTGCGTGGTCAAAGGATGATATAGGTAGAGCGACGAATTATAAACATAGAATTCAACTAAAAGATGACACAGAATTTCACTTAAAATCCTACCCGATTCCAGTCCACCTTCGTGATGAAATTAAAGATCAGATTGAGACTTTATTAAAGCAAGGTGTTATTTCTCCTACAAAATCACCCTTTAACTCTCCAGTTATCCTTGTAAAGAAGGCAAAGGGGGGTTATAGATTATGCCAGGATTATCGCAGATTGAATGTTTCGTCTGTATTTGACGCTCTGGGTGTGAATAACATCAATGAAATATTATACAATATGGGGGGCAAGAAATACTACTGTACGGCGGACTTGAAGAGCGGATTCTTTAATATTCCTCTCACCGAGGACAGTAAGAAATATACAGCATTTACAATACCAGGAATGTCACAGTATCAAATGAACGTCGTGCCACAGTGCCACGTCAGTTCATCAAGTGCGATGACTCGTTGCATTCACCTGGCTTGCTCAAATTTAGATCCCAATCACTTTGCGCATTATGTGGACGATTTGTTTTGCTTTGGAAATACCTTTGAAGAAATGATCGTAACTCTGGAGAAAATGTTACAATGTTTACAGGCCGCGGGATTGAAACTTGCAATAGAAAAATGTCACTTCGGCTACACTGAGATCATTGCTTTAGGACATAAAATTTCAAAATTTGGCTATCGGATCAATGACAAAATCATTGATTCTATCAAGAAATATAAGACACCGACAACTGTGAAACAAGTTCGCACATTTCTCGGATTAACATCTTATGTCAGGAAGTTTTTAAAATCATATTCCGAGATGGCACTTCCCTTGCAAAAATTGATAGGAAAAAAGAAGAAATTTCTCTGGGGGGAAGAACAGCAAACTGCGTTTGAGAGGTTGAAAGAGGCTTTACTTACAGCTCCTGTATTAATGGCATATGATCCATCCAAAGAAGTAAGGGTATATACGGATGCAAGCAGTAAGGCTATTGGCGCGGTGATTTTACAACCGAATGCGAACGGTGATTTTCAGCCTATTTCCTATTGCAGTAGAGTTTTAAAAGACCATGAAACTCGACTTTCAACCATCGAGCAAGAATTGTTGGCAATCATATACGCATTTATGTCATTCAGATTCTTTTTACTTGGGAGACATTTCGAATTATTTACCGACAATCAAGCAATCACATTCATTCGATCCTCAACGCAACTTTCAAACAAATTATTTAGATGGTACACGTTGATGGCCGAGTTCGATTTTACGCCAATTCACTGCAAAACTACACAAAATATGGCGGATGCTATCAGCAGAGAAACAGAACATGATC
Organism: Lepisma saccharinum; assembly: GCF_977018435.1. NCBI lineage: Eukaryota > Metazoa > Arthropoda > Insecta > Zygentoma > Lepismatidae > Lepisma > Lepisma saccharinum. The sequence continues at coordinate 32,241,584 of NC_139251.1, read as the reverse complement.
CACAGGGAGAAGACGAGGAGCTTCCAGAGCCACGTACATTGTTATTGTTAGATGAGACAATTGATGTTGCTATACACCAACGAGAGGATTCCTTTTTTGGAAATATCATCAATATTTTGGAAGGAAAAGAAGACGAGGGGGGCAACAACCCACCCAACCCCTCCCTGCAGAGGCAAGCTTGCTATTATGTTATGGAAAATGGACTTCTTTATAGACAACATAAACTGGGAGCTACGACTAAAAAATTATTATGTATACCGAAGTCACTTCGCAACACTGTCATTGAGACATTGCATAGTTTACCAGCTGGAGGAGCGCATTACGGCTTCACAAAAACATACAAAAATGCACTGGATAGGATTTACTTTCCATTCATGAAGAACCATATTCAGAAAATGGTCAAGGAATGTGTAATTTGTCAGCAGAATAAACGCATAAAAGGAGCACCATATGGAGAACTTTTAACGTTCAACTCACAGAAACCATTCGATAGAATCGCTTTAGATTTTAGCGGACCGTATCCACCAAGTGGTTTGCTCCGCCATAAATACATACTAAGTGCAATCGATCATGGTACTCGATTTTTAATTGCTCAATCAGTAGCAGATACTTCAAGTGAGACAGCAGCTAACTTCCTTTTTGAAAATTTAATTCTACGCTACGGATGTCCGTCTCATTTAGATACAGACAGAGGTACTTCATTCACAGCTAGTTTATTTAAAGAACTATCGGAGAAATGTGGAATCCATCTGAAATTCGCTCCAGCAGCTAATCACAATTTAATTGGATTATTGGAACGATCACATGCTATTTTACAGGGACTTATGAAAAACTTCGTGAATTCAAAACACACAGACTGGCTTTTATACTTGCAATCGGCAGTGTGGTCGTACAATGTTAATTACCAGGAGAATTTGAGGAACAGTCCATTTTTTCTTCTTCATGGATTTACGCCTAGATTAGTCTGGGAGAGCGGACTACATTTAACGCCCAGTATGAATGTAAACAACGAGATGAGATTCAAGATTCTTGAAAAAGCACGTGCAGCAGCTTATGAGTCTTTACAGAAACGCCACCGACAAGCAAAAAAGTACTACGATAAACGTCATCAGTCCATTGAATTTACGCCAGGAGAATTGGTTCTAGTATACGATGGCAGTCATCGTGTACACACCGCTAAATGCTTTTCGGGAGTATTTAAAGGACCTTGTAAAATTATAGCAAAGGAAAATCCCAATGTGTACAAAGTGGAATATAAGACAAAACGAGGACAGACAATCGTAGACTCAATTTCGATCCAGAGATTGAAGAAATACTACGCTTCGGAACACGGTAGTGGCGATGAGAATGTAAATGGTGATGATGAGACTGAAGAACAGGAACAGTCAGGAGTGAATGAGTGAGAACATACCTTCTACCCTGTACGTAACTTTCTTTTCAGTACTCTGATGCACTAAATAAATTTTACGTCTTGCAAATATTTTTTTAAACTAACAAACACTAAAATTATGTGAAATATTATTGTTTAGCCCTTAATAATTGCACGGAAGTGTAAAACTAGTTATTACCACACTAAAATCATTAGTTATAACACGTAGACATCGAGGTTTCATAATAATGAACAACAAGTACAGTGACGCGCAAAAATAATAATAATTAATATTATTGTATTCACGGATAGTGAACAAAGGGAATGTTGATGAATATAAATTGCGCGCAAGGAATTTTCCTCAGATTTCTGTAGGCCTGCAGAGAACTGATGGAAATAATCTTTTGTGAACTACAAAAGATTAATAGTGTAAGTCAATAATAGACTTTAGTATTTTTTATGAATAAAATGTGTTAAACACATTCGGTAAGGAAAATGAGAATTAAAATTCTCTATGATTTAGCGTGGTTAGTCAAAATAGGGTTAAACAAGTACATATTTTAATATTTCAATTGTTAAATTTAAGATAATTACATTTATAATTTTAATAACTAAATAAATGACAGAAATATGAGATTATCAGTTTTATAAGTTTTAAATAACGTTAAATAAAGAGAACAGTTATAATAAGAGCTGACTAGGCATACAGTCAGTAAATTATTCAATTAAACGAGCTACAGATCAATAATAACTAAATAAGAGCGATAATAAGAATTATAATATAGATAATTATAATAACGAAGAGAATAGTGAACATATTGAGTTCTTTGATATTTATAATAAAATGTATCACATGGAAATAATATAAATATTAAGGTTATCTTTATAATTATACGCATTTTACATTGAGATTTAATTATTTTGTATATTTTTCTTACATAACTTTACATAAAAGCTAGATTTGAAATCTAATACGAAGATTAATAAGTCAATTAAGAGCATAGGAGAAGTTACAGCTACGATCGTGAGTTATCAGCAGCCACTTGTCAGATTTTATTAACAATTTAACGACACAGTCATGAGATGAATTACGACAGTCTTGAAGGAGTATCTTTCATTAAACACGTACATTACATTGATCCATCTAATTTGGGATATTTCATTCCAAATATCACTCAATTAGTTTATTGAATGTTATAATCAAGTTACTTAGAGTACTTCCTAAGATATTTTCCCGTATTGTAAAATCCCACTACCATAAAATTTCCCTCACATGTATTTCACATTCTGAAAACGATATCGCAAATCAGCTTCGAACGTCTTCATGGTAAATTATCTGTTGTCAGCAAAAGGATAAAGTTCAACCGGGGTGCAACGGAAATGTCCTTCCTCCTTAAGCAATGGGGAAACTTGAGTTACATTCAGAAAGACCGAACAACTGAAGAAATATGCAAGTTAGGCATTCTATTAGTTTCTTGCGGCAACGATATCTACCTACATCGGTAGGAGCAAAATTCTCTCTTGACATGAAGTAACTAACACGTTGCAAATTAAACAGCATATATCTCACATTCCACATTAGTCGGGGAACTGAATAAACTGCCGACAGAGCATTCTTTCAACTCAGGCTATCGACTTCAAGGATACAAAAGAACATGCAACCTTATGTCCGTTCAGAACGATATTTCTTCATCTGGCAACATTTGGAATATAAATTGCAATTAAGTTTTCATTTTTATGTCATTTAATTTTAGGTGATTATATATATATATATATACATATAGTTACACACTACCAATTGTCAACTTTCATTTTTTTTTCTCTCCATATTTTTTTTGTATACACAATTGTATATTATTTTCCTTGAATATTCTTAGGCTGATTACAATATCATTAGGGGAGAGAGAGTCAATAATGGACAACAAAATTTCGGATTCTTAGAATATTATTTTACGTATTCCAATTGTCATGGACACCATCAGCAAGTTGTGTATTTTACAATTAATCTCTATTAATGACGATATTTTATCAATATTATACAAACAGAAGGGCGATTGATCAACACATTATTTTTTAGTAATATTTAAAGTATTTCATTTCATTCAATTGTTATTTCTAAATATTTTCAGTCAATTTAAGAGTTCATATATTTTCAGACATCAATTATAATTTAAATTTTGCAGTAGTCTACAGTATACACTCATAACACTCTCAAGAGTATTTACAATATTACGTTCAATTCATATATAAAGTTCAATTGCTTTTAGTAATTATTAGTAGTTATATTTATTTATTTATTTTTCTCTTTTCAAGATTCTAATTATATTTGGTGTTTAAAGGATGGCATTAATTAGAATTTGGGTAATTTATAGTAAGAGTAAATGTTATGACTGAATCGGTACTCCTTTTCAAATTCCATTTCCTAAAATGTAACAACCCTCAACTACAAGATTTTTCATACTTGTAATATTTACAAGCACTATTTTTTTAAAAATAAGGGTGACTTAGAGGCGCCCTTGTCTCAACAAAACCTCTACACATACCGACATATTAAGTTCTCTCACGAACAACATTACACTAACGATCAGGAGGAAATGCCTGTTCGGTATATGATGCAAATTTCCTTTCCAAAACCTACCTGAATTGCCTCACAGATAATTCAAATTTTAACGGTGAAATGAACATTTTAACAATATTATGAAACCATGTTAACAGTCCTCAGTTCAACTTTTTCACAGATGTCAACGTCTAGAGATGGTCACCAGCTAAAACCTTGGAGAAATAAGAAATGAACACGATTTACACCTGAAGGACGCAGATAAATTATTTTGATCTACGAACTTTCTTAAGAATTTCTCAAGATTTTTATTTCTGAGATTTTTCTTTTAATTTTTCGACACGTCGAAACATGAATTACAATTAGACCTCTCATCAATTTTAATTACGCAGTTCAGCGAAATCAGTTGATAAGCACCAAATCGTTTAACACGGATCTCCTTCATTCTATTTTAATTAACTCCTACTGAAGTCAATTAGTAGTGAGACCCGATATTCAACGCTGATAATACATACATCGATTTGAAGGAATATTTACATACAACTAAATATTTCACATTCACAATTCGACGATATGCAGTTCTCTACTGTGCGTTTTTCATCAATGACAATATTTGTAGCTGCAAAGTTAATGCATCAAAGTGAAAAACATTTTTCACGGCCTCAAGGAACTACTATATACATATATACGTGGTTTGGTTCAAGAAGAAACTTCATTGCTATACGCAGAGACTATTAAGTGATGTTAACACGAGTAAAATTATGGTATTTTACTTGAACTCTTTATGAGAATCAGGATAACTCAAGGATTATTTTATGGACAAATGTTAGTGCTGTGATTTTATCTATCGAACACTATTATATTCTTATTTTCAAATACATAAATTCATGTACATATATATTATTACTCAAGGACAGTTACTGATACAGTGTATATATTTTGATTAACTTCAAATTTTCTAACTAAATATTTATTGTGATAGTTGACATATATTATAAATAAAAACGACAGCGATATTTACATGATACACTAAAGTAAGAGACGGTGAAATTTACGTCGATAATATGACATATGTGTGCAAGTGTAACTCGGATGAGTATCACAAACGTTGCTGATTTTGTAAATATTAACTTCCAAATACACAACAGTGTTGTACAGTGTCAGTGCTTGCAGGATCGATTACACTACTTCGCTAGTGTGTCATTGAGATATAAATTTTGACAAGATCCATTCTTGTGGAACAATGCTTTTATAATTTTCTCACGTGGTGTCAGAGTGTTGCATGCTTATGCACGAACTTCGCTACGTCATCATGTAGTATTGGAACTCAGATGTGTAGCGTAAGCCTCTCAATGAATACGCGCACGAGCAGATTGTCAAGTTAGCATAACAAACTCACGTGCCAGTGTTTACCTTTTATATGCTTTACGCAGACATGTATTTTTTTCTTCTCTTTGTTTCTATCGGGACTCGTGATATATCTATATTTTCAGGACCTATATTATTCCATTTACATATATTCTGGGTAATGGTATGTTATTACAATATTTTTAGTACACTATATTTTATAATAAAAAAAAATCTCTCCATAGAAAGGATCGATATGGAATACAACTTTAAATCTTTCATCTTTAGGTGAAAATCAAAGGATTTTCTTTAGGGGGTAGAGGAGCGTATCGTACCCAAGGTATTGGGTAGGATGTATAAAGTCTTAGCATAGCAGGTATCAGAGAAAGGAATGCTGAATAAGTAATCAGGCAAAGGTCGGGTGATTGACTTGGAAGTCGTATGTGGCATGAGTGTTGGAATTGTCAGGAGGTGTGAGCAGTTGGCGAGAATACGAGAGAGAGTAAGGACTACGGATTGTGAGAGAGGAGCAAAGTGGGGAACGACTATTGGACGATGGTGTGTGACAAGAGACAAGTGATAGTTGAGAGGACAAGCTAGGAACAATCTCCATATATTTGTAAGGCAAGTAATATCCTTTTCTTAACCAATCCATATCGGTTCAGTCACGGAGAGTATAAAACCCATATCTAATCTAAGTTAATTTCTATCGCCATTCCTTTAAAAGGTAACCTCTTGCATTTGTCACATTTAGGCCAAGCGAGTGATAACCATCTGAGAGATGAATAACAAATAACTACATCACCCAATTAAATCTAGAGGTTCTAGGTTCGATCCCAAACGCAGCATGGGAGTTGCGTTACGATATTGAGTTTTTCACATCATGGAAACAAGGCTTAATGGTGTTACCACTGATTTTTCCGTATCGGGTCTGTCTGAAAACAATGCATAGATACCCGAGAACAATTGTTTGTTCCTTATCTCATGTTGAAACCAAAAGCCACACAAATAATATATCTTTTTCAGAAGACACTGCCTTTACACCTTTGAATTCAATGTTGTTATTTTCAAAACCGGGAGTGCAGTCCTCGCCAGCACCAAGGAAGCACAGAAATGTAAACATCCGGTGAATAGCGCCCCTAGAACCGCGCAATGCAGGCAGATTTACGGAATGTCGGGATAGGGTCACATTCTCGATCTTTGCCATTTTGGAGGTGATTGGATCAGCACCACGCTCCTCCAGGTATGTCCTCGGGGGGAGTAGAAGATTTGGTCATTGGATAACCTGTTGTAAGCCAAGTCTATGTGATGCTCACTATTGATTGCTTCCATAGCTTTTGTGTCAGTAGGGGCGGGCGTGGGGAGCAGTTGCCCTCCCATTTTTTTGCCATTCTTGCCACCGCTCTATGCTAAACCTTATGTACCAAGGGTGAGAAACCACTCCCCGCCAGTTTGGCACCTTGCCCCACCCAGTTTTCGAACCCAATCGCCGCCACTGTGTTGTGTTATAGTATTTTTCTTTTTATGTTCCCCTCCTTTTTTCACTATTGCATAATATATTTACAAAGTACACTGAACGCATTTCTGAAAAGTATAAAACTGTTTTTATTTGCGAATGTTTGACAGTGCAATGTCGTTTCATGCATTGTTCCCCGAACCAAACCAACGAATGACGACCAAGTACCATGTACTCCTAATTACAATGCAGCAAAAATAACGTGACACTTTGCCTTGGGAGAAATAACGGAACACATTTCATTTCTCATCCACCCTCCTCCCCCACTCTATTTCCCCATCCCACTTTTTTAGCCAACACTTTCGCGAACTAATTTCGCAACAAAAAAATCCCGCAGTTTCATTTTCAATCTGATGCTTGCCCGCACATATTTATTTCGCCCCGTTGTCACCGCCGTCATGTGGCGCTGGCTGTTTCCGGTCTGTCATTTCCGCTTTCGTTTGCCCTGCAGCGCCCTTGTATGATGGGGGAAATTTCCCTCAAAAAAGGGAGGGAATTTGAGAGTGCGTGGAGATATAAAGTTATTTTGGATAATGTCGGAAAATAATGCATTGTCGCATGCGAGCGTGTAGATATTATACATCTGTATTACATATACACACCTGGCCTTTAAAATACAAACGTAGCCTATATGTTCTTGTCGGAACAGAGTTTCCGACAATCGTTAAGAATGTATGTGTAACTTTTTAAATTTTTCTGTGTCATCTTGTTGTTGTTTTAGTATAAAATGGCAGTTCAGTGCTGCATTTGAAAGTACCGGGTGTCTCAGAAGTCTTTCCCTGATTAGAAACTTTATTCATATCCGTTATATGCAAGGTAGAGATGTGAAAGTGGTGCCAAAATGTTGAAAAACTAACAAAGTTTATTTGTTGCAGGTTTGAGTAACGTGGCTGTAGTGTAGCAGCGTCAGTGCCCAGAAAACCGGAAATGTTCAGAAATCAGGAAAAAGCTCAGCATGTCCTCTGGTATCACGAGACCCGGTCACCAAAAACAGTGCAGAGGAACTTTCAAATGTACAGAATTCTTTCGTCTAGAATATCTGCTATCAATAAGTTGGTATTTAAAAAATGGAATTTATCTTCATTTGCAAATCCTGTCAAGTCCAAGAAACATTGTATGGAAAGATGCCACCCGATGTCAAGAACATTAATTCTGGATTCCTTGGTACTGACACTGCTACACTACAGCCACATTGCTAAAACCTGCAACAAATATACTTGGTTAGCTTTTCAACATTTTGGCACACTTTCACATCTCTACATTGCATATAGCGGATATGAATAAAGTTTGTAATCAGCGAAAGACTTCTGGGACACCCGGTACTTTAGGCAATTAAGTATTTTTTTTTCGACAGCATGAAAAATGCGTATTCGAAACAAATCATTTACAGGAAAGAAACATAATCGCGTCAAACATAGTCAATAGTCATTTTCTCCCTTCAACCAAAAGAACAGTGATTTATTCATACATCGAGAACCTCCCCCGCCTCCCAAAGCCCCACAATTTTTTTCAACAGCCTCCTAAATGTTTTCTTAAAGACCTACATTTGGTAATTTTGCCTCGAAATTTACACATACACCCCTAAATACGTACTTACACCCCTCAGGTGCAAAATTCTTGAAAAATAGAAACGTACGTAGTAAGATCATAGGCGTAACTTGGATGAAGCAAGGGGGGACACTCCCCCTCCCCATTTTTAGGTTTATGAAAATTTGCAAATTAGTCGTACGTTTGTTAAACTCCTGGAACCTGAGGGGCAATGTGACGAATATTATTTTATGATTTTGGGAATGTAACAGTTATTGATGAAAATAATCCTTGGGTGATATTTTTATGGGGTTGGAAACTCTTTGATTCTAGCTCCCCAAAGTTAAGCTCCACGTTCGATTCTGTCCAAACCCCCAAATGTAACAGTTGGGCTGAAAAGTTCATAGGCTGACTCATAGATGGCGTTACTAGAATTAAATCCATGTGATTTTTACTTAGTACTAACCTTCAAAAGATACGTTTATAAATTTCACAGCTGCAGGATAATTAGTTCGTGAGATATAGCATTGTGAGTGAAGGAAGCAGCTTTTGTTATTGTGAAAAAATGGATAAAAAAGAATTTCATGTGTTAATAAAGCATTGCTTTTTGGCGAAAAAAAATACTGTTGAAGCCAAGGCTTGGCTTGATAAACATTATTCGGACTCTGCACCAGGAAAATCAACCGTTGAGAAGTGGTTTGCTAAATTTAAACGAGGCGAAATGAGCATCGAAGACGATGCACGCAGTGGACGCCCCAAAGAGGCTGTTACCGACGAAAACATCAAAAAAGTCCACAAAATAATTTTAAATGATCGTAAAGTGAAGTTGATCGAGATAGCTGAGACTTTAAAAATATCAAAGGAACGTGTTGGACATATTGTGCATGAATATTTGAACATGCGAAAGCTGTGTGCGAAATGGGTGCCGCGCGTGCTCACAATCGATCAAAAGCAACAACATTTTGATGATTCGGAGCAATGTTTAGCGATATTCAACCGTAATAAAATTGCTTCCCCATCCACCATATTCTCCAGATCTGGCCCCCAGTGACTTTTTCCTGTTTGCAGACCTTAAAAGAATGCTCGCTGGAAAGAAATTTAGCACTGATGAAGAGGTAATCGCCAAAACTGAGGCCTATTTTGAGGCTAAAGAGAAATCGTACTATAAAAATGGCATCGAAAAAGTGTATGACCGCTATAATCGTTGTATCGCCCTCGAAGGCAACTATATTGAACAATAAAATCGAATTTTGTCAAAAAAATATTTTTTACTATGTTAGCCTACGAACTTTTCAGCCCAACTGTTAGGTCCCAAATTACTCCTATGAGTGAGATTATTTCAAATATTGTTGTTTGGTTTTTACAGGAAAGTATGTGTAACTACTAAGGAAGAGAGAGAGAGAGAGAGAGAGAGAGAGAGAGAGAGAGATGAGAGATTTGAGCGGCACTACTCTCTTGCCATTTTCTGCAGTTACAGTTCTGGTAACTTCTGCCTTAGTAGTAACGAGTTGATTTTGGTTATGAAGATTGCAACACTGCTGTGGTTTCTCTGGTCCAGCTCTGTGACAGTTTCGGACGGGACGGGAAGCTGAGTAGCGTTCTCTCCCTCTCCCACGGGAACCCAAGTGACAGACAGTCCGGAGGAGGCGGGGGAGACAAGTAAAGAGCGGGGGAAGGTTCCTGAGGTGTGCAAATTGAATCGTAGGCGCGCCGAGCAAGAAACATGACAGGTGGTGCCCTCCCGTGGACATGTCCAGAAATTAGCTGTCCTGCTTGGCCAATGGACACAAGTCATGGGGGAATCCGCGTGGAGGGGCGTCTTTCTGAAATTGGAATATGAAGTTGTCACCGAAATAAAAATCTGCAGGGAGTTTGCCCAACATGGGATTTTCCCCCATCCTTTTTTTGTCAGTCGACGAAAAATTACATCCCTTGTTTTCGCGTCCTGCAGTGACACGATGAACCCCTCCCCCTCATCGGACTCACACACACATCTGTACAAACAACAGAACCAACATGGGATGACCAGATCTCGACGCGTGTGTTTCGTGTAAAAATGTTGGATTCCTGTCGAATGCACTGAAGAGTTTGAAAATGCGAATTAGTCAACCCACTTTGGGATTTTGCCAAAGTCTGTTTTCCTCCACCCCACCCTTTTTTGTACTGTTTACCACGTTGAAAACTGCTGTGTATATGTCGTACTCGGTAATTTGTTTCAGTCTCTTTTTATTTCTATAAAAGTGTTCAGTAAGTATCATGGTTGGACCAAAGATGGCCGCCATCCGACTGCAACGTGCCTAATGTAATTTAGCGAGTAGTCTGTGAAGAGCAGACACTGACGCTGCTACAAGATGTAGCTGTGTTTAATTTGCATAAGCAATATAGCAGTGTTATTCTGTCTGAAGTGAAACACCTATGGAAACTGCAGATTGTGTTCCACAACGGGAAGATTTGCTTCTCTTATTGAACGGGCGTGAGAAATATACGAGGGCCATTTCAAAAGTATTTCACACACTATATTTTATATTTAAAAAACGAATTTCAGCAGGAAGGATTTTATATACGTGTACGTCCGTGGTTAACAACATCATAGCACCTCCCTATTGATAACATTAGTTAAAACTTGTTGGGTTAAGTTATGCAAAGTTAATACTCCCTCTGTCCCATAATTATTGTCCGGTACATTTTTGTTTGTTGTGTCATAATAATTGTCCGATATTCAAACTGTGACATTGGTGTATACAGAAGAAGAACATGAAACATGGGAATGAATCATACAACTTTATTACTCAAGGATCAGTACAAATTGTGCTTTCCATCTGCCTCTTCGTCTGTCATTCCTGTACTACCATTTTGGCATACCGGACTATAATTATGGGACAGAGGGAGTATCTAATTTCTTTTCATTTGTAGCTTCTCTTCAAAACATTTTCTCTTCCAAAATGGAGGCCCTTTACAGATGAAAGTCCGCATTCGTATCTTCCTCAAGTTCACTGTTGATGTAATCAAGTGTGGGATTTGAAAAAATTACACGCGTGGAATAATTATATGGCCCCAGACAGAGTTGTGTTACTTTTTTGATACTTGCGTTAGCAACCCCTTACTTTTTTGATCCGTGTGTTAGTAACCCGTTACTTTTTCAGAATTTGCGTTAGTAACAAGTTACATTTTTCGATTCTTGTAGGTATCCTGATTAGTATCCTGTCACTTTTTCATCGTTAGTAAGAGTAACATCTTACCGAAATTACATGAGTAATTGTTGATTGATTGATTGAGTTTCAAGTCCACTTTATGCACAGAGAGGCAAGTCGGGACTGAACCTACAGTTTGAAGTGAGATCCGAGTCACTACATATGTGCCTCCACCGGGTGATCCCTTGATCACAAGGCGACAACGTTACCATTACGCCATCGGGAGGCTACGTCAGATTTGATTTGAATTGATTTTTCTAGTTTAGCGTCGCTTTTCTGCCACTCTTTGCTAATCGCGACGGCGAGGATGAGTGATGATATGATGAAGCTGATGACTCGCAAAGGTCATCCATGCCGAGGCCGGGGTTCGAACCCGAAATCTCTTGCCATACATAGTGCGCTGCACTAACCATTCTCTCACGGAGGTCGGCGGGGAGGCTAAATGAATAACTAACAGTATTTTGTTACTTTACATGCCTCACCTTCAAAAATTCGAACTGGAGAATTTAGTCATCACGAAGAAATGTGATTTATTGTCGTTTTGAACTTGTAAAGTTACGTTAGAAAACCATGCACGGCAGAGAACAGATGTATACCTGTGTAAACAGTTAAACATTTTCATCGTATGACAAAGTACTGGTAACACGGTACATTTGGAAACAACCCACAAGATTGGGGTTCCCATTCATCACCCTTGATTTAATGCTTATATACAATAGTAGAAGCGAGGTTCATGCGAAGGAGATGTTGAAGTGGCGTGTGTGCTGTTGGAGACGGCATCCAGTTGGCTTTATCTCCGCACTGGACCATTTGCCGCGGTTCGCCGACGAGATGAGGAGACGCAACGAACAGTGCGATCCGTGGGAACAGTACACATTGCACTCACGGATTGGGAATGAGACACGCGACTCTGTATGAACTGGGAGTTTGCCGCTATCTGGAATCACAACAATAGATATATCTCGAGTGTGGCGAAGCTCTTGATTCGCTTCTCGCTAGCATCTGGTTGTGTTTTTCCAAGGGAATTGGCTTCGGTGGAAGAAATTCCGTGGGAAGCGAACGACAAATTGCTGATGTGACATATAAGCCAAGCACGATTTTTGAACTTCACCCCCACATGGGCGTAACTTGGGGGGGGGGGGCAAAATCGACCTTGAAACTTACATTTTGGGGAGAGGGGCAGCATCAAGCTTGGGACTTAACTTTTGGGGGCTAGAATCAAACTTGGAACTTACCTTTGGGGTGGGAAGAATCAAACTTGTCACATAACTTTTGGGAGGGGGTCAGCATCAAATTGGAACCTTGGGGTGGCAGAATCAAACTTGGGACGTAAGTTTTTGTGGTGTACAATCAAACTTGGCCCTTAATTTGGCGGTCAGAATCAAACTTGGGACAACTTGGAGGGTAGAATCAAACTTGGAACTTAACTTTGGGGGATAGAATCAAACTTGGGGCTTAACTTTGGTGGGTAGAATCAAACTTGGGACTTAACTTTGGGGGTAGAATCAAACTTGGGACTTAACTTGGAGGGTAGAATCAAACTTGGAACTTAACTTTGGTGGGTAGAATCAAACTTGGGACTTAACTTTGGGGGTAGAATCAAACTTGGGACTTAACTTGGAGGGTAGAATCAAACTTGGGACTTAACTTGGAGGGTAGAATCAAACTTGGGGCTTAACTTTGGTGGGTAGAATCAAACTTGGAACTTACCTTTGGGGTGGGAAGAATCAAACTTGTCACATAACTTTTGGGAGGGGGTCAGCATCAAATTGGAACCTTGGGGTGGCAGAATCAAACTTGGGACGTAAGTTTTTGTGGTGTACAATCAAACTTGGCCCTTAATTTGGCGGTCAGAATCAAACTTGGGACAACTTGGAGGGTAGAATCAAACTTGGAACTTAACTTTGGGGGATAGAATCAAACTTGGGGCTTAACTTTGGTGGGTAGAATCAAACTTGGGACTTAACTTTGGGGGTAGAATCAAACTTGGGACTTAACTTGGAGGGTAGAATCAAACTTGGAACTTAACTTTGGGGGATAGAATCAAACTTGGGGCTTAACTTTGGTGGGTAGAATCAAACTTGGGACTTAACTTTGGGGGTAGAATCAAACTTGGGACTTAACTTGGAGGGTAGAATCAAACTTGGAACTTAACTTTGGTGGGTAGAATCAAACTTGGGACTTAACTTTGGGGGTAGAATCAAACTTGGGACTTAACTTGGAGGGTAGAATCAAACTTGGGACTTAACTTGGAGGGTAGAATCAAACTTGGGGCTTAACTTTGGTGGGTAGAATCAAACTTGGAACTTACCTTTGGGGTGGGAAGAATCAAACTTGTCACATAACTTTTGGGAGAGGGTCAGCATCAAATTGGAACCTTGGGGTGGCAGAATCAAACTTGGGACGTAAGTTTTTGTGGTGTACAATCAAACTTGGCCCTTAATTTGGCGGTCAGAATCAAACTTGGGACAACTTGGAGGGTAGAATCAAACTTGGAACTTAACTTTGGGGGATAGAATCAAACTTGGGGCTTAACTTTGGTGGGTAGAATCAAACTTGGGACTTAACTTTGGGGGTAGAATCAAACTTGGGACTTAACTTGGAGGGTAGAATCAAACTTGGAACTTAACTTTGGTGGGTAGAATCAAACTTGGGACTTAACTTTGGGGGTAGAATCAAACTTGGGACTTAACTTGGAGGGTAGAATCAAACTTGGGACTTAACTTGGAGGGTAGAATCAAACTTGGGGCTTAACTTTGGTGGGTAGAATCAAACTTGGGACTTAATTTGGGGTGGCAGAATCAAACGTGGGACACAACTTTAGGATCAGAATCAAACTCGGCCTTAATTTTGGGGGATAGAATGAAACTTGGGACTTAACTTTGGGGGATAGAATCAAACTTGTGGCTTAACTTTGGTGGGTAGAATCAAACTTGGGACTTAACTTTGGAGGGTAGAATCAAACTTGGGACTTAATTTGGGGTGGCAGAATCAAACGTGGGACTCAACTTTAGGATCAGAATCAAACTTCGGCCTTAATTATGGGGAACAGAATGAAACTTGGGACTTAACTTCAGGAGCCAGAATTGATAAGTTTTTCATCCCACAAAAATAACGTCCAGATCTATTTTGCTAAATAGCTTAAATTTGCGCAATTACAATAATTATACTCTTCAATATTATGCTCCCCAGGTCCCAGGAGTATAACAAAAGTCACTTATAAATTTATTATTCTGATTTGGGGGGGGCAAGTAGCCCCCTTGCCCCCACCAAGCCTACGCTTATTATCTCCCACACAACATGATTGTTGGTACTGTAAGTATAAAAACGTAACCAGTTGTCTACATATTTAGGTTAATTGCAGCGATAAGGATGAATGAATCATAGATTGATTTCGTTTATTTACTTCTCTTCTCTGCCTCTTTTGGCTAATCGCGAAGATGGAGATCAGTCATCATATGATGAAATTGATGCACTTCTTTCGCACAAAGTGGCACACTTTATACGGTTGAACAGTTGACGAACGTGCCACTTTAGTGTACACCCATGTCGAGGCCGGGATTCGAAACCGGAACCCCTGAGGTCGTAGCATGCTGTGCTAACCACTCCACCACGGAGGTCAGACCGTTAAGGATGAATGATGAAGATGTAATCTAATAAAAAAAAACGAACTGTTCGAAGAACTATGTGGATGAGGAAAACTGATAACAACCTCATAAGACCTTTCACAAACATTGACAACACATCCCAACCACCATGCATGATTATGAACACACGTCACAAAACTATGAACTTCATCCAAAGGGCGACACTGGTGTGGTGTTTTTCACTTCTTATGTCTGTAGCAAACCTTTTCACAACAAGTTCTTCTGCTGCTGGTATTTGGAATACTTTGTTTTGTACTGCTTCTGTAACCCTTTTTATTTTGCTTTTGCTATAACCTGTTGATTTAATTTTTTTCCGTTTGATGGGTGATTCTCCAACACTTTGTAAGCTTTCATTTAATGCCTGAATAGAGACATCCCTGTGGAACTTCTCCACTTCCTCATCACTACCATTATCACTTTCTCTTTGCTCTCTAACCATGGTGTCTTCACCACTCACTCTGTTTGCTGGTTCTGATTGGAATTTGTTTTCTACAAGCATCACATATCTTGTATCCAATCTGCAGGTGTGGCAGCTTTTCTACCATCTATGGGAGAACATTTCTTAATTGTATTCTGCTACTGGTATGTCCTTCAATATCAAAGGGGTTACAGCACTGTGTAGGTTCATAATAGTTCTTATCCATTGTAATCTACTGCAAACAGATCCACACACACACACACACACACTTACAAGACGAAATGTTAATAAGCACACTGGCACAGGACACCTCTCACTGCTTGAAAGACTTTAGCTGCACTGAGAACAAAGTGACTGAGCACATCTGAACTTGCTTCTTGGATCCATTCAGTGCAACAAATGCCTAAGTCCACTGCACCAGTGGACAGTAACTATCATAGCTCCTGTTCCCAATGCCATCCCAACATGATATTTCTGTCACCTATAGACAAGATTTTAATGCACTATATGTATTACTTTTAAAAATTTCAAAAATACTGTTTTGAAATTTTTCAAGGTCAAAGGTCATATGATATGACCTTGAAATAAAAATTTGATTGAAGGTAAAGAAGTTTATTTTTTGTTAAAAGAACAATCCTTTAGCTTTAAAATGAGCCCAACATTAAGATTCTAGCTTACCTGCAACAACAGTTATGATTTTTTTTCTTCGGTCCCGTGTGCAAATTTTTCACTTTTTCCCTAAGTTGGCAACCCTGCTACGCAAAACGTATGCATCGCTGTTGGCTGTTATTGTACACATATTCTTTGCTCCTCGAATATTACTAACTCTGAGAGTTTCATGAAATTCGGAAATGGTGAGGTGAAAAATTCCATTTTTTTTGAGTGATTTGGCATGGAATGACCCTATTCTACCCCCCCCCCCCCCAGTTCGTAGCAAATCAAAAGGAAGAGATTGGGATCTGTTCGAACTTGAATGGCTTCTTTGGTAACTCCATACGCCGCTTCGATGCGCAAGTTCGCGGACGCGGTGGAGCATGTTGTTTGTCCAGAGTTCTGAGATCGCATGCAACCGTCCTTTTGGTCTGGTGATTGACGCGCTTTGTCAAACGGTCTTGTTAGATCATCGTCAGCAGATGTATTCAGACGCCGCGTGAATGCGAAAGGCTCCCTTTCAATTCCGACTTGTACAAATAAGTCAGAAAGGTCAACGTCCACCCCCGCACACGGTGTTTATGTAGTGAATAAATATTTCCTTTCTTTCATTCTCGCCGACATCCGTGGCGGGTGGTTACGTCTCGAAGGGTCCAGGATTCGAATTCCGGCATGGGCGTTCTTTGTGACTGTGAGTGTCATCTCAATTTCATCATATTATCTTCGTCTTCGCGATTAGCCAAAGTAGCAGAAAAATCTTTGATTCTCTTTCTCATTTTCTTCTTGTGGAGGGGCCCGAAATTATGGTGACCAACTTTTTATATAGCCCTTACACTATTAAATAGTAATATATACCAAATAATAATAATAATAACGTTATGGAATAAATATATAGCTAATGTATTTTATATAATTTTAATAAAATAACGACGTAAAAATAAATTTTACCTAATTTGTTTTGAGACATTAAAATATGTAAGTACCAGTAAGTATTTGTTACAGGGTGGACACAAAGTCACGTGCCGGACCCTTCGGAGGAGTGGGGAATGTCACGTGCTATGAAGCCTGTCCTTCATCCATTATAACAATTCACAATTCATTCTCATCGTTGGGATTTACTCCATTAGTGAAAAAGTTACATATGATGAAATCGGCGAAGAGAGACTCACAAAGAACGCAAATGGCGGGATTCTAACCCTGAAAGAGATAGAGAGAACTTTAGTATAGTAGCCACCTGAAAATATTGCTTACACGTTAAACATCCCATCCCCCGCAATGAAAATCTCGAAAGACGCCACTGAATCATGACTACACGGGATAAGTAATTCCAACCTCGCGAGTAACAGCAAAGAACGTCGGAAAGATATTTCGAGGTATATAACGATGAAAAAAATAACTCTTGTTTGCTTTCCTCTCTTTCAGCATTATTCCGCCACTTGAATAAATTTAAAAAATAAAAGTTCCTGTTTTTTTTTGTTTTTTTTTTTCAAAACTCTCATCGTCCCCGCTTGTACGGTCCGTTCCGTTTGCCAGCAACAATGCATGTTTGAAATTGTTCGCGACGCGTTATTCAACTTTTCGTCTCATTGTTTGCTTTCCAGTGGTTTCACCGCGAAAAAGCCCTTCAGTTCCATTTTCTCTTCGGCCGACAAAACACAGTCGCGCAAATCGGAAAGAGAGAGAGAGAGAGACCTCTGCGACATGCGTCTCCCCTCCCCCCACACACTCATGCTTTAAAATGTTTTGTTATCCCCCTCCCTCCCCCTTTCCCCATCTCAAAGCTCCACCATCATCCGTGCTGACTTCATTTTTTCCCCACATTTTCCCTCCCCCGTTCTCTAAAGTGGGTATCAACATCGGTTACTTTCATGAAACACTCCCAAGTTTTTAAAAAAAAGAAAGGAAAAAACAAGTCAAAATTAGAGTTCTCTTTTGCTCCTCAGTTCCGATGGTAAAGGCTAAATAAAATAATGGTTCGCTGAGCAGAATTAAAGCGTAGTCGGAAGGGGGGGGGGGCGGGGGCAGGGGCGTGGGATATAAGTTGGATAATAAAAAGGACATTTTGGTTTCGTTTCTGGTCCGATTCTGTGTTTAACAGTGTGTTTTCTTTTCTTTTCCAAGGGGTTGAAATCATTTGTTGGGTTTTGCGGGAGGGGGAAGGGGTACAGCGTATTTTCTCGCTCTAGATCTGGCTGTCAAATCGATCTGTTCTATCTTATCAACAACAAACATTCACAGTTGAACCGCATCGAAACAACACAAGTTAAAAAAAACTCGCAAAAGTTTCGTAAAAATGGCTCCGTTTTCGATAACCATGTCGATATTGGAAAACTGAAACAATTCTCCTGGGGTTAGGGAACGGCCAGACCGAAGCGACACGTGTCGCTTTGAAACGAACGCTCAGCAATCAATGCATTATTTGGAACCGAATCGACACACGTGTCTCTTTGACTAGGTCTTTCTCTCCAGGCATCGTGTCGCTTCGGTCTGCTGTTCGCGTATGCGCGGTGAAGATTTTGCTTTTAAACTGAGGGAGACTTCAGACCGAAGCGTCACGCGACAGAAGCCAGCTTAATATTTAAGGAAGTAATGGAAATTTCCATAAGCACACTCAAAATTTTAATAAAAATAATTTAGAACTGAATTTTAATATTCAGGCGCCATGATAATTGGCCGCCAACATTCCTTTTGGCGAACCCTGTTCAGGCTTGAATGTACAGTCACCAGCAAAATAAATACTTGACACATAGCTCCTGAAACACTTGCTTCCCTTCTTTCTTAACTGTACGGCGATATGTGGATTTTAATAGCAAATTTTCAATGGCAGCTTTTAACAACATCGTAGAATTAGGCAACACACAATGCATTGCAGGGAAGCGGATATATCAGGATATAGGTGTCCCATTTTTATTGCCTGTGACTGTACAATTGTCTCTGTTCCATCGGCCATTTCATAACTTCATCTTTCATCCTTATCCTCGCTAATAACCGAAGATTATAGAAAAGCGATGCACAGTCAACAAAACCGGATTATAAAGACATACATACATTGGCTTATACTCAAAAGATTGAAAACTAGAATTGTTTATTGATTTGACTTATTTTACTTCGCTTTTCTGCCACTTTTGGCTACTCGCGAATATGAGGATGAGTGATGAAATTCATAAAGGGACACTCACAGAGAACAACCATGCCGGGATTCGTACCCGAGACCCCTGTTGTCCTAGAGCGATCTGCTAACCACTCCGACACGCAGATCGGCTGGATATAAACTATGAATGGATATGAAACTGGAACTGTACCCTGTACATTTCTGATTTCTTAACATTTCCCTG
This sequence comes from Lepisma saccharinum, assembly GCF_977018435.1. Classification (NCBI taxonomy): domain Eukaryota; kingdom Metazoa; phylum Arthropoda; class Insecta; order Zygentoma; family Lepismatidae; genus Lepisma; species Lepisma saccharinum. The sequence goes on along the minus strand of NC_139251.1, from coordinate 32,222,026 downwards.
AAATTTTGGTATTTTTCTTCGAATTTCCATTTTCGCTTGAAATTCAGTCTGAATTTCCTTGTGAAAGGAAAATTTATCTACATTTGGCAACACTGGATCGAGGCTTTGTTTTCTAATGGTTGAGTAGAGTGCATTTATTGTGTTCCCGGTTCGTTGGTAAGACTCCTGGGTTCGATAAAACGAGAGTTATGTCTGGCTTCCTGCACCGATCTCGCCATGCTGTATCGAGTGTGTTACAACCCTAAGCAATTTGTCACTTTCAGTGAATGATGTGAATTGTGGTGTTGGAAAGAAACTTAGAGAAGAGATGAAGCACTTATTCCATTTTGTGAGGTAATAAATACAAGTATTTTCACCAATGAAGAGTGAATCGTACGCTTTGCATAATCTAGATGGCACCACTGTCATAACCACTGTGAAAATTTTCATCTGCTAAGCCAAGCTGTCAGCATTCTATGAGTGTTGGCTGAGGAGTGTGTGTTCACGAAGTTCATTGCGTTGGGCTTCAGAATTTCATTCGACTTTATTAGCCTATTGTCAGTCCTTACTGTAGAGCAGGACGCTTCGGGTTTTCTCGTAAATGTTGGGGCGTGGCCTGTCCTCCGACCGGATTCGTTATCGCATCTTTCAAGGTCAACCAGTTCACTTTTCTGCTTCAGGCTTAGCCAACGACCGGCGTAAATTAGGGTCAAGACGGCAACATCTTGCAGCTGATAGCTTCGGTTGCGAGGACGGGAATTACCGAAGATGCGCGAAGTGGTCTGGTTAAAATATGGTACAAGGTATAGTCCCCCTGTTCGAAAATGATTGTGAATAGGAGAGCAGGTGATCAGTATCAACCAGTCCTGTGCTTCGACATGACGATTCGATAATTAACGACGTGGAGACAAACGAACGGAATAGTGGGAACAGACATTGACACGTATCGGAAATTGAAGCGGGGACCCTAGGGATGACCCTAAGACATAATTATTCCACAGCCCGTAGCAGGAACACAGCTTCTGAAGGGTGGGGGCCACGAAACATCCGTTAATTACAGGCCCTGTTCCCTGCGTGATTTACAACAATGCCTCCCTTTGTTGTGTGATCGGGACGCCGAGATGGGAACTGTTGCACTTTATCATCGGTAGGGCAACCCCCACACCCTTCCCCCACGCTCGCGGACAACATCATTAGTTCTGGTTTTCGACTTCCGTTGCCGACGGCCAAAAGTCGATCAGTCGTCATCGCTTGCTTGCCTAAGCCTCCAACAATCCATAACAAACCTCCTTTCCCCATTGTTTTCTATGAATAATTGTATATCTGTTGTTCTGAACTCTCTCTCATATCAAACAAGTTTATTCGACAGTGGCGTGCACACGGTGGTTATCGGGAGTCACACCCCATTACCTAGGGTTGCCAGCCGCTGAGGTTTTCCGGGACAATCCCAGTCTTTAATAAATGAATTCGCTGTCCCAACAAATGATTTTGGGACGCCGATTTCAACCGGTTTTACTTTTTCTTTCAATGGGAGATACCTATACCCTATCCCGGGAATGTCTGGAGCAAAGGCGGCACGTAATGGCAGAGAAAGGAAGCGAAACTGTACACGCTGGTAGCTGCAGTCGCTTTGCCCCTCCACGCAATCCCGTTCCCTCTCACGCATTCATCGGTCGAGCCCTTTCGAGCCACTACTTACGCAAAGTTCGTTCGCCTGCTCCAGAGATTACCGGGGCAGAGTATATGTGTCAACAATCTCTTTTGCTTACGAAGTTGGCAGCACTGTTTCTCGTGTTGCCCACGAGACGAGACGAGACGAGACGAGACGAGACTTTGGTCTGTCTCGTCCCGTTTCGTGACAGTGCTGTCTCGTCTCGTGTCTCGTCTCGAAAATATTCGTTTGTCCCGTCTCGAAGGGTTCTGTCCCGTCTCGTCCCGTCTCGTTTTGTCTCGTCTCGCCTCGTAAAAGTGATCCTGGATATGCCAACAAAAGTCAAAAGTAGCAGAAACAAAATTATGTTTCCGTAAAGTGGGATAAAGCTCCAAATATTTTACCCATTGCGTGGTTAGAATAAATAAGGTTCGTTAATCATGAGTACATTAATATTAAAAATACACTTTGTTGGTAACTGATTGCTAGGTATCTTATGAAATCTACCTTGTGTTTTTTCTCGCTTCCATACAACTGTCTATCCATCGTACATTTAAGTGAATGTTCTTCTTGATCACTGCTATACCTTTTGGAAGTTTTGAAATGTTTTCCCCTGGACTTTCTTTCTTTCTGAATGTCCAACTTCCGTGCACTATGAAAATGTACATTTTTCTTTAAATTCTAAGCTTGGCGCTGGGGAGCAACAAAAAAGTTTTTAAATATGTAGTACGAACACAAAAGACTATTCAAAATTGCAATACTTAGTATATTACAAATAGAAAGCATTTATTGTTCTTAATATTGTTAAACATCTCCTTCTATGACATAAGTTTCATAAAGTGTGTCTTTGTGATATTGTGTTGTTTCTTATGTTCAGCTTATGACGCACATACTTCTTTGTTTTCCCTTTAGCCTCTAAGCCCGATACTATCACCGCTTGATAAAATGTATCCTTCGGCGGGCACGGATCTAAAAATATATGTCGGGGGAGGGTGTCCGAGCCAAGTGTTTCAGAAGAAATTATGATAATGACATTAACGACAACAGTTAAGCAAATGTTTAAATTAATACATTAATATAATTCATACGTCTATTCACTTGAATATGTACATTAATTAATTCTATTATTATTATTACATGAAATGTAAAAAAAATGGTACTCGAATAGTAATATAACAGCACGAATATTATCTAATACCTAGCTTACGTGTAGTTAAGATCGCCAAATTGCATAAAGACAGCTGTCCTGGCAAGGAAATTAATGTCAAAAAAGGTGATGAATTGAATATTTGTTGAATAACAAAAAAGGATGTTAAATCCAGTTGATGAAAAATAAAGTTCCTGATTAATATATTATGCTCATTATTATAAGTAGTAGTGTACATAAATCTTCATTGATACTGTCATTCAAAGCCATATGATCCCAACAGAATCCTTGTTTTCTAGTAAGTTCGGTACGAATAAGTAACCCTCGATTATGCTAAACAAATATATTTTTTGTTTATCTAGAGCAAGGCCCGAGGTGGATGCAATAAGTCGTTCCTGCAAAAGTGTCTTTCACGAAGCGAAGAAATGTGACAAAACCACCACGTATGGAAGGCAAACCTGCATTTCTTTTAAAAAATCCCAACTTCAATGATTCTTTTAGGCATGTTGTAGTTGAAAAAATATGTTTAGATCCACCAAAAGTGCATCATTATCAGATTATGCATATAACGTGTTATTGGAATCAACATATTTGTGTAAACTGGGTGCTTCCTCGATGGCGTAGTAATAACGTCGAGGTCTTGTAATCAAGGGTCCCCGCGTTCGATACCTAATGGAAGCACAAAGTGGATCGCACCGCACTTTAAACTGTAGGTTGGTTCGCTATTTAGCCTATTTGTGAATCAAGTGGACTTAAAAAAACAAAAACAATTGCAATCTTAAAAATATTAGAATCCACTAATTCACGCCCAGGTAAGTCAAATTTCACATACCCCTCTTCATCCTCGTTCATAGACTTCCTGCAATACTCTTGTGCATGTGTGTTGCATCCCCGCAGGTGCGAAAAATGTGAAGAGTTGTTCTTTCCCTGTACTGTGTTATTTCTTTTCATAACAGTGAGGCTAAATTCTCGTTTTATCTGAACTATTAAAATATGTGCAAAATATGTCTCTATTTTTAAACAACCACCCTTTCTCATTTATGTGCAAAATAATCCCACTCTGTCTCAGAAAACCTCTCCCTACGATCAAATGGCGGAAACAACTCTCAAGTCTCAACAATTATAATTTTTTGCTTACATTTCCTATCATTTATACAAACAGTAGCACATATCACGTCCTTTGGTGCAACACTGTCAACAGCTAATGTTACTTTCCTCGTCCTAATAAATTTACTTCCAACCAGTGACGGCGCCAGGGAAATGTGACTGGGGGGGAGGAAGGAAGGCAACAACATATTGTTGGGGACAGTCACATTAAAACGCTCGAAAACACTACATAATATATACAAATATAATATTACTTATAATAATGATAATTATTATTATACTCATGTTCGGTGTTTTGTGTTTGTCCTTTATTTAGAGTGGACGTTTAGTGGCGAAATTTACTTCTTGATTACAAGTTTATCTCCACATGAGTCGTCTTAATAAAGGCATTAATTCTTTTCTATTCGTAAGTTGCGTTGTCTCTAGTGGCCTATTTCAGTATTAGAAGACATTCATAATTTTATAATTCATCGTCTTTCATGAAATGAAACTACTGACATAAATATATAAGTTATAAGATAATGATATAAATGACGAAAAAGAATGCTTCGAAGAGTTTATTTTTCTTGCAAAATAAACGTGCGTTGGAAGAAAATAATATTCTGAAGTATTAGAAACAATGAAAGTCACTTAGTGAAGTGCAATTCTCCTGTAGGAGAATTCTGCTGAATGTGCTTTGGAGAACACATTGCCCACCTCTGGTACGTCCAGGACTTGACATTTCTTCTGAATGGCAAGGAGAGCCAAATGAGGCAGTTTGCATCCAGCATAGTATCCTGTCTCGAGCAAGCCTTTTCAAAGATTTTAAGGGCGAGAAGGTTCTTTCACATTCACACGCTGCATTGGAAACTGGAATTGTTACAGAGAATCCAACTAGAGTGTGAACCTTGTGACATGCCAATATATATTTTCCTAGGATTTCAAAGAAATCCATTAAGCGAAGTACTTTTGTGCAATCTTCGTAACGCTGAAGACTTTTGGGCAAAATTTGTGTTTCACCTTTCAGGAAAATGTTATCACTGGATTAAAAATCTGAAAAAGGTTACAGTTATCTCATAATTCAAGAAATATTCTGATCCTGGCATTACTTACTCTTACTCTACCACTCCACAATTACAGGCACCTATGGAGTTCGTGGGGAGAAGTTCTTCGATATTCATATGTACGAGAAAGAGAGAACCTGCATCTAATGATTGAAGAGTGGCAAATCCTAATAAGCATTCTTTTACCTGCCCGCGATATGTTTTGAATCGAACTTTAAGTGTAATTTGCATTTTAAGGTTCAAGTTCAATACATTTCCAAATAATATCCCCTCATTTTGAAATTAACTTCAAGAGTATCGAAGAAATTCCCCTTTGTTAAGGTTTGCCTCAGGCTCATCATCTCGAAATTCAAGTTCCTGAATAGTAAGAAACCGCGATGAATCCACAACTGACATGTAGTGTCGGTTTTTCTTCCATCACCTTTGGTCCCGGGTTCGATACCCAGTGGAGGCACTTTAAACTGTAGGTCCAGTCCTGATTAGCCTTACTGTACATAAAGTGGACTTAAAACACCAAATCAACCAACCAACCAAATCTTGAATCAACTTTGAATGTCTCTAGCGTTGTCACTAACGACCACGATTAGAATAATTTGCCCGTAGTACAGATGATGTCTTGTGGTCCTGAAAGTATTCGTGATGTTTTAAAATCATCCACATTCAACACTTTTTTCCAGTTCTTAAAACTGGTTAAAACTTAGGTTAATCTCGACGATTACAGGACATAAATAAATGAGAAATCATTTATGCCCAGGTGAATGCTCGAATCTTGAACAAAAGTACAGCGCCTAGAATAACGTAGTTTGGAAAACGGCATGCTTCTGCGCTCTCTGGATGGTTCCACTCGAAAATGATCCACTAGAGGCGCTGGTGTTGACCCCGGTGCTTGGTGTACGACTGCTTATAATGGAAGTAAATGGAGTTTTCGCTGCAACGTCTGATTCTTTTACATGAAGCATTGCTATGAATGTGATAATTGCTATGATATTTGGTACAGTGGTCGCGAAGATATTAACGAACATTCTAGACAGTCGACCACGTACTGTTATCGTCATACTTTCGTTAATAATGCGGGAGAAAAAAATACGCGTGGAATGCTCTTGGCAACTAAATTTTTGTGTATGAATTAGGTTCATTATTATTAGCATCGTCATTTCTTTTAAAGATATACACACTGAAGCATTTGTATTTTTGATATTTACTGTCCCTTTTCTTCCGCTTTAAACTAATCGTGGCGATGATGATAATGATGATTGCATGAAACGACAAGGGGAACCCCACAAAACTTTCTTAGTGCCATCGACATGATTGTAAGGCAACTTTCAAACCAATGGGACAAGCGACACGGGATGTTCACACTGTCACACTAGTGACACACACTTCCAGACTGTAAAATAGCATTCATTGCACATGAGGGTCCAAACAGCAAACGACACGTTCATATGGCGTATTCGCGTGCTACTTGTTACTTCGGTCGGAAAGCTCCTTAAAGGAAGGGTGCTGAGACCGAAGCGACGCGCTACAGGGGGAGTTCCCAACTAAGTGACAAGCGACATGGTGCCTTCAGTCTATTAGCAAGCGTTGCTTGCGAACAACAGATAGGCGACACAATAAACCGCACATTACAACTACAGCAACTACAGATCTAGGCGACACGATAAGCAACACGTGTCGCTTTGTCGCTTCTGCATCGCTCAAACTGGGCCATTTCCTCAATAGCTTGCAACATGTTGCCGTTGTTTGTTGTTCGCGCATGCGCGATGCAATGAGTGTCTTGCTTTAGTGAGATTGCGCACCAAAGCGACAAGCGGCACGCGACACTTATCGCTTGAGGATTTCACCGTCTTCCCGTCATGCCGCTACGATGTGAAATGTTGCTCTTGATTGGCTCGTTTCCAAGCAACATGTGTCGCTTCGGTGTGAAAGTTGCCTTGGGCCGAAGGACCCGTGTCGCTTTGGTGTGAAATCCTCGTATCGTTTGTCGCGTGTCGCTTTGGTGTAAAATCTCCTTGAGGAAACGGTGCAGAGCTTGTGTCCCTACGGTTCGAAAGGCTGCATTGATTTCCGACTGCTCGCTTTCAAGCGACATTTGTGGTTTGTCGCCTTGGTATGAAATATCTCTCAGGACACTATTTATATTCTAATAACATAGAAAAATAATCTCTAATACACAGTCCAAGACCTGACGTCCGGAATCACATTGAGATGTTTCTTCTTGCGTTACGCATGCTATTTATTTATTAATTTTATTTTACTTTTCTTTCCAAATTAATGCCATTTCGTGACTGTAAATCACTCCACAAATATAACTTTTTCCATCAATTCACTTACCGTCTTTCTAGATAAACAAATCTACACAATATGTTCCAAAAACTAACTAAGCCGCATTACTTTCATAACAAAATTAGCACCTGGGTCGATCGCACTGCAATCTACTTGTCATCGTCTCGGGGAACCAGTTTCTTGAGTCGTTTTCCACACTACGTTATTCAAGGCGCTGTAACGAAAGTCACACACACATAGCTATATATACTAAAACAAATTAATATTGATATCATGCAGAATCCACCATTTTGAAAAGGTGAAAATCGTCATGCTCTTATAAATGAACTCTCTTATTATTCGATATTTAATTAACTTCAGTTGGGTGACGGGGACTTGGCCCCGCCCTGCCCTCTCCTCTGACGTCGTTACTGCTTCCAACCCTCTAATAACTTCGCTGCTGGTAGCCTCAGCTTCGAAATGGAAGCTTGTGTGTCGGCGAATAATACAGAGGACTTGTGTTCACCGTCCCTCTTTCATTCAAAGTTTGCCGTTTTCCTTTTCAGATTTTCCTCGCAGCTGAGGAAAATCCCTCGTCCCTCGTATAATTGTTCCTGCAAAACTTCCTGTCGGTAAGCAAAGCAAATTACAGAATTTGTATTGCACCTCCCTTGCATCAACCTTCATTCCTAGCCCTGGATTTATGGCATTTACCCGCTACTGCAGGTAAGGTCAACTTCGCCCAGATATTTGGCCCTTGAAGCAACTGTGTCCATTGTTCAAAGCGAAACCTCGGTCAGTGGGGAGCGGCGAAAAATAGTCTCGGAATACACCCTGGCCGTAACCAGGCAGGGAGTGGGCTAAGCTCCCGCCCCCATTGCTCTCATCTTCCCTCTGAAGTTTCATAAAACTACTTTGTGAAATTTGTTTAGAAACGAGTGAAAATGTAGACAATAGATACTACATTTATTTTGCTCAAAAACTTGATGAAGGCTAAATGCACAGAATAAAAAGTACAGCTGCAACATTCGTTCATCTGATTTACAGAAAGGCTAATCTTGGCTGTACCCGCAGTTTAAAGTGGGATCCCAATCACTATGTGCCTTCACAGGCTATCGAACCCGGGACCCTTTGATTACAAGCCGACGAGGCTACCACTGTACCATCGGGGAGTCCCCTCATAAAACAAAGTTTTCTCCTACGACGAATATACATTTAGTGCCCTTCCTTCATTTGAAATTTATTCTATATCAGGCTCAGTATTTCGTTATTACAATCCAAGGAATAGTATTCCCCTTAAATAAAAAATAAAGAAATAAAATAATAGCATTGGAAATAACCTTCAAACGGACGTAAAAAATCGAATCCAACCACCTGTGGAATGCCTGCGGGAAACAACAAGAATTTTCTTAAAGAAGTTTCCGAAATTTCCATAACATTCTAATAATTTCGCAACCCGTGCAAATAATCATGTTGTAAAATCTTGTCATGGTTCCCTGTAAACACTAAAATCACCAAATTACTTCTTTCCATATTTCCCGTATTTTCTCCTCCTTTTTAGCTCTCAGCTCCTCGGAGTGGGATAATGCAAGATTATTTGTCCCTAATTATCTCCTTCTCTTAGTCTTGCTAAATTCTTGGACTCCCTAATAACTTTCCCAACAACTCCTTATCACTATGTAGTGCCACATTTTCTACAATGTTTTCCTACTTCCTAATAACATTCACTTCTGTACACTCTTTGATGTAAAAATTAAATAATAATAATAATAATAAACCCTATCCGTCGGTATGTTTATCTTTCCAACCTATAGAGCTGAGACTATTTTTAGAAGATAAATCTCGGACTCAGATACTGCACGATGTTTTGGGCCCTCCTTCCACCTTCTCTACCTGCCCTTTTACTTGATGTTATTCAGAATTGTATTAGTATCTGGAGTACTATCGTTACATAAAGTTATTAACCTGGAATAAATTGAAAAACAAAAATGTGGAGTAAAGTAGTGTTTCGAAAGAGTATTGAAAATAAGTTTAGGTATTCATTCATTAATCTATCTACAATGGTCTTCTTTTACTTAATACACGCTTATCAACGTTTCTAAGTGAAATATTTTTTTCCAAGCAAACAAGTATTTGCAACTGATGAAATATTTAGCTTTTATTTTTTCGAGACATTCGAGACGAGATGAGACTTTTCAAAAGCCGTCTCGTCCCGTCTCGAATTTCAAAAGGTTTGTCCCATCCCGTGAGCAACGCTAACTGATTCATTGTTAAAGGATACAGGTCTCAAAAGTATAAGGGAGCTCTGTAAGGGAGTGTTTGTTCATTGTCGGCCCGAATAAGGGTAGCAGGGGCTTAGAAGCGTCAATTCATACGGTCACACTCTGCTTTGAATCACAGCTAACCGCTGATAGAGTGGAATTCGCAAGTATTACGAAAATTGTTCATCACTGTGCTTATTCTCTTCGTTTTACGCAATGTGAACTTCAAGAATTAAAAAAGAAGCCAAGCAGGATTCCGACAACTTCTGCAATACGTAAAAATTTTAAAAAAGCGTAGGGCACAAGAAAAATCGATGATAATAATCATGGAGAATTTGTCATGCAATACTTGTGCATCCAACTGTACACCATGAATATAGTAATAAAAAATAGCAACGAGAGTAAAATATAGTCGACGCGCTAGCTACGTTAACGACCGGCTGGCTTTGAAAGCCACGGAGCGCGCCCACAAGCTGCAACAATCACATTCAACGCACAAGTGTTGCCACACATCTACTCTCTACATCTACTCTGCGCCACCTTGTTCCTCCGCGCACAAGCATCTTCCCACGGTCTCCACATTGAAGTTGCAAAGTACGGCAACAGCGTATCCGCAGTCATGTGACAGACTCCACGTGGAGTAGACGAGCAGAATGACAGCTGCACCCATTGGCTGAAGGTTGAGCGTGATTGGACGGAAACAACTCGCGCGCTGTTTATCCCCACCCACTCTCGTGGCGGCGGCTTTCTTCAGTTCTTCGACGTTAGCGAAGTAAACGCGTGGATTATAAAAGGAACAGCCCAGTTAGCGTTATTATGGGGCAATTTTCCCTCCCCTAATCCTTGCGCCCGGGGCTCGCCAGCCCCTATTGGGCATAATTACAGCAAAGCTTCCGTGGATTAGTCCACTTTACGCCCAGATCACGTCAGAAGACCCATAATTAACCATATGGTGTGCACATTTTGCTTACAGCAAATACTCTGTCTCGGTAATCTATGGAGCAAGACCGCGCATAACGTTAGAGAAGGGGAGAAAGCGAGTGGGCTGAGCAAATAAGTGCGCGCTGCTGCAAACTGCAGGTAGCTGCAGCCGTGTTTTCCCCTCCATACACTCGCTTCCCTCTCACACGTTCATGAGTCCTACTTGCGCAAAAGACTTGTTTTCGTTCGCTTGCTCCAGAGACTCCCAGGGCAGAGTGTATAGATAAATCATTCCCCTTCCCCTCCCCCTCCACTCTCCAGCTTGAGAAGTGCATCGCATGGAAGCGTGAACAAGAGATGCAGTTAACGTATTGTTACGTACCCAATAGGACCAAGTAATGTAAATGGACATTTCCACTCAATTTTTTTTACAACAATTTTAAAAACTACACCTTGGAAAAATGACCCCTGCAAGTTCTCCCGTTTCTCTGCGTCCAGTTTAAGGCAGAAACGAGACTTCCAAAGTTGCGAGGCTAGCGTTGCGCTGAAAACACGCCGCCGCCATGTTACTACGTCACTCCTTAGGGAGAGCTCGTTTGTCGTCTGCTTCGAGCGTCCGGTTCCGGATGGGTAGCCCACGGTGAGCGAATGAGCGAACACGTGCAGCAGTTTTACAAATTTGTACCGATTTAAATAATGGAAGAAGGAGCGATAGGAGAAAGGAAAGCTATGCGTTGTAATGATCATTCTTCTATGAAATATCCGTGCTGCTCACGTGCAAGATAAATGAAAGGGTTCAGCTGCGTGTGTGTTCTCAGGCCATGCGAGAAATATTGCTTATAAAATTTTTTGCTGACCAGACACTCAAAAATATTTTCTAAACTTATATTTATCGATATTTACCGTAACCTATGTAGTGCAAAATAGGAATTTTCACATTCTTCACTTTATTTATAAAGCCTATTTAACTTTCTTTTCCATCAAGCAATTTCAGTTTCTGTTCCATTTCTGTTGCGCAAATTATGATCATATATTTTTGTGCAGATAAGAGAAAATACACTGAGAAGATTACATTAATTGCACAGCACATATCTATACTTAGTTTTTGTATAACCATTACAAGGAAATAATGTGTATAACCATAGGCGTATTTAAGGGGGATTCAACGGGTCCAACCCCCTAATTTTTTGGTTCACTAAAATTACCAGTTTCCTTGTTCTATCGGCTTGTTCATAAAAAATTCCTTCGGACTTATTTTATTCTCTTAAATTAGAGACGTATAGGACGGGATACGGATGGGAAGGAAATTTCGTAATTCCACACACTAGATGGGACTGCAGACCAATATCTGCAATTTCCTGATAGTTTCGGAATTTCTGCGATAAAAAACTGTATTGAGACTGTCAAATCAGTTATTTTTCCCCCTCGAATCATATTAAAGAAATTTGGTTCTTAAAAACGTAGTGACACAAGATGAACAGAAAAGTATCAATACTAAGTAGCGTGACTTCCTGACTACAAACACACAACTTTGTCGGGTCCAACATCTCCTCCCTCCATGCTCCCCAACAAGCTTCCGGCCAGCAGTGTCCTGGATTTTCACTTACGAAATAAAGCAACCCTAATCATACCATACCATACCATACCATACCCCCCCCCCCGTGAACTATATATACGTCCATGTGTATAACAATATCCCATACTGAAATGGTACGATATAATTATTTTGAATTTTGTACTGCGAAAAAAGCCGCCTCATCTCGTTACCCCGAACTCATTAATTGGTTCTTTCACAACTTCACCACTAAGGATCTTATCGAGACGAGACATGGCAGCCTTGGTCTCGTTCTCGTTGAAAGTTATAAATGTCTGTCTCGTGTTTATTTGTAAATGTCTCATTGACAGTCTCGTCTCAATTTATAAACATCCGTCTCGGTTTGAGAGGGCAATTCTCGTTCTCGTCTCAAGTCTAGAAAAATATAGAATTAACAACGTATGCAAAGGCTTATTATCATAAATACAAAAAAAAACCTTTCTTAATATTTTTTTTTATTATTATTTTTATTTTGACTCCTCGTTTCGACGGTACAGCCCTCGAAAACTAAATATTATCCTGCTTATATATGCAAACCAAACTGCATATTCAGAATTACCAGGAATGAACTGGCGTTGTAATTATTATACACAAAATTCATGATTTATCTGAGGAAGTCGCATGTTCCAGGTTTGACTCTCGACCTGGGCATGACTGTTTCCTTGTGAGTGACATTTCATTGAACTGGAAATTGTTACATGGGAGGATGTTTGCTCGAGACTTTGGGGACAGCTATGCTTTTTTTGTTAATGTTAGTGTTGCTTACGAGACGAGCCATGTTCCTTCTCGTCTCATAAAAGGAGATGGGACAAGTGAATGTTTTCGAAATGAGATGGGACAGAAGAAAATGTTCGTCTCTTATCATGGCAGGTTGGGTGATACTTAGATTGTGCAGTTGGTGGTAGTGTGTGTGTGTGTGGGGGGGGTGTACTCCTGCATTCCGACTTCGAATACTGCTTGTAGTTATTCATCTTCATTGTAGCGATTAGCCAAAAGTGGGAAGAAATGTGATGTTAGAGATGATACATAATAAATTAACCATGCGTTCTCATCGTTGCGGTTAAACAAAGTGAACGGAAAAGCGACGTAAAAGTAGGCTAAATACAAAAAATTGCAATATATATATATTAACTGAAGAAAACTGTCATTTACTGCAGGAAATTTAAAAACTCACCGTAGCTTTTTATGCCGTATCACCTCTTATATTGCAGAAATTGGCGTGTAAACCAGTGTGTTCTAAAAGTATTATCTTAAAATTTGGGAAGAAAATATTATGACGAAAATAATTGTAATTCCAGAAAAAGTATTCCTATAACATTAAGTTCTTGCCAGTCAGAACTAACCTATGTATTCGCAATGAACAAGGCTGTTCACGTGTTCAGCCATTGACTGTTACAAGGTTTGCTTTGTCACCCTAATGGGAAAACTCTCTACCGAGTGGCTGAATTATGGTAAATACTACTATACTGCTAGGGCATAATTCATCTCCAAGAAATGGAGCACAGATTTTTGCACTGAAAGTTGTAAGATACTTGTTTTACACAGTAACAAGTGAATTTGCTGTCGATTCCGCGACTCATGCTAAGTTGACGGGACGAGCAGAAGCCCCGCCTCCACGCATTTCTAAGTGATGACGTCAGAGGACCTCCTGTCTGTGGAGAGGACGTTTTCAAATCCGTGACGTAGTAGGTGAATTTCAGCGGTGTTTGAAGGCGTGTTTCTCGAGAACCAAAACAAATATCGCAGAGATATTTTGCACGTCTCATGTTTGTGTCATTATCTGTAAAATGAATGGATTTAAAACGTTTTTCATGTCAAAGTGGAAATGTCCATAGTTTGTCAATGAGGAATAGAGATGGCAGCACCAGGCGTGCAAGATTAAGAATTGGCATAATATATGTGAATAACTTTATAAATAAGAACAAAGCAAATTGGAAAGATGAAAAACAATATAATATATTATAAGAAGACAAGGAATAAATATAAAAGAAATAAATCAATATATATATTCGATAAATCAAATCAGTGATCATATGTAAGTTAATATGAAAATTAAAGAAGTCAAAGCACTGATACAAGTTTGTGTCTTTGAATAGATATTGCATCTGTCTCATTGATTTACCATTCCCATAGCGGAAATTTTGTTTACATCAGTGGCGGCGCGTTCCAGTCGACGCCCCACAGCACTTTTGGTTGCGCGTGTCAGTAGTTTGGCACCAAGTATACACTCTGTTGTATCCAGTTAGTGTTAGCGCGTTCCAATCGCAGCCGCAAGGGAGGAGATTCGTATATTTCCCAAAGCTTAAGGGGAAAAGCTGGAAAAAGGATATATGAATTCATAAATCGTCAAAAGGCTGAAATAGGAGGAAATCCAGAAGGAAGTCCAGATCCAGACTGTCCATTAAGAAGAAAGTCCAGATAGAAGAATATACAAATTGAAGAAAAGAAATAATAAAAACGATATTGAGATAAAATTTGACTGTAGATGAGAATTATAGAGAAAAGTAGCTCATCATGTAAATATTATATTTCCATGTATTCTTGATTATATATTACATTCGTTTAAACGTCTCCATTGGAAGGCATCCTGTCTGGTTTCGTTGTCTACAAAGAACCCTACCCTGTAGATATTCTAGCTGAGGTTTAAGATTAAGATTCATGCACCTTGCACCAAATAGAGGTAGCAGTATACCTCAGGTCTTGCATACGTCAACAGAGATCGTTAATTTCGCATTACAACACAATTAGAATTTTTTCAAATTACCTTTAATGCATTTTAACATGTGAATTTTTCTTGTGTTTGCAGTGAAATTTTTGTGCAGGTGTAACCTTGAACAAAACGAAAAATTTGCAAGTTGCACATCGTGTGAGAAGAAGACCGGGAGTATAGCGTGTTTTCGCATTTCCTGCTTTCAATTCTTCAAGTCATCTTTATTATAATAATTTCGCAACTAAAGAAAAGAAAGCTGTTAAAAAATTTATATAACACGCAATGCCGGATCTATAAACCGCAAAACCCGCAGTGCCTAAGGCTCGGAGAAGAGCAAGCCCTTAAGGGGCCCTTCTCATGCCCTTTACATACTCAAATACGTCTATAAAACAATAAACGCAGTAAATTTATTTATTTATTTCAGAAATTGAACGTAACAGGTATATTTCTAATTTTTGTATTCATTATACAGTAGTTGAGGACATTATTGATTAATTGCACAGATCGATGTAATATAGTACAGGCTGTCCGAATTGAAACGCCCTAATTTCAAATACTTATATTAAACATAATATACAGGCAAGAATAGTGCGGGTGGTGGTATATGGTAGCTTAGCTGTGAAAATTTTAAATAGGTCATGAATAGTAAGGATTTGTTTATTTTGTATCGTTCCAGCGGGTGAAAAGTGAAAATAACAACCAATGCTGAAAAATCGCAAGCGGTGTGGTGATACGCTGAATTGGGATCCATTATTGCAAGATATCCGTTCATACACAAAATTTGGGAGAGCAAAACTCAAGTGACGCCGTACGAACGGATTTCTTGTGACTTCGTGCAAATGCATCTGCAATGCGCTGAACGTTTTCCTCTGATGTTCGTGATTGGCCGCCACCACCATGCCTCTTAGCGACAGATCCTGTCTCTAGAAACGCTCCTTTCCACGCCTTGATTCTCTTGGCCCTCTTGGCCCGTGGAGAAGGGGTTATCACATCGTGCTACGACGGTAGGGGTCCCGGGTTCGAATCCCGGCCTGGGCGTTGATGTTTGTGAGTGTCCATTCATCAATCTCATCATGTCATCACTCATCTCCATCTTCGCAAATTAGCCAAAAGTGGCACAAAAGGCGAAGTAAAATAAAGGAAATCAAAATTTAAAAAAATAAAAATCTTGGAATCGGGAGGGTCTCTGTAATACTCTGCACAAAACCGTCGTTGAACTGCAATAATGGCATACAACCACACAGTTTGAGCTTCTTCAGCATTGGTTGTCATTTTCACTTTCCACCCCCTGGAACGATACAAAATAAACGAATCCTTACTATCCATCACCTATTTAAAATTTCCACAGTTAAGCTATCATATACCACAGTGTTCTTGCCTGTATATCATGTTTAATATAAGTATTTGAAATTAGGGCGTTTCAATTCGAACTCCCGGTATTATAGACAGAAAACACATTTAACAAACATTCAGGTCTTATCGTAATTTATGTAATTTTAATATTTTCCTCTTCAATTTTGGGGTTGGGCAAAATAGGTCCACGCTGTTTTCACTTCTAATGATATCGTTAAATTTTTTGCACATGTTCCAAATTGGGGATATTGCCAGTGCGTTGGGTCTACTTCGTTGGAGGCTGAAGAGTTGCTAACTTGGTCGTAACTTGGATAAAGGGACGTAGAAATCGAGCTGTGACAGGGCGAAGGGAGCTTCAATATGATTATTTAGGATTTTGTGGAGAAAAATGAGCTGGTGGATGCTGCATCTGTTGTTGAGAGTTGTTAGGTTAAAATATCTGAGAAGGCTCTCACGGGATTCCATTTAAGGGTAAATACCATCTAGTTTGTGTGTCTTAAGAATTTACTTTGAATTTGTTCTATTTTGGTTATATCTTGCTGGGTTTGAGGGTGCCACACTATGCTTGCGTATTCAATCTTCGCTCTAATGTAAGCATTATAAAGCATCATTAACTTATGAAGTTAACGTGCGCGTGAAATGTAAGTTTAGATTGAAACAGAACTCCTAGATCTTTGATTGTATCTACCTGTTTTATTTTTTGTGTTTTTATGCAACATTTCTGGTTATTAAAGATGAGTTGGTTGCTTTCGCACCATTCCACAAGACTCTTTATGTCCGCTCAGCGGCGTCGCTAGGCCATCTGCTTTGGGGGGCTGCAACCAGATACATGACTTACTACTATTGTAAATATAGCAAAGTGATTAATAAGACAATAATATATAACAAGCATAAGGAATTAAAACTAACATAGACTTACTGCATTAATTTTTATGAAAATAGATGGATATTCTTGTCCTGTTTTTCTAATGCTGGTGAACTATGTCTTTATGTATCAGCTGTACTCTGCGGTTCGAATTTCTTGCAAAATTATAAATAACACAATCCACACACAATTAATACACTCTTCCTTTTCCGATTTCCGATTTCAGACGCTTACTTCGAATAATAAATTTGTCCATTGTTGTACGAACAACAGTAAATGTCATAAAAAGCTTTGATAACAAACACACAATATCACAAACTCCGTAACACAAAACGCACCACTACCGTTTCCTCGCGTAGCAACCGTTGTGAAAATAGAACAAATGACAGCGATCGTTTGCATTGTTGCCAGCTAAAGACATGACGTGTCAGATGTAAGATCGTGGTTTAAAAAAAACTATGTCACAACGAGACGAGTCTTTCCAAGAATATGTATCTAGAGGTATGTTCCTGCATTAACAATTGTTCAAATAGGTTTTCTCGAAATACTGTATGTAATAATAGCTAAAAATTGGGGGGGCTTATCGAGGGATTGGGGGGCTGAAGCCCCCTCCAAAAGGGCCTAGCTACGCCACTGTGTCCGCTTGTAACTCTGTGCAGTCACCGCAGAGCAGAGAAGAAAATATCACCTGAATATTGTAACGTGACAGGATTCCTTATTAATTTTAAGTTGGCTGGCAGCCTGGCATCAGTGGCGTGCCAAGAATTTTTGAAAGGGGGGGGGGTTGTATTCTTTTTTTAGTAGTCAGCCTTCATTTCCTGCCTTTGACGTTCTTTTTTCTAAATATTTGCAAAAAAGGGGGGAGGGTGTGTCCCCACCAAGCCCCTCTCGGGAACGCCACTGACTATTTCTCCCTAGCTCTGTGGTGTGGGACTACTAGCCGAGATTGTACTGTACGTACAGTCAGAGACACTTTTGAGTTGTAGCTATCGTACTGAGAGTCAATGGGATTGATACAACCCAGAAGTGTCCGTGACTGTACATGAGTTACGAGATGAAATGGGTCTTCCTAGAAGTCCAACAGGACGGGCAAGGGACGTAAATTCCTTAGAAAAAACGAAATTACTATTTATTTGGATGGCATCAAACCTGATTTGCTTACATAACCACCACTGCATATTGAACCCAACGCGAACTGATAGCATAGGCAGAGACATTACAGAAATGTTATGAAACACGTTCTCAGTTGAATTGTCTCTCTAAACAGCTCTCAAAAGTGCCTTATCAAAGTTTCATTTGTACATGATTTTGCAAGGGTCCCGGGTTCGAATCCCGGTCGGGCTTGGTTGTTTGTGAATGTCCATTCATCAATTTCATCATTTCATCGCTCATCCCCATCTTCGCAAATTAGCCAAGAGGCACAAAACGCGAAGTAAAATAAACTAACTCAATCAATGAATCAATGTACATGATTTTGCAAAACTTATGTATGAGAATTCATAGTACAATTCTACGTAGCTCTCCAGAAGTATACCGACTTCCGTGGCAGGGGTCTCTGGTTCGAATCCCCGCCTGGGCATGGCTGTTCTTTGTGAGTGTTCCTTCATCAATGTCATCCTGTCATCACTCATCCTCATCGTCGCGATTAGCCAAAAGTGGCGGAAAAACTAAATAAGATCATCCAAATCAATCACTACCCTAATTCCTTTTTCTCAAACCATTTAAAAACACAATATGAAACAAATAACATATAACTTAGCAATATTTGTGCTATTTAAAGAAGATATTATTGATTCCAATGTGGCACCGATATTTTTATTTTCTTGATTTTAAGTCCACTTTATGCACAGATAGGCTAATCGGGACTGCACATACAGTTTAAAGTGGGATCCGGACCTTTATGTTCCTCCCTTGGTATCGAACCCGGGAATGGGCCACCAATATGTCCCAGGAGTATGATATTATACATATGATAACCAGATTGGCTCAAAAATACATGACGTCATTTCCTGCTATCTTTGCAGAATACACTACACAATAAAAGTCGTTTCGAACTTGCCTCATCATCACTTGCTTCTGTAGTACAAAAATGGAGGAAGCTGACCCTCATGTGTGTCAACTCAATGAGCTAATCTCATGTGCGATTTGAAACAGGCACCCTTCCGGATCTTATCTGTTGCCTCTGCAGTAATTGAAAACTTGTTTGAACCAAGGGGGAAGGGAGAATACAGATGTACACGCGGGGAAGCGCCATTGTCATTGATTGCAACAATGAGAGAAATAGACCTCTCATTGTTTAGCCGGCTCATCCACTTATCTCTTGGTTCTGTCCGAACTGTCTGTTTGCTCGCGTGCGGTACGGCCAAGTGATGTTGCGGTGAGTGATTGGGAAGATGCTGATTTCAGATCTTATCTCAGGACGCAAGCGCTGCATGGCAGTGTTTCCAAAGGCAGGAATAATGAGACACATTGAGTTCAAAAGATGCACTGACGCTGAAACGTAAATATGCATCCAACATCGTGACGCAACATCCCTTTTAGTGGCTGTCAACAGGGACATCAGTGGCAACGCAGCTCGTTTTTCTACCTTTTGGATTAACCGCGAGATGAGGATGAATGATGAACTGATGTAGGTATAATTACGAGAGACAGTCGAATTACTAGTACATTTCTGCATGTAGAGTTGCACAACCTAATGGATTTTAGTACATATCCATTGCTGATCCACATATATTCTCAAGTCCTGAGTTAGTGCCTGTATATATCAGGAAGAAGAATCATCGGGACGCTCGCGCAGTCACTTATGACCCATTGCGAAGGTCTTTCCACCCATTTGCCAGCGAACTGAAGCCCTCCATTCGTAAACTTGCTAGCATACTGAATAGAGATTTTGAATTTTCATTTGCCAGAGAATTTCTATAAAGCCTAAATCACACGGGACTGGATTACAGTAGGAATGCCCTAGTTGGCGCTGGACTGGCTTCCTATTTGCTAGTTTTCGCTTCACACGAAAATTGTTACCGTACTTATCGATATACTGTTGTTCCCATAAGACATTGCGCAGAGCAGACAATCTGTAAAGATGGAGCAATTTGAAGAATGTTGTAGGAGAATTACTGCGTTGTGATTTTATTAAAAATTAAAAGTATGGACTAGAGATTGGCTCGAAAAAATATGGTAATCAATTCGTAAAAAGAAATCAAACATTTAATTTAATTCATTTTCCGTTAATCATATTAGTCACGTACACATATCATTGCTTTGCATAAATACCTAAATATTAATGATACTGAACACGAATGCACTGCACGTCATCTTTCTGCTTTTTTTTATCGAGAAAACAGCCAACACTCGGAAACCACAGACAAAAAACTCCCCCTTGCAAACTCACAGATTATCTTCACATGGCCAAACTTTGCTCTGATTGGCTGTTCCACAGAATCCAGTCGAGGAAAGCCAGTAGCGATTAGAACATGTCCTTTTCCTCCAAACCAGTCAAGCAGTCAGCCAGGCAGCCATCACATCCGAGCAGGTAGCCAGTTCAGCGCCAACTAACTTTATCCAGTTCCGTGTGATTCCGACTTAAGTTTTAGGCTTCCAGAGGCCAAGGCTCGTCACTGGTGCAAGTGTGTGAAGGAGGCGCCATCTTTGAAAATGACGAGAATAGTGTTGTGAAGCTCACTTATTCAGTATTGCACCCTCGAGGTTGTTTTGTAAATAACAGTTGATACCTGATGTAAATTTGACTTGTGTAGTCTGTCATATAATTTTCAGGGGTTTTAATTTAACCCTCCCTCGTAATATTGGAACAAACACAATGTCATAGCCAGGATTCGAATCTCGGACTTCTGGTTTCTTGGTGCCATACATCGACAACTTCATCACGGAGGTAGGTGTCCCACTATTCGAATCCACACGTGGAAACACAGAACATACTCCAATTGCACTAGCTACCGGTCCAAACCTCCCCTATTATTATTCCATTACCTGACTGAGCTGTCGCAACAAGATGAACAATACAAGCACCTGATAAGATACTACGTGGGTGCTGATAGTAGGCACTTGGAGTAACCAATCAGACATGTTTTTGCCTTTTTTTTTAAAAAAAAAAATATTTATTTGTTCAGCACAGGATACATTTCTCAATTATGTTGAACATAATACACTGTGAGTAAATAACAAGAGAGAGAAAAAAAATACATGAAAGTATGAACGTCTATGTACACAATATTTACATCAATTTTTGAACTTATTGTTGTGATAATTTTTTTTTCAGCACACTACGTGAGTCTGTGAACATATCGAAGTCCACAGTTTTTAACAGTTCATTCACCGTGTCCTGTATGCGCACTGCAGGTGAAAACCTATGCGTGTTGGCCCTTGACCTCTCCGTGTAGAATAATTTTCTGTTTCTTGCACTGTGTCGGCCTACATTAAAGTTTATACTTTCTAACAGTGCAGAACACTCACAGCCGTGATTAATCAATTTCTTTAAAATATGACATCACTGACGACTCTTCTGTTGAACAAAGTTTCCAGACCGAAATGCTTGCACAAAGATGTATAGTTCTTTTTGTCATATTCAATGTTCAACTTGAAGCACAGCCATTTCACAAACTGCCTTTGGACGCTCTCCACTTCCTCTCGCCATGTTTTGTACTGTGGATTCCATATGGGACTGCAGTATTCCAGTACTGGACGAACGAGTGTGACGTATATTTTTACGACCGTAGGTACAGAAAAATTAAACAGAAAATTTCTTCTAATGAAACCAACTAGCTTTATACACCTTTTCACCAAGGCTTGATAATTGGTGTTAAACGACAGGTCAGATGTGAAATGGACACCGAGGTCAACGACAACTCTCGTACGCCTCACCGTCGAGCTGCCAATTTTATACTCGTGTATAATGGTTGCTTTTTGTTGGTGAATGACATTACGTTGCACTTATTCACATTTAACATCATTCTCGTCTGCTTACACCAGTTTGCGAAGAAATTTAGGCCTTCCTGCAGCGTATGACAGTCATTCAATGAGCTGATTGGATAGTACAGTTTTACCTTTCCCATGCTGAAACTCTATCGGAAGTCCTAACTTAGTAAGATCATGGTGTAGATTTTATTATTTCGCTTTAGATGGATAAAAACTAGTGCTCTGAATTTGCAACACTGACTGCGACCACATGCTTATCCCATTGCAGGACAAGACCAAAATTGGAAGCAACGGTGCAAGGTTACAGCGTGAAATATAATCCCTTTCTGTCCAGTATCTCGTCAATCTCAAGAGTCACATTTAGGGGCATCACTGAATACATCTGCTGACCCTGTATTGAATCGCTTTTCTGTTTCCGAAAATCGCTTCCCCGAAGCTTTATCTGCAATCGACCATACATGTTCATTGCATTCATTCTTAATTATTTCTTCCCTCTCTCCTTTTCCCTCTCATGTTTACTTGCTATCTAATTCTTCTAAGTGCCTCTCACACGTTTACCCTCTCTCTCTCTCTCTCTCTCTCTCTCTCTCTCTCCATGACTGTTTCTCCTAGTATTTCTCTCCCTGTCAATCCTTGCAACTCATCTTCACTCTCAATGTCTCTTTTTCATTCTCACATTTCTCCTTCATTGTTTCTCTCTTTTTTATTCCCTCACTTTCTCTCTCTGCTTTTAACTTTACTCAATCTCTCTCTCTCTTTCTCTCTCTCTCTCTCTCTCTCTCTCTGATTCACATTTACTCTAGCTTCTTCTCTGTTTCAAGTTTACTTTAGATCTCCCACTCTCTCTGTTTCACTTTTACTCTAGCTACCTTCCTCTGCTTCTACATCTCTCTCTATCTCTCTTTCTCTTTCTTTTCCTTTCTCTCTCTCTCCCTCTCTCTGTGTTTAAAAATTTACTCTACAGCTCTCTCTCTGTTTCAAGTATACTCTCTCTCTCCCTCTGCTTCACATTTACCCTAGATCTCTCACCCTCTCTGTTTCACGTTTACTCTAGCTCTGTTCTTCAGCTTCACGTTTACTCTAGCTCTCTTTCTCTCTCTCTCTCTCTCTCTGTTTCAAATTTACTCTCTCTCCCCCTTGTTTCAAATTTACTGTCTCTTTCTCTGCTCCACTTTTACTCTAGATCTCCCTTTCTCTCTATCAAATTTACTATAGCTCTTTTTTTTCTCTGCTTCCCGGTTACTCTAGCTCTTTCTCTCTCTCTCTCTCTCTCTCTGTTTCAAATTTACTCTCTCTCTCTCCCTCTGTATCAAATTTACTCTTTCTCTTTCTTTGCTTCACCTTTACTCAAAATCTCACTTTCTCTCTCTGTATCAAATTTACTCTAGCTCTTTCTCTCTATCTATCTTTCTCTCTCTCTCTCTCTTTTTCTCTCTCTTTCTCTCTTTCTGCTTCACGGTTACTCTAGCTCTCTCTCCCTCTCTGTTTCAAATTTACTCTTTCTCTTTCTGTGCTTCACCTATACTCAAAATCCCACTTTCTCTCTCTGTATCAAATTTACTCTATCTATTTCTCTCTCTCTCTCTCTCTCTGATTCACGTATACTCTCTCTCTCTCTCTGCTACCCGGTTTCTCTAGCTCTCTCTCTCTCTCTCTCTCTCTCTCTCTCTCTCTGTTTCAAATTTACTCTTTCTCTTTCTTTACTTCACCTTTACCGTACTCAAAATCTCACTTTCTCTGTATCAAATTTACTCTA
This sequence comes from Lepisma saccharinum, assembly GCF_977018435.1. Classification (NCBI taxonomy): domain Eukaryota; kingdom Metazoa; phylum Arthropoda; class Insecta; order Zygentoma; family Lepismatidae; genus Lepisma; species Lepisma saccharinum. The sequence continues at coordinate 32,198,445 of NC_139251.1, read as the reverse complement.
GCTCTTTCTCTCTATCTATCTTTCTCTCTCTCTCTCTCTCTCTCTCTCTCTTTTTCTCTCTCTATCTATCTTTCTCTCTCTCTCTCTCTTTTTTTTCTCTCTCTTTCTCTCTTTCTGCTTCACGGTTACTCTAACTCTCTCTCCCTCTCTGTTTCAAATTTACTCTTTTTCTTTCTCTGCTTCACCTTTACTCAAAATCCCACTTTCTCTCTCTGTATCAAATTTACTCTTTCTCTCTATCTATTTCTCTCTCTCTCTCTCTCTGATTCACGTATACTCTCTCTCTCTCTGCTACCCGGTTACTCTAGCTCTCTCTCTCTGATTCACGTATACTCTCTCTCTCTCTGCTAACCGGTTACTCTAGCTCTCTCTCTCTCTCTCTCTCTCTCTGTTTCAAATTTACTCTCTCTCTCTCTATCTCTCTCTCTCTCCCTCTGTTTCAAATTTACTCTTTCTCTTTCTCTACTTAACCTTTATTCAAAATCTCACTTTCTCTCTCTGTATCAAATTTACTCTAGCTCTTTCTCTCTATCTATTTTTCTCTCTCTCTCTCTCTCTCTTTCTCTCTCTCTGATTCACGTATACTCTCTCTCTCTCTCTCTGCTACCCGGTTACTCTAGCTCTCTCTCTCTCTCTCTCTCTCTCTCTGTGTGTGTTTCAAATTTACTCTCCCCCCCTCTCTCTCTCTCTCTCTCTCTCTCTGCTTGACGTTTATCCTAGCTCTCTCTTTCTCTCTGTTTCACGATTACTCTAACTTTCTCTCTATCTCTCTCTGTGTGTGTTTCTGATGTTTACCTTCTTACGAAGAGAGAAGGGGAAGAGATCTACTTAATTACAGGTAGTAAATAACACACAACGATCGCCATTCGATTTAATATTAGTTTTAGGCATCTGGCTGGGGAGAGGCAGGCGCTCCACTCCCCCATCTTAATGCACCAACCTGCCACGTTACTGCAAAAGAACTCCTGTTCGAAGCAGAACTTTCAACACGGGCCGAGTCGGAGTTTCACAACATTTCGGCAAGATGGGAAGAGGAGGGTGAGAAAAAGGAGATGTAGCCAGAAAGTTCCACCGAAAATAACGCCAAAATTCTCCAATCTTAGCCACCTCCCTTCCTCTCCCGACATTTTTATGCACTTTACATAAACCGGGACTCGGTCCAACTTGCTTCGAAAAAAGGAGGAAGCACAAAAGAGAGCGAGAGAGAGAGAGAGAGCGTCTTTTTTTAAGTTAACAAAAGATTGATCCAGAAAACTCCTCGTTGCGATTATTATTTAAACGTTAATACCAGCTGTTGCCCTCGAGTGATATATGGAGGAATCGGGAAGTGGAAAATTTTCTCCCTAGCGGAGGCCTTAGCCGCAGATTCTTCTCTTTTCTCCCCTCCACGTCTTTTTTATTCTTCTTCCCGCAATCGCCATTTTCAGTTACTTTTCTTCCTTGCTGTTGGTTGCTGAAGCGTCAGTGTTGCAATCTAGGATCTCTTTTTCTGTTTTAAATATACAGATAGAATCAGTAGGGAGATGAGACTCGGACAAGACGAGACTTGTACATCTCGTTCCTTCCTCGAGTTGCGAATGCCTTTCTCGAACTCGGTATTGTCTCCGATTCAAAACAGTTGCCTAGATCATGTCTCGAATTGAAATCGTCTGCCTCGTTCTTTTCTCGAATTGGAATCGTCCGCCTCGATCTGGCTTCGAATTGGAATCGTCTGCCTCGCTCTTTTCTCGAATTGAAGGCGACTGCCTCGATCTTGTCTGGAATTGAAATCATCCGGCACAATCTGGTCTCGAACTGGAATCGTCCGTCTCGACCATGTCTCGAATTGGAATCGTCCGTCTCAACCATGTCTCGAATTGGAATCGTCTGCCTCGCACGTTTCTCGAATTGGAATCGTATGCCTCGCACTTTTCTCGAATTAAAAGCGACTACCTCGTCAGGTCTCGAATTGTGATCGACCGTCACGACAATGTCTCGAATTGGATTCGTACGTCCTCGAATTGGAATCGTACTTCCTCGAATTGGAATCGTCTGCCTCGCACTTTTCTCGAATTAAAAACGACTGCCTCGATCTTGTCTGGAATTGAAATCATCCGGCACAATCTGGTCCCGAATTGGAATCGTCCGTCTCGACCATGTCTGGAATTGGAATCGTCTGCCTCGATCTTGCCTCCAATCTCAAATATCGAAATAATTGGAAAATGAAGAAAAACAACAACAACAACTTAGTAAGGCGTATAAAAGGCACACGTTTTTTCAATAACAGTGTTAAAGAGTAAACGGAAACCAGGATAGGCTACGTCCCTCAGAAAAGCAGTTGGCTCCCCGGTATTAGGGCGGGGGGGGGGGGGACTATCAGTATACAATGGCATCATTTTCACACAATATCCTACATATCCAACTTACCGAAATGTTTTGAAAAAAGAAAAGGAAAACTGAAGAATTTCGAAAGTACAAAGGCGACATGCGACACGGGCTCCTTCAGTCTACACAGAAGCTATTAACCACGACACAAGAAAGCGATCAAGTACGAGCGCCACGTAAGCGACAAGCGCCACGTGCAGTTTGTCGTGTCGCTTAGGTTCGAAAGGTTGCATTACTTACTGAGGGCACGCATCCAAGCAACACATGTCGCTTGTCGCGTGTCGCTTCGGTGTGAAAGCTCCCTAAGACCTGAGTGCAATCTGTATATTACAGACGCTTGTCTAATTCTCGGTCTAGCCTAGGTTCGGTGCTGTCTCTAGCAATTAGACAGAAAGATACGTAAGGACAGGGAAAGGATTAACGAGTCGTAATTCGAAACAGATGGCAACACTGCTCATGGACGTTTCGGAAACCAAATTTTCTTTCCCCTCCCTCCCAGCCACCTCATTCTTTCCCCACCCCCAATCTCTTTCTTCGGTGCCATCTTAGCTCATTCTACACTCCCCCAATTTCTGGATGAAAGTAATTCATTTGCTCCTCCTGGCGTCAGCTCGAGCAACTACCAGTCTTCAATCAAAACTTGCCAACTGTTAAAAGTGTTTTCAAGGAAAGAGAAGGAGAAGTTAGCGAGGTTGATAAAGGGGGAGGGGAGGGGGCGGAGGATCCGTGGAAAGAGAGAAAGATGTCAGAGGAGGGAGGATTGGAGCAAAACGTAGAGGCGAAGAGAGAGAGAGAGAGAGGGGGGGGAGAGTAGAAAAATGAAGAATCAAGCAGATCTTAAGTCCCTCAACTTTGTCATTGTTGCAGGAGTTCTGTTGCCAAACTTCGCTGTTCCTGCTCCCTTATTAAAGCCATGAACCCTCCCCCACCCTCTCTCCTCTGGATCGTTTCATATACAAGGAGGAAGAGAGAGAAAAGCAGGGTGGGGAGTTTTCCTGAGAGAAATGACATCTCGATGTTCCCCAAAAAACGTTTTCGTAATGAGAACTTCCTGAAGCCAAGCCGTTATTGTTTTGCTGGCGTTTCGTGTATTCCTCCATATACTTTTCCTTTTTTAGTCGAGCCTTGAACTGGTTTTCCTCAATTCTACTATAGTTTATGAGGTTCAACTGGTTTCCTTCTTCCCGCCAAATAACGTCACGTAACCAGTAAGCGCGCATGCGCAATCGAGGATCCAATCAGAAAACATCTCAGCAATGTACACTTGAAACTCATTGGCTGTCTGACTATTCTCATCCCTATTACGTCAACGTTTTTGTCGGAAAGGTGACAAACTTATATCTCACGGACTATAGTTGGATGTAATTTGCTATCTTCTAATATATAAAAATGGATGTGTGTGTTTGTTCCAGCATAACTCTCGAACGCCTGGAGTAATTTCAATCAAACTTGGAAAACGTATCACTTGCAATCTGCAAAAGAAATACTGTGGGGGTAAGACACCCCTGGCACCCCTAAGAGTGAGGGTGGGAGGGGGTGACATGTAAAAAAAAATCGAAAACGACCGATAGTAGTGTGGAATCCATAGTTGCTAAGATGAATAGTAACACTCCCAATGCCGTTCAACTACAAGTTCATTTCACACTATAGTTAGAATTCATTATTTTCCTGTCTAATAGAAGATTGGGATAAATAAATACCCTGGCAACGCCGGGAAATCAGCTAGTATAATATATAAATGTACTTGTATGTTGTTTAGTTTCTGGTCTCTTGAAGGCATCGGCGAGTACTAAAATGCTCTGTGATCCACAAATCCACATATATATGGTGTTTATTGGGAGGGTAGATTTTGTGGTTCGCAAATATTGATTTCAATTGAGAAGGCATATTTTGTAGTCCACAAATATAGAACTTGAAATAGGGGGCCGGCCACATTGAAGGTGTACAAATATGTACTTGAAATGTGACCATTCTGATATCCATAAATATCGATCCAAATTCTTGGGGAGGCATATTTTGCTGTGCACAAGTGCAACTGAAGTTATACTGGTGCATATTCTGTGGCAAATCCGCCAAGAATATTAAGAATGGTGGGTGGACTGTATAGATTTGATTTGATTTTGGATTTTTACCGTCGCTTTCTGCAACTTTTGGCTAATAATTTGGCGATGAAAATGAGTGATGATATGATGAAATAGATGAATGGACAGTCAGTGGCGCAAGAACGGGGGGTACAGGGGTACATTATACCCCCAAAATTTTTGAAGGGGTTACTGTACCCCCTTGTAACCTCTTAGATAATTAATTTAACAGACGCAAGATGCTACTGTTAAAAGAACCTAGTACTTTCTAATCTCTCAATACAAAAAGATAAAAGAGTAAATTGTTTATAAGCATTATTTTTACCACAGGAATTCAAACCATTGTAAAATTATTCTATTACATTGTGCTACTAGTTAGTTCATTGACCTGTGTCCTTGGAAATCTTTATAATTAGATGAAAATTGTTTGAAATGTGTGTGGAACGATGGAATCAGCTAAAGTTTAATTTCAGAAAATCAAGCTGCAGACGAATGCTTCTTTGTGTAAGGGTGGAGGCGGGGGTACACGTTTGTAAAGAAGTGGTCTCGTCGATTCGAAGATAAATCTGCATCAGAAGAGTATATGACTGACCTTCTTTCCTTTGAATTTTTCAAATGGAATTTTCCGAAACGCAATATTTCCACAATTCCTGCTTCGTGTTGTTTTCGAGACGCGACACGACAGGCCAATTTGGGGGGTACAAAAATGTACTCCTGTGCCTCACCGAATATTCTCATAACTTTGTCAGAGGGTGTTCGGAAAACTGTACTTAAACCTATATATGAAGAGAATTTTTGAAAATAGCGATGGTACTGAGACAAGAAAACTTTCAAATTTCGAGACGAGACTGAAATAAATCTCTGCAAAATTCAATCTAGACGTTACTTGATGTCCGAGACAATCTCGTTCGAAATTTTGGTATCATATTTGAAGAATTTAATGTGGAACAGTTCTTTTCCATCACTGTTCACATCTATACTTCATTTCTAATTATTTTGTAATATCATTCAAGAATTGTACCATTTCTTCATATTTCTAGATCTTTCCAGCATTTCTCTGATTTCGCAGCAACTTCTTGCCAGTATTGCTGTAAGATTCCCCCTCGCAGACCCTAATTCGCCACACATGGCCCATAACGGATTCGCCCCGAGTCTAGCCTCGCATCACAGCCATCTTTACTTCTGAAATCCCTATGTCTTTACTCTAAACGTTCTTACGAATATCTTAAACCTGGCAACTATCGGCTAACCCTAGCTCTCTTTTCTATTCATCTTTCCACTAATGGCCCAGAGGCAGCCACTGCTATTGTCAACTGTGTGTCTCTCTCCAGCCATTCTGGCGACGCAAGTTATAAAACTCATTTTCTCACAATAACCCCTTTCATGCGTCCCGATCATCTGGTCTGCATCCTCCTGTACTGGTTGCAAACTCCAAAGATGCGTCACTAGAATTATAGTAATATAATAATATGGTCGGATACTTTGCTTTGGTGTAACGGAAATATATTGCCTGAAGTCATAGGAGGTTTGACATCACTGCAAACTGTCCTTTACAGCTTGTAACTTTTCCCTCCAAATTTCCACCAATGGAATTCAAAAAGTCAACTCAATTTCGGCATAACCATAACCTTCCAAATTTTGTGGAAACAGTTTTGACTCGAGTACGGTGAAGGACGGAGGTGTCGAGCATCATCGAGATCCGTCGGTGACCACTAAGCAGTGCTAGTTCGGACTCATCAAAGAACAGTACCGAATGTACGAGATATTATTGTGGACAGTGTTAAGATACCTAAGTGTGTGAGGTGACAAAAACAAGTTGACGTCCAAGTTGTTGTGCTTATTTTCAGTACAAGTTTATTGTGCGGACAGTGTTATAAAATACATAAGTGTGAGCAAGGAACTAAATGCACCAATGGATCGGTTTGACCAATGCAGAACCGGTGTTTTGATAAAGGACCACAGGACGCAACAATAGGAGCTTCACCACGGTAGTGTCGTCCAGGAACCCATGGAGGGGGTAAGAAAACGAAATTAAACAACAGTGCGCCAGCCCAGGTGATTCAATAATCATCCCCTTTCAAAAATTTCAATCAGATAGAACTGAAACTTGTGTATCTAAAAACTTTCTTCTTTACTTATCTTTTAATCAACATTAAACTCAAGTAAAATTGTTTCCAATCTTTTTTTTTTTTTTGTTTTAAGTAATTATCTTTATTTGCAATGAAAACCTTCAGTGGTGTCCCACCCCTACCGACTAGCTAGCTGGAGGCGGACTGTGGTGATTGTTTCATTGGTATTAGGTTGTATCTACCAAAGGATTAGTTCTTAATCCTGAAGGTAGCGGCACCCTAATATCCGTGCATCATCGGCAGTGACCACTGTCCGCCGATGCAATGGAAGAGACCATTCCATCCAAGGATGTTAAATTGTACCATGTGTCTTATTCAGACATTCCAAGCGTATATCTTGTTCATATTTCAAATAAGTTGTATATTTTGTTTACTGCACTTGCAAAGTTAATCCATTGGTGACAATTGTGAGCCTGTGCTGCCCGGTTTCATATATTCACGGTGTTTCAATGGTTCGCAGCGTCGAACAAAACGTAAAACAGAAAAACGTTGTTAAGAAAAGTTTTTGCTTTCATGACATATGTACGTTATGAAACTTTGAGTGGTGACGCATTCGTCTCATCTCGATACCATTCCTAGTTGAAATGGATCAGCGATGTTTCAGACATTAAAACAGGGCGAGGTTTGTGATTTTATCAGAAGGAGGAGGACTTATTTACATATGAATTAGGTTTGCTTAGAATTGGACATAAATTGCTTAAAATCCAATTTTGATATCGAATGCAACACAAACACAACACTTTTTTTTAATTTAAATTCTAAAGTCAAACTGTAAGGAAATTACAGCAGTCAGTTGAATGCACGAAATAAATGAGACTCACTGCAGGTTCGATGATTTGGCAGTTGGATTGTAAAGGACACTGTAATGTTTATGACTTGATCCAATTTGTTGCAAATTTTTCTGCATTAAAGCAATGCACTGGGGGTCTATTGAAAGGAAAAGCAGGTTTAAAACCTCTCTAATCAGTTAAGGTAAGATTCATGGCACTCAACCCGCTTTCACATTCAGCTGTAGATATTGGTACAATTTGGATTGGATTCACAAGGTCTTTGAGTGAGGTGGGAATGTGTATTGGATTTTCTTTGTAGATGCGAAAATCTTCGACTACATGCTTTTGCTCACATTAAAGTTCACCTTTTCATATAAACGAGGAATTAACATGTCACCATAAAATGTAGGTATCTGCATTTAATACGATTACATCCGGAAAGAATCCTAAATCTCAAATCGGCTCTTAGGGCCTCCCCGATGGCGCAGTGGTAGCATCATCGCCTTGTAATCAAGGGGTCCCGTGTTCGATACCCGGTGGCGGCACATAGTGGTTCGGATCCCACCTTAAACTGTAGGTTCAGTCTCTACTAGCATAAAGTGGACTTAAAACACCAAATCAATCAAACCGGCTCTTCCTATTGTCCACTAACGAATGGAAAAAAAAATCTTTCGATAATGGTTTTCCTCTAACTTTGCTTGCTCTGAGATCTCAAGGATTTCGGTTTTGCATATGCAATTAAAGTACTTTCAGTGTTTGAAGAGCATCATAAAGTACATCTAATTACATTACAAATAATTACAATGTCAAATGTTTCACAAATACTTCAAAGTTAAATCTCTTGCGAGTTGATTGGGAATCATCTCCATTAAGTATTTTTTTTAGAAAGACAATACAACGCCATAGCTGTCAACAAGCGTTCGAACAGCCCAACATACGCTATAGACAGGGCACAATTTTCGTATTCGATAGAAAAGTACTTGAAACGCCCTCTAGAAGTCTTTGAAAATAGAGAATACGTGGCTTCTAAAAAGCACTGTATACGGTAATATCTGCCATAATTTAGTTTAATGATATTTTATAAACTGAAGTGAAGTGGAATTCTGTAAGTATGATATACTTAATAATATGATATTCGGTCTCCCCGATGGCGTAGTGGTAGCGTCGTCGCCTAGTAATCAAGGAGTCCCGGGTTCCATACCCGGTGGAGGCACTAGTGGTTCGGATCCCACTTTAAACTGTAGGTCCAGTCCCGATTAGCCTTACTGCGCATAAAGTGGACTTAAAACTACAAATCAATCAATCAATCAATAATGTGATATTCATATTCAGTTGGTGGAAAATTATTATTCATGATTTTGAATGAATAAATTAGAGAAGGTAGAATCCTCCTCACCTTCTTTAAATCGCAACCTGCATTAAAATGAATAGATGTATCTTTATTCGCAATTTTCATATTACGAACTCCTGATTTTTCATTCAATTAAATTGAAAATGAGCTCAGAACATGCTCCAGAATTTTACATGTTTGAAATTGCTACCTGGTTTTGAAACCTGTTTTTAAAATACTCATAAATTGTAAAATAATAATAATAATAATAATAATAATAATAAAAGTAACAATTAATTAGGCAAACTTTGCATTAAAAACTGGATACTGGCTTACAAAATGGAATTTCCCATGCCACTACATTTTACATAGGTATACGTATGCGTGTGAAGTACACACACGATATATATATTGAATTTCTGTACCCCCCCAAATGAAAAACGTTCCTGCGCCACTGTGGACAGTCACAAACATACATGCCCGTAATGTGATAACCACTACGCCACGGGGTCCGGCTACTGGTGTTAGAGTTCTGACCATGATGCTTGTTTTTTTATTTTATTTTGACAGCCTACAGGAATTTACTTTTTGACGAGCCCTCGTATAAAGAAGGATGAACTTCATTTGGGATTTGCAAATGTTAAATCTTGTGATAGAGAAAATGTAGTACCGACGAGCTTAAAGTTCACAACAATAATGCCTCTACAGTTTCCAATTTCGTTAACCGAGACCAACATCTGCCGCCTTAGCCGAACGTGAAGCTGTTGCAATAATCGCAGTCATAACGTCCCCGGGAAACAGTTGTAACTCGACACCGCAAGACCCCTTTATTTCTTCTGCCTCCTTAGCATCCGGGCTTTGGTCGCAAGAGGGAGATCTTGGGAGAGGCACATATCCTTGTTTTACGATTCCTCGCGTTGCTTCTAAGTGTTTCTGGTTGCATCGTGCAAGGATAATGAAGCTACAAATCTCCGGTAAGGTCCGGCCTGTACTGCTTTTACTCGGCGTTGAACGCGGGCCGCGATATTAAACTTTTGTTGCGCTTACACGCGGAGCAATAAAGAGCATTCGAAGAGCAAGTTGGGTTAAAAAGGGGTGGGTTGGGGGGGGGGGGCGAGAAGCAGATGGAAATGCTCTACGACTATGAAGCAAGTGAACAATCTCTCCCGTTATTCACGTTTTTGAGTTCGGTGAATTAATTTCGTTTACACTGACATCTGTTGGTTGCTTACGGAACTATCTCCGTTTCAGCTCAGCGATTATTACATTGAGGTTGTCACTCTGTATATTGTAATTCATCTGGTGCACTGCGATGCGAAAGTACGTTGTAAATATAAAACATAAGTTCTTTCTTATCTACACTCTGTCCAAATCAAGAACGGAGTATTTGTAAACAAAAGCATATGATTTGTAAGCTTGCTCATTGGTCAATACTAAACTCTGCTCGTTCGTAGAGCTGCTCATGTGGAACAACCACCACCGAAATGAACCAATAAGATATCTCTCTCCAAGGCCACGCGGCTTTGTTGACATCTACTTCATTCTTGCTGTGGACGGAGAATAGTGTGTTAAACCTAGATACAACTATCAAGAGATCTCGGTTTCGTTCCCCGGTCGAGGCACTGCACAGGGGTTCGGGCAAACGTATACTCTGTCCCGTGAATCTCTGGAGCAATGCTGCGCATAACGGTAGAGAAGGGGAGAAAGCGAGTGGGTGGAGCTGAAGCAGTACACGTTGCTGCAAAGGCTGGTAACTGCAGTCGCGTTGCCCCCGCAATGCAATCCCGTTCCCTCTCACGTTCTCATTGGTCGAGCCCTGTCGAGTCCTACTTGCGCAGAGACTTCCTTTCGTTCGCTCGCTCGAGAGATTCCAGGTACAGATTATAGGAACAAAACTTTTTTATGAGCAGTTGCCTCGTCCACACTCATGTTCCGGTTAAATATGCAATATCTTTCTAGTGGCGGATTAACTACTTTCTCTCGGGGGTGCTGAATGACTTTTTTAAAAAAAAATAATCGTTGATTCATTGAAGGTTTAATGCTAGGTTTATAGAAGTCGTCTTCTATATACCTTCCAAGGGACGTTGATCAGTACATACACTGAATTAATTTAGTGGTATTTACAGACATGTCAGGGAAACATCAACCCCTCCCAATCCTCTTTAATCTACCCATTTTATCTTCAGGTCACAAAAAAATACTTTGTCTAAACAGGATTCAAAAACTTAAATCAAATACAGGGTGATTATAAAGTTTCGATCCAGTTCTGTGAAAAACAGATATTAGAATCAAACCAATAATGAGAATGGAAAACCTAACACTTAGTAAGACATAATCTATCAATACTTCTACATTGCTAGAAGAGATGTTACGTGCAGCGGAGGTTTGTATGGACGTGCAGGGTGGTAATTTGGAATAAGGCTGAGTGCAACCTGTGATGGATTATGTGTTACTCTGAGGTTGGCTTTACATTATCTGTAGAAGTTTTGATAGATTATGTCTTACTAAGTGTTAGGTTCTCCATTCTCATTATTGGTTTGATGCTTAAAATCTGTTTTTCACAGGAATGGATCGAAACTTTATAATCACCCTGTACGTATATCAAAACAACTACTGATTTTATTTAGCGTGTACCTTTTGTTTTCTACTAGACATTTTTTCAGTACTTAATTGTTTCTGTAGATATTGGGTAATCCAGTATTCGAGACATATGTCAGTCGTTCCGCGTAGTACACCCTTAACTGCATTTTGCAGGCTAACGAGGCTCTTGCATGTTGTCCATATCGTATCATACTTTTCATCATATCAACCTTAATACTCGCAATTAGCCACTAGGGGCACAAACTCGAAGTAAAATAAATAAAATTAATTTTTTGTCTTTGTCTATCGTTGCATCTCTCACTTTTCTTTTCTCTCTCTCTCCCTTTTTTATTTTGTTTTTCTCTTGTCACGTTTCTCTATTTTCCCCTGTCCATTCTTTCTCATATTCCCTGTATTCCTTTTGTTTGATTTTCTCTTCCTCCACCTCTCTCTGTTCCTTCTTTCTTGCTTTATTGTTTTCCTCTATCTTTCATTCACATTTGTCTTCTGCTTTCGTCTTTTTCTTTCTCTCATTTTCCACATTTTCTTTTTCTTTTTCATTTTCTCTGTTTTCCTTTTCTCTCTGTTTTTTCGTTGTTTCTGTATTTATTTTCCTTTTCTTCGATTATCTTGCTCCCTGCATGTCCTATCTCTAAGTTTCTTTCCCTCCCCTTCTATGTGCCTTCATCCTCTCTTTCTCACTCTCGTGTCTCTTGGTAGTTGAATGGCAACTGTAGGCTGTCATAACTATAGACAGATTACACGATGACGATCTTCTTAACAGTGCAGGCAAATGTATGGTATGTGTCCGGAACAACTAAAAATTCCCTTAGTATAATTTTAGGCGCAATATATTATGTATATATGTATGAATGTATATGTAATTAAATGCAGCAACATAGAGGCAGCGTAACTGACGAACAGGATAGTTCAATTACATAGGGAATAATGCACCCCCTCCCCCTGCCCTAGATGCTCTGAACTTTCATCGCCTTGAAAATTCTTCTTCTTCTTCTTCTTTTTTTTTTTTAAAAAAAGAGCATAATATTGTTTAATAAGGGCGATAATATTCATCTCGACTAAATTTATAGGTGAAAGTATAATTATAATATATAATAGGGGCATAGACGTCTGGAAGAGGGGCAAGGATGGTCACACCTCCCTTTTAGAAAACGATTTATTTATTTGCTTTATTTTACTTCGCTTTGGGTGCCACTTTTGGCTAATTTGCGAAGATGAGGATGAGGGATGATATGATGAAATTGATGAATGGACAATCACGAACATCCATGCCCAGGTCGGGATTCGAACCCAGGACCCCTGGCGTCGTAGCGCGACTTGATAACCACTCCGTCACGGGGGCCGGATTTTAGAGAACGAATGTCAACCTATAAGTATATATTCCTAACGTGTAATTTGATTTCAGTCACAGTAATTTACATTAATTATTATAATGGGAATGTTGAAACGTGATAATTACAAATTCAAGTGGTATTTTTGAGGGGGCAACTTAATTAACGGCGTAATATGCCTCGTTTACCCCCCTTGAAAAAATACCTTGCTTGCCCCTCTGTGGAAAAAAATATTAGTGGGGACAATTGCCCCCTATTGCCCCCCTCTCTCGTGCGCAAGCCTATGAAAAATATACTAATGCATAGGCTGCATTTGCAAGTACTGTGTGGAACAAAGCTACCTAAGGCAGGGAACAAGAGAACTACATTTTCGAACCCAGTAGCGCCGAGAAAACAAGTCAGCAGTGGCAATAATTATAACTAATAGCCACGGCATTAATGCGGCTATCGTCAAAAACAACGTTTCATTAAGTTTTAACCGAAACTCCCCCGAAATGAACTTCCGATTTAATCTCATTGTTCGGCTAAATCGGATGTTTTCGCCTGTCCACGGGATAATAAACAACGAGGGTGGAAAAAAAAGGGTTGAATTTACTGATGTGTGAACCCCGTGGGTGGTGGCCCGGGGCAACGGGAGGAGATTTATTCTTCGGGCCCGGACGGTACGGGATCGAACGAAATGGCGGTTGTTGTTAGCGATTGTGTTCTGTTTTGTTCGTAGCCGCTGCGCGCCGTAAATTCATCACAGCAGGAATCGCCGATTACAGCTTGATTTGGGTAGTAATCTGACTATAACATGCGGGACTCCCACATAAAACAATTGGCGCTTTTGTTTGCTTGCGAGCGCGACCCGTGGCGGCGGATTCCGATTCCGCTGTTATGAAGTGGACGCCGCAAAAATTCCGGCCTGGTGCGCCTTCGTGGAAAGAGACCATGTTATGTAGTAAACCTGGTGGTTTCCAGTGGCGTCATCTCCAGGGACGTGGACGGCCGTTAGATTACCACAATAAACATCTTACTCTGACACTTAAGCACTTATAGTTATATAAACACCCAGAGAGGGAATGGGGAGAGAGGAAGAAGCACAAATATGGAGCATACAGGGAGTTGGAAAGTGAACTGAGAGGGAAAGGTAATAGAGAAGAAAGGGAAGATATGGAAGATAGCGAGAAAGAGGGGGCAAGAAGAAAGAGAAACAAAAAATGAGAGGGGATAGCTAAGGAGAAATAAAAATATATGTGGAAAAAGAAGTGAGAAAGTATGAGAAAAAGGTGGAAAGAGAAATTAGAAAGACATGGTGAAAGAGAAAATGAGAAATGTAGGGAAGTGTAAAATTGTTGAAAAGAGAAAACGAAGGAAGAAAGGGAGAGAAGTATGTGTTTGTGTGGCAGAGAGAAAGAGAAGCAAGGAATGCAGAGAGTGAGAAAGAGAATGGAGAGAGAGAGAGATAGAAATATAGAGAAGGAAACATGAGAGAGAATAAAAGAAAAACGAAGAAAAAAGGAAGAGAAGTTGAGAAAATGAGAAAGAAAAATAGGGAAAAGAGAAGAAACAAAATCGAGCAAAGTAAGAGAGAGAGAGAGAGAGAGAGAGAGAAGAGGCATGTGTGTATGTGTTTGTTGAATTGTTGTTGTTTTTTAAGTCCACTTTATGCACAGGAAGGCTAATACGGACTGGAATTCCAGTTTAAAGTGGGATCCGAACCACTGTACCATGTGCTTCCACCGGGTATGCAACCCGGAACCACTTGATTACAAAGCGACTGCGTTACCACTACACCATCGGGGATGCTGTATGTGTTTGTGTGTCGGAGAGAGAGGGGGAGGGAGAAACAAAGAATGCCTGGAGTGAAAAAGAGAATAGAGAGGAAGAGATAAAAAGGGCAAAAGAGAATTAAGAAGAAAGAAAGAGGGAAGTGGGATAAAAGAGAGTTAAGGAGAAAGAAAAAGTTAAATGTGAAAAAAGAGAGTTAAGGAGAAAGAAAAAGGGAAATGTGAGAAAAGAGAGTTACGAAGAAAGAAAAAGGGAAATGTGAGAAAAGAGAGTTAAGAAAGAAAAAGGGAAATGTGAGAAAAGAGAGTTACGAAGAAAGAAAAAGTGAAATGTGAAAAAAGAGAGTTAAGGAGAAAGAAAAAGGGAAATGTGAGAAAAGAGAGTTACGAAGAAAGAAAAAGAAAAATTTGAGAAAAGAGAGTTACGAAGAAAGAAAAAGTGAAATGTGAAAAAAGAGAGTTACGAAGAAAGAAAAAGGGAAATGTGAGAAAAGAGAGTTACGAAGAAAGAAAAAGGAAAATGTGAGAAAAGAGAGTTGCGAAGAAAGAAAAAGGGAAATGTGAAAAAAGAGTTACGAAGAAAGAAAAGGAAATGTGAGAAAAGAGAGTTACGAAGAAAGAAAAAGTGAAATGTGAGAAGAGAGAGAAAGATTGATTTGCTTTATGTTACTTCGCTTCTGTGCCACTTTTGGCTAATTTGCGAAGGTTGGGATGAGTGATGATATGATGAATGGACACTTACAGACATCCATACCCTGCATGGGATTCGAATCCGGGACCCCTGGCGTGATGTGCTAACAACTCCGCCACGGAGGCCAGCAAAAGAGAGAAAGAAAACAAACATAATGGGAGGCATAGAAAATAGGAAAGAAAGATATGGAGAGAAGGAGAAGAGAAAGAGCGCGAAAAATCGTTTCCTTGGTACGTCTGAAGAAGTATATATAATCAGTTAAGTATATGCTTGGTATGTCTAAAAGAGCCACAGAGTAAAATATGATTTTGGTTCGATTTTACGGGTTTCTCTCGTTCTCTGTCTCGTATCGACAAGTCTTTGTATGGATTGGTCTCGGTACCATCCGGACAGCACAACGAGGTGGACGCGCGACAATTAGACCCCTCGGATGGAAGTAGAGTGTCGCCCCTATCGGCGGCAGTAAAATAAGGAAATGACGTCGGAAAGCGCACTTCAGCTGTTAAAACAAAAGCAACGGCAACTGGCGCGATAATTAAACGATCCCTTTTTGTCCATACACGAGGTGATTATGGCGATTTACGGCGAGGCCGCGCTTCGCTCGCGGAGAGAAGGGGTCGGGGTGTTAAGGGTTAAAAATTTTGATTTCGCTCTTAACGAAAAAGGGGACCTGCGAGTTCATAACTTCCCCCGCTGCGAGCGCAATTCGTTCAGTTTAATGAAGCATCGTGCTGGACTTAAATGCGTAAGTAAAGAGGTGTGAGCGTTTCTCCCCCCTCTTTTTTTGTTGCAACGCCTTAAGAAATATTTCGCTTATTAAGAAACGGTAAGTGGTATATTTCATCTCAGTTTCATGTTTTTATTACCCCACCCCCAAACCAACTTTCTCTCGGTATTCTCGTTTGTAAGGAAACAGGGAAGTTGGAAATGCTGCAAATTAAAAGATGACAGGATCTGCAAAAGTGCAAGACTATCATGGCGAAATCTCACAGAGAAAACTAAATACATCAAATCAAATTGGATGCATTAAAGTGTGTTTTTCTGGCCTTTGCCAAGAATCAGGTTTGAAGTTTCACGCATTTTTGTAATTGTTTGTAAAGGTAACGTCACAGAGCATCATTATGAAGCAAGTTAGTGTTTTCTTCTGTGTCGAGCTGTACTTTACGTTGATGTGCATCTGGTCTGAACTGAAGATTCTATGCATTTTATATTTCAGGTGATGCTTATTACTTTTCTGTGTGAAGGTTGAAAATACTTCTAATCAATGGCAACATGTAGTTAGTAAGGTGATAGACGGGCTGTAAGGCTCATCCGTTTCTGAACACACATGTCAACCTCTTCTCCACCATGGACTGCAGTGTTGCAAACTTACGAGACTCCTGCGCTGTGCAGTGATGCGAGTCTACGCGTAATCAACGATAGTCTACATTCTACACGTAGACTATTTTATACACGTAGATGACGTAATCTATGTAAACAACATGGCGAAATGTGATAACTTAGAAAAGGACGCCGTGGAATTTATAAAAATGATACTGCGTATCAGTTCCTGATGTGTGAGGAGAACTTTTCATACTATTTCTTCCAAATTCGAACAATTTCTCACCTAGGAAGAAATCTAATGTAGGAAATATTCTAGTGTTTTATTGGAAAAAGACCACTCTTGTCTCACAACTGCCATCTGTTGTTGTTTTTTGCATACTATTTATCTTCTTCCATAGTTGGTAATAGAAGAGAAGAGAAATTGTTGTAAATAGGGTTCTATTAATTTCGTTAGGAGCCAATATAGTTGAAAATTTCACATTCCTTTCATGAAAGCCTTGAAAATTAATTTTAGTGGACTTTAGATAGTCTACGTAGTCTATGTAAACTACAACCCTATGTAATGTACGCGTAGATTACGTGTAGACAACGCATGTAGACGTAAACGTATAGTCTAGGGCACATAACTGGCGCTGTGTTGCGTTCTGTTCATTCACCAATTTTATCTCATCTCCGCGATTATACTAAAGTGGCAGAAAAGCAAAGTAAAAATCAATAAATCAATCAATAAAGGAGTACACAAAGTTAATACACGAATAATGTCATTATAAACTATATTGATAGAAATAGTTTTGTAGAAACTGGTGGGAAGCGGGGAACAACTGCTTTTCTTGGGGGTGAATGTGACCTAGAGGATTTTCCTTCAGCATTGCTACTGCTTCTAATGGCATCTACTTAGTTCTACAAGCCCACAATGATTCTACATAATTATAAACCAAAATTATGGTAACACTGTTAAGCCTTATTTCCATGTTAATAAAACATTAAATTGCTGACCAAGGTAAACTTTTATAGTATAAAAAATATACATAAAAACGTAACGTTTTCACCCTTTAACAGGATCTTCTTCAGACGAAACATCACAATAAATAATTTATTGTTGAATTTATGTATATTTTTTATACTATAAAAGTTTTCCTTGGTCAGCATTTTGACACCTGTGGCGTCATGGCGAATGTTTACCCTAAACTGAGCGTTCCAATCAATGTAGAATCAAATAGCATCATTAGCCTTGGCAAGGAATTTACCAGGCAACTCAGGTCCTTCATATAAAAGTGATTGAGCCATACTAAAATAACGTATCAATAATTTATTATAAGCTACTAATAAAAGTATTGCATCTTTGTGGATTTTTACACCCCCCCCCCCTCCAGGTCGTTATGACAATACTGGGAATACTGAAGCCAAGGAACATGCCCTGTTTGGTACTAACTAGATACGACCCTGTCTCTGCCATGTTTTCTTCAAACCGCTACAGAAGCTCCCCCCACCCCTCTCCACAGACACGTAGTCAGCATCCCCCAGAAAATATTATGTTCCTCGATTCCCGACCCTCGGTCGTCAAGACGCTCTGGCAGCCACCCAGAGGGGCATTTATTGTCGATAACTTGACTGCATTATGCATTTTATCGGATAACTAATTTCATTTCGCTTTCAAAATTATTTGGAGGGTATCCTGCCTCGCGTTATTGGTGTATTTTGCTTTCAAGCACTTTCGGGAAACGACCAATCCAGCGCCATGAGAAAAAAACAGCAGCTTGTAGAACGAGGTGCGCGCAGCAACTCCTTCTGCGACGTTATAACTCTCGGCGCCACCGCTGTTGTTAGGTTGGTCTGTGGGGTTGCACATCCCTTGCCAGCATGTAGGCCGCCTGCCAAAAGACCAGACAAGAGTGCTACAGTTAGTATCCACTCCCATACATCACTGGTATTCTCATCACGTCTGTAACCATCTTGCCAAATCCTCATTGCGCAGAAATCAAATTAAGATCAAATTGGACTGAAATCAAATTTCACAACTCCTGCCATGGACGAACGGCCGGACAATCCCTCCAGCTGAAAAGTACAGTGTAGGAACTACGGAAAAGGTGTAGGAGAAAATCACCAGAACTCATCCAATCACCAGCTTATCTCCGAGGCCCGGAGCACTTGAGACACCAGCGACACTCCATCACAAGCGACGAACTCAGGAACTACACCGAAGACATCAAGAGGGGAAAATGTCGAAAGCGATTCTTGCTGATAAAGCTCGTTAATGGGGTAAAGGAAGAAGAGTTGGAGGGATGAAAAAAAAAGGGGTGGATTTCTTCACTCGAAGTAGGAAAAGGGGAATGGGTACACGAGAATTAAAGATCTTCGAAAATGAGAAAGAAAGAAGAGAGAGAGGAAAAGTTTGAAGAAACGAGAGAGAGGAAAAAAAGAGTTAATTAAATTCTTTCGGAATTAGGGTTTATAGCTGGGAAGGGACGGAGCGATGTGGACCAGGAGGCTGGACGGAATGATTTGGCGGAGGCAGAGTGTGAGATTGGATTAAAGGGAGAAAAGAGTAAGGGATGTTGCGGAAGAGGGATGACACAGGGGAAGGGGGTGGGAGAGATCTTCATTTTCGCAATCTTGACTCGGGGAGATTCATACATGAGACACTAGTCGAAGCATCGGCCCGAGTCTTGGGTGGAAACAGGTTTAGATCGAAGAACAAAGAGGCTTAATTTTTGTTATCACCCCTCCCCCCCTGCATCTCATTTCTTCCGAGAAAAAAGCTTCATCAGCTCGCCCTCTTTCTTCCCCAACTCTCCCCTGATTCTTATAGAAGAGATTTGAATAGCAGCTGGCAAATTCCTCACTACCCACCTCGCCCCGTCTCCATCACTGAGACAGGAATGTTGGAGAAATGTCGGATGATCCCCTCGGAAATCTTTCGGGTTCAGATCAAGAGATCGCGCACTGGACGTGTGTGTAGTTTTTTCCACTTTAATCCCATTGGTTTCCCCGATGGTGTCATGGCTGACGCCGTGGCATTGTAATTAAGGATTCCTGGGTTCGATTCCCAGGTAAACACGATGATCATCGATACTGACCCCACTTGTTTAACTGTAGGTCGAGTCCCGATTAGATTACCTGAGTAAATATATGCCTAATTTTTCCTTGAAGCAACATCAAAACGGAGGTAAAATACATGCACAACAATTCAAATATACAGGGTGTATCATAAGTAATAGCGCAAACTGACACAGTTGAAAGTACACGATAATAGCAGCAAAAAAGTCTCAGTAAACATGGATCCGCAAACGAGCCGTTTTCGAGATAATTACGAATGTATTGTTACAAGCCGCCACTGACGTCATTGTTTGTAAACGTCGTCCTAGTTGGTAAAATGCTAATAATGTGTGCGAATGTGTGGTTAGAAGCTGTCATTGATTGCACTTTGTAAACACCGAGTGCTTTACTCCTTTCGCGATCCGAGGTTTGCTCTTTGTTTACAAAACAGAACGTTTCCGAGAGGTGGCGTTGTAATCAAACAGGATGGATAATAATTGTAGTTACTGAGTAATTCTGTTTGTTTCTAATATCAACATCTACAATCTGGGCACGTCTTGACTTTACAATTTGGACAAAGCTTTTCTTCTTCCCATGTGAAAATTACACTTATGGTGCGAGCGTTAATCGAGAGGGTCACTTGTAGCTGTCTGTCTATACGTATATAATAAAACCAGGAGAGTGGTAAGTGAATAAATTCCTTGCGGCAGTTGCAGCAGTAACTGACACAGAAGATATCCAAACACGACATTATTTCAATGAATTAATCATCACATTTAGGAGCCAGGCCTCTACGCGTAAACAACGATAGTCTACATTCTACACGTAAGACTATTTTATACACGTAGATTACGTAATATATGTAAACAACATGGCGAAAGGTGATAACTTAGCAAAGGGCGCCGTGGAATTAAAAGAAAATTATACAGGGTGATTTTTTTAAAACTCATGGTTTTCTTTGTTGTGTAAAATTTGTAAATGAAGTATTATTTCCATGCGGTTTGTGGCAAATGAATAAGGAAGGATGGGAGATTTATTGGAGTATGTTTACCGGTTTATATGCATCCCGGGTAATATCGCCCACGTCTCAACAAAAACAGCAAATATTCACCAGTGTACCCAACAATAACATTGAAGTATTGGATTTTTGCTAAAATGAATTAATGAAAATGAGTTCTTTTCTTTGTATTCACTCAAACATAAATAAAACATAAAAATTATAGCACAGACATATGACATAACATCTCACCTTTAAAGAAGGTGCTGAAAGTGTCGACCTCCTTCCTGTAAACAAAGTCGAACACGCCGCTCCATGTTAAGGGCTGTCTGACAGTGTTTCTGCGCTAATGTTCGCAATTTCAGTGATAATGTTCTGCTTCAACATTTCCAGAGATGTAGGGTTGTTTGTGTACACATGTCCCTTTAGGAAGCCCCACAGAAAGAAGTCAAGTGAAGTTAAGTCTGGAGACCTCGGAGGCCACAATCCCTTTGAAATAACCCTATTCGCAAAGAAACTTTCAATCAGTGCCATACTGTCATGCAATGTATGGCATGTAGCACCATCCTGTTGTAAATAACCCTTTGTGAGTTCAATGTCGTCCAAACTTTCAACAAATTCCATGAATATTGCCCTGTACCGCTCTGTGTTCACTGTTTCATTGAAGGAGATTGGACCCACTATACGTGATGCTGAGTCAGCGCACCATACCCCAACTTTCTGTGAGTGGAACGGAATTTCGATTACACTATGTGGATTTTCAGCTGCCCATATCCGTGTATTCTGAGAATAAACATACCCAGAGAGATGAAACCAGGCTTCATCAGTAAGCCACGTTATTTTCAGGATATCAGGATTACGCACAATAAACATTAAAAACCAATTACAGTAATCTACACGTTTAACTTAATCTGGATCCTTCAATTCTTGAACAGCTGTAATTTTGTACGCCCTTAGTTTCGCAGTTTTTGCTGCCTTTTGACATGTTGAATAGCAGTTTCCTGGTTATTGTTGAGAATGACAATGGTGCTATCTACAGGAGGAAACCTAAACCTCCGCACTGCATCCAAACCCCCAGACCATATAGATGCGAAAGGTACACTGGTGAATATTTGCTGTTTTTGTTGAGGCGTGGGCGATATTACCCGGGATGCATATAAACCGGTATACATACTCCAATAAATCTCCCATCCTTCCTTATTCATTTGCCACAAACCGCATGGAAATAATACTTCATTTACAAATTTTACACAACAAAGAAAACCATGAGTTTTAAAAAAATCACCCTGTACTGCGTATCAGTTGCTGATGTGTAAGAATAACTTTTCATACTTTTTCTTCCAAACTCGAACAATTTCTCACCTAGGAAGAAACCTAATATAGGAAATATTCTAGTGTTTTATGGGAAAAAGACCACTCTTGGCTCACGACTGCCATCTGTTGTTGTTTTTTGCATACTATTTATCTTCATTCATAGTTGATAATAGAAGAGACAAGGAATTTTGTTGTAAATAGGGTTCTTTTGATTTCGTTAGAAACCAATATAGTTGAAAATTTCACATTCCTTTCATGAAACCCTTCAAAATTAACTTTAATGCACTTTAGATTGTCTACGTAGTCTATGTAAACTACAAACCAATGTAATCTACTCGTAGATTACGTGTAGACAACGCATGTAGTCGTAAACTTATAGTCTACGGCACATCACTGGCCATACAGCGACACTCCACTGCAACAAAGGTCAATATATACGAAACGAAAGGAAAGGTGAATGACAGAGCACATTAAAATACATCTGCTGATGTTACTCACAACTTATGCATTTCATTTCAGTGATTATCTTCTTGAGAATATTAACGGTGTGATCTATCACCCGACAATTTTCAATTCTTGCACTTGTAAATATCGAGGCTTAGTTGCAACTAAAGAAATCTAAATTTCAAGTAGTCTCGAGTAATAGTTTCAATACATATTTCCTTATTGTCACGCGAACAATAACAAAGTTTCAGGCTGCAATTGGTGTAACGACAAGAAATTACATTATGTAGCACCCATTTGGTAAGAAAGAAAAATTGGAGACATGGGGAATGGAACCTAGGATTTTCGCTTGTAAAGCTTATGCTTATCCAACTTGGACACAAGCAGCGTTGCGGTAAACCTGTTTTTCGAGTAGTTTCTCTTTAAGGTTTCATCTTCAGCTGTTCACCTGCAAACTTATCAAGTCTCTTCTCACCCATCATATTCATTTGCAGCCAATATGCTTCATCACATGGCGTCTCTTTAATGTCACCACGTCGTTCACAGAATAAACGTAAAAGTTGTGTGTGAAGTTAAGGAAGACGTTTGAATGTTTTTGGCTAGTGGTAGGTTAGTGTTTCCAACCCACAATAATAATTGTGCTCCATTTCCGTTAGCACAGCAAATTCTGCTATGTACTTATGAAGCGGATTATATATGTGTGTGTTAACATATTAATTTCGCGAAGGACGGACATTATTCTGGACTCTACGGAGACATTCGTACTTTTGTGCTGTTACGTACCCAATAGGACCAAGTAATGTAAATAGTTTGCCAAAGACGAATAGAGATGGCAGCACCAGGCGTGCAAGGTTAAGAATTGGCATTATATATGTGAATAAATTTATAAATAAGAACAAAGCAAATTGGAAAGATGAAAAACAATAGAATATATTATAAGAAGACAAAGAATAAATATGAAATAAATAAATTAATATATATATTTTATAAATCATATCAGTGATCATATATAAGTTAATATGAAAATTAATGAAGTTAAAGCACTGATACAAGTTTGTGGCTTTGAACAGATATTGCATCTGTCTGATTGATATATCATTCCCATAGCGGAAATTTTGTTTACATCAGTGGCGTGCGCGTTCCAATCGACGCCCCACAGGACTTTTTGGTTGCGCGTTTTAACCGTAGCACCTACTTGGATGCGCGTGTCAATCGTGTGCACCAAGTATACACTCTGTTGTACCCAGTTAGTGTTGGCGCGTTCCAATCGCAGCCGCAAGGGAGGATATTAGTATTATTCCCAGCTTAATGGAAAATGATAAAGGAATTCGTTAAATAGTCAAAACATAAATAAATTGAAATCCAGAGGGAAGTTTACAAAGAAGACAAGAAGGAAGTCCAGATCCAGAACGTCCATTAAGAGGGAAGTCCAGATCCAGACCGTCCATTGAGAAGGAAGTCCCGATCCAGATCTGTCAATTACGAAGGAAGTCCAGATAGGAGAACATTCAAATAGAGAAAATAAATAATAAAAAGCATATTGAGATGAAAATTGACTGTAAACGAGAAAATTATAGAAGAAAGTAGCTTATCATGTAAATATTCTTACTCCATGTATACTGTGTTTAAATAATATATTCGTTTAAACGTCTCCATTGGAAGGCATCCTGTCTGGTTTCGTTGTCTACAAAGAACCCTACCCTGTAGATAAACTAGCTGAGGTTTAAGATTAAGGTTTATGTACCTTTGCACCAAATGGAGGTAGCAGTGCTCCATTTTAGGTTATGAAAACAATGTGCACATGTTAAAAAAGGTAAGCCCGACAATATTTATTTTTAAAACTGTAGTGTTTAATGAGAGGACAACCATTGACTTATTGTTAATAGCCTGGATGACTGATGTGTTGGGGGCGGACCTCTTCTCATGGGCCTCCCTGGCTGTGGCATAAACTCTTCTTGCTTTCGGATTTCTCTTTACCATCGCATATTCAGTGCTGACCTTGCGATTTTGTTTGGCAAAGTGGATGGGGAAGGAGTTTATAGATTCTTCAAGCCTTCTACTGGGTTAAAAAAGCACTTTCTGAAAGAATAAAAATAGTTGTTTTTTTACATCATTTTGAGGAATTACTGCAGCACTTTTTGCACCTCGCTTATTCTAATTGCGTTTTTTCATTCTTCATTTTCGCTATTTAGTGTTGCTTTTCTTCCATTTTTGTCTACTCTCGACGATGAAGAGAGACTCAAAATGAGCACCCATGATCAGGTCAAATTCGAACCCGGGGCCCTCGCAATCTAACGAATTGTGATAACCACTTCGTCACGAACGTCAAAAACGAGTTTCTTTTTAAAATAAATGTCAGGAATATTTCACATTTACATTACTTTGATTGTAGACGTGGAAATTCCAGTTAATTAATATTTACCCTACAATATTTCCGTTAGAGCTTTTCTTTGAGTCTGAGGGACACAAAATTCCCTGCATCTGGTTAAAATGTTTGATAGTAAGCAACACTGCCGCTTTCCGAACACTTACTTCGGCTGTACTGCCAGACACGATCGCCTACGAGGCTGGACTTCAACTAAAACTAGTGTGCCACGTTTTGTGAACAGAAGTGTACATGCTTGTGACCAATTCCGAAATGAACCGGGGGTGTTCGAAAGAATTCAAAACTCAATGCGGAATCGCGTATAGTCCACTCGTTTACTTCGTTAACGTCGAAGAACTAAATAAAGCCGCCGCCACAAACGTGGGTGGGGATAAATAGCGGGTGAGTTGTTTTCGTCCAATCACACTCAACCCTCAGCCAATGGGCGCAGCTGTCATTCTGCTAGTCTACTCCACGTGGAGTCCTTGAGCCAATGGGCGCAGCTGTCATTCTGCTCGTTTACTCCACGTGTAGTCTCAGTCACATGTCTGCGGATACGCTGTTGCCGTACTTTGCAACTTCAATGTGGAAAGCGTTGGAAGATGATTATGCGCGGAGGAACAAGGTGGCGCAGAGTAGATGTGGAGAGTAGATGTGTGGCAACACTGTGCGTTGAATGTGATTGTTGCAGCTGGTGGGTGCGCTCCGTCGACTTCAAAGCCAGCCGGTCGTTAACGTAGCTAGCGCGTCGACTATACAATATTGCATCCAGATGCAAGGACGACACTTTGAACACCTCCGTTAACAGGTTCGAATGTACAGTAATTGTAATATGTAACATACTAACATTTTTTGAAGTAAGTAGAATGTTCAATAAAAGCAATGAAATCTCCAATGACATTTCTTACTGTATTATTAGCATTTTACCAACTAGGACAACGTTTACAAACAATGAAGTCAGTGGCGGCTTCTAACCACACATTCGCAATTATCTCTAAAACGGCTCGTTTGCGGACCCATGTTTACTGAGACTTTTTTGCTTCTATTATCGTGTACTTTCAACTGTGTCAGTTTGCGCTATTACTTATGATACACCTTGTATATCCTGATCCCTGCTAATCTCTGGAGCAAGCGAACGAGAACAAGTCTCTGCGCAAGTACTAACGTGCGATGGCTCCACCAATGAACACGCGAGAGGGAACGGTATTGTGTGAAGAGGAGGGAAGCGACAGCTGTTACCTGCCTTCGTAGCAGCGTGCACTGCTTCGCTCTTTAGCTCTGCTCACTCGATTTCATCCTTGCTCTGCCGCTGTGCGCGGCCTTGCTCCGGAGATGCCCGGGACAGGGTACAGAAAAGGTGTGCCGAGGCAGATAATCGAAATTCGAGATCGAGCCAGACACTTGTAACCCGAGACGAGACCGAGAGCGACATAAGCATTTGCAACTCGGGACGAAAGAGGGTTCCTCATTCGTGGGCGCCGCAGGATTTTTTCTCATGGGAAGGGGGGGGGGAGAGTCATAGAAACTTATTATTATTATTACTGCTATTATTATTGATATTATTATTATTACTACAACTACTACTACACTTAGGCTATTATATATACACATTTTTAAAATTACATACATTAATAATTTTCATATTCTGTATATCTATACATATTTGCATACCTGTATACTTAACATATTAATTCATATAGGAAAAAAGGCTGTTTTTTATAGTTAGATATCAGATTGAAAGCTTAAAAATAACCCTACTTCAATAATAATATAATAATAATAATTGTTGCTGTATCTTACGGCCTGTAAGTCTCCAAAAATAATATTTTTTGTTGTAAGATGTGGCTACAATTTCCCATTTCAATTACATTAACTTCTTCCAGAAATCTCAGAGGGGCAAGGGCGCCCCTTCCCCCGTTGACAAGAATCAAGCCTCGTCTCATCTCGGTACCGCACAGAAGAAAAAAACAACCCTGGTCCGTCTATCGTATCCGTCTGCAGAATCGAAACCCTTAATACATCACCGTGCCGAACACAGTTGATATTCGTCATATGACATTCCTACGCTTGTTTCGTGCAGAAATTCCGGCCAATTTCTCCATCTGGCATAAATCACATAGAAAAATATGTAAAACTGTACCATTACTTTTTTTTCTGCTTAAGAAATCGTTTCCCAGTTGAAAGAGAGATTCCTGATAACCTTTGTTGATAAGGTCAATTGATTTATCGCTGTTTTTACAGAAGTAACTGGGCATTCCGAGTGGTCGATTCAAGAGATAACGCTTTGTAAATGTCCGGGGTTATTTCTCCATTCAACTTCTGCTTCCTGCGCATTTCTTTTGTTTCCTTTAGCCATTTTCGATGCCAGTTTTGACACTCGCTTATTCTCATTTTTAAAGTAAGAATTGTCGTTATTACAAAGTAACTTACTGTTAATGTAAACAGTCTAACCACCATTACATTCCTGGAAAACTTATTAAACCAATAATGATACATGAATGATAATACAGAGTGATCATAAATCATTGAACACAATTCAGTGATGAATAGTAGCTATTAAAAAATATTATTTTAAATGTTTGTTACTTAGCGTCGCTCTTCTGCCAATTTAGCCCAATCGCGACTATGTGGATTAGTGATGATCAGATGAATTTGGTAAAGGGGCACTCACGAAGAACAACCAAGCCCAGGGTGGGACTCGAACCAAAAACTTCTGTGTCGAGAGCGAAAGCCAACAGCTTAACGCCCTCGGCCATCGAGTCAGCAACATTCCTTACTGATTTGAATTGTTTGAGCTCCCTGAGTAGGTTATTTGGTTCGTTTACTATTCTTTACTGAAAACTGCTCTAAAAATTGTGATCACTCTGTATTATAGTGCTTAAAACAGCTTTACAATAAATATAGAGGACACCAGTTACAAAATTGTATAATAAAGAGGTCTTCATAAAGAATAAGATTTTAAATTTTCATCTAAAAACAACAGTAGGCTAGTACATTGATAATTGTCATACGCGTACAATAGAACTTAAAATACATTATATAGGTATTTAATTATACATGAAATAAATGACATAATTATGTTGAAATTGATATGGATAGAAAAGGCTTGGGTTTCTAGGACGTAACATATTTTTAAACATGTATGCACTTATGCTCCAGAGTTTAATAAACAATATATGACATAAAAACTGACATAAGGAAACGTAACATTGCAAAAATATTACAAATTATGCATTTCACTTAAAAAAATTAACAAAATTTTCTTTCACAGAGATAAAATGTAAAAAGTAAATGCAGATAACTTTAACAACAATTACTTACATGAAAATGCATAACTTAAATTTAAATTCCTTTTCATTACAGTCAGAAAAATGATTTTGTGAACAAAATGTTTTGACCAAAATGTTCTGAAGCTAAAGTAAAGGCAAAAATATGCACTTACATAACTAATAATAGCAAATGTCATCGTGTTTACAAAACTATAAACAGACGAGGATGAAAATATAAAGTCAAACATGGGTATATTATGTGGTAATTTGTTCAAAATTCATTTATAATAATAATAACAAATGTAGTATCCTGGTTTGAAAAAAAATCATATTCTAATAATTATGGCAATTGAAAAATAGTTTATTGACATGTAAATGCCCATAAATGTGACAAAATACAAAAGCAGTAGAGTGGGATTCATAAGTATGACCGAGCAAATTATCCTCACTCTCTTTGCTTTACCCAATGAGAACTTCAAGAATTTAATCAAAAACTAAACAAGCCTCTGACTACCTGTGCACAAGCTACGCAAAAATATGTTATTTAAAAACATGTTGGATGCAAGACTAGAATTAATGAAAATAGTCATGCACAATTTGCAGAGCAATACTTGTGCATCCCACTGTACTAGAAACATCCACATATAAAAATCGCAACTATGTAGCTGGTTACATCCTAAATATAGGGGAGAGCGGGTATGGTCGTAACACTGGAATATTGCCAATGTATACATAGAAGTACATAAACGAAATTCTACGCACAAGAAATTACATATTTCTAATTTAAAACTATGCAATAACTGCAAACAAACCATGAGTCGTTTGTGAGAAATTAAAGAACAAAGTTACGTTGCAATTGTTACAACCTGCACCAGCAAGGGTGTGCTGCTAAAATTTCAACTAACATGTAGCACACATTAAAATGCAGAATGGCATAATAATTATAACATATGAAACATGTATATATGTCATTACTAACTATAACTCATCAAAATTAGAACGAACTATTACAAATCTAGCATAAAATGTAATTTCTGCAAGAACACAAATTAGACCAAGAAAATGTACTGTACCTTGTTTGTTCCAAAAATATTTGTAGTTATAGATAGACAAAATATCATTCATTGGTTTTGCCTTTCACACAACTTTATTATAACTACATAGAAATGCTGTATCCTGTTTGAGAAACTATTCAATTGTGTATTACTTTATGATTCAGTACATTTTATATAAAAAAAGTCCACATTGAGTTTATATCGACTTCTGAAATACTTGTATCTAATGAAAATTTAATGGACACCTTGAATATCTATTTGAGAGCCTCTTACTAAATGAAATGTTCCAAACAGTAGATCCGTACTGTAAATAAAGTAAATATATTAAATAAGCACAAGTAGAAGTGTAAAATTTGAAGACTTTATTGGTCCTTCAGTACTATGTTAACTTAGTACATTTAGAAAAGACAGTAAAAGTTGATTTACTTAATATTAATACTTTTCAACAGCAGATGTTCCTTATGACTCCTGCCTCCTCTTCTTCATATCTTCCCTCCTGGTAGTGTCCTAAAATATTTGGCAACATTAGAATTGAGACAAAGTATATATTAAGTTTTTCACACAAATAACACAAAATTCTAGAAAAATGAGTGACAATAATCTTGCATTTAAATCTCAAATGCGCATAATAACTGATAACAAAAGAAAACATTCTTCATATTTATAAACAATATCTTATCAGGAATTGTGCAGTACTCCATATTATGAAGAAATGACAAATTTGTTTAGATTACACATTAACTTAAACATGCAATGTTTAAGATTACACAAAAGTTACACGAAAAATTAAGATAAAGTGTGACTTGTTACATATGTACAATTAATTTAATACATTACAGAAAACATAGCTTCCTTACCAAGTAAGTAATCTACAGAATCAGCCATGCTCAAAATTAATACAAAAGCAAGTAATTGTTAGCAATAAGAACAAGTTAACACAGAGATTCCTTAGCAAGTAAATACAGTATATAAACACATTATGAAAGAATATACAGACCTTGCACCAAGTAACATGCAATAATAGCGTGTACAAAGACCTAGACTTAGCATAAATACAATATGAAAAAAGTACAAATGATGATACATGCTACAAATTATTAGTTAGTAGATTAATTTCATTATTATTAAGGATAACATTTTAAATTAAGAAAGCTATGATATTTATGAAATGAAATATTATTAGTTTAAATGGTTCGCTCTATGACATTGTAACAGGTTATGTTTTAGATAATGCAAAGAATGAAGCTTGACACCAGAATGTATGACACATTGTACATGACACACTTTGTCAGAATATAATTGTTAAGAATATGAATTATGCCTGCGTCGTACACAGAAAATAAAACTGATTTGAATAAATCAACGTTGATTTGGATTGATTTGTTGTTTTAAGTCCACTTTATGCACAGTAAGGCTAATCGGGACTGGACCTACAGTTTAAAGTGGGATCCGAACCACTTGTGCCTCCGCCGGGTATCGAACCCTTGCTTACAAGGCGAAGACGCTACCACTGCGCCATCGGGGAGGCCGAATAAATCAACCCCACAAAGAAATGTTAGTGTATGATTTTTTAGAAGCCATTACAAAAAAAGAAAAATATATCTAGCCTGTACTAAATTTGGTACTTTTCAATAAGTTATTTCATAATTCTAAACGAACAGGCTCGAGTTGGTCAGTTATTAAGAAACGATGCTGATGAATAGTTATTTTTTTTGTTTCTACTGACAAGTAAACAAATGTCTGGTCACTAGCACACACATTTCTTTGTTCTAAGGAAGTATATTTCTTTCTGTGCAGGTTGAAGCATTCGTCGTCCTATTTCTACGAGGCAGTAACAAACACCATATACAATGCAATCAAAAATACACAAGTATGTGGACATTGTAATGTGAACAGGTTTAGCCTATTACACATTATGAAGTAGATGGTTCTATAATATTAACTATACTCTGTCCCGGTTATCTCTGGAGAAAGGAAACGAAAAGAAGTCTCTGCGCAAGTAGTGACGCGAGACGGCTCCACCAATGAACACGTGAGAAGGTATGGGATTGCGTGGAGGGGAAAGCAACTGCGGTTACCAGCCTTCGCAGCAGTGTGTACTGCTTCGCTCTGCCCATTCGATCTCCCCCCCCCCCTTCTCTGTCACTATGCGCGGCCTTGTTCTAGAGATAGCCGGGATAGAGTATAGGAACTGTTTTAATGGCTACTCCAAAGGCAAGAAGGTAGCGAGTTGCCCGAGTTACACAGTTCAGGTCATTGAAGTGAATCGTTTCGACACGAAATACCATTTCGTTACTTTTTCTCAGCAAGCGTTCAATTTGCACAGGTTGGTTTGGGACACCCTGTATTTTATTCTGCGCCAGCAAGCACACGTGTTATAGCAACAGCACTGTGAAATACATGATAGTGCATGAATACTACATGAAAGGAAGGTCATTACAAGGTTGTAACTGGCAACGGAAGTCGGTGAGGTCGTTGCGATGTTTAGTTCGAATGACATCATGCTGCCAGGGTTGGTAAGTCAACGCTGTTGCGTTCGCCCTTTGGTATATGAGCTACGAAGCGACTTCAAGATTGAGCCACGCATGTTAGGGACGGTTCAAGAACGGAAATCATAGGGTTACGTACTTCTCGTAAGGATCGCGATTAGTACAACGAGAATGAATGCTTTTGTTTACCACAAGCTTCACCCTCACAAGCTGCGTCGGTGGTGAAGCACGTTCGGTACCGAAGTTTCCGGATTCAAATTCCGGCCTGGACGTTCTGAGAGTACCATCATCAATTTAATTTAATCATCACTCATCGTCGCGGTTAGCCAAAAGTGGAGGAAAGGCAACGCTAATAACAAAAATACCTGCACAAACAAACATCCTGACTCGGAGCGGTTGTTTTTTTATTATTTTTGTTATTTAGCATCGCTTTTCTTCTACTTTTGGGCTAATCGCGACGATGATGATGAGTGACATGATGAAGGGACACTTACAAAGAACACCCAAGCCCAGGACGGGATTCGAAACCGGGACCCCTGACATCGACTAGAGGGATTGTGGAGCAGGTTCTAGAGTGATTCTGCCAGGATTTCGAAACTGTGCGCACAGTTATGTTATCCAAATTATGTTTGTGGTTGATGTAATGTTTTTGTGTATTTTATTTCCCGGGTGATTAAAAAATTCCCAAACAGTTAGTTCTGTAGTTCCGAAATGCCGGTGCGTATGGATAATCTAGGCATTCCAACATAGACAGGGGTATAGTCACTGTATCTGAGACACACTCAGAGAACTAAATGCATCATATCGATTGATGCACCAAAATGCATCCATTGATGCACTAAAGTGTGTTTTATGGCTTCTTCATAGAATTAGATTCACATTTGATGTATTTGGGTGTATTGTTAAAGAAACACCAAAGTGCATCATTTGATTCAAGTGAGGATTTATTTCAGTTGAGATGCACTTCAATGCATCAGTTGATGTTGCTTGATGCACCTTCCTGCATCTCTTTGGATGATACACTTAAACGTTTGGTCTGAGCTACAGAGTTTATGTAGCTCAGACGAAACGTTTAAGTGAATCATAAAAAAAGATACAGGAAGGTGCATGAAAATGCATCAAGGTGCATCAAGGTGCATCAAAAAGGATCAACTGATGCATTGAAGTGCATCTCGACTGAAAGGCCTCCTCACTTGAATCAAATGATGCATCACTTTGTATGTCGTGATGTTTCTTTCACGACATACAAAAATGCACCCAAATGCATCAAATGTGAATCTGATTCTTTGAAGAAGCCATAAAACATACTTTAGTGCATCAATGGATGCATTCTGGTGCATCAATCGATATGATGCATTTAGTTTTCTGTGTGCACGGTGCCATCTTGAAGTCCACCATCTTGGATATGGGTTGATTTTTTTTTTTAATATGAAGGGGATATTGTAACATATCAATGCACATTAGAATTTCACCTGAAATCCAAATCTGCAATCTGTTTTATCCTACATTCAACTTTTGGCAAATTATTAGCTGTTCAATTTGCAAATATGTTCTGGATGTGTAGGCAGCCACAGATGGCATTAAGAAAGGAGGAAGGCAAGGAAAACAGGCTTACATCTGGAGAACAAGGCTGTGGTGTGCTTCCCTCAGTTTTCAACCATTGCTACCTTGATAGAAAGACTTAATATTTCTGCAGGAGATTCAATAACGATCAATAATCTCTTACGGATTTTTGTTGTACCACCATGTTCGGGAAACGTGCGGTAATTTTAAATTTGTGAGTATAGTTCGTTGAAACTAAAATAATGTAATTCCAGAAAGTTTGAATATGTAACTGTTCTTTGATATGATTTTTGCTATTTGCGTAACTTTTCATCCACTTTTGGCTAATCACGACGATGAGGATGAGTGGTTATATGATGAAAAAGAGGAAGGGACACTGAAAAAGAACACCCATGCGGAGGTCTAAATTCGAACCCGTCTTCCCTCCCATAAATCTTGACAATGGACACTGCTTCCAGCAACTGAATATTGCCATTAGTACACTG
Source organism: Lepisma saccharinum (assembly GCF_977018435.1). NCBI lineage: Eukaryota > Metazoa > Arthropoda > Insecta > Zygentoma > Lepismatidae > Lepisma > Lepisma saccharinum. The sequence continues at coordinate 32,165,036 of NC_139251.1, read as the reverse complement.
AAAACCGCCTGCTTTCGGCACTTTGGATGCAAAGCATCTACACGAAATGGAACACACGTTTTTCCTGTACGAGTTATGCAACACTTCAGTTTCTCACAATTATCAACAGCTTCTTTTTGCTGTTGATAATACACATTCATGTGGCCGCGGTGGCTCAGTCGGTAACGCGTCTGACTACCATGCTCAAGGTCCCGGGTTCGATCCCCGGCCGGTTCAAATCCGGGAACTTTTCTAACGGAGGAAGCGGCCCCGGCACCCACCCAGCGTCGAATAACATGGGTACCTGGGGGAAACTCTGGGGGGTAAAGGCGGTCAGGGGCGTGATGCTGATCACATCACCCCCACTCACGACCGGATCAAGAAAGTGTGGGTCGTTACCCCCACACCCCCTATACGCCTTCATGGCGTGGTGCTATGCACAGGGGAACACTTTACTTTTTTTACTTTACTTTACTTCTTTTTGCTGTTGTTTTCACAGCCCATGCTATGTTTACGGGCCAGCAGAAATGAACGCCACACACTTTACAATCTAGACTCCTACAACAAGTGCTATGTGTAGGAATGGATATGGCAGCGTGTGGGGTGCTTAGGGAAATGGCCACATTCGGGAAGAAGTGGAAGCTGAAAGCAGGAGCTTCAAATACTGGGCAAAGCTTGATGACCAGGGAACAATTTATATGTAGTAAAAATGTGCTGAATATGTAAATACACATTCAGTTATTTTCGCCAAAATATGGATTTAAATATGGATTTAAAATGTTTACCTTTTTAATAATGAAAGACACTACACGAGTTACATAAAATACAGTACGCTTACATTGATATTAATTGTAAAACAACGCAAAATATGTTTTCATTTTCTGTTTCCAAAACAATTAATAATAACATTTTGTTGTAAGTGTTCGAAAGTGAATTTCCTTCTGTTGTCCCTTTAGATGTATTTATATTGACTAAAACTGCGTTCAATATCGCAAGAAGTAATGGGAGTGTATTTCAAATTTGTCAGTTATTTGCAAGAAATTCACACAACTCTTTCGGTCACACGGGAAGTTGTAGTATTGCGCCAATATTGAGCATATGTTGAGAAATGTTCTAAAATATGGAAATAATATGTAAATTAACTAAAATATGTAAACTATGAGCCAAAACCTAATATACCGGGTGGGCCATAAGTCAATTGTGACTAGTAATCGTTAGACTTTGTTTTGCCTAGCGTAGTGGAAGAGTTGTGAACTTGACTAGTGCGTATTACCCAATATAAGAATGCTGGGTAATGCGCACTAGTCAAGTTCACAACTGACTTTCACTACGCAAGTCTAACGATTGCTAGTGACAACTGACTTATGGCCCACCCAGTATGTAAAAATATGGAAAATAAGATGTGAATTTTTCGAGTCTACATGCCATGATGTGCAACACAAAATCTAACTGATTTCAGCTTTATATGTAAATATGTATTTACATATAAATCCGATCACTCCTGATGACTATGGAGGGGAGATTTAATGAAACTTTGTGTGCAATGACAGAGAAGTGGGTGTAACGAGAGGCAATGGGTAGCAAAAGTAAAGAAGGAATTGTAGGGTTTGAGAAGAGGAAGTAGATTTTTCCGAATCGGGCGCGATCGAACTATGTCCGTTCTGAATCGCCACTGAAACATGTGGCTCAACCTTTAAGCGCCTGTACATAGCGAAAAATGACTAAGGGTGTAAGTGACTAAAATAATACGTCATATACGCAAGTGTTAGTTACTCAGATTCGAAGATCTGTTTCGCTGAATCTAGGACAATTGCGATGGCGCACAATTGCAATGAAGCCAAAATCATGGACAATTGCGATGGTTTTGACGGTGAAGATAATTTTACAAATGAATGGTAGGACAATTCCGACGATCAGAACCACAGAACTAATAATGCTGTAGAAGGTTGGAACAACAAAATAAATAGGTGGCTTGGAAGACCGCATCCAAAAATTCATGATGTTCTGGCCTGCCTCAAGAGCAGAAGCAGAAGACACCAACATCTGAACGGATGAAACTTAATCTAGAAGGTAAGACAAGGAAGAAGCGTGACATTAAAATCGACGAGAGAGTTGGAAAGTGTATTCAGAGGAAACGGATGACTTCAAAAGGTGGTCTGTTGGCTCTAGCCCATATTCAAAAACTAGATTGAACCAAATTTCCAGCCCAAAATATCAATATTTCACATAATTCTCTTGTAAGAAGTATTGTACGGGGTGTTAAATCACCCTTCAATTTGATAGAAGACTTAAAATGTTATCGCAATTGTCCAACCGCCCTTTCACTTCTAACTGTGTTCATCGCAATTGTCTGTCACCCCAATTGTCCGGCTACCGTTTTGCTATATCGACTGCTTTCCATTCTCACAATAAAATAAACCGGTTTCGTCATTTATCTTGCATTTACATCTTCGTTATATAATTGTAAATGCGTATGCAAGTAAATTACGCACGCAAATTGTTTCAAAGGCGTACATTGCCAGCAGCGTTTCCGCTAAAACTGGCAACGGGGAAATGACAAAAGTATAAATGAGAGAGAAGAAGAATTTAGAATCTTCACAGCATTGTAACCAGGTGGATGCGTAAAGAAATGTCTTTCTTATGGCTTTTTTTTGCCTCCTGGAAAAAAGTCTGGGTTTGTCCATGGTTGGCGAAATATATTATTGATTGCTTATATAAATATAAAGTAAATTACCCATTGTAATGATCTGATCTGAAAATACCAAATTTTCCACCCTGGACTTTTGTCCTGCGCCATCAGCCATTTTCGATTAACCGCTATGATCTTTCCAATTCAGAAGAATTACATATGTCTAGAATTCCTTCTAGAGAGCATTCAAGTAATACTTCGAGTGGTTTTCTTTACCCGTTGTCTAGATATCTGTAATAATTTCGTGGCACCGTAAGCCTATATTTCCATCACAGATTTCGAGGTAGAAACTCAAGTAATCCACACTTACACATTTCCTGTTTATTTTAATGGAAAATTTACATAAATAAAGGCTATTTTTTAATTATTTATTTTTCAGAACTTGTGGTTATTTTAAAGACAGACGAAGATTCGCTCTAGCAGAATTTGAAATATTATAGAGTTTTTTTTCTTCAAATGGACACGACAAAGGGTACACACTTCTTCAGGGCTCACGAGCTTGACAGCAACACAAAACAAAAAGATTTAGAATTATTTCGCAATGCCCAACCGCCGTGTTGCGACAAATGACAACAAGCAGGTTGAAACATGTATTTTTTTCATTGCATTCTGTCGCTCACTTTGAGCCCTAGAAAGCAACATTTCGGAAGTTGCAGAATTTGATCAGAAAAACCCATTGGAAACAGACACATCAACAAGACACAAGAAAAAAACCCTTGGCAGGGAAGGAAATTCGATGTTAAGTGGCGTATAACATATCTACCGGCGTCAGGAGGAGAGAAAGAAAACAACTTTTCTCCCAGGATTTCTTGACAGGCTGACAGCTTTCTAAACCTCCCCGATACGCACAGCTGGCTAAAATAGAATTGTTATTTTCTTGTATGATTGGCATGTTTTTCTGGACAAGGGTCAGGCTTCACTGTCAAATAGCTTCTCGGGTTTCCCACTAGATGTCGGGCCGAAAAATCATCCTTCCGGAACAATTGGCTCTCTGTAGCGTTTACAACACCACCTGGTGAGAGGTGTGGATGTTATTACTCGGTATTTACATATGAAGCTATTTGCTGTCCGGGGTGCCCTTCTTGTATGCTAACTGCAAAGAAAAGTGTTTTCGTTCTAGCGTGCGGTTGTGAAGTTTCATTCACGGCATTGAAAATAACAGTCTCGCAAACGCACAGCAGTTTACATTATGTAACATAGTTAAGGGGACAGAAATCCGCTCCTCCTCAGTGCTGGTTTTACTTATGTAGTACAGTGGGATCCATGAGTATTACTGTGCAAATTGTCCATGACTATTTTCATTAATTTTTTCTTACATCCTATGTGTTTGTAAGCGATTGATTTTATGCTGATGCAGAAGTTGTGAACAACTTGTTTTCAGTTTTCTTTTAATTCTTGAAGCTCTTATTGGATCAAATTAAGCACGCGAACATGGTGATGGACAATTTGCACGTTAATACTCATGGATACCACTGTACCTGTATCATTGCCACTACTGGCGTATTCATGGAGGACGTGTCAGGCGTGACCCTTCCCTCAGAAATGCCCTCTTCACAAGAAATATTGTACTTATCACCCTAAGAGAGTATCATATGATCTTAAAATAGTAAAACATGTAGTGCCAGAATATGAATTTGGATAAGAATTACAATTATGAAAAAATCTCAAATTACTTTCTAAGACACGTTTTCGAAATATTTCTCAAAATTCACTTAAAAACTAGAAATATGACTTGTGAAATATTATAGTGCGAAGTGGTCGTAAACGTATTGAGCCATGTAATACTTATAGTTCCTAGTGATTTAATTAATTGTTTTTTATCATTATTTTTTTTTGAATGCAGGAGAAAGATTATCTTCCAAATTTGGATGTGTCAGATTGATTAATTGGTTGATTGATTTAGTTTATTTTGTGAGTACTTTGCTTTCCCAAATTGGAGTGGTGATATAATGAAATTGGTGAAGGGACATTCACCAAGAACATCCGGGATTCGAACCCGGTAACTTCTGGCGTCGTAGCGCGATGCGCTAACCTCTCCGCTACGGAGGTCGGCTGCGTCAAATGCAAAAGGTTATTTGGTTATAGGTTCACTAACATATTTTAAGCCTTGACCCTATGTAACACTTTTTAATGAGGATTATATGACAGATTACACTAAAATTTTAGAATAATTTTTTCTTGATTCAGACTGGTAAAAGTAGCAACAGATTATGAAAACAACAATTTATTGTAGCGTATTAATTTGAAAACTGAAAAAAATAGTAAAAACTCTAAGCAATTTAATATTATTATTAATAATAATTTTTATACATTATGGATTAATTTTACATGAGTGGCCCGAGCCTACAAACATTATTGACGACGCCTGTGAAAGTACCATACAAAAAATTAGAAACTAAAGAGGGATGAGGTAGTTTATAGAGATTTTGCGCAGCACGACGCCGTAAATCCACATTATCCTGTTTAGTTCCAAAATCCACCGGAAGATGTCTCCGTGGGCGCATGGCCATCGAGAACAGCGGTCTCCGCGGACGCCGATTTATCGAACCAAACGAGGCAGCGGAAAGGGCAATCATTCTCCACGGCTGTCCAGGTGGCAGCACCTGCAAGACACTTTCGACCGCAATTACGAATACGCTCAGCCAACGCACAACAGATCGAATGGGTGTTTTCCGCGCAAAAATGTCCGCGTTGATTCGTTTTTGACGGTTCCTTTAATGGCGTTACCGCCTCCTTCTGGTTTTAACGTCACGTATTTTCTATTGCTAGGTAAACCGCAGTGATGAGCGCTGAATGATTGATAAGTTAGGTTCGAGTACAGGAAAAATAAGTGTTTTGTTATTGTTGTTAGGAATAAGCAACGGCAAATTAAAAGAAATAGTAATGAACAACCAAAATTATAATTCTCCAGCACCATTTTTTTTACTAATTCCGTTCTGAGCAAATTTAAAATTACTAAATAATTTTGTCAAAATTACGAAACTTAGTGGAGGTGTATGGTTATCAAAAACTGAGCAAGTATAACGTGACGACGTAGGAAGTTGAATGAGGTACTCGCCGAGTATTTTTGGAACCGATTCCCACGTACTCGCCGAGTATTTTTTCAACCGATTCTGATGTATTCGCCTAGTAATTTTTGAATCGATTCCCACGTACTCGCCGAGTATTTTTTCAACCGATTCAGATGTATTCGTCGAATATTTTTGGAACCGATTCCGATGTACTCACCGAGTATTTATGGAATCGATTCCCACGTACTCGCCGAGTATTTTTTCAACCTATTCCGATGTATTCGCCGAGAATTTTTGGAACCTATTCCTGTGTACTCGCCGAGTATTTTTTGAACCGATTCAGATGTATTCGCCGAGTATTTTTGGAACCGATTCGGATGTATTCGCCGAATATTTTTGGAACCGATTCAGATATATTCGCCGAGTATTTTTGGAACCGATTCAGATGTACTCGCCGGGTATTTTTAGAACCGATTCCGATGTACTCTCCGAGTATTTTTGGAACCGATTCCGATGTACTACTCGTCGATTATTTTTGGAACCGATTCCGATGTACTCGTCGAGTATTTTTGGAAGCAATTCCGATGTATTCGCCGAATATTTTTGGAACCGATTCAGAAGTATTCACCGATTATTTTTGGAACCGATTACGATGTATTCGCCGAGTATTTTTGGAACCAATTCCAATATACTCGACGAGTATTTTTGAAACCGATTTCGATGTACTCGTCGAGTATATTTGGAATCATTCCGATGTACTCGCCGAGTATTTTTGGAACCCATTCCAACATGCTCGCCGAGAATAGTTGCAAAACAAGATCATGTTTTGCCGTAAACCTCAGACCAAATCAAGTTGCGAGCAGGTACGACGTGGCAACACCGCAAATGGTGCAGGCTGATTCATTTCGTGTTCCTGCCTTTAGTTTTCTAAAATTTAGAATATCAATGTAGTTCTTAAAATTGGAAATAAAACGGAGATAGGCCGAATTTTAAACATAAAATGAGGGAATATATTCAACGTTCTAATTGTCTCAGTAACGAATTTGAAAACAACTGTAAAGTGGTGCGTGAGTGCATGTGAGGGAAAGATAGCAACAGAAAAAGATGATGGGAAACTTTGCTAATTAGAATGTATACACATGCAATTTGTACAAGGTTGGGTTTTCTAAATAATGCTTATGTAATAACAAAGTGATGCAGTAACGAAAACTAAACATATGATGTTTATGACATTGTAAATACACGGAAAGTTTGGACACGCCACCAATGTTGCCAGTCACATAAACGTGGAGTTTTATTTTTTAGTCTAGCACAAGCCATCCTTTCGGGATTAGATGTGTGAAGGAGGATAAAACCGACATTGAAAGATCTATATTTTCTTGCTTGTATGGGCGAAAATTACTTGAACTAATCGCTGTAAAGGTGTATTGTCAAAAAATAATAAATATAAATAAAAATAAGAAAACTAGCGAACCTTGGCTTGGACTGTTGATTAAGTTGAAAATTTTGTTTTTGTCAGTGTCCTACATATCGTAAATATTTCTGAAAACATCTTGTATTAAATTTAGTTTGTAGGGCTTGAAATATAGGGAATATACAGAGATGTGTGCGCTTATTGTAATCTTTTTACACCTGTCCCCTATTGAGAACTTTGGAAAACTTACTGGACCTCAGCTTGCACTAACGAAGTATGACTGTTTCCATTCATTTCGTGTGTCTCGGTCCCTTCTCGTTTTATAAACATTCGTACGATTCTCGTCTCTGTCTTTGAAGTATAATTCTTTGGTCTTGTGTCTATTCTCAAAATAAACAATATCACTGATGTTTGACGCCTCATTTTGATGTTATGGAATTTTATCGTGAATGTATGCAACGGCGATGCACAGGTTCATAGTTCGAGCAAGTGTTCTGATGATAAGAGCAATGGAAGCCAACACCGACTAGGTTCGTAGTTGCTACTGATGGATTAACTTGGTAATTACGATGAACAAAATATATCAGGTAGATATTTGCTTGGTACATGCCTGGATCTCCCCGATGGCTTAATGGTAACGTCGTCGGTTTGTAATCTAGGGGTCTAGGCTTCGATACTCGGTGGAGACACATTACATATTATTTCGGATCCCACTTTAAACTGTAGGTCTACTCCCAATTAGCCTATCTGTGCATAAAAGCGTATTTAAAACAAAAAACCCACAAGCATAAAGAAATGTCAAACTTGGTATGCCTGAATAAGTCGCATAGTAAAATAAACTTTGTTTTCAGTCTCGCCTCGGCAAGTCTCGTTCTTGCCCAATTTCTTAAAGTTCGTCTCAGTCTCGTCTTGATATGCGATACGAGACCGAGAGTTGTCTCGGTACGATCTCTTACCACGCCTGTCCAAGAACAAAACACTGACGATAGAAAGCTCGCCCGATTAAAAACGGGGCCGCCTGAGACTGAAAGGCTGGAAGAAACAGGGGGCAGATCGTTGCTCAACTCTCTACATGTGTTATGAAGTTGGCCGACGCTCCATATCGCCCAGGCGGCTCGCAGAAGGTCGCGATTTGCATATAATGAGAGCTCGTTGTTGGACGAGAGGCGCCTGTTCGTCTTCGTAGCACGTCACGTGACGGACGGATGCGTGGGCAATTTCCTCCAATGACATCGCTCATGCGTGTACGCCGTGCGTCGCAAATTGTCTCTGGCAGAGATGAAAAGGGAACGCTCACACACACAAACAGAAAATCCCTTCCAACTAAGCAATGAAGACTCTTGCCAACTCTCCTGGCTTTGGGGGAGTCTGCAGTATGTACAGTCCAAGTCCACTTTATGCACAGATAGGCTAAACGGAAATGGAACTACAGTTTTAATTTAAAGTGGGATACGAACAGCTCTGCAGGGCTCTTAAAGATTCAGCATCCATTCTAATCAGTTCTATTGGGTTCAGTTAGAGGACGGATTGGATTGGATTGATTTGTTGTTTTAAGTCCAATTTATGCACAGTAAGGCTAATCGGGACTGAACCTACAGTTTAAAGTGGGATCCGAACCACAATGCGCCTCCGCCGGGAATCGAACCCGAGACCCCTTGATTACAAGGCGACGACGCTACCACTGCGCCATCGAGGAGGCCCTAGTTAGAGGACGGGAACTTTTTTCTCGCACAATTTAAATTTGTTCCAAGTTGCGTATTGTTTAATTTCAATACGAAACTAGGACCGCATTTCAATTCACCCAGAAACAAGGGCCCTGGACCGTATTTAAATTGATCCGCAAAAACGGTTCCTGGACCGAATTGAAATACCTTAAAGTTAAGAAGGTTCCTTACGGTCTAGATCCCATTTACGCTTGCTTATTTTGTCTCCTGGACAGGAATTCATTTTTTTTAAAATTTCTGCTCCTTTAACAACCCTGCCGCTCTGCACCATGTACCGAACCCATCACCCTTTGACTCCTTGGAGTATAAAATCTTTGGTTGATGATTGATTTATCAAAGAATCATAATCAATAATCCCATTCATTAATTTGCATCTAAAATGTTTCATTTTTCATAGAAATATAAACAAGTTATGGGTTGACGTGTGGCTCGCACGACGAACCCCTAATCGTTGTTGTAGGTTTCCATGACCGGGTTACGCTACGGGACGCAAAACATGACCCTAAAGCTTAACGGCCAATGAGACGCGGAGAAACGGGACAACAGAACTTCTGTTCTCTCCTGCCATTGAAATGAAATGGTGTAACGCCCATTACAGGGAAACGCGCGGAACCGAAGCGGGAATTTCCGTGCCAGAAATCTGCAGGTTATGTTAAAGGTAATCGCCACTGAGACGCCGAAAACGGGTCTGTTGCGTTCTGTTGCATGGATGGATGAAATGGGAAAATTTAATATCGCGATATATCGTCAAGAAAATATCGTCACAGACGATACGATATATTTTTTCGGTATCGTAATATCGGCGATATATCGTCTCCACGATTATCGCCAAATCGTGACGATATATCACCAACACGATATATCGGCAAATATCGTGACGATATATCACCAACATGATATATCGCTAAAATATCGTGACGATATATCGCCGACACGATATATATCGCTAAATATCGTCACGATATATCACCAACACGATATATCGCTAAAATATCGTGACGATATATCGTCGACACGATGTAATATATCGCCAAAATATCGTGACGATATATCGTATAGTTGATATCGCCTGGACGATATTTTCCAATATCGCGATATATCGTCTGGTCGATATATCGCGCAACACTACTTTAGACAGCACGGCCACGTTGCCGGACATAAATATATATTATTCCCGGAAATGTTCTACATTTTGGAACAGCGTTGTCCTACTTTCTTGCTCCTAGTGATCTGGTAGCCCTATCTATGTGCGAATGCGAAAAAATGTATTATCAAATATTGTCTTGCACCAGCTCTCGGTTGGTCCGTTGGGGAGAACTTGCATTTGCGTTTTGCTTCTTAACGCGAAACTGCGATCAAGTTTCGTTATTAATGCGACCAGCATCCAGCAGTGCTTTTAAATGGAGAAGCAGCACTCGCATTTTGTATATGGATGGGAAACAGAGGTAGCATTTTGTTTATTCATAAGACGAAGTATCTACATTTGGGCTATTAACGACGAATCGGCATCCACGCTTTGTTTATTAAGGGGAGAAGCGGATTCGGACACTTTGTTTATTAACGGTAGCATTCATACTTTTTGTTCATTGATGCGACCGCGTTTCGTTTACTAAGTGGAAACTATTGTCGTGTTTAGTTCATTAGGGTGTGTGGATCGTGGTATCTTTTATTCAACGACATATAAGCACGAAACATAAAATTCGTGTCGACAAAAGAGCATCGATTTCGTGTGACAACTTGTTACACTTCTGCACAAAAAAATACTTTTGTACGTCGTACGCTGTACCGAAACGCACCCCTACGCGTGAGAGAAAAGGGGTTGGGGGAGTAACTGAACAGAAACAAGAAGAATAAAACGCAGCACTTACTCAAAAAGGCATCGTTCACAAATCACTCGTTCGCCCCATCGAGCTTCGAGAAAACACCCTCTCTCTTCCAGTTCTCACCACCTCCCTCCCCTTCGCACCCCAGCCCCCCCGGTTCGAAGAAACGGAGCCGAAGTAGCAGGGAAAAGACTTGGCATTATCCAATTATAATTAAAAGGTTACTAAAAGTGTATTAATTAGGGTAAAAGGACCCTAATGCGTCGGGGATGTGATTTTCTCTATCAAATCCCACCCCGTCTCTCCCTCTCGACGGCTTCAATATCTCTCCTTCAATAAATCACACGAGTGTGAGCTTGGCAGAGGGACACTCACCCTCCCGTTCAAAGAGCGTTTGTCGCCCCCTCCCCCCTCTCGCCTTTTCTGCCCTATCACTTTCCATCCCCCAACAAAAATCTCAATCCCCGCAAGGACTCACACCCCTCTTTCGGTGTGACTAGCCCCTATCGCACACCCTCCGCTCCCCACGGTCTCTTTTCTCCCTCACGATGATGCCCGGCCTCACACTTACCCATATGCTTCCATTAAGCTTCCCTATGAATTTCAATACGAGACACTGTGTCAACTTTTCCGACTCCCGCACTCAAAACCTTCCCCCTCTTCCCCATCTTTACCCCTGGAGCGTTATGGCACTTGGGATTACACGTTACTCAGCCAATGGGATGGATCTGACGATTCTCTTGTGCGTGTTGGACGCGTGAGGGCACGCAAGAAGCGATGCTTCTTGCACTTACGCAGTGCGTGATGCATTAACACGTGTATAACATACGTTTAGAAAAAGCTTGAACAATGACATAGCTGCACAACAAGCAAGTCGCAAGTCCTGTACACCATGAAACATCGAACACCCGCGGGGTTGGTTACGTTTATTTTACAGATGAGCCATTTCGTATACAGGGTAATTCAAAATGAATAGTACAAAAAGAAACCATACCTGTGACTGCTGAATTTAATTCACAATTATCGATATAACATGATAGTTTATCTTTCAAGGTTTCATCTGGTAACACTGAAATAGAACAAGCTTGTCATCCAAAATGGCGGCGTCAGGGAAAGAAGAGGTTTATTGTGTGCTAGAATATGCACGGTAACTTTTGTTCACAGACATTTCGCCCTCATGGAACATCTGTGAGTGTCCGTAGAAACGTATAGTTTGTGTTTCAAGTAACTTGATGAGTTGGCATTTCATGTTCTATCGATAATGTCAAGTGAGAGGTAAAGTTAAGCACTTAACTGAATGGCAATACACAACTGTTGAATTTTAAACCCCTACAGATTGGATCAGCATGGCTATAGGAATAGGTATACCTGTCTCTGTACTGCAGCTGAAGATCTGCGGTGAGTGGTTATGTTCGAGACTGTACGAAGAGTCTGACTTGCGACTCGTGTCAACGCGGCTTTTCCCAATCTACTTCAACTCTCTCTCTCTCTCTCTCTCTCTCTCTCTCTCTCTCTCTCTCTCTCTCTCCAAGTTTTCTCTCTCCTGACACCTCAATCGATAGCTTAGAACTAATCTCTGATCTCCCTGCTTCCAGACATTTATTCCAATAGAATTTACTCAAGGAATGCACAGTCAGACCTGTAGCTTCTTCCTGGATTTCGTCTGTTTACATGTTTATACCGCTGATGACCAGGAAGAGCTTACGCGCTGTCTGACACTGCATTCCTCTGATGATTCTGAATACTTCCTGATTGGAAAGCAATGGTTGAATGACTGGGGGTTGGTTTGTTGCACATTATAATTAAGAGATCCTACGGATACCTCGGCACGAGGTATATGCAAACGTGGCAAGAGCTGACTAGTGAAGAGTTGTTCATTCATGATTCCGAAAAGAAATTTTAAATCCGAAACTTGAAGGACCCAAACCTTGCACTGTTCGTTACAGATCATCCATACCAGCGAGGCGGGTTCGAATCCTGGCCTGGGCATGGATGTTTGTGAATGCCCATTCATCAATTTCATCATATCATCACTCAACTCTATCTTCGCAAATTAGCCAAAAGTGGCACAAAAAGCGAAGCAAAGCAAAGCAAATTAATCAATCAACCTGTGAGGGCGAGGCTGATGTGTTTTCTAGGGGTGCGGGTATTTACACACACACACACACATACGCATATATGAACAGATAGAGGGTATTTCTATGATTTAAAGAAGATATAATATGGGCCGCGAAGTGTGGGGTATCGAATAGATCTTTCTAAAGTAAAGAAAATACACGTTGATTATTTTTTCGAATACTTTCAAGAGTGACATTATTACATTTTTATTCAAATTAGTTTATATCTCAAGAAGCACAATAGCTAAAAAGATTTTAAACGGATTGTAATCTACATACAAAGTTTTAACCTCTAAGACATGAAAACATTTTGGAGGGTCCCAAGGGGTCCCCCTCATTAGCGGCATCTCTGTTCCAGGCTTCTATCCATTCAAACATTCATCGCGGCGTGCATCAAACAGCTGAAGAGTTCGTGGTACTACTTTACTATACCGGAGACACCTATCAATGATTTATTTCGCAATTTTTTACATTGCTACCGTACTATTCTGCGTTGCAGAACATTTCTTTAGATGAAATAATGGATTTCTAACGAAAATAATGTCTATTTCTTACATACGATAGCCCCGCGAACCATCACGGGGACGAGGTATGCCTACGAGGTTAGGTTAGGCCTGTTAGGTTAGGTTCCATTAGCACTCCCTTCGTTCAATTTAGCATATACGGACAACATCGGAATTACAAATTCCACGGCATCTTCCACACCCGGCAACAACTTCACGACGCATCCTCGACACGTCATGTTGTAGCAGCAGCAATAGCGCGTATTGTGCTCTCGTGCAGAAAGCAAATGGCGGCAACAGCAATAGCGCGTCGGAAATAGATTTTCGTAGAAAATCACATGAATTCGCATTAAAATGGATCAAAACTACATTCCCGAACATCAACAACGCTACAGAAAATGATTTGCGTAAGTACTTTCTCCTGTAAATTTGAAGAAATCCGTCTCCGGTATAGTAAAGTGTTACCGAGTTCGTAATCTATTAGTTCTATTATTGTAGTTGTTTTTGTTAAATTCCTGTTTCAGATCACAATTATCTTTCATTTTCATATATCACCGTGTATTGGTAAGATAGACTAAACTAAATTTTTAACATGGAGATGATGACTATGTTTCACTGCGTCATTCACTTTACGATCCATATTTGAGCGCCCACTACCACAGACAAATCACGGCTATACTTGTACTACTGTGCTTCGAGCGTACATCGCTCTTTGTGCCAGTTCGAGCGTTACTCGCTCGAGCGAAGAAGCTCTCAATTCCGTACGCTATCTAGTGTCTCCGTGCGAACTACTCGCATTTGGCGTATCTTTGCTTTATTTTCACTTATTATTGTCATCCATATCATGATGTAAAATGGACTCCTTCCGTTTTCATTCACCGTCTCACTGCCTTCACTGTAAAAATGTTGACACTAGAAATGATAGCCCAAAACCATCAATCTCAGCTGCCGTCCAACTGCCATTTTTAAAGCATAAACATTGATGAATGTAATTTTAATAAATCGGTTCCTAAAAATATATTTATGATGTACAGAACTGTAATCTACCTAGGTATAATCATTATATATCTTCATCTATGATAAAGTATTAAAATTTAATTTAAAACCGGTCACGTCTCGATTATGTAAATTAACAGCCAGGCTGTTGAATTTTAACAGTAGAATACTGTGTATGTGTGTATGTGTGTGTGTATATAACATTGTTCCAGAATTTCTATATCTTATTTTACTTATGAGACACAAATTCTACTATAATCGAATTTGTAGAAAAAGACAGCTGTAGATTAATCATTGATCATTCTTTTCAGGATTACGACGCCGGAATAGCCACATTCGGCCTGGTGACAAATAAATGGTGGTATTACGAGTATATGGACACTTATGGAAGTAGCCTATTATATTTTTAAGTCCTATTAAGGAACTTGCTAGTTAATAGAATGTACGAACGGAAAGAGATAGGTTAAAGAATCGAAAACTAAAGTTGGTAAACGCTGTAAGTGCCACAATAATTCAAACACCGTTTTCCAAGTTAAACTGTGAAATGTGCCATGCTTTATAATGTGGTAAACGTGAAAAGTGGCTGGTAGCCCTCTAAGTAGTTCAAAGGGTGTGTATAGAGGTCACTAGTGTGAACGTTCTTACGGGCTGATGTCCTGAACAATGCGATTTCCCAACACTTTCGCTTTTGGCACTTACAACGTTTACCACTTTTAGTCCTCAATTTATGTTGGTCTGAAAAACAATATTCTAATTAGTGAAAATGTCAAATTACAGCAGTATTTTTATTTTCCTTGAGAAATTATTTCTGTTGTAGTCCACGGTTGTTGCAAGCATAAAAACACAGTATTTTGTTGTGACGTTTCAGGAGAACACACACTCCCTTCATCATTTATTTTTACAGTTACAACAATGGTTAAAAAATTTAACAAAATAGAGTCAGTTATACAATGGATCTTGTCATGTTACATTGCAGAGATGATGATTTTAAATTGCCTGATTGGGATTTATAATTAAAAAATGTGATAAAAAATTTCATCTCAAATAATAATAACAGACTGCTTGTTTGACAGTTAAGTTGCTATGTTACATCAATGTAACATGACAAGATTCATTGCATAACTGATTCTTTTGCTTAAAAAATGTTAACCATTCTTATCACTGTAACCAAACTAAAAAAAGATGTCTGATGAAGGAAATGTGTGTTCTCCTGAAATGTCACAACAAAAAACTATGTTTCTATGCTTGTAACAACAGTAGACTATAAGAGAAATAATTCTACAATGGAAACAATGCCTACATACAAGAAAAATGTTAAGAAATTGTTGACATATTTTTCAATTACACACACACACATACACACACATACATACACAGTCCGACAATTAAGTAATGAGACTGATTTTATATTGTCCCACGTGTGCATTCTATCTGTGATGAACGCGATCATGATGTAGTGTGGTCCACAATCCACAACCTGGCAACACTTCATGAACTTGTGATGAGCATGCTGGGAATTATGCCGCCATGTCGTGAAGGGTGTCGTCACGTAATAGCTATGGAGCAGCGAGTGAACACCAAGTTTAATGAAAGACATTCCGAAAACTACTTGCGGGAATAAACATATCTTGAATTCTATTGTTGTGGAGGACAAAACAGAGCATTTTCACTACGGTACTTGTACGAACCGACAAATAGCAGGATAGAAGTCGCTAAATTTACCAAGAGGGAAGGAAATGCAGCTTGAAAAATCAAAGGTGAAGACAATATTCTGTTTTTTTACTACAGCAAAGGCATTATTCATAATTAGAGCCCGGAAGTTCAGGCATTTATTTTCGTTAAAATAGGCAGGCAAAAAGGCATTTATAATGTGGAAAATAGTCACTAAAAATTTAAAAAAAGGCAAAATAAACCGAAAAAAGGCACATTTGGAAGTCGCTTACTTTTATCTATTATTTCTGGCAAAATGTTAAAATCTACATTGAGAAGAGCATTTCAATTTTCACCAAATTCACGCACGTAATCATGTAACTTACCACTTGATGGCACACTAAATTTCGGCATGATGACAACTACACGATCCTTTCCCTCCAAAGTGCAGAACTAAACTAAAGATAGAGAACTTTATTTTGGAATCCATGCAAAGGCCCTTGGGCATTAGTGCTGTTTCTTGTCAATAACCTCCTGACACTGACGCTGGACGTGATGACGTAATTGTGCAGATGTTCTGCAAGAGGTTTTCAGCAGTCAATCATGCACAAGGAAATGTTAACCGAAAGACAATATCCTAACTCAGCATGAAATACTTTTTTCTCACATTTTTCTTCTTCAGCAATGTTGAAACAAGCATGAGTTCAATATTACTTAAATATGGCGAAAATTATTCACATAATAAACGGAAGAAAAATAAATGCCAACAACGTTTTTTGGGAGAAAAATAATTTATATACACACTTTTTTTTTATAAAATGGTCCAATTTCATTGAAAAAGGCAAAAAAGGCATTATAATTAAAAGTAGGCAGTGGGGTCCCAAATAGGCAAAATAGGCAAAATGAAAAGGCTTCTAAAACATTCGAAACAACATAAAAAACGTATATCCGGAAAAATTTTATCAATATATACAGTAGATAAAAAGAGGCATTTTGCCAAACTTCCGGGTTCTATTCATAATGTATTTGTTCCAGAGGATGAAACTATAATTGGCTGTTGCTATCGTAGTGCTCTGAATGATTATGAAAGAGAACTGATCCTCTCCGAGTACACATACGAATAGTTTGAATTCAGGAAACACATTTGGTTAAGTAATTTGGTAACAACAATAAAACATTTGGTAACTTTGACCAAATTTTTTATGAACTCTAAGCAAATGTGCATCATTAGTAAAAGAATTTTGTTCTGGTGAACTATAAAATTGACTGGAGAACAGATGATCCAATACAGTCAATATAAGCTTCCATCCGAACCACCGTAAAAATGACCGTGGTTGATTTCTTAAAGTATTAACGGTTATTACATACCTAATCTAATTAATGTAATTTTACTTATTCAGTTATTAAAAATATTTATGGTGCATACAGTAATTTATAATCATTATGTGCATGATAAAATATTAACATTTTAATAAAAAACGGTTGCGTCCCGTTTTTGTAAATTGACAGGCAGTGTTAAATTTTAACGGTAGAATAATATAAAGCTTACGCTAACTTTTAACAGTGTGAACAAACATTTGTTTGTCACGTACTTAAACAAAGATAAACAAAGATTTGTTTATCAGAAACATATTTCTTATTATTCCAAACAATTTTCTTCCCTATGTAGGCTATATTTAGCTTAATATATTAGGACTTCCCTGATGGTAACGTCGTCGCCTTGTAATCAAGGGGTCCCGGGATCAATACCCGGTGGACGCGCATAGTGGTTCGGATCCCACTTTAAGCTGTAGGTTCAGTCCCGATTAGTCTTTCTGTGTACAAAGTGAACTTAAAAACAAAAATAATAAAAAAGCTTAATATTCTACTTAAGCAGCTTAAGCATCTGCTGCAATGATGAGAAATACATACTGCAGAATACATTGCAGGTTTTGTTCAACATTCGAGTGCATTTAGACAGAATTGGAAAATAAAAAAGAACTGCTCACTTTGTGTATAGCTACCCCAAGCCCTGAACAGATTCCTTGACACTATGAAAGTAATAGGAAATGTGATTTATTAATGCATTTATGAAGGATATGATTGACAGGTAATTATTAAGCCCATAGTATCATAGCAAGTGCAAAGATCAGCAAATATTTTCTCCTAAGGAATGCATTTCATGTACTAATATAATTTTTTATAGCCTAGCAATGAAAAAAAAATTGCAATTTAGTGCGACTTTACTGCTTGAGAAGGACAATGCAAGTTCGATCTTGGACAACAGCTATTCTTTGTCAGGAACTTTCAGTGTTATTGGAGGAATTAACATAAAAACGCATGTCCAATGATGTTCCTGCGGAATACATGCATGCTCAAATACGCGGTAAGAAATAGCTGAGCTTCAATTGTTCTTGTTAGGGTATAACAAGTAAAAACTTCACTTCCTGTTGTTTTAATTGTCGTATTGGTAATGTGCTCCTTCAGTTATTATAATCCTCCCACGACATCCGTCAATGGTTTCCGCATTACCCTTAACGTGCTGCAATTAAATTTCGATTTACACAACAAAGAAGTATCTGTGAAATTTTAAATATGCATACCGGAATTATCCTGTTGTTCTTTATGAACACTATCATTGTTTCACATTGTTACCAACGCATTACATTGTTGAAATAATCAAGCTAATTCATTGACAAATTTCTACAATATTTTAAAAAGGTTGTGCTTCAATTCATTTCAAGAAACCTGTTAGAAATTGCGAGTCTGTTAATTTGATGTATACAATGAAATTGATGAAGGAACGCAGTCACAAAGAACCGGAATTCGAACCTGGACCCCCTGGCGTTGTAACCGCGGTGTGCTAACCAGTCCGTCACGGTGGTCGACGAAATGCTGCTGAGCATTAGATGAGACCATCAATGATGGTAATATTACGGCTAAAGTTAAGCGTACAATTGCAGACTTGCAATATTATGGTCTAAATTAACGGAAGAAATTCAACTCTCCAATGCACGACCCCCCTCCTCACTTCCGCGACACAACAATCAACAACACACTTACAGGCAAAGGCTGTGTTTAGATAAAAATATATTTATATATTAAATTATACATCAATTAGTATTATAATAAGGAACATGCATAAATAGAAGTTAACAAAAAAAAAATGAAAAGAAATACTAGATATTTTCGCATCACGAGCGCTTCCAAAAAGGTCTGGACAGGGACGCCTTGCATCATTGTTTATAAAAAGGGAACGGATTTTAAGGTGCAGCACCTATCCAAAAATATAGCTGTTTTCACACCGATCGTTTGAGATATGTACTTTAGGACTTGATATCAAGTAAAATGAACACATTTTTTAACCTTTTCGTGAGATTAGAACATTTATCCCCTTTTTATACCTCCTCTTTGATGCTTCGGCACATTTTTTCATTCCTTTTCTTTCATGTTTTGTTAAAAAACTGGATAGAAAAGTAAATGATTGAGCAGCTACATAAAATCCTATAGTCTCATTTTGTAGAGCAGAACGAGAACTATAAAATGGTGTAATATAATATTTGCAGCCCCAAAATAATGTAGCAAAACCCGCAAGAGAAAACATAAACTTCAACAAAACCTATTCGGCAGAACGACTGTTCTCTCTGCGGTCCGCGCGCAACCACAGTTCTCTCTGCGGTCCGCGCGCATTATAGTATACAGATGGCGCAGAAGAAAGCATTCAATAAAGTCATTTTATCAGCCCCCTTTTATTTTGCACCATTTTGAAAACATTTTCAGAACCTTTTGTCCGACCATAATTTTGCACCTTAAAATACCTTTTCCCTATAGTTAGAAAAGTACCCAATATTGGTGACTGCAGACTTCTGAAGTCTGCTGCCTCTCTCCACAACAAACCCATTCATTAATATCGAAATTTTTACAAATTTGAGAAATCGTCGATGTTATTTTCGTAGCATTTTATAGGTTCACATTGAAATATTTCACAGTCCCAGAGGGGAGGCGAGGGGTATATGATTCCTTCCCTGGGTACGGGCCTGAAGTGTATACTTGAAGAATTAAAGCACAGATCGACATGGAAAGAAATACTTGTATACATCAAATGATGCACTTTGGCGCTACCTTTACAAATGATGTAACGGGTGGCCAGAATAAAAGTTAACGAACTCAGAGCCCTCTGTAGCCTGTTTGAGGCATCGTAGAATTCTGAAATTTGGTGAATCCACTATGCAGACCATGGGGAAGAGGATGCCAATAAAAAAGTTCAATTTTCCGCCACCAGGTTGAAATGTGGCGCTGTACTTCCATGCTGGGTTGTACAAATAATCTCGTTAAGTGATTTAGCTGAGTTATTAATTAGAAAGACATTTGTTAGCGGCTGGAAGTTGAGAAAATAATCTCTCGTTTATTGCAAGATTGCAAGGTAAAGGCAAATTCATAACCAATTGGAGCAGTTTACGTCATTATTACAACCCATCATGGAAGTACAGCGCCACATTTCAACCTTGTGGCGGAAAATTGAACTATTTCATTTTTATCGCCATCCTCTTCCCCTTGGTCTGCATAGTGGATTCACCAAATTTCAGAGTTCTACGATGTCTCAAACAGGCTACAGAGGGCTCTGAGTTGGGTAACTTTTATTCTGGCCACCCGTTACAAAAATGTACTTCAAATAGATATGATGCATTTAGTTTTCTGGGTGTGTAGTGGCGTAACTAGCGGCTCCGCATGCCCGGCGTCACGGGGTCCACCCAATACCGTGCAAAAAAACGAGTTTTATCAAAATTTCCCAGCATGCAGTATTTTACATTACCATGAATTTTAAGTAGTTACTTTTATTTTCTTGATAGCGTTTCTGAAAATATATTTCGTATAATAAACTAGCTGATTGCTCGGGTATTTATTTATCCCAATCTTCTATTAAAGTTGTCCGTGGGAGAAACATGGCGATCTTAAATCCACTCTGCATTACTTCATAGACTGCCCCTGTTACTTGTTGATCGTGATTGAGAAAGCAAGTGTGTCTCTCTCTCTTTCTCTCTCAAATGTCATCGTGAATGTCACCAATTAGCTTAGCGACTCCGAAAACTATAAATTCGACTATAAATTTCACCCCCCCCCCATGCCGATAGGTGATGAACTTGAGAGTTGAACGGCATTCGTAGTGTCACTATTCATCTTAGCGACCCCGAAAACTATGGATTCCACACTAATATACGTCGTTTTCGATTATCTTTACATGTCACCCCCTTACCACCCCCAGCTCTAGGGGTTCCAGGGGTGTCTTATACCCCCACAGTATTTCTCTCCAGATTGTAAGTCATATGTGTACCAAGTTTGGTTGAAATTGCTCCAGGCGTTCTCGAGTTATGCCGGAACAAACATACATACATACATTTTTTTTCGTATAATAAATGTAGTGTTGCAGATAACAACATCAAATATCTGAGAAATCTTGAACCGAATCTAACAACTACAAAGTACCGAAAATAGTTGCCCAATTTTGATTAACTCGAGGTTAGTGGCGTAGTGCATGAGTACGAAACCGGGACCCATAGAAATCCCAGGTTAAGGTATGGAGGTTAAGTTGATTTATTTCTTCATCTATTTTATCAACTCATCCTCATCGTCGCAATCAACGTAGAAAGAAATTCGGCGTAAAATAACAAAATATATAAATAGAGGAAGAGGGGAAATTGTGGAATACCGTTTACATTTTGAATTTCTGAAACTACGAGGGGCGATCAGGTTGCTCCGACCCTAACATAGAAGGAATGACGTCACGATTGATTTTTTATTTTGTTATTGTTTAGTGATCCTTTATATGCTTTCAGTCTGAATTGCAAGTCTAAGTAACGTACAGTTTTCTTTTTACAGGGGTTTAACTGAGTGAAGTTGTGTCAATGTGCCAGAATGGAGAAAACTGAGGTGAGAGCGGTGATCAAATATTTTGTGAAGAAGAAGTGGACGGTATCCAAAATTCATGAGGACTTGGTGGATACATTAGGGGACACTGCTCCTTCATACAGTATGGTGAAGAGATGGTGTCGTGAGTTTAATTGTGGGAGAGAGTCGTGTGAGGATGAACATGCAGGTGGAGCACCAAAAACTGTCATGACGACCGAAAACATTAACAGAGTCCACGATGTCGTGCTGAAGGATCGTCGAGTCACTATCCGTCATGTTGCTGAGATGTGTGGCCTGTCATATGGCACTGTGCAAAACATAATTACCCAGGAATTGCAAATGAAAAAAATTGCTGCAAGATGGGTCCCTCGAAACCTCACCCCAGATCAGAAGCGTACCCGAGTGCTCATCAGTCAAGAACTTCTTGACAAGTTTCGTGTTGATATAGCTGAATTCCTTGCCCGATTTGTAACTATGGATGAAACATGGGTCCATCCCTTCGACCCAGAAACAAAATCACAAAGCATGGAGTGGAAACACCCACATTCTCCACCAAGAAGAAGTTCAAGGTGCAAACGTCAGCCAAGAAGGTGATGGCCTCATTTTTCTGGGACTGCAAGGGTGTCCCTCTTGTGGACTATCTACAAAGAGGCCAAACCATCACTGGCACATACTACAGTGACCTAATCAAGAAATTACGTGATTCCATCAAGAAAAAGAGGCGTAGGATGTTGACCCGTGGTATGCTCCTTCACCAGGACAATGCACCTGTCCACACCTCACGCATTGCGAGAGCCGCTATCGCACATGCATCGTTCGAATTGCTGCCCCACCCACCCTATTCCCCAGATTTGGCCCCCAGTGATTTCCATTTGTTCAAACATTTGAAGAATGACATTCCTGGGCAAAAATTTTCTGATGGTTCTGAGGTGATAAGGGCTGTGGACTCACGGTTGGAGGACCAGTCGGAAGATTTTTTTTTGCAAGGTATCCACGCGTTGGAGCACCGATGGGAAAAGTGCATTGGAGTTGCAGAGGAGTATGTTGAAAAATAAAAAAAAAATTGAAACCCTATTGCCGCTCATTCTATGTTAGGGTCAGAGCAACCTGATCGCCCCTCGTAACTTCATGCAAGTCCAACAATACTTTCTATTCTCAGATAGTGCGTGAAGTATTTCCCATAACTGCACAGGATATATTCTTCTATTATTCTTCCACCTTAACCTGTATACAGTGCGTTCGTTCTGGCTCTTGGCCGAGATAGCGGGTTACATGGCACAGAGGACGTTACGACGTCTCGCTTATTTACGCACATATCTTTAGCATGTAGATAATTATCATTAAAATTTTCATAAATCTGACTTCACCACTGAATTCCTGGTGAAATTGTAGCCCAAAACCATACCCCACATGCCTCGATTCCCATTTAAAGAAATGAAGTTGGATCCAAAATGGCGGACGTTGTCATGACATGCACCAAAAAGTTTCTCCCTAGGCCTAACATATTACTACTCTGACCAATTGCTGCAGTCTACACTCCCTTTCATTTTATAAGGGGTGGTCAGGGAATTTTGACTCGCCCTGTATTTCTATTGCATAACGAGTACTAACCTGTGTTATAAGTGTTGCTCAAAGTTGTTCATGCGCTATCTCGGCCCAGAGCCAAGACGAACGCACTGTATATCACCATGTGCATTAAAATATATTTCTTCTCGTTTATTGAACTAGTCTATGAACAAGGCTTGATTACATGATCATAGACTCGTAACATGTTATGTAACATACCGGGTGGCCAGAATTAAAGATACTCAACTCAGAGCCCTCTGTAGCCTGTTTGAGGCATCGTAGAACTCTGACATTTGGTGAATCCACTATGCAGACCATAGGGAAGAGGATGGCGATTTTTTAAAAAAAATAGTTCAATTTTCCGCCACCAGGTTGAAATGTGGCGCTGAACTTCCATGATTTTTTGTAATAATGACGTAAACTGCTCCAATTGGTTATGGATTTGCCTTTACCTTGCAATCTTGCAATAAACGAGAGATTATTTTCTCGCAACTTCCAGCCACTAACAAATGTCTTTCTAATTAATAACTCAGCTAAATCACTCAACGTGAGTACTGAACAAAAGTTCGGAAGTGATCACCATGCCATTAAGTAAGAAGGAACGTGCATTGCTGGTGAAGTTGTTTTATCAGAACGGTAGTAATAGTGCAGCTGCACTGCGGGGTTATTTTCATGCGAAAGGACTTCGAAAGGGGCCCATGACGACGCATGGGTTAAGAAAGATGATGTAGAAATTTGAACAGACTGGAGATCTGAGTGTTGCAGCAGGAAGGGTCCGCCGGCCGATTGCAGAAGAAGTTGTCACCGAAGTGGCTGTCGCAGTGACGGATAGAGCCTCTTGTTCCTGATTTAAAGATTTGTACATCTGACTTATGTTTTTCAATATTCATTATTACAACGCCACATTTCAACCTGGTAGCGGAAAATTGAACTATTCTTTTTTATCGCCACCCTCTTCCCCATGGTCTGCATAGTGGATTCACCAAATTTCAGAGTTCTACGATGTCTCAAACAGGCTACAGAGGGTAACTTTAATTCTGGCCACCCGGTACATAAAAAAAACACGCAGTAATTCCTATTTTCTAAGCAGCTCACATAAATTTTACTGATCACCATTTTCAAGAATGAAAGCGAGTAAAGTTGAATATTCTTTCATTTTGACCTGCTTGCAGGCATTCCACGTCACCCCGCACGAGCAATTTTGCCATTAAAAACTCCTTTATGAACTGGTTGCACCAATCTTCAGGGTGCACTTATCGTTTATTATTTACAACTTTCGTTATCTACGGGCACTATTATGTAATGCACTCATTTCACGATAAGGTACACTCATGAGGTGCAATCTATATGCCTTGTAAAACGTGTACTCCTTGTATCTACAATTTTTTTCGATGCAGAAATGACAATGCCTTTTCTTGCCAGCTCGTGCTCCCATCAAAACTTCCACTGACCTTGGACGACCGGCTAAGGACAGCATTAGCACCTTGGGAAATACCAGAACCAAACCTGACCTGCCTAACCTATCCACGTAGGCATATAATAGCATAAATAGGTTTGGCAAGTTATATTTTATATATTTAAGCTATTATATGCACATGTGGATAGGTAGGCAGGTCAGGTTTGGTACTGTTACCATGCATTTCCCAAGGTGCTAATGCTGTCCCTAGCCTCTTTGGACCTTGGTGCAGCAGTTCATAATATTCACACCAGATGTCACCCCTTACCGGAACCAGAATCGTAGTGTTCCACGTTACCCAACCTATTCCACAATACCCGCACTTGCTCTAATAGCTGCAGTGGTCGGATCACGGCCTTGCCCACGAAACTTTCGAGTTCCAGCCGGAGTGGGCGGTTTTTGGCGAGTGTAATCAATGAAATTGATGAATTGACGCTCACAAAGAGCACACATACCAAGGGTCGGGACTTGTAGAGGAGAAGGTCTAAATATGGACGAAGGTTTAAATATGGGTTTTGGAGTTATCAGCGCTTCCGGGTGCTGCAGCCTGGCAGAGGTTATTGGAACTGGTTATCTGTCAAGGACAAAGGTTGCGGCGCCAATTCGCAAGTGAAAGTGCTGGTTATTTTCGGCCTTGGACGCTGTTATAGAATTGCGACCTCCGAAAACTTTTGCAGGTATGTTTTAACTCAGCGTTTTCTGAATTGTCATCTGCTTTGTATAGGTTATGATATTATCGATACCTGAAACAAATGTGGGCTTTTATAATGCAATGATATTTTTTTGTGTAATATGTACCACAGAGAGCTAAAATAAATTGAAGAAGAAAAATAGCGTGATGGTCTAAATATGGGCTATGACATGAGGTCTAATGCTGAGATCACATTTTCAACAAATATTTGGATGTTTTTCTTAATTTAGATTTTTCCATTCCGCGTGATTTTCAAAACAACAGATTATTCATAAATATGAATTTTATAATGTTTTAGCGATAAATGACTGTTTTTTTTTAAAAAATTTCATTGCCTTTTGTGATATTGCCATTAGTAGCCCATATTTAGACCACAATTTTGAAATACATCATTTTACCATTTTTTCGAAATTGCTTTTTTTTAAAAAAAAAATGGAGACCTTCTATACTTTAACATGCTATTACATTTAAGTATATATTTCATAGATATGCATTTTAAAGGCAGGTGCTTGATATATTCATATACTCCGAAAATGACAACATAAAAAGGGGACCCATATTTAGACCTTTTCCTCTACCTGAGGACTCTGGTTCGTAATTACTTCATCGAAACCCCATATATGTATTCCCAATTTTTGATATCTTTAAAATTTTCCGCTCTGCAGTCATCGGCAATAGAAATGGGACACTTAGATCCCGAAATACTCCCTTCCCTGTAAGGGGTTGTGTTGTTTAACTCCACGGCGAGAAGTGGATCTTGATAGCAATTTTCAATGGCAACTTCTACCACCGCCGTAAAGTTAGGCAACACACGTAACGCCTTGAAGAGAAGCTATTATTTCAGGTGTCTTATTTTATTTTGCCGGTGACCGTACATACGCTGAGTCACTCGATACCTCGTATATCACACCACCACCAAAATTTAACTTTCAACAATGCGTGTAAGATACGCGAAACTTATAGAAATTAAATCTTTCCGTAAGTGAAGCGAGCAAGAATATTTTCCATCCATTTCTTTGCAAACTGACAATAATATTGTTTTATTAATGTAACAATATTTTTACGAGAGGTCGCAACATTTTCTCTTTTCCAAAGTTTACCTTACTTTTGCTTCCGTCTCTTCAAGCCCCTTCCCCCACTCCCCGAATTTCGTAGCTACAATTCTGACCGTTAGTCACAATTAACATAACGAACAAGCTTGCCAACCATTCGGGACTTTGCCCCCGAAATCCCCTGGCCAACACTGGCAAATGTTGGGCAGTCGGAAAATATTGGACTTAAGAAAATGTATTCATAATGCAAATACAGAAAGGAGATCTGTGTTAAACTATAGGTCCATTATCCACTTATGTGAAGAAACCATTTTTTAAAAAATATAGTGCGATCGAACTATTACACTGAGTGTGAAGCTTTATTTAATTTAATTTCACAAAATTATTGTAATGTTCATGTGTTGGAAAATGTTGTTAACTAATTTGATAAATTATGTTAATCATAGCTGTACAGTTTAGAACTTTCGTTCAATAAATTCCAAAGATTTATTTTCTAAATTTCAGAACTATTGAGTTGCTTTAAGAAACACTCCACGAATTATATGACTGCGTAAATAGCAACATCGTGACATCTATTTTTCTCTCGAAGTTTCATATTTTTGCTTTGATTGTGAAATAATTCTGAAATAGTGGCAAAGAACTGCCCTACAGTTCTCGAGGATTCTCCTAGAAACTAGCGGCTCGAATTTTGAGTTGGTTTGGGGCTACAATCCCGAACCTCCACCTGATGAGAGAAGGAAAAAAATTCTTTGACAAGGTCAATAGGCGTAATTTTGCGGGGGCAAGAGGCACTTGCTCCCCTCCAAATTTTTCAGGTTTATTGAAATTAGATGTTTAGATGTTAACTTCCTGGACCCGAGGAGCGAAGAAATGAGTAATTTTTATGATTTCATAAATGTAACCGTTAGCAAAATAGTTCTGTATGCTACTTTTATGAGATAGAAAAATTTTCGATTCTGCTCCTCCCTCCAAATCTAACCTTAATGAAGCACAGTATTAATTCAAACATTTTTGTTCTGCGCATAAAATCATCTCAGACAAATATTATTATATTATTTTGAAAACTATTACTCATTATTCAAACGTTTATCACTAGAAATACGACCTCTTATAGATACATAGTCATATCTATGTGTAGATATGCTTACATAATATACGCGAATACTTGTTTTTGAAAATTTTTGCCATGTACAATATGTATTAAGAACCATGTTCAGCGCCCCAGAAATAAAGTTCCGAATACGCCACTGCGTAAAAGGGGGCGGGCATGTCACTTAGCAATAAACTAACGCCCAACAAGCATGACAAATGTTTTTCTCCTTGACATGTACCGGCCGGGGCAGCAAGGTTTGGGGGGGGGGGGGAATGCGGTGACGTAGGAACGAACTAGGCCAGCGTTTCGTGATGACGACGATGATAGGACGGTTGTTCGCTCAGGAGAACACATGTAAACTAGCTTTATCAGGGAAATTTCGGGGCCAGTTACGAACCAACCAAATTGATTTCTTTTAAGGGCATATTTTCGTGAAGGCTTATATGGCACTTTTCTGACCGTCTTCATGGCATTTTCTTTTTTAGCTTTCTCTGATTCATGTTATGACAACGCTGAATTCTTCCGGCATGGAAAGTTATGGATGTATTCTCCCTCCCCCTCCCCCTTTACGGCATTCGTAAGTCGATATACGGTAATGTACCTGCGCTCTAGATTTTGTGAACTCTGTATTATCGTAAAAAACAAATGAACTCGAGCAACATGCATGTATTTACGCGTCAAAGTGTAAAACGTGAAATGCCAGTTTCACAAATCAAGGCTTATTTTCACAAGAAATTTGATTATATTTATCCCGTGCCAAAACTATTTATTTATATTGGAGTTTAACCTGATGAAGACCGCTTACAAAGCCTTCTTACTGCAGTTCTTACATTAAAACATACAAATAGTAAGCAAGAGAGACATGTAAAGTAACTTATACGTTTGACGTATTTGTATATTATTTATGTTGTAGATGGCGGAGAGAAAACAGTAGTTTTTGCTAACCAAACATTTGTTTAAACAAGTCACCAATAATAATTGTTGTTCAGCACGAAATTGTTTCTTTAACAATGCACATTTCTTAAAGAATTACCAAATAATTAATAAGTTTCTTAATATTAAGCCTTTAGAACAGAAGAGAATTCTCAACAAATACTGCTGTATAAAATAATAGACATTGATAGTTGTACCATATCAGAAACAACATGGTTTATCCTGACACGAGGACAGGAAAAAAATAGTTAAAAGTTCTCAATACAATATTTCAAATTGTTTTGTGGACTTAGACTTAAGTACAACACAATCTATATATTTATAAATATGTTTAGAAAGGTAATGTTGTTCAAGAAGGGGAAAACTCTATTATAGAACTCGAACTGCATCAAATCAAGGTTAAAACACTTTTGAGGCATTAATTGACAAAGCTAAACGTGTAATAATTGTGTTTTTTTGTTTGAAATGATCGTGTCCGATCTGAACCGATGTATTTCTGTGTGTACTATCTTGGAATATATTATATTATACTGGAATTTAGTGCATAGTTATGCATTCTACACTGGTGCAGCAATACAACATAGGCATATACTGTGTATGAGTGTGTAAATACTATGTATTATATGTTTATGTGTGAGTCTGAGAGATGGCACACGTTGCGTATGTATGCTATAAATGTATAATATGATTACATGCGTAATAGTATTTTACGTTCTGTAATTAGATATGTATATTTGTTGCAGGTCAGCACGACGAACCGCCAGTCGTTGTTGAAGGGACCGGGTTACGCTACTCATTCGTAGCTTCCCGATTTCTTCACAATGTTGGATGGGCACCGGTCCCAAACACTGGCCGAAATCTCAGGAGGAAAGTTGCTACGGTTACCCCAGGAAACTCGAACCTGCGCGCGTCCCTTACCCGGAGTTCAAAACATGACACCTTAGATCGCGCGGAACTTTTGAAGTAAATATAACTGACTAATTTTAGTATAGTAACTATAACCGAGTAACTTTGTAGCAAAGTAACTTTCACTATAACTCAGTTACTTTTTAAAAGTAACTTTCTAACGACTGTAAATCAGTAGGACTAAAAGAATTTGTACCCCATCAACTTCTCGGAAATTTCCCGCAATGACATTATTCTGAAGCTTAATAGCATTCTCTTGTGTCAAGACAGGTTCATGGACCATCTGCCCGTTAACTATAAAGAAAGAACTGTTGGCTAATTCGCTTCATGGCCCCGCACAAAAAAAGAGCATCCCACATTTAAACCACACACACACACGCACATTTGTTCAATACCCTCAACTTACCCTTTCCCCACCCCTTTATTGCCAGACACCAGAAGCCAAGTCCAGGCCCTGTCGGCATCTTCAAAGAGAATTCACACCAGTTTATTATTTCTATGCCGTTGCACGAAGATGCTGGAGGGGCCCGCAACAAAACTGTCGACATAATTACGGCCCCTCTATACTTTATTAGAAGTTAAACTGTGGAAAGTAAATGAAGAGGTGTGCGTCCATTTCAAATGAGCTTGTTCATTTTTTTAGGGGGGAGGGGGGCAATTTTTTTTTAGAATTGTGTACTAAGGCGAGAATCATAAAATGTTCGTGCGTGCCGTCAAAGGATGCGATGGGGTGGGTGGGATATGTGCGTCAACGTGTGTGTTTCGCATGTTATTATTTCTACATGAAATGACGCTTTTTGGCAACGCGCATGCTCGTGGAGACCTGTTAATGTTTGTTATACCTCAAGTCGCCGAACACGTTTGTAATTGAATATATATCCACTTCCCGTCTTCATTTATGTCTTGAGTCTAATTCGAGGCCAATTGAACGAACAAAACGAGCAAGCGTGAAATGTGTAATACCTGCTCTTAAAGCAGCGGAGGGGGCCACAGGGGCATCTTCCCAACCACCCGACTCCAAATGAACAGTTGCAAATTGCGACTACATATCTTCATATTATGCTAAAATCAATGTTCATTTTACATGTGTTTGCGAATTGTGGCATGTACGCTCGGAAAGTATTTTTTTAATTTTTTTGTGCAGATTTTTACAGATATTAGCTTTTAGCACATATTTTACATATTTTTACATGTACTTAAGGGCGCCGCAGGGAGGAGGGACACTTGCCCTCTGGGATATCCGCAAAGAGTTAATATAATCCGAATGGTGAAATTGTAGCGATATTTTACAAGAAAATATATTGTTGTCCGTGACTTACAGGCCGTAAGTTGCAGCAATAATTTTATTATTATTATTTTACAGTACCCTTGGGAACATAAAACCATAGATGAGAGGTACCATGAAGGACAGGTTTCTAACTGTGATTGATATCTGTGCATTGAGAAAAAGTGGAAAAAGACAAAGAACTGATCATGAACAAAGTGATACATGTTTATTGAAAGGAAGAAAGACGAATCCAATTTCTATCTTGAGTCTGAACTTTTATACAACGCCAAAATATTTTCAATTCAATTTGAATTTTATGAATTGCAAAGTAGTAGTAGTAGTAACTAATATTAATAATAATAACAAAAATAATAGCAATAATAATAATAATAAATTTCTATGACCCCCCCCCCCTTCCCTTCAGAAGAAATCCTGCGGGCACCCTTGTATTTACTTTCCATATTTTCAAACTTTTTCTGATATGCGTATATTCCATATTCATGCTAAATCATGGGCGTAGCTACGGGGTGTGCCGGGTGTGCCTAGGCACACCCTAATGGTCTGCTTTATCAAAGAGAATTAAATACAGATATTTCAATAAGAGAGAAAATAAGCAGCAGTTTTTAAGAAGTTTAAAATGTCATTACTTGGTGCAAACGTGTGCATTATCGCTGATGAAACGGGTGTCTATAGATTTTAGATTTTTTGATGTCATTGGAGAAAGAAGATATTTACTGCATTCTACTCTGTACTGCAGCGCTTTTCTTCTATATCTGTCACAAGCTGCACGTGTGAGAGAGCTTTCTCCAAGCTTACCCAAGTTAAAACTAAATTAAGAGCAACTCAGAAGCAGGATAGATTGAAAGCCCTCCTCTTGCTATTTGTGGAACAGGATCAAGCTTAGTCTATTGATGTAAATGAAGTTATTGATGAGTTTAAGAACATTGTTTGTATTTGTTTGTAACATTTATGAACATTTTGTGTGTGTGTAATTTCTATGCAATTTGATTTTTTTCTACTACATATATTCAGAAATTTTCAACACTGTCATTTAGTGAATTTATATTCCTTTACAAACATCAGTGCAGTTAAAGAGCCAAGTGATTGTGTTGTAAAATATGCTATTAAAAAGGTACAAGATCTCATTTTTTTTCTATGTGCACACCCAAATATAAAGTTCTAGCTACGCCTATGTGCTAAATACCAAATTACATTCATCCGTATTCTGTTTAAATCTTGACAATAGACAATGCATCTGTTGTTCTAACACTTTTGTCAACAATAGAGAATAAAACTCAAGCTTTCACGGTGAAATCCAGTACATTTTAAATATTATTTTAAATATTTTAAATATTCTCCCATTTCTTCATGCGATATTGATCACAGTTTCGGTCAATATAGGGTCTAAATCTAGACAACAGGAGATTCACGTTTCAGAACTTAAAAGGAGGCAGTTGGTAGGTAGGTCATGATCCTCACGGGCTGTTGTACTAGTAACTACACGGTTCAACGGACATCGCTGTGTGCAGTGTTGCCACGTTCAGCTTTACTCCGCTGAATAAACATCTGTATAAAATCGGTTTCGGAATGTGAATTGACAATGACAATGGATTTTAAAAACAGATGCAAAGGGCTTCAAAACAAGACCAATATTGTATTTGTAGCACTACCCAATACTAAGAAAAAGTTGTTTCGCAAATTCTGAAGGAACTGTTTTTTGACAAATTTTGAAAACCTGAAAATTAAGAATTGTGTTTAAAACCTTTCTGTCCACAACGTACCAAACTTTCATGACGATCGGACAACCCGTTTTTGATTTACAGAATTTCAAAGAGAGCGACCGTTTGCAAGACAAAAAAACCGACCCTTTCTTTATTCTCACGGCGATAAAAAATATAAGGCGTACTCCAAAGAAACTTTGGTTAGCATAGATTAACGCAGAATTGAATAAGCTAAATTTTGATGTAACTCGTTTTTATGTAAGTCTAGTGGTTAATTATTTATTGGAGCCCAAACTCCAATAATTTTTAATCCGATAGTAGTAGCAGTATTTATGAATCTTCTTTAATTCATTAAAAGCCGTATGATCCAAATTTAATTATTGTCTTTGTTTAAGTTCGGCGGAAATAAATACTGTAACCTTCGATTATGCAACATGTGTATTCTTAATATCAAATTTTAGTACTTGGTAAGTCTATCACACCACCTGGATTCCCGTACATACGTCATTGGGGGTTGTATTTACCACATTGCTTTTATCGAGTTCTTGCTGCGAGCTCCCTTGCGTACACTGAAAAAAATATCGGCGTTGAAACAAGACAAACAGTGGTACCAGGAAGTCTACACCCCATTTTGGTCAACGTTTCACCTCAGTGGTGTTGAAATAACACAGATACATGGTAACAAAGTTTCAAAAACGCCGATATTTTTTTTACAGCGTACGCCAATGTCCATGATTAGGTTGTCCTCTTGTGTATGCAGAGCACAGACTACCAAACGATGAGGGAAAATACCTCAGTAAATTAGTGAAGAATACCACATGGCAATTTACAGACAAACATACCTGAAGTAATCTTGTTTCTTCAAATGGCGGAGCATTCTCATTGACTCTCTCTCGGTTCGGCACAGGTCTTCAGGGTTGAAACTGCTTTCCTACATCAGGTAGGTTCTTGGTGGTCGAAGCTCCAGAAAAAAAAATACTTCCAGCTTCTGAAAGAACAAAAATGAATATACAATGAATGTACTGCTGAAAATGAAAATGTATGTTCAATTACTTCTCTTACACGGTGTATTATTCCATGAATCACGCTTTTCCCTTCAGACTGCTTTCAAGAGACACAAATAACGGAGGGATTACAACCAAGACACGCCAAGTCCTGTCACTTTACGACGGGTCATTTGAATATGCAAGTGGCGGTCTGGTATTACCTGCCTCGGCCACTTCTTGACGATGGATGGTGGAGTTGAAAGAAAGTATGGCATTGTGGAAGTCCTACCTTAAAGCATCATATTACATGTAATCTGTGTTACATGTACAATTGTTTTCCCGACTTCATGCAGGTAGATTTTTTAAAATTCATGCTTCAGATCACACGGTTGTCACAAGAAGGCGGATGTGCAATATGAAATAAATGATGTGAATTTAAGAACAAGGTTTTTTTTTATAAAGATAAAGAATTATTGCATTCTTCTGCTTGGAAATTGTCGTTCATATTTACTCCAGTGGCTCCCAAAGTGTGCATTGCGGCTGGCTTGCGAAATGTATCCCACTAATTACAATTGCAAATTCAATCAATGATATGATTGTTCCAAATGTGTGCTTATTTAGTACTTTTTTACACATAAAATGTTTCTGAATTTGAAATATATGTTCATTTTTCAACTTAAGACGAGCAACCTAACCACATTAACTGAGCGTTGCGGAAAAGTCTTGAAACGCTAAGGGAGCCGCGAAACGAGAACGTTTGGGACTGACGCACCCAGAATTTTCAATTCAATCAATCAACCAAATTCCATTAATTGCGGTGATGCATTGTTGCAATATATGTATATTTTTCTAATTGTGTGCATTCCGACTTAATCGAGGTTAATACATAAGATTTTTACACATGTCCACAATGATAATGGATTGATTGATTGGTTTGCCTTACTTTACATCGTTTTTCTGCAACTTTTGGCTAATCGCGAAGATGAGGATGAAGGGTGATGAGATGAACGATGGAACAATCCCTAACATATAGGGACGACACAACACGAGCCCCACAGAGAATTATACTGCCAGAGTTCAGACGCCAGAGCCTCGCTAGTCTGCAAAATGAGGTCCAGCGTGTACTACGTGGAAGGAAGATTGACATTTGGGTGTCTATGGACAAGGATCACCCCTTATATCCCACAAGAATATTAAAGTAATAGGTGTTAGGTGTATCTTCTGAGAGAGCACTAGAAGTCTCTTTTCCACGTGGTACACCATCAGAACTGCATAATTCGAATTTGGATTTTTACTATTTTACATTGTTTTTTTGCCACTATGATGATGAGTGTTCATTAAATGAAACTGACGAAGGGAGGTTCACAAATAACACTCATTTCCATGTTTCAGTATTCAGAATTAGCAATGCAAATGGCAAACCGCGACTTTTTTCCTCTTTTGCGGCCAACGGAAGTCGCCATTCTCATAATCGTTAGCATTTTG
Organism: Lepisma saccharinum; assembly: GCF_977018435.1. Lineage (NCBI taxonomy): Eukaryota > Metazoa > Arthropoda > Insecta > Zygentoma > Lepismatidae > Lepisma > Lepisma saccharinum. The sequence continues at coordinate 32,130,088 of NC_139251.1, read as the reverse complement.
TCCTGATTTAATACGGAATATTTTGTCAAAAAATCGAACAAGGGTAATCGTTCAATAGTTTAATGACGTCATGAAATTCTGTCATTTGGATCCGCAGTGGGTTTGTGTTGCCCTATGTCTTGTTCATGCGTGTGTTGAACCTCAGTTGTTTTGTCATCAATTTAATTGTTGTTGGTTGTTTTAATGAATGAATAAATCTAAAAGGCCTCCCCGATGGCGCAGTGGTAGCGTCGTCGCCTTGTAATCAAGGGGTCCCGGGTTCGATACCCGGTGGAGGCACAAGTGGTTCGGATCCCACTTTAAACTGTAGGTCCAGTCCCGATTAGCCTTACTGAGCATAAAGTGGACTTAAAAGAACAAATCAAATCAAATCAAGAATAAATCTAAAAACACATACTGTATTTTATTGTAAGAACTTTGTGTGTGACGAGTGGAAATAGCCACGGTGGTAACGTGTTAATCTTAAAGATCAATTCATACACCTAGGTAGTGTAAAGGGTTAGCACAAGACATTGTTAATGAAAGCATAACCAAATCAAGAACGTGTCAATTTTTTTCAAGTACAATAAACACTCAGTTGACTAAACACTGAGACAAAATGCAAATAATAATGAACAGCACCACAAAAGGTTTTTCATAAAACTTTTATGGGCGTCAGTTGTACATAAAATGGATTCTTTCTTGCTGCTGCTCTCCAAATATTGTTTGTATTTGAAATTTAGGGCACTCTTGCGACGAACTTTTATCAGTATCCGTTGTAATTATTAGATAATAACTAATATAACAGCTACAATTGAAATAAAATTACATGTGTACAAATGTAATTTTCAATTGACATTCGCTTGCCATGGATGAGCTATGCTTCTCCTTCCGAATGTGCTGTTCTTTTCTAAATCACCTTATAAATATATTCCATGCTGCAATTGTATCTAATGGCAGTAGTCGTTACGATATATCGTATTTGCCGGCCTACATTACATTTTTGGGGGGGAAAAGCTTTATCAACGAATATTATAATTAATTTGCAGTATTTCAAATATAAGGCAATATGTAGGTCTACTTTCAACAAATAACTGACATAATCAGACGAAATGAGTGACAGCGCATGCGGATCTATTCGTATGCATGCGATCACACACCGCAAGGAAGCAAGAAAGAAACCGTTATCCTCAGTACATGGTAAATTTACAGAAATGAAAGTAATAAAAAACTGAAGACTAAAATTGATAAACGCTGTAAGTGCCACAAGAATTCAAACATAGTTTTCCACGTTAAACTGTGAAATGTGCCATGCTTTATAATGTGGTAAACGTGAAATGTGGCTGGTAGCCCTCTAAGTAGTTCAAAGGGCGTGTAAAGAGGTCACTAGTGTGAACGTTCTTACGGGCTGATGTGCGGAACGATGCGATTTCCCAACACTTTCGCTTTTGGCACTTACAACGTTTACCACTTTTAGTCCTTAACTATCGGCGTATAAGACGGACCCTGTTTTTCAGACCTATTTCTAAAGGAAAAAAGTACATCATCTTATATGCTGACAAATACGGTACTTTAAAGTAGTTTGAACGTATTTTTGAAGATAACCTCACTTTTGTAGCACTTTAATGAGTTCTACAAATATCTTGAAGATGTTTACAAGTTGTCTTACAAACACCAACACTGTCTCTGCACAGCACTTCGTCTTCTAGAGGTTGCCAGCATGAGCTTCATGTCCTAGTCGAGTCAATCATGCCGTACAAAAGATGTAATCGCTGTGTTTTCCAAGCTGTAAATCGAAACTGGACCAAGGAAACCAGCTGGGAGACATGATCAGCCGTAATGAAGGATACAGATGTCACGGGCGAACAGGACCATAGATCTGAGACGGAGATTCGTGTCGAGAGGAGGGTCATTTCAACCCACTGGACCGGTTGTCACCTCCTTCACGCCTGCCTGATTCCGTGTGTCTTGGGAGATTGCCCAGCTCAGGTTTCTCTGTACAAAGAACCAGACAGACTCGGATGGTTACTTTTTTTTACTCCTATTTCTTTAGGGCTCTGGTGCGAGGCACATCCAGCTGCTAACAGTCATTAAAATTAATTCCTAAGAGCAACTGGAGCTTCTAACCTAGCAATTTATAACCTACAATTCCGTTTAGTTCTAATAATGCATATGTGGTTAGGTTAGGAGAGCTAGATTTAGTTCTTAGCAATTTGCTTTAGTGACTGTTAAGACCTGGATGTGCCCCGCACCATACCCATTTTTTTAGGCAATGATTAATGTGGGTGTCGTTACTTCCTCGCGTTAAGAGAATAAAGTATACCGTGTCGGGAGAATCTGCCGAGACCTACGTATTGTAAACACATTTCTTTGTTTATCAGTCAACGGTTCATGATCACATGTGTCTGGAAGGCAGTGAGCCGGAAAAAAAGTGTTTCACTTTTCTGCTACTTTTGGCTAATTGGAAAGCCAGACTAACAAGCTACGGAGCCAGAAGTCGCAACTTCGAACCCTGGGTGAAGCATGAATGTGATATTGCGTGTGTTGCATCATCAATTTCATCAGCTCATCAATGTGTTCATGTGCATAAAATAAATTACAAATGGAAAATACTATTACTAAAAGTATAGAATGTTCATTAATGAATTACTTGCAAGAAGTATTGTGAACATTCTTAGCTGTCACTCTGCCCCCCCCCCCTTCTTTCTAATTGTTCTGTGCACCGCTTTTAGAACTGCTAGAACCCCTCTATCTCATTAGGCTATACATTATATAAAATTGTACTTTATACATATTACTGATGTACTACATAATAAGAACTTAAAGCTAAAATTTTGTACACATTTACATTAATTTTATATCATAATTATAGTATTGTAAAAACAATGTACTATTTCTTATATGTACATCCTATACGCTGTCAACATAATTTGTAATTTACATGCAGCAATACGTCTCAGGGTATTTTTGGTGTCACAAGTTCTCAATAAACGTATATGCAGAGAGAGAGAGAGAGAGAGAGAGAGAGAGAGAGAGAGAGAGAGAGAGAGAGAGGAGTAGATTCAGAGAGTAGAGTTTAGATGAGGAAAACAAAAAGTGGGGGTAAAACAGAGAATTTTAGCAACGACAAACAAAAGCAAAGTCCACAAAAAAATCTTCCTACGTCACTGTTGCTTAGAGAGTGGAACGTTGTATCACTTAAACTGCATAGTTTCTTCAATACGCAATATATTGAAACAAGTTCAATATGATATAGATCATGATATATTTTTTTTTAAAAAAAAAACCTAGTAATTGTTATACCAAAAGCTTTATTTTTGATGTGTTCTATTTTACTTCGCTTCTTGTGTCACTTTTGGCTAATTTGCGGAGATGGGGATGAGTGATGAAATTGATGAATGAACACTCACAAACATCTATACCTATTCGAAACCGGGACCCCTGGCGTCGTAGCGCGATGTGCTAACCACTCTGCCACGGGGGCCAGCTCCAAAGCTTTATTTGCTGAATATAAAGGTTACAGCGAAGATTTCGCAACGCACCAGAAACAATTGCATGTGAAAACAACAAAATTACACTTGGACATAATTATCATTACGGAAGAAGCGGTAGAATATTTTTTCTTACGTATTTCACAACACGTCAAACAAATTACAAGTTTCTCCGTCTCTATCAAGATATTTCTTTTATCGGGCGTGTAAACCTTGGACGAAAACAAACAAGTTATGATAAACACGTAGTAGGGGACGGCTCCTATGCCACATAGCAACACGAGTAATAACAAGTTGTTTTTTTTCTCCCTGAGTGAAGCTCTAACCTTCAAGCACGTATGTAATTGTTCTTCAGCGAATCCTACGTTGATACTCTCTTACTCTTTATGACATGTAATGTACAAAGCAACATAACCTTGGCGATTCTTAACTGCATACATTATTTACTTATATAACTATCGTAGATAATTCTAAAACTGCTCCAACTATAGCGAAATACACTTTAAGGCCTAAGGCCACACTAAAACTGTGGCAGACGTAATCAAAACCGTTTTCAAAAAATCCTTCTCCTTTCCAAAAACCTCTATGCTATTGCAAATTACAGAGCCTCCCCGATGCGTAGTGGTAACGTCGCCTTGTAATCAAGGGATCCCGGGTTCGATACCCTGTGGAGGCACTTGGTGGTTCGGATCCTACTTTAAACTGCAGGTCAAATCCCGATTAGCCTTCTGTGCATAAAGTGGATTTAAAACAACAAATCAATCACGCAAAACAACAAATCAACGCTATTTCAAATTCCTTCTAGAACATCCATGTTAATTTTCGTATGGCTTGCTTTCACCGTTTCCAAGATATCTGCCGCGGAAAATATGCGCGGAAAACTAAATGCATGAAATCTATTTGGTACACCATAACGCACCAATTTATGTGTGTTTTTTCGGCCTTTGCTAAGAATCAGGTTTAGAGTTTTCTCTCTGTGTGTGTGTAGACGTACTATCGCGAATACCTAGACAACAGCGAAATCAAACCACACGAGAATTCAAGTTGTTGGTCTCGAAGGAATTATATGCAGATGATATTTTCCAGATTTTGGAATATCGTTGCGGTTTTTCGAAAAGAAAGCAAATTTCGAAAATGGCTACGTCGGTCAAAGGTTCTAGCGTGGCCTTATATTGGAATAAGGGTATTTGGGGGAACGATGCGTCACGTTTTGGGATCTACAAGGTACAGAGTTTACTATGTGTATTTCAACAAAAGAAACACCCATATATATTTATTTGGCTTTATACTAGGGCTGAACCAATATCGATGCCAATACACTCACCGACACCGATGCCGATGCTTGAAAATTGTAATAATTAAGAGTTGTTCAAAATATAGATTAATGCTAGTGTTTAAGTATGTCACTGTAATTATATGCCACATAACGGTTCGGATCCAACTTTAAACTATGAGTCCAGTCGCAATTAGCTTTTCTGCGCGTATAAAGAGGACTTGAAAACACAAACTCAAATTAGGTATAAGCATCAATTTTCAGGATTTTTGCTTTTGAGAATTTTACATCAGAATATTAAATTAGATGATGCGTTATCACAAGATTCAGTTGTCTCACAAAAAACTGGTGCAAAATAATAGGAAACTTCGAATTTTGCATAATTTCGAGGACTCCGCGAAAGTAACTTACGGCATTTTTGAGGACTCCTTGAAATATCAAAATGCCGGAAAAGTATGGACAGGTATCGGTAAAAAAAATCCAACCGATACTTTCCGATACCGATACCACTGGTATCGGATCAGCCCTAGTTTATACACATTGAGATTTATTGAGAATTTTTGACACCGATAATACCGCTGAAGGGCATTGGTGCATGTATTATTATTAATATTTCCTGTTCCTAGTAAGGTTTCAGGTATGTTTGAGTAATGTATCTTTTATAGCTAGGCAGATATAAGAATTTAATATGTGCTACTACTGTAGAAGCAAAATGTACACAATAAAAAAGCGTTCAAAGAAGGGTAATAAGGACGTACCAACAAATATATTTCGAGAGGGGTCCGAACCAAGCGTTTCAGAAATATAAACATTAATAACATAAAATGTTTATAAATAATAATAATTAATTTATTATTCATTACTTATGAAAGGAACTAGGAAGAAAAATAGAAAAAAAGAAAATATGAAATAGGGAGTGAAGTAACAGAGGAGAGAAGTAAGATATTCTAGTGGGAGAAAGAGAGTTTGGACAAACCAATTAAAGACGTTTAGAAACTAGGAATAAACTTCGCATAAGATGGAAAATTTCATTCAATGTCTATCGGACTATAAAAATAAAATACCAAGGAGACATTTCTGTAGTCGACCATTAAACCCATGAGTATCGGGAAGAGAAGCTACTGTAGTTTGTATTCTGGCCATGAGACGTTATTGACAACAAGCATGCAACAGCACGTCCATTCTTCATTATGTATGAAATGGTTACAGCGGCCAGCACATCCAGTCGGGTTCGAAATTGCTTTGTAATAGATTTATTTAATGTCCTATTAGACAACGAGTTATTCTTCTCAGTAAAACTAGTAATGAGTTGCAATGGGGAGGGAAAGGACGTATGGTCTACTCCTCATAACAGTAGATTTGACGTTAATTGAGAAGAATGTAAGGAGATTTCTAAATTGAAAAGAGAAGCACCACCATTAGGAGAATGAATAATTGAATTGGAAAACGTGCAAGACAGGGCTGATGTGTTTGGAGGAATTTGTGTGTGCCTGTGTGTACTTTGGGTAATCAATTAATAGCAAAATTAAAATTAAATTCAAATCCAAATCAAAAAGAAGATAATAATGTTAAAACAAGATAATATTTTGGAGAATGAAATTAAATGAACCTTTAGTTACTTAAGTTCAGACAAGACGATTTTATTGGAAATTCTAGATAAATACTAAAAAATACATATTTCCCCCCGAAACTCATGAATATGTATTTTTCTAATTTGCGCCTCTTTTTTTCCAGTCTGTGCAATTCGCGACGGAGACGAATGTTTACTAGATGATATTTACGAAGACCCACTTACAAACGGGTGTAAGGGACGACCCTTTCATAAATCACCCAAACGTCAACCTCTCTTCCCGCAGTACAATGTTGCAGACTAACGAGGCTCTGGCGTCTGAACTCACGGCCAGTATAATCCTCTGTAGGGCTTTGGCAATGTGTGTTTATCATTATCCTGTAATCAATATCATCTTATCACTTTTCATCCCGATTAACCAAAAAGAAGAAAATTTAAGTAAAATAAAACAAGAACAATCGATCAAATACTTCACGAAGGAACAGTCAGGCCGTGAGTCGAAACTGGAACTTTCGGAATTCTCCTCCACCTATACTGGCATTATGTATATTGTCAGATTACTACTTTCTTTTCACAAATTATATTACTTATTTTCGCACACAAAGAAATGATCTACGGAAAGAAATTATTGTGAGAAGAAAATAATGCTACAGCTATGTAAAACTCATATATTCTAAATTGGAGATAGCTGAAAGGGTTAAATTTATTGTAAAATTTTGCTAATTATATTCTAGAATTAACGAAATTGGGAACAGGAGTAGACACACTATGTAAACATCAAAATAAATTAAGTAAACTTTTGAGAACACGAACAATAGGATAATCCTGTAGAAAACAAATTGAGCATGATCATAAATGAAAGAGGAAATTGAGAAAACCATAGTTCGAGTATCATTACAAGTAATAACGAATTTTTCAACTCAGTCACCATGGAACATCTACCCTTCTTTCCCGTACTGCACAAGATATTTCATTTTTATTTAATTTGAATCATATCTTACTAATATAATCTCTTCCTCGTATTTTACAGGAAAGGGTTTTTGTAAAAAAAATTCTGTGAAATTACGTTTATCATTCATACTGCAAATATTGTCAGATTAAAATGTTTACTGATAGGCCTATTGTACATCTTGATATTAGGTCAAACCTTATAATTTCTCTTTTATGATAAATCTAAGAGTTCACAATAGTTCTTGACACAGAAAAAGAAAATAAAACGATATAAAAAGTATCTAAGAGTACTATTTTTCGTATTCTATTGTACAGAACTTGCAATATAAAATAATACACTGATAACAATGGACAGAAGAATAGTATCCATCACCTCACGTCAAACTGCTTCATAATTGTATGGACGTGTGTGTGTGTTTTAATTGTCAATACACCATCCTGATACTTTTTTACCAAACACTATTTCCAAGTTTCTACTGTTAGATTTTTTTTACAATATCTTACCGTTAAATTTTATCAATCTGCCTGTTAAAGTAAACGGGACAAAACCGTTTTTAAATTTAATTTAAATATTTTATCATGTATTAAGACAGGAAATGATTGCAAATTACAGTTACGTACAACATATTTTTAAAAACTCAACCATTAATAATTACATTAATTAGGTTAACTATACAGTGAAAGTTAATACTTAAAAACGGTCACGGTCTTTTCTTAACGGAAGTTCGATAGCGAAAATTGATGGTCTTAGAACGCCATGTCTTCAGCCAACTTCTTAGAGTAAACGGTGTAGAAAACAGGGAAACATTTGACTTTAAGAATTATTTATAGTAATTTAAAAGTTGAACCAAAATAAAGAGGTAGAAATGAATAAATTAATAAAGGAGCAAGACTAGGACGACAAGGCAACACAAGATTGCAACGAATGAGAGAAGAAAAACATGAAGAGAAAGAATGGAAGGTTGTAAATGAAGATAAACCAGAGCTAGAAGAACTGAGTAAAAATAGAAGAAAACGAAATAAAAGTGCTTAAGGGCATTATAATATGGAACTTCGCGGTTTAAAAAAAGTGAAAAAGTAGAGCTGGCTTGCGTTACAAGAGAGGACAGAGAATCGCGGTGTATAAAAAGAAAGGTTTATTAAACGGCACCTGCGCACAAAAATCTACATTGCAGTAGATCATGAGCTGATGAAGCAGTAAAAAGAAAGAAATAGTCATTACAGTGAAATATTCGCCATTCTGAGTTCCGAGAGCGGGTTGCGCTATTTTGACTGGAAGCGGTTTGTCTCGCGTGCAGACGGCTTGGCTGCCACTAGCCGTTTGACGCTGAACGAGTGGATCGGCGAGTCAGCCTTGCGGTAATACACCTTGTTAGATCTGTTCAGATTTACCTTCGTTTCCTTTTTTATACGGTTTTTTCGTAACCAACTGCGGTGAATCCGTTAGAAATCTTAACATTCAGTTTCGCTGCAATTTGCATCGAGGAATTGATTACATCCCCAGATAAAAACGTACTGAAAATTGCACACAATTCAAAAACTGCGAATTTCTGTTGGTTTAATTCAAGTCACCTAACTAACCTGAAGGTTTATGACTGCAGCAACACAAGCCTTCCATCTGTCCCTATCCTGGCGAAGACCAATCCAATCTTTCCCATCCTTACCGATTTCCTTTAGGTCCATCTAAACGTTATCCCTCCATCTTCGTCTTGGCCTTCTTACAGGACTCCTACCATCAGGTTTCCCAACAAGAATCCTGTAAATTCCTCTTTCCTCTCCCATTCGTGCCACATGGCCTGCCCAACTAAGTCTTCTTGATTCAATTAGCCTAATAATATCTGGACATGAATACAAATTATGTAGTTCTAAATTACATAACCTTCTCCACTCACCGGTCTCCTCATCCCTTTTAGATCCAAATATTTTTCTCAAGATTTTATTTTTAAATAGGCTACTCTTAACTTAAGTGCCTCTTTTAATGTAAGGGACCAAGTGTAAATTTTATATTGGGATGTGTAATCAGTGATGATCCAACATACGAGAGTCTGCAATGCTTGGTGTAAAATTGCATTTTTTTTACTTTTCAAGAGCGCATTTTTCCCCAAACAGACTAGAATTACTTGCACTGGAATTTGTACGTCGTGAAGTTTTGTATTTCAGTTAATTTGAAAGTAAAGTAAAACAAATCAATCAATCAATTAATTAGCGCCCCTTTTCTAGACTCTTTCTTGTGAATCGCGACGATGATATGATTAATCCTGAGCTGAGCAGAATTTCGGAACCGAAAGGCAGGACACACCAAAGCAGAATAATTCTAACATTTTTATCTACTTCCTTCACCTACATTCTTTTCAAACACATGCATACATACACAATGCAAATTGAAAAATAAGTTTGGCGATTACTTATGAAATTGAATTTTACCCGCTCTTACGAAGAATATAAAGACAAGGAAAAACTTCTTATTCTTAAAAAAAAAATAATAACTGGGTAATCGTTACTCACCATTTGAAACATGCATTACATTAGAATTTATTACAAAATACTGTTTTTAAAACGTGGTGGAACGATTAGAAACGTGGTGAAGTAATAGAGGAACAAGACTAGTACGTCAAGGTAACACAAGATTGAAAAGAACGCTATATATGAGAGAAGCAAAACATGCAGAGAGAGAGAGAGAGAGAGAGAGAGAGAGAGAGAGAGAGAGAGAGAGAGAGAGAGAGAGAGAGAGAGAGAGAGAGAGACAGACAGAGAGAGGGCCGTCCCCCTTGTCAGAGTGGTCATCACATCGCGCTACGACGCCAGGGGTCCCGGATTCTAATCCTGGCCTGGAATGGATGTTTGTGAGTGTCCATTCATCAATTTCATCATATGATCACTCATCACCACCTTCGCAAATTAGCCAAAAAATGCTAATTTTAAATAGGAGCGACTACGGAGCTATGGTGACAGTGCGTGAAATTCTATGCACCAATGATCAACATGACTTGTCAGATATTGTAGCTACAAAATATTGTGCAATTGCATCTTGTGAGGTAAAGCTAGATTCTTTTTTCTGAGTATAAAAATATTTGTGCCAAAAACAGGAGTTTCAAGGTTGAAAATTTAAGATTTTGTTGTAATCAAGTGCAATCATGATCTGTTAGTAATATTTTCTTTCATTTATAAAACAGCAGTGTAAAGAAGAGTGTGTGGAAAAATTCAGAACTGCAACTTTTACATACGTATATTGCATGCTAAATCTTATGAACTTAAAAAAAAAACAAGTACCTGCTTGCTTACATGTAGGTTTTTCTAAGTAATTGAAAGAAAACATTAAAAAGTAAAGTGTTTTCAAAAGTGCATATTCATTTGCATATTTTGAACCTTTGTAGTGCATATATCCCTGGTCACATGAAGCATTCAGAGAGGCTTTTAAAATAAAATATAATCTTATGGATTGATACGATATTTGCACACACATTTTAGGCATTTTAAGGGCATAACAACGAGAGCGAGAAACAGAGAAAAGAATGAAAAATGAAAATATAGAATAGTATGGAGAGAGAAAGAGAAAGAATGTGAGAAAACAGAAAAAATAGGTAGAGAATTAGAAGAAGGAAAGAAAGAGATAGAAATAAATTGAGAGAAAATTAGAATCAGGTAGAAAGAAAATGCGAGAAAACATAAACAGATGAACAAGGGAAAAATAAAACAGGGAGAGGAAGTAGAAGAGAAAGTTAATAACATATAGAGACAGAAAAATGAGGAGAGACAGAGAGAAGAAGAAAAAAGAAAACATAGTGACATTAAGAAAGAAAAAGAGAACTATGTGAGAAAACATAGAAAGTAGAAAGGTAGAGAGGCAGAGGAAAGAAAATAGGATAGAAATAAATGAAGAAAGAAGTAGAATGAAGCAGAGAATCAGATATAAGGAGAATGGGAGATAACTTAGACAAAGAATGAAAACAAAGAAGAGAAGGGAGAAAGAAAATAAAGAAAAATAGACTCTTACTTCCCATTAGTGCCGCAGCACATTATGTGTAATGATTATTGAAGGTATTTACTTGATGTATTTAGGTAATACTTTTTCTGAAACAGATATATAATCCTTGCACTCTTGACCAACCAGTCATCAAGCCTGCATGGTATGCATGAAAAAGAAAGAAAAAACAATTGACATTTGGCAGAACTTCCCCCTACATGTTGTACTTGTCGATACATATTCAGGATAAGCTCCACCCCTTTCCTTCCCGTCATGCCCCGCGAGCCTATTAATAGCGCATTGTCGTCCGGGTGGCCATTGCTTCCTTCCGTGACTCCAGGGGGCGCTGATAAGAAGGAGCGCGACCTACCATGCCGCGAAAACATTGATAATACACGTTTGCGTAGTTGTTTTCTCTCTCGATGGTAAAAGGCTGTTTCTCGATCGCTGTAAGCAACATGGCTGCCGAACACATAAGCAGATTAAACCAGTGGCGGACAGCATACGCATCCTCAGAAATTTTTTGTAGATGGTCAGACCATTGCTAAAACTTAATTTGTAGGAAATAATAACAACAATGATTATTATTATCGCTGAATAATAACTATTATAAACTAATAAAATTAACCAATTTCATTCCAAGTTTATTATTATTGTTATTATTTTATAAAAGGGGGAGAATTTGCTACTCGATGCGCCAGATAGGTGGATATCCAGCACTACTGTTTTCCATTATAATAATAATAATAATAATAATAATTATTATTATTATTATTTACATTTCATATAGTTAGTGCACTGAATTTCATAGTTCTTGTATTTAATTATTAACTTTGCACACCTCATTCACGAAAAGGCTTTAAAAGTTAGGATAAATTTTAATTATCAAGTATATGTAATGTGATTTCTCAAATACAACTACAACATTTGGGTCAGCTTCCGTGGTTAGCACAGCGCGCTACGAGACCAGGGATCCCAGGTTCGAATTCCCGCCTGGACATGTTTGCTCTGATATCAGTTTCATCATATTGCCCATCTTCGCAATTAGCCAAAAAGTGACAGAAAAGAGAAGTAAAATAAACAAAATCAATCAATCAATATGAAGCTTGGAATTATGGAAACTGTGGAACGATTTATTATTTGAATAAAATTATAGCAGAATATTAAAATATAACCTGGTTCTTTTGTTTTACACTATTTTTTTTTCGAAGTAATGTACTTTTTACTTTGGTTATTCTGCTCAAACACTAACTAAATGAACCTTATTTCTGTTATTAATAATAAAAAAAATAACAAACTTTCGAATTTTTTAAAACTTGAAATGAATGTTGTCAATTTCTAAGGTCGCGGTTCGACTTCCCTTGCCGTCGACAGAGAACACCAGTGGAAAGGTGGAATTCCATCAGTCTCATGGGATGGGGGGGGGGGGGGGGTCGAACCAACCCATCGACCACCCACCCTCTTGGAAATTGGCATTGTTCATTTCAATTTTAAAGAAATAAGAAAGTTTGTTATTTTTATTGTTTATACCAGAAATAAAGTTCAGTTAGTATAATCGATCGGAATAATAAATGTAACAACTTAGGGTCGGGCCGGTGCGTTTGCGGTATTTGTGTTATGTGGCGAAATGCATAGTGTAAGTAGCGCTTGCAAACGGAAAGTGAAAAACAAACAAATATGATAACAAATAATAATAATACGCCACAATAGTAGGCATCAACAAAATATCACAGGTAGTAATTTCCCCCTTTATATGGCAGAATGTCAAGTAAAGTGTAAAATATGCATAGAATCCTTGCAGAAAAGGGCACGAAATAGTTTCACTAGATATATCTCCATAATAGTGCGAGATATGAAAAAACTATAAGAATCAATTTCGTTCCTTTTTCAATTCTGAATAAAACATGTAACTATAAAAAGTTTTCCAAAATCGCTATTAAAGGAGTTATGATGGATTTTCTTAGTTAGTGCATGAAGTGGTAGCCATCTTGGATTTATGACGTCACACAGGCCTTCTGCCACAATTGCGGGTAAAACACCTTGTAGTACATGATTGTGTACCACACTAGCAACGTATTACCGGTAGTCATACATTCCCTTCATTCAAGAACCCACGAACTATAGAAATATTGATATACGCTCCTTTACTATAATAATAAATAACACAGCCCTGCATTTTTTTTAAAAAAATCTGATGATTTCAAACCAATAGATGATTCTATACATTTTATTGTGAAATTAAGGCACATAATAATCTATATTGCTGTTATCTGAAAAAAACTGGCAGTGATGGGTAAAAGATGGGTACAGACTATTAGCTCAATGTTAAGACTCCCTGTTGTCATGGAAATGTTCCTATTAGTATATTTTTCTCAAAGATTCGCAAATTAGATATCATTATTCTTAACTATTAATGCATTCCATATTTTCATCGATTCAACCAATATGTATTGTGTAAATTGATTTTTGTATTGGATTAATAATAATCCGTGAAATTTTGCTATGGCAATTTCAAGTTTTTAGATGAAGGAGAATTAGTATGAAAAAGGGAAATTTTAGATCTACGAGAGGGAAATTTTAGATGTGTGAGAGGGTAATTTTGGACCTAGGAAAGGGAAATTTTTGAGCATAAGAAAGAGAAATTCGGATAGAAGAAAGACAAACTGTGGTCAATATTTGTGGTAGCACCGAGCTCTACCATATATGATTTTCAAAATTTCTATTTGGGTGGGTGAATGGAGATTATTTTCCAATGGACTCTTGTGAATCTGAAGCTAAGTATTTGCTAATGGGAGAAAACCTTATGCAAATATAGAAGGTAGAAAGCAAGGAATTCTTGTTATTCATCACGAGACTGGGAAGGACAAATACCAATACCACACTCCTGCATTGAACTCAACCCCCAAACGAAGGTAACTTGCAAAACAATTGTGTACACGGTGAACACACACACACACACACACGAAATACATGAATAATCATGTATGCACATTACAATGTGTTTGACAGCCCCTTTCCGCCGCAATGTCAAGAAACGGACAAAACGAACGCAGGGAAACACAACAGCTTTATTATATATGACCACATATAACAGTAATTACCACACAAATTACATGGGGAAGACGTGAGACGGAACAATAAATATGATGGTCCACACTTTGGAAGAGAAGTGGGGGAAACGCAGAATTTGCGTGCAGATTGCGGCGGCAGATTGTTCTTCGGCGCCACGACGGTTCTCGAAGGATATGTAATTCATCGGAGCCTTAATGCATTTCGTTTTCCTGTTGGAGTGGTTGTTCTCAGATATATAACGAATCTCCAATTCAGTGGGGTGACTTCAGTGTGTGCAACAATTCAGTGGGATGGCAATTATCTGCAGAAATTCAGTATGGCTCCATTCTCTGCACAAATTCAGTGGGGTGGCTCCAATCTCTGCACAAATTCAGTGGGATGACTTCATTCTCTGCACAAATTCAGTGGGGTGGCACCATTCTCTGTACATATTCAGTGGGGTGGCTCCATTCTCTGCACAAATTCAGTGGGATGACTTAATTCTCTGCACACATTCAGTGGGGTGACTTCATTCTCTGTACAAATTCAGTGGGATGAATTCATTCTCTGTACAAATTCAGTGGGTGGCTCCATTCTCTGCACAAATTCAGTTGGTGGCTCCATTCTCTGCACCGGTTCAGTGAGGTGACTTCATTCTCTGTACAAATTCAGTAAGGTGACTTCATTCTTTGCACAAATTCAATGGGGTGACTTCATCTCTGTACAAATTCAGTATGGTGATTTTATTCTCTGCACCGGTTCAGTGAGGTGACTTCCATTCTCTGCACCAATTCAATGGGGTGACTTTATTCTCTGCACCAATTCAATGGGATGACTTCCATTCTCTGTATCGATTCAGTGGGGTGACTTCATTCTCTTCACAAATTTAGTGGGGTGAGTTCCACATTCTAGTGTAATTGCACTTTATGCACAGATAAGCTAATCGGGTCTGGATGTACAGTTCAAATTGCGATCCGAACCACTACACTCCGTCCCTGCAATCTATGGAGCCAGCTAACGAAAACAAGTCTCTGCGCAAGTAGTGACTTGAGAGGGCTCGACCAATGAACGCGTGAGAGGGAAAGTGAGTATATGGAGGGGAAAACGAGGCAGCAGATACCAGCCGCTTGCAGCAGCGTCCACGGCTCTGCTCCGTTCACTCCCTTCCGAAAAGTTTCCCCAACTTTGTAAGTTTTTGTTTCATCGAGGTTGGTCATAGGCAGCGTGGTATTTGTAAATTTTCCAATTGGTGGGAAGAATGTGTGTATGGAAATTTATTTCGACATTGTGTATTTTACAGAAACCTCTTCACTTCTAAAAATTGCAATCACCTTGATACAAGCTGTAACGATATATGAAAACAACAATGCGTTTTTTAATCTTTGAAATATAAAATAATAAAGTATGTCAGAAATTCTCTCTTTGGTGTTTCAAGTGCGATTGTATATACAAATATATGTATAACAAAAATGGTTATAATTATTGACACTACTATTTAACCAATTCAATACAAATGATATGCACTATCCATACAACAATTCCTGACGATATCCATGTAAAAGGGTTACGGAAATAATTGTTATGGGCGGCCTTGTAAATGAGGAGCAAAAAAAGGTTAATTTCAGTTCAACAACTGTACGTGGAAACCGCAACAATCTTGTTCTGTTATGAAGCTAGACGGCATTCCATTATGTATATCTGCAAGCAATTTACCTTCAGAAGAGTCACAGAAACCACGATAAAAGTCTAGAGAAAAACAAGCCATTGATGGGCATTAAGTGGATGTTGGAAGCAGAGGTCTTCAATGCTGTTAGGTATTTCATATCTTGGTCAGAACAAAGCATTCATTTAATATACACACATACACAATAGTTTCCATTATGAGATATCGCCCAATAAATTTGGTTCTGTTGGTCGAAGCAATGGTAGAAGAAATTTTAAAAAAAATATATCAGTTAAAGTGGAATGAAAAGGTTCTGAGGATGCCTCGAAAATAATTATTTTTCAGGACAAAAGGAAAATAAATTAGCAAGACCATATCGCCGATGGAATGATCAATTTTTGTAGTCGCAGAACGGACTTCGGTTACCCAGAGCTGCAAGAAGAAGAAGAAGGATATATCGCCCAATCAATTTGGTTCTCTTTTTCTGCACAAGAAAATTACGCATCTGTATATATGTACACACACACACACACACACACACACATATGTATAATACAATTACGACCCTGTCAAAAAATCTATCTCAATTTTTATCCTGGGCACACCCTTCAACTCAGATTTTCAAAAATACCTACAAATGTTCATCTACAAATTCACATGCGAATTGAAAGTGTACATGTAGTACACTGAAATTATTCAAAATGAAGCAATACGTGTGTGTGTTGTAGGATTTTCAAAGTGTCTTCTACTGTACAACTACAATGCAATCGTGGAGTTGAAGAATTGGAGATATATGAACTATATGTATATATTATACCAGAAAAAAATCTATAGTTTTTTGACAAGGTTGTAAATGGTATATATATATGTACATGAATATACGTGTATGTGTGTATATGTATGTAATTTTCGTGCAAAAAGGAAGTAAATGATTGGACGGGACAATGGAAAGAACTGTCTAGTCAAGTCAGGACAATGCGACAAAAGGAGCTGGCATAGAAAGATAATTTTTCAAGCTTCATAATTAGCATTATTATTTCGAAAATATTTCTTGGGGCGGAGGAGGGCGAAATTCCACCCTCTCGATACGTTCTAGTTTGAATTGTATTAGATTGTACTTGTCATTATGATTATTTGTATACATGTGGGTGGAGGAAGGGGCAATATTTTCCTTATTCATGAGGAGACATGTCAAGCAAGACGGACATGTGTTTTACCCCGTCAATCTTTTATATTCTCTTATGTTACTTTAAATTTAAAGCAACACTAATAGTGAATCCGCCAGAGGTCTTGGGTTCGAATCCTGGCATGGGTATTCTTTGTAACTTCCCTTCATAATTTTCATCATATCATTCGCATCTTCGCGATTAGCCAAAAGTGTCAGAAATGCGAAGTAAAATAAACCCAATCAATAAATTAACCGTGGAGCAAGGTTTCTTTAATTATAATATTTAATTCAAAGCCTTGGCTTGAAATTAAGTAAAAAAACATAAAATAATAATTGATGAATAACAATACAAAGATTTCAAAATGAATAACTAATTCTCTCAAGATTTACTATTGAGAGCTTGAATTTCCAAATTGAAAAATTGAGTAATTAAATATATTGATAATTCGATACACCAGGCCCCTGTGGAGGAGTGGTTAGCACATCGCGCTACGTCCTTGGTTCGAATCCCGGCCTGGGCATGGATGTTTGTGAGTGTCCATTCATCAGTTTCATAACTCATCCCCATCTTCGCAAATTAGCCAAAAGTGGCACAAAAAGCGAAGTAAAATAAAACAATTCAATCAATCAAAAAAAATCGATACACCAGGAGCCAACATAAACGAAGTAAATGATGCTAAGATATAAGAAAAAGCAAAGTAAACAAATAAAAATAGAGAAAAGAGGCGTGAAATAAAAATAAACAAGAAGTTTATTCCCACACGCCGTTAAGTTTTATATTTGACACTCAAAGAAAATACAATGAACAACGTAAGAAATAAGCGTAAAGTTGCACATTCTGACACGAAACTTGCCAAGTACGAGTAAAAATGGAAGCGAGATAGTCCTCTTCCCTCCCTCACATTTACTCGAAAGCATGCATTAACTTAGCGATAACATTTGTCCAATAATTCCTTAGAGAACGAATAGAAAAATGTAATATTTAAATGAAAATGAATCGCGGAATGATTTATTTGCCTTCTTCCTAAACAATGAAATAATATGAATTACTTATAATGAAAATAATGTTATGAATGTTGTAATCAGAAACATACCTCTCCTTCCAATCCATTTATTTAATGCAGCTCGTTCCGCCTGCTTATTTATATTTCGGACAATATTCAACTAATAATGTTTGATTACTAATTTTTTTTATTTTTTTATTTTTTCCAATTACAATATTGGCCAAATTATTGGACTCATTGTAAAAACGAAGAACATCTCATTGTTTTGAAAGTGTTCTAACTAAATATATTTGACGATTGTAGTAACTGTTTATAAGATTAAACTAGGATTTGTCTGCTTCGATACAAACTTGTTTCCTACAATCCTTTCTTTTACTGTGTCCCAACAATAGGTGGCAACACATTTCCTTGCACATTCACAAAAATGCCTGGAACAATACATACATTGTTTGCCGTTTTATTTATGCTATTTGTTTGGTTACAACAAAGGAAATAATATTAATTCTGATTGTTGTAAGGGTGTTCTTTATTTGTATCTCTAGAGAAACATATAATTTCATAAACCACGTGGTTTGAAGTTTAGAAATAAGAGTAATAAAGGAATTGTACACAGGTGATTAAAATATGCTCCAAAGGAGCCAAAGGTAGTCACACGAAGCAGGCGGGGTCCAGGGGGCCCCCCCAGAGCCATGAAAATATTTAATTTCAACGTATAAGAACCTACAAAAATTACGTTGATGCTTTTCCAAATTTTGCATTAATTTCGATTTGTCCTTGCACAAATGAATAGGTTGTTTCTGAAGAGAGGCAGGCTTTAGAAGTCTGCAGTCTGCAATATTAGGCTATTTTAGTTCTATAACCATTGATGCAAGGCTATCAGACGTTCCGATTTAGTCGGGACAGTCCATTCCTTTTTATCCATGTCCCGACATTTTCGCCTCGGCTTGGACACTACTTGATATAATGGAAGAAAGACTCTTGCGCCACTACAGACATTGTACTGATTATGTAGGACTTTCTGTAGAATACTGTGTACATTATTAAAATTGTCTGAACTTTTTATGAGTCAAAAACAGTTGTTTGACACTCGATAAATACGAACCTCTTCATTGCTGAATGGTTTCTTCTATTACAGTGTCACAAATGTTTCACATAATTAGAATAGCGGGGAATTTTCTATACTTTTTACATTATGGAAGAAAATTTCCTCAATGACTGCAATACATAACCAACCATATAAGGGTCATTTAGCTCTCCACCCGCACCGCAAGGTCTGTGATCCCTTTCGCCACCACTGAGCAGAAGGATAAAAAAAATTGTTTTCTTTCTCCGACAGAAGGGTTTTTCTGCAACTGATGTCCATTCTGCCACTCAATGGCTTAAGGTTAATTAATATTATGTATATAGGAGAATCCATTTCACATCACAATCGTTGCTAGATTTTTGGGGCAAAAAATTGCCTGAAGTACTTTTAACATATATTGTTATTTGTACAAAACAGTCAAGAAATTAAGTACATTATTATTTACGAAATTATGTCCATCGAAATTTGTTTTACTGCAACTTTTCTTCATTTCTACTTGTAATTGACTTGAACATAAATACACAGTGGTGTGACCGTACAACAGAACTTTCACAGTGTGCAGAAGACATCAAGGACAAAAAATTCGATGCTACGAGCCGTTGAAAATGGCATTTCTATCCCACATGTATGCATCCCCATTTAATAGCTTCTTGGTTGCCACTGGCATTTATTTTTACTGTCGAATTAGATTCTAAAAGCGAAAATACGCCATAGAAACAATATTACGCCAGCAGACACACTGCCAGGGTAAAGTCACTTAGCCGTTTCCTTCAGATAATTTACTTAAAGGGTTCGCACTGACTCCAAAGTCCTGGACAACTGGAGGAGCCAGGAAAACATGGCTAGGACTGAGGTCATTGAAAACAAATGTTTTTTTTTTTTAAAAAAAATATAAGCTTTCAAAACCTGGAAAAGTCAGGGTAATTTAATCATTTTTGCTTGGCAGAATTTCTAACCGGAAACATGTTTCGTTTTATCTTCCCAACAATCTTCCTTTTTGGGTAATATTGCTTATAAAAAGGTTCTTTCATTTCATTTTTCATTTATTTTCAAAAATGTTCATACTTTCATACTTTATTGGTTTTAGCTGTTTTCAAAAATGTTCGTCAAACGTGATTCATTTGATTAACTTACAAAGTTGAAGTGTAACTCTTATTTTTTTAGCATGTTAAATCATTACACAGTTATGTAAAATACCTGGAAAAGTCAGGGACTTTGCAAAGTGGGCGTGAACCCTCATCTATCAACCCCCCACACACATGTGTTGCTTTTCGTAGGCTATTTGAATTGTTTGCATTATGCACACATGTAGTCTACCCCTATCATACAATTCTTTTTCGCTCTCTGACAGAAACAAATGTCAGTGTCAACTGCAAATATTTGTCACGTGGTTGCATACATAAAGGTTAAAAAATGCTGTTCTTCAACATTTCGTAACAAAATGAGCAAATTTCTCTACCCACCCTCTCCTATACACCCCCCCCCACATATATATATATATATATATTCACACACACTCATATTATATACAGTGTATGATATGAGAGAAAATTTATTTAAAATTAGCCTATAGGTCTGCCCCCGCCCCCTCAAAAAAATCCCGGGTACGGGCCTGACACGAAGTACTGACAGTACTTGCAGTGTGTGTAACAATGCAATGTGTATCACAAAACATTAAATCTGTCAAATTTCTCTACACAAAGTCAGTTAATCTGTTTAATTTTTTCCAACTAACGAGTCCAATAATTTGGTCAATACTGTATTGTCTTCTTAGCATCAATTTCAAAATCTCAATACGCTGAAAAGCAATCAGATTAATTATTGTTTTTAGATGCTTAGGTACAAAAATAACGGATCGTTAGCTAAGTACGTTGAGTGCTTGACTTACGATCCTACCACAGATGACCCAGGTTCGAGTCCTGGCGATGTTGCTTTGTGAGAGTCCTCATCAACCTCATCAAATCATCATTCGTCCTTATTGATGCTATTAATCTAAATATGAGGAAAAGCGACGTAAAATAATAAAGGCACAATACAAATTAAGGATACTTGGAGGTGTAATAATCATATGACTAGCAAAATCAAGTAACAGGATTTGTGATAGTATGAAAACAAAATAAAAATATACAATCATACTCTTATGTACTATAAGTAACTACAATTATTATTTGTGGAACTTAACATGGCATTCTGTAAATGAATTGATAAATATTTGTTTAAGTAAAGACGGAAAAGAATCATATAAAACATTGTGTTAACGTGATCAAGTAATTGAAACTAAAGATTGTAGCGCTTAAGTACATGTATGTGAATACTTCCACAAGTCAAATTAGAGCTCCAAGAAAATATCTTCTGCATTTTCTATAATTCCTAACAATTTCTTGTAATGTAATTAATGTGTGATACTCATAATGGAATGGAATATGCATAGTATGTTAATGGAAATACGATTCCGAACCATTTGGAATAAATAAATAAATTTTGCAATTTATCAGAAAGGTGCAGGAAAGTGCCAACGTTTTCATCATAGCTACTGCAACAGAACAAAAAAATCTCATTATTTTCGTTTTAAATATTGGCAAATTGCACATTCAGAGTTTCAATTAGAGAATTTTGTTAAAAAAATTAGAAACTCAAGTACGTATTTGGAGTTAGGCCACTATGAAATTGAGCAAATTTAATAACAAAAGTGTTTCAGCATGCCTTGTGAAATAGCTTTGATTCTTTAGTATCATAGCACGTGGCAGATTAATATGGTACTAATTTGTAAATGTTGAAGAAGGTTTGGTTTGTCCTTGCAGGTAGCTGATGTTGAAGCTGACTAGAAATAGGTTTCTGCAACTTTCTTCCTTTTGTATTTTCTAAAGCATTTTTCCTGTACTTGTGCATCTGGTTTTTTGATATTGCAGACAAGAGCACAAGTTCAAACTTGAACCACAGTGTTGGCCAGGAAAGATATCAGATATGACAGAATATTCAAAAACTCTGACTATTCATTGTATGTTGCTACAATCAGATAGATAAGGTGCGTAAGGCCGCATTTACACCGAATGTTACCAACAAATATTATCAACTTTTTGTTACCAACACGGTTACCAACTAATGTTGGCAACTAATGTTAGTAACCAGAACACTAGTTTGACTTTATTTTTGTTAATAAGTTTTGTTAACATTTTGGCTGTATGGCCTCAGTTGGCTGCAAGATGTCGAGTTCGGAGGAAGTTGTGCTCTCTCGAAATTTCATTCCAGCCATACTTATTTTGGTTTTTGTCTTTAAATTGTGGACAAGTTTGGTCCCAAAGGAGCTTCTTGCGGTACAATTCAACTAATCAATCTCACTCAAAAGATTTTCCATGATAAATAAATTACAAAACAAAACACACCTCACACGAAACGATGCTTCGCACTTGCTGGCTGGCTGTAGTGTTGTCCACGAGACGAGACTAGACGTCTCGTCTCGTGGAAATGTCGTCTCGTCTCGTGTCTCGTCTCGAAAATATTGGTTTGTCTCGTCTCGTGTCTCTTCTCGAAGGGTTCTCTCTCGTCCCGTCTCGTTTTGTGTCGTCTCGTCCCGTAAAAGTAATGCCCAACAAAAGTTAAAAGTGGGAGACATCACAAAATGTTATTCTCGAAAATAGGCTAAACATTAAATCACTTTGCTCACTGTATATAGTGAGACTAAATTTGATTCCTCAATCATGAGAACATGAGTATTTCAAATAAAGTTTGTTATCAATAGGGATTTTGCACGATAAGATAGCTAAAGTCTGGGCAAATTCGTGTGACGAATTAGGATTTTTGGAGGGGGAATCTTACAGATCTTTTTTCATGTAATAGAAGTTGATTTTGGTTTCCAAAGAAAATGCTATATTCCGAATAAAAAATATTTGCAATTGATTAGTTATTTTGTTTATATTTTTTCGAGACTTTCGAGACGAGACGACACTTTTAACGAACCGTCTCGTCTCGTCTCGAAGTTTAAAAAGTCTGTCCCGTCTCGTGGGCAACACTAGCTGGCTGTCACTGGTGTGATGGTGGCGGGAGGGGAAGCGGGGGAAATGTTACTAACACCGAAAAAGCTCTGTTAACATGTGTTGGTAACAAATGTTGCTAACATTCTTTGATCTTACCGACCTCTTGTGGATAACAAAATTTCTGTTGCTAACACAGGAAATCTGTTGCTAACATGAGATGTTGATAAATTCACAAGCGTTTTATGAAATTCACATGCGTTAGCAACCCCGGTATAAACGCGGCTTAAGACAATAACAGTTAAGGGAATGGTATGAGGAATGAATTCGGACTCACGAATTTGCTCTATGTAGAATCTGGCGTCGTCAATGGGACAGCAGCTTGCGACTCTTCTGGGCTGTTGGAATGGTCCCAATTCAGCATTCTCGTCCAATCCATCCACGTTTTGTTGCTCCTAGCAAGGGTGTTGTCCAACATTTTACTCAGATAAGACGTCTCGATCGAACTGACCTCAAGAACCAGGCTGTAAAACGCACACACGCACTGCCTCACGCATGAACACACAAAGACAATCCTGTTGATTTTAACAAGAGCAGAACTGACACTGATGTGTACAAGAACAGAAAACAGTTCAGAAGTAAAACAGGGGGGGGGGATTTTGTAACCTTCTTCCCAAAAGTGGCAACGGAAGAAGTCAGGTGCGGCTTCTGAGAGGTGGGGGGAGGAAGGCGAGGGGGGTATCGGGTAATCATGAAAGCCCGGGAGTCCATTTTTTTGGGCTTTTGCACGCAAACAAGGCTGCAACAAAACTCTTACACACACGCAACTTTCCGTTCTGGCTATCCTGGGAGGAAATTCCTTCTTGGACGCCTCCGAAAAGCCCAAGAACACCAACAGCACCTGTTTCTACCAAACGAATGCTGGCTGCAGAAAATTCAAGACCGCCGCGTCCGGATCAAAAAGGTAGCTGGTTTTATAACGCCGGGGCTTCGAGGAATCAAATCCAAAAAGACCAAGATTGGAGAAACGAGTCTTCCTGGCCAAGGTCAAGCTGCGGGCCGGACCGGGTCGTTCGATTTGATATCTAATTAGGATCCCTCCAGGAGACGGACAGGAGGAGTAAGCGCCGCACGATTTCGAAACAGGTAAATTGGGGAGGAAAGACTGGTTTTGGCCTCTGCACTAAAAAAAACGAGCTCTCTCTGTCTGCTTGAAGAGTGGTTGATTGAAGGGTGTGAGGGGAAACCCGTTCGTTCTTACGGAATTCTTATCCTCCAGAGCTCCTGGAGCCTGTAAAAAATTGGTTCCAGTCACTCATTAACATTCCGACCGACTGAAGGTCCTTCGGCGTTGTACGAGGGTACAGGAGATAGGATGCAAATATCTACAACATTAAGCTCTCCAAGGCATTAGCAGAATCCAGCATCCAGACAGATTTGTTCCCAGGGATGGTATTTGCATTTGTGTTTTTGTTGCTTAGCTGCGCTCTTCTGTTACTTGGTTGATCGCGACGATGAGGATGGGGCAGAGACTTGAACCCTGGAACTTTGCTGGCGAGATCTAATGTCGAGATGGTTGATTGGTTTATTTAACTTGGCCTTTCTGCCACTTTTGACCAATAGCGAAGATGAAGATGAGTGAAGATATGGTGAAACTGATGAAGGAACAGTGCTTGTCACAACTTTGTTTCAAGTCCACTTTATTTATTTATTGAACTGAAAAGGTACTTATCAAATTACAGAGCCCATATAAAGGATACATAGTGAATACAATTACATATATTTCTGTAATATAGAGATAGAAATTATATATATAAACACCCCCATATATATATATATATATATATATATATATATATATATATATATATATATATATATATATATATATATATACACATATATATACACACACACACCTAATCACATCATTTCATTAGGAAATCATGTGTTTAAGCTTAGGCCATTGTGTTAATAGTGACTTTACTGAGGTCCCTTAGGTTCATAGAAAAGATGTCAATGGTCTTATTCTTGATTAGCAATTTATTGTAACTGGTGCACAGATAGGCTAATCGAACTAGACCCACAGTTTAAAAATGTGACCAGAACCACTTTAAATATTATCCAGTAATCCTACGGAGGGGATCGAGCCCTGGACTCCTTCAGGATCAATGTTTGGAAAGGTATTTTCTCAAAAGGAATTTGAGTTACAGTTACTTTCCTCAAAAGCTAGCTGAGATAGAGTTACTTTTCTCGAAAGCTTGCTGAGATAGAGTTACTTTCCTCAAAAGGAAACTGGGTTACAGTTACTTTCCTCAAAAGGAAACTGAGTTACAGTTACTTTTATCAAATGGTAGCTGAGTTACAGTTACTTTCCTCAAAAGGAAAGTGAGTTACAGTTACTTTCCTCAAAAGGAAACTGGGTTACAGTTACTTTCCTCAAAAGGAAACTGAGTTACAGTTACTTTTATCAAATGGTAGCTGAGTTACAGTTACTTTTATCAAATGGTAGCTGAGTTACAGTTACTTTCCTCAAAAGGAAAGTGAGTTACAGTTACTTTCCTCAAAAGGAAACTGGGTTACAGTTACTTTCCTCAAAAGGAAACTGAGTTACAGTTACTTTTATCAAATGGTAGCTGAGTTACAGTTACTTTTATCAAATGGTAGCTGAGTTACAGTTACTTTTATCAAATGGTAGCTGAGTTACAGTTACTTTTATCAAATGGTAGCTGAGTTACAGTTACTTTCCTCAGAAGGAAACTGAGTTACAGTTGCTTTCCCTAGAAGTAAACTGAGTTACAGTTACTTTCCTCAAAAGGTAGCTTAGTTAGAGCTACTTCTCTCAAGAGCTAGCTGAGTTAGTTACTGTCCTCAAAAGTAACTGAGTAACAGTTACTTTTCTAAAAAGGTAACTGAAGTACGGTTATTTTTATCAAAAGTTAATTGAGTTACAGATAATTTTCTCAAAGTGAAGTAAATTAGAGTTACTTTAAAGTCAAAGACTAGAGCAAATGGGAGAACAATTCCTTCATGCAAAACACGCTACACATGTCTCTGAAAACGCTTCCTCAAAAGTTTCAACACGTTTCCTTGAATTTGCTTCAATATGCAGCCGTTTCACTGGTTATCTTTTCTCAGGGATGATCCACATCCCGGATTTCCACAGCACACATATGAGATTTCAAAATCTTCCACACGGAGTGAGATCAGTTGACTGTAATGTCCACTGCTCGCGGCCCCCTTCTCACACTCCTGGAAACACGTCATCCCAGCCACCGCCATTGGCTCCAGACTTTCCAGACTAACAAACTCTCAGTAATGTACTCTGTAGATATAAAACCTCATCCGAAGTCATCCCCTTATGAGAGAATATCGTTAATTCGCCGCTGTGTGTGACAAGGGTGCCACCTTACAAAATTCAAACATTACACACAAGATTTTGTTAGTTGAACCAAACAAATGAAATTTCCTTCTCGTTTATATGTTTTGGAAGTCTCTGGAAAGATGTCAAAGTCCGCACGTTTGGCAAAAAAAATCCACAAGTGTTTAAAGTTAATTTTCCGAGCAGCCGACCCTTTTTCCGTTCAATTTGAATTTCATTTCTGACGCATTGGATCAGAAAGAGGGAAGGGTGGGAAAGGGCCGACGAATGCGAGAGCCCTTTGAAGGTGTTTTTGTGGGTGAGGGAGCATCCAAAGCCTGGGGAAGGTGAAGGAATTGGGGTGTTGGATACATTGAGATGTTATTGTGCTGTCATTTCACAGACAGAATCTGACCTGATGCGTATGCAGCGGCTGCTGTTAAAAAAAACGCAGCCCCTAACACCAATCAACAGTGTTGCAAATTTTATGAGGACAAAAAGCACTGAAATTGACATTGTATTTATTTCTGTAGTTCTTTGGTGTATGTTAAGTAGACAAGCGTCAGCGTCGTCTCAGCCCTTTCTCGTAATTCGATACGTAACTAAGACAGAGGCGGACGAGAACGAGACAGACCTCTGTAAAATTGAGACGACACGAAACATAGTGTCCGAAATTCTGGGTCTCATTCGATTGATTGAGTTAGTGATTTAAGTCAACTATATGCACAGAAAGGCTAATTGGGACTGGACCTACAGTTTAAAGTGGGATCCGAACCACTATGTGCCTCCACCGGGTATCGAACTCGGGGAACTTTGGTAGACTACAATTTACGATATTTTCGAAACCAAAATTATGTACCATGCTACGAAGCTAATCTTGTCATATGTTTTGTTCGTTGTAATGGCAAAATCAGTGGTAACTGTGAACCTGTGTAGAATTTATTCACCATACGTTGCCAGGAAAGCTTCAAGACCTGTGTAGAAGGTTGCATGCTTTCATCATAAAAATCGTCTTTTCGAAAGTTTGTAGCGTCAGAACGAGGCGTCAAACAGGAAGTTATTTGTCTACCTTTTACGACCTCTATACGCTATGAAAGTGTGCGCATTATTCATCACCATCGTTGCGATCAACTAAAATCGGTAGAAAAGCAACGTAAAATAACCAACGTATAGCAGCCCAAGGTTGGTACAGATTTCAAAATTTCAATTTAAATGTTCATGCGATTTCCTCTACAGTGTCAACCAATACAGCGTTATGATATTACCAATTTTGAGATTTGTTTATTTGATAATACATTTAGTTCAAAGTGGTTACTAGACCCAGGGGTGCCCACAGGGGGCATTCGTGAAGCGCCTGCGTCATGTGAATTTTAGGGTGGGGCGACAACATTTTATAGTTTAGCTACCAATTCTATATATCTTCACACAATAATGAGGGGATCATTTCGTTCGATTTACTTGTTATTGAATTTTAGTTATGGTCATTACGTACAGTTTTTCTACCTACGTGTGAGTGGTCGTGGTGATGGGGTTGAAATGAGACACCACTTCTATGCCTTTAGAATCGGTTTGGAAGGGGGGACTTACTGTGGAAACATTATTCATCTTGAGCCCGATATTTTAAAAGTGGTGCAAAATGACCAAATTAACAATAAATTTGCTGCATCAACTTTGCAATGTCAGAAGTTATATTCATGTGAATGTCCATATTGTAATCATTACCTAAAGTAACCATACATTGTCTTTATCATATCGTTCCGCAAATTTTGTGTGACCAAAATAATTGAAGTATATAAAAAGAGGGCCGGGGGGAATGTTCTACCTTTGGGGGGAGGGATGCGTCATAGACTTTGGGGGGATGGGCATCCCTGTTTAAACCAATGGGAAGAGTTTGGACGCATTAAGCCCTCCATTACGGCTATGACCAGGAATACGCAATGAGATAAGAGTAAATGGAAGCATATGTGCGGATGGGGAATAATATAAGGGTTGGAAACCCTGCTCAAAATATTACCAGGTTACCTGCTATGAAAAAGCCAACATCTTTCTTTCTGGAAGAGGAGTGGAAGTCAACCACCTCCGAAGGAGATCCCCTGCACCGGCATGTCACAAGGTAGGAAGGGTGCCGAGCACAATGATGGGGATGGGGGAGGGGGTCTACAGTCCATGGGCAATGAGAAGGGCAGTAAGTCGAAAAATTTCACGCATGGCTTGGATAAGTCATTCCAAACAACGGTCGGCAGAGGATGGAGAGAGACAAGGAGAAGGGGGGGGGGGGGGACTTGTCCGACACGCCAATAGAAAAGAAAAGGAACAAAACGGTTTGCATGCTGTACCGCTGCTTCTCTTCTTCTTCAGAAACACATGTCCAAGTGCTGTTACTATCAGTTGCAAGTGACAAGAAGGCTGTTTCTCTCTGAGGCAAGTTGCATGCCTCCTTTTGACACCAACATCTGCATAGCGATCCACAAGGCGGGCAGAAGCCGTACATGAACGTCACCAACACAATAAGAAAAGGAGAAAGGGTTTCGATCAATGGTCTTTTCACCATGATATTAGGCCTCCTCATAGTGGTAACGTTGTCGCCTTGTGATAAAGAGTTCCCGGGATCGATATCTGGTGTAGGCACATAGAGGTTCGGACCCCACTTTAAAATGTAGGCCCAGCCCCGATTAGCCTTTCTGTGCACAAAGTGCACTTAAAAAAACAAACTCAGACCATGATGTTTAATAATAGATATATACACTTTTTAAAAAAATCCTAACTTTACAGTGATGACCCACTAATGATTCAGAATTCCTAAGAGAAACTTCCAAATTAGATTGATTGAATTATGTTATTTTACGCCACTTTTGGCTAATCGCGGCGATGAGGTGAGTGGTGATATGATGAAACTGATAAGATATTCAAGTAACATCAGTTTCATGATACTGCCTGTGGAGGACACCGCCTGTAAACAAATGAAGGGCGAAGATGGCTGAAATGTTGCTTTCGTTGTGGTTCTAACATCGATTGTCGTTTTTTTTAACTCTGAAATGTGTAAAAAGTTTAAAATATAGCAACATTTCTAAATGTAGTGTACTGAAGCCTGACCCCCCCAAACCTTCAAATATGGAAACTAAAGTTATTCTGACCACAAATTAAATTATGACAAGTAAAATAAGAATATGAAACTTGTTTGGAAGTAGTAACTGATTTCGTTCCGCCTATATTTTCAAAATATGGCAAATGAAGTCAGTCTGTTATCAAGTTTAAATTATAGTAAGTGGAGTTCTGAGCACAAGTTTAAAATATGAAGACACTCCGTCAAAAAGTTTAAAATATGCCAAGTGTACATTAACTAACAAAATATTTTAAAAATTTTAAATGTAGCAACTGAAGCCGGAAGCCAACAAATTGAAAATATAGTAAGATAATCGGTCTTCCCACAAATTTAAAATATGGCAACTAAAGTTACTCTGCCCAAAGCTTTAAAACAGCAAAAAATAAGTTTGTCAACTAGTTTATAGTATGGCAAATGAAGTCGTTTCGCCTACAAGTTTAAAGCAAGGAAAGTTAAGACGTTCTGTCCACAAATACTACCAGTGATATTAATCTGCCTATAACTTTAAAATATAGCTACTAAAATTTAATCTAACTACATGCTTTTAAAAATGACAAAGATAAACATAAACCTGAACATAAGACGAAGCGTGAATCCAAATTGTTAACGCTGAAGAAGCATGTTTATAGATTCGCAGAAGGGAGAAAAAAATGATGCCACTGGGCTCTGGTGGGTCTGCTTTTAACAGCCTACTCACAAGAACACAGCTGGCCTTGACTGAGAATTAATATTATTCTCTTTCGCTCCCCTTCTTCTGAAGCTCAGGTAGACTTATCAGAGATTTCAATCTAATATCCCTTATGTTACACGCCGTTTCTTCCAGCACAGTTTCGCTATTAAGTCTTCATATTGCGAACGTGTTGTAATTCTCTTCTTCATTCTAGATGTCACTACAACTCTAATCTCAATGTTGTGTATTATTTACTGTGTTTGCGAAGTAATTAGAGTCTGTATTTGTGCAAAAAGTATAAATAAATAGTCCCCACTGCACAAATGCTTTAGATGAAGAGATTTTGAGCATAGAAACGTAAGAGTGTCAGTAATTTGATGACCTGCCGAAGGTAATGACTATCCACCGCAGTGATATATATTTACACATCGTTACCCACCACAACAAGATCCAGATTGTGCAGAACAGAGCGCTACGCATGATTGGGTCCTACCCCATGGACACCCGTATCACCCAGATTCATGATGATCTGCAATATCCAATGATAGAGGAGACGCTCCAAATCGCCAAACAACGCATATGGGCCAAGGTTCGAGCCCACACCAATCCACTGATCAACTCCATCGGGACACTCCGTCCCCGACGGCGTAAGGTACCTCTACCTCGACCATGACAAAGTGAACCACACTCAGATTCTAGGGAACCTAAGTAATCTCTTCATATGGTTTTTAACAAATGTATAATATGTGCACCTGTGCTTGTACTCAAAATTTCGTGTAATGTATCATGATAAATCCTTGTATATCTTGTATGTATTGTTTGTAGTTAGTTGTATATGTTGGGGACATACCCACGACCTGTCTCCTGCGACAGTAGCAGGAAACACTAATGTAACTGTACTTATAAATGTTCCCGTACACATATACCGTATCAATCCCTAAGATTGTATGTTTATTTTATTAAGTCTCTCTGAACGCTTCATGTTGACCAGGGCATTCACTTGTTTTTCTCAGCTGTCTCAAGCCTCTTAGGCATGTTTACAATGCATTGTGTTGTGCCATGCAAACCTCCTGAGCATTCAGGAAACAGGTAATACTTCTGGTTATGGTGTCAGCGGTTTGCATGGTAGCAATTATATTAAACACACGATTCGGCGATTCGGCATTGAGGAAGAGCTCGATGGCCAGGGAATATAGAGGTGAGACAAGCTGGGAGGTGACTGACTTTGGAGATTGAGTGGAGAGAGAGAAGGTGGTCAGCAAGGCAGTAGGTGAGGAGTAGAACAACGCTCTGGTCGACAAATAGGAGAGAAGCTTACAGAGGACTTCGCTATTTTGATTCAGCTAAGAGACTTCAGTTAGACAGGTAATTATCCTACACCCAGCCATGATACAGGTTCAACGGTTCACAAAATCCAACGAGTGACCATTGTCTTTTCAGTAGTTTAATTTCTTTGTGTAATTTGTACCTTTCGCATGCCAAGCGATAACTCGTCATGCTAATGACGAGTGGTCTCATCAAGAGGATGAATGATGAGTAGTTTACATCACCCCATCGATTAACTGGTTCAGATCCCTTCATTCTATAGAATGATACGTGGTCGAGGTGCTGGGATTTTCATTTATTTCTTCATGAACTAAATGAAAATTGAAAGATTAGTTTTTGTAACCAGTTTAGAATTATTTCCCACCCCAAATTTTGACACGTGGTAGAGATACGGGCCTTTTCATTTTTTTTCAGAAAATGAAAAGAGTTGCAGTTAATTTTTAACCAGTTTAAATTCAACCCCACCCCAAATATTGACACTTGGTCAAATCCCACCCCAAAATTTTGCTCATTTATTTAGTCTTTTTAGTATGTCCTTGCCATATTTCATTTTGAAAATACATAGGGTTTAAATTTTAAAATTAATGGGGGGAGAAGAATTTACTTGTGCCATGATAGATGTCGAGCTTTCACCTTGCTGATGAACTCGACGAAACATTAGATCAATTATTAGATATAGCACGAGGAACTACAAGTTTTAATTTAGATGTCAGCGGTCCAGCTGCAAGTTCCACCCCCAAGTTTAAACGTAGCCCAATCTTAACTAGACGCCTTCAGCGACAATTATTGGAAAAACAGAAATGTGAACAGCAATTAGAGCAACAAGATCAGGATATTAGAGATTTAGACCAAACACAATTCGCAACGATGGCTCAGTCGCAGTTTGTTCCCCCAACTATTTTAGAGGGTATCCCATTTCAGGGGATAGCCGGGGAAGATGTTTCAAAATTTTTAGATAAAGTGGATAGCCTTGCCATATTAAATGGATGGAACAATGCCCGTAAGCAGGAATTATTTCCAGCCCTTCTGGCCGGGCCAGCGTTACGATGGTACCAGACCTGGAAAGATGGTACAGAAAATCAAGAAGTTTCTTACGAGGAGATACGGCAAAAATTTAAAGACGAATTTACAGGGTCCTTGGATCAACTCCAGATCGAGGAACAAATTCGATATAGATTACACAAGGAAACTGAGCCAGTTACGAATTATGTTCGGGACAAACAATTACTTCTACTCAAGGCAGACCCCAAAATGAGTGTTCAACAACAGATCAAACAGATCATATTAGGATTACAGGTGGATTACATGAAAGATATCCACCATAAAGAGTATGAGTCCGTGCATGGGTTACTTAAGGATTTAAAATCCTTTGAAAAACTTCAGTTCTTGATGAGGCAGCGCAAGCTGAAAGAACTGAGGTACGAAGATCAAAGGGATAGTTTATTCTCTCCTTTGCATAATACACCAACTTTTCCGCAACAGCAGCAGATTTTACTGCAGAGTAACAATCTGGCTGCTGCTGAGTCTGCGCAATCGCGACCCACTTCAGACATTGAGGCAAAATTCAAAGCCTTGCAAAAAGAGGTTGAGCAATTAAAATTATCTAATAATCCTCAAAATACCAAAGCTCAAGTCCAGGCTCAGGAAACTGGTCTGGAAGCGAGATTAGCCAGTCTCACTTTGAGATTGGATAGCATGGAGGATCAAAAACAAAACCCTGGCACCGACTCATCTACTCCAAAACAATTTAGAGAACCTTATTATAGGGATAGCTATCAGTCAGGTAATAATTATAGAGGCTCCTATCGGGGTAACAATAATAGACGACAGTACAATAGGGGGTACAGGAATGGACGCAATAATAATGGTAACAACTCAGATCGCAATAGGCGATATGGCAATACCCAACAATGGCGAGGACGTGGAAACTTCCGTGGACAGAACTCGCGGGGTTCCTCGTCTTCAGCAGGGCGAGGCCAGGAAAACAGGGAAGAGCAACGGGGGAGACCACGCTGCTCTATTTGTAATTACCCTAATCACACAGCAGCCACTTGTTTTCAGAACACGGAGGCTTTAAACGAACAGTGACTGCCCATAGAAGAGACGTATGCGCAGATTTCGTTGGCAAACAAATATCAGTCTCTACTTTCCCCTATGAGGAATTAATTTATATTAACGCAGTGTTAGGGGGACAACGTCAGAGGTTTCTTGTGGATTCCGGAAGCCAAGTATCAGTCACCAGTGATCGAGGTATTCCTACAACTGCCAAACGTTTTAAAATTCATACGGCCATAAGGGGAGTAGCAAAAGAACAAATTGAAATTAAAGAGATTGTCCTATTAACATTTGCAATAAACGGCCGTAATTTTACCCATCCTTTTCGGATGATTCCAAATTTTGAACATGGGACAATCCTAGGAAATGATTTTTTAAGAGCTCATAAGGCAAACTTGGATTTTGATCAAAATCGACTCACATTGAGGAGATTTGGTACTCCTCCGCGGAACCAGTTAAGGACGGAACACAGAAAAACCTTTGACGTTTCCATAAAAATTGCTAGTCTGATCAGGGATCTATATGTGCCGGAATTTGTAACTTCCAGACAAATTAGAATCAAACCTAGATCTCATTTGTGTATTCCTGTCAAATTGACAAATTCTAGTAATCAAAATTTAACTTATTTGGAACCAGATTTACAGTTTCAAATGGACACAGGCTTAATGGTGCCTCGAGCCATTGTAAATCCGGAGTCATTTTTAATTTGGATTACTAATCCAAATTCTTACAAAATTAAAATTAGGAAAGGGGCACGCTTAGGTACCGCAGAGGCATGGCAAAATCCAGTACCAGCTTCACGTCATACTACAGATGACGGAGGACCTAACGTTATGGTGACCAAGGAAACTGGCACCGTGACAAAACCAGTGCACGACATTACTAAATTTGACATTAATCCCGCATTGGAACCCGATCAGAAGTTGCAACTTAGACAATTATTAGAGAAGTATGTAGATGTATTTTCTTGGTCTGAGCAAGACATTGGTTGTGCCACTAATTATACGCATCGTATAAAGTTAAAGGACGATTCGGAATTTCACGTCCCAGCTTACCCTATACCAGTTCACCTGCGTAAGGAAATTAATCAGCAAATTGACAACTTGCTAGAAGCAGGGGTCATCAGTCCTACAACATCACCCTACAATTCACCAGTTTTTCTTGTTAAGAAGAAATCAGGAGCTTATCGCATGGTGCAAGATTTTCGATTGCTGAATGCCAGGTCCGTTTTCGACGCAGTTTCAATTGGAAACATTTCAGAGATATTGCACAATATGGCCGGTAAGAGCTACTACTGTAGTGCTGATTTGAAACAAGGGTTTTTTCAAATTCCATTAGCGGAAGAATCGAAAAAGTACACTGCTTTTACTATACCAGCCAGGGGACAATTTGCGATGAATTTTACACCTATGGGACATGTGACTTCTCCTGCGGCAATGACCCGATGTGTTCAGCTCGCTACAGCGGGTATGAATGACAATAATTTTGCCTTTTATATCGATGACATGTTTGTTTTTGCCAATACATTTAAGGATATGTTGGTGAATTTGGAGAAAATGTTTCAATGTTTACGATCTGCCGGATTGAAACTGGCTGTACCTAAATGTTCATTTGGATACTATGAGACAATTGCCTTGGGCCACAATGTGGGCAAATATGGCTATCGTATAAGCGATAGAATACTGTCATCCATTAAGAATTATAAGGTTCCCACCACCACGAAGAAGGTTAAAATGTTTTTAGGTCTTTGCAGCTACGTGAGGAAATATGTCAAGAATTTTTCTGATATTGCATCGCCATTACAGGGTTTAATTCGTAAGGGCAAGAAATTTACATGGGGTCCTGAACAACAATCAGCATTTGAGAAATTAAAGGAAGCTCTAATTACTGCACCTGTTTTGTTACCGTACGATCCAGCCAAGAACACCAAGGTTTTCACCGATGCTTCATCTCATGCGGTCAGTGGCGTATTAATGCAGCCCAATGCAGAAGGAGAGTACTTGCCATGTGCGTACTGCAGTAGAACATTGACGGACACTGAAAAAAGATTGAGTGTTATTGAACAAGAACTAACGGCAATTTTATATGCTTTCAAATCATTTAAATTTTATCTTGTTGGGCGCCATTTTGATTTATATACGGACAATAAAGCTATTACGTACATTAGGACATCCCGTAATTTGAGCTCAAAGCTTCTTCGATGGAGCAACCTTTTGGAGGATTTTTCATTCACTCCTATCCATGTTAAAACTACGGAGAACATCGCCGATCCCCTCAGCAGAGAATGTGGAGAAAACGTAGAGGATGGCAACACTGAAGAGGACATTCCCGAACCCAGGACACTTACTTTATTTGATGCAACCACAGATGTCGCGGAACATCAGAGACAGGATTCATTTTTTGGCCCAATTATTAAAGTTTTGGAGGACCCAGACAGGGATGATGGAACATTACCTTTATACATCCAGAGGCAGGTCTATCATCATGTGTTGGAAGATGGATTATTATATAGACAGCAGAAATTAGGAGCTACTACCAAGAAATTATTATGCATTCCAATGACGTTACGTGATTCTGTGATTGAGACACTCCACGCTTCACCCATAGGAGGTTCTCATCTTGGATTTACTAAATGTTACAACGTTGCATTACCACGAATTTATTTTCCAAATATGAAGTTATTTATACAGAGGAAAATTAGGGAATGTATTACATGCCAGCAGAATAAACGTCGTCCAGGTCTACCAGCAGGAGAACTGTGCACTTTTCCCGCACAGAAGCCATTTCAGCGGATTTGCCTGGACTTTTCAGGTCCATATGCTCCTTCATCCAATCTTCGTCATCGATACATAATCGCTGCAACAGATTTTGGGACGCGCTATTTAATAGCCAAACCAGTTGCAGATTGTACGGCCAGTACAGCAGCTGAATTTGTGTATGAGGAAATAGTGTTACGCTACGGAACCCCGCAGGATATCTACACCGATCGCGGATCAGCATTTAAATCTAAGCTTTTCCAGGAACTTGGCAATAAATTGGGAATCACCATCAAGTTTTCACCAGTCGGTCTACATAACTCTATAGGTCTTTCTGAACGGAACCACGGAGTACTGCAAAGTATAATGAAGTGTTATGTTAATTCAAAACACACTGATTGGGTCCAATATTTACAGCCAAGTGTATTCAGTTATAACACTACGAGGAATCAGAATTTGCGGTATAGCCCATTCTTTTTAGTACATGGATTCCAACCTACTTTGCCCTGGGAGCTTGCATTACACACACCAAGCTGTGAAAATGTGGAGAATGATGTACGGTTCCGAGTATTGGAAAAAGCAAGAACCAATGCTACGGATAACTTAGCGAAGCGACATGTTGAAGTAAAGAAGTATTATGATCGAAAGAGGAATCAGATCAAATTTCAACCAGGTGATAAAGTATTAATTTTTGACAGCACCCAGAAAATTGGAACCGCACGGTGCTTTTCAGGTATTTATAAAGGCCCAGCTACAGTTATCCGAGAAGAGAATCCTAACACATACCTGGTGGAATTCCAAAACAAGCGCGGAAAGACAGTAGTGGACTCTATTGCCGTCCAGAGACTCAAAAATACTATGCGCCAGATGACGGTGAAGGCGAAGAGAATTTGGCAGGTGAAGATGAAGAGCATCAAGAGGACAACGCGGACTCACACATGGATAATGGTCACTAAAATTGAAAATTTATATAAGTAACAGGTTTAACATTTTAATTTCACTTGCATGACATAATAATAATAATAATTTATCATAGAATAGCACTAATAATATTAAAGATTAAAAGCAGACTTATTATTTAATAATGTGCTTTAGGCACAAAAGTTTTTTGCAGTATGTAATAATACCAGCTCAGCGAATACATCACTAGACTTTTATAGTTACTCTTCAGAAGAAGGTAGATGATTTATATTAGCAAAGTTTATTTTAAGCGCCAATTATGAGAATATTTATATTATATGAATATGTAGACGTCGACGTCAAGATTTTTTTTGCGCTCCAATAACAAGTATTTTCCTTCGGATATTGGATAGCTACCGATAATCCTGGAAATCCATTCTGCCATCGCAGAATGATTTTGAGTAAACCACAACGGTTTTAGTTTCTAACTTTGCCACAATAATATGCTAAGCATATTTTAGAATGAGTTGAGAGAATTAAAGATTCTTCAAGTTTTAGTGATGTTAGTATTTTAATGCATTTAAAGATCGCATAAATAATAATTATTATTTTATTTCAGGTAGTCAGGAGTAAATCAGACTCAATTTTTCCTTTACCTTGTACCTCAGTACGGTTCGATTGATTTTAAGTATTTAAATATAAAGTTAACACCTGAAATTAAATAAGATAAGTTAAACAGTGCTAATAAATTTAAAGGATAAATAAATTATATCAAATAAATAAGTTACGCAGATAAATTGAGCCTAGAGTCAGAAATAATTAAAAGCTGAGTTAAAATATCTACTAATTTAGACTAGGCAGGCTTAAAGGACGTGTTAGCTTTGAAGAAGTGTTTGTTTTGATTGCCTAAGCAACATGAAAATCATTGCGATTTTAGTTATTTTAAACGGATTATTTCCACACGTAAAAGCTTCTAATTTTATTTATCTGTTGAACAAGTCCTTTGACTACCCTTATAATATAATTACAATTTTATTATTAACAACATTTATTATTAGTATTTTTATAATTTTCATAATCTGTTATTTTCAATGTCAACGCAAGAAACCTATTACTTATGACCATGAGTGTACCAACGAATTACCGTTAAGCAAACTTAATTCACCGTCCATTGATCAGATTTACGATGATGTTGCACCGATTGTTGAAGTGGTACCATTAAAAACGAGTCACCCGCCAATTCCCCCACCCCTGCCTCAGTCCATTATTATTCAACCTAGGGTACAACAAGAAGTTCAGGATGTATCCAGAAATATTTTAGTCACTAAAGACGACAGTATAGATTTGCCGAAGAATATTTTATCCGTTAAAGATAGATTTCAGAAATTTGCCGTAAGCAAGGGTCCTAATTTTGTTCAAAACAGTCGCAAAATGGAAAGCGAATTGCCTATTTCACCCTGTGTTCAGCCAGTTGTAAAAGTTAAAGAATTATTTGCGAATCAGTTACCAGTAAAAGTCGAGAAAGTTTCAAATGTTACTTTAAAAGCAGAAAGTAAGCCAAATTTTCAGGTTCCCGAACCTGTTGTATCGTTCACAGACCATATTTTTTACGACTTCACGTTCGCCTAGAATTTTTATATTAATTACGATTCAAATTTTAAGTATAATTCATTTTTTACGTTTGATTGTACCTTATGCAAGGTTTATTAGTCATTTAGTTTCCTAGCAGCTTTCCAAGTTTTGTTATTGTACGAGCACGGAAGTGTTCAAGTAAACACACTGTCGCAAGCGCAATGATATTTTTTCCTTTCCATCCTGCCTATGACGTAATTTTCAAAAGTCCTTGACTTCCATTTCGATTCTCGCAGCGCTTACTAGACTTTGTTCGTAGTAAGTTAAAGTTTTGTATACATTCACGCGTCACTTAGCGCGTCAGCGAATCATCGCCCTTCATTTTCCTCCTCCGCATGTTGGTTTGTCACGTTTGCTTGTTATTCAAAGCAACGATTTTTTCGTTCGCTATCCCGAACGGATCCCGAACGTACCCGAAGATGTCGACCGAAAACGCCGACAAGCGAGCCTACGATTTTCTTCGCTGTAGAGAAATTAGTTCAGTCCTTCCAAGCGACCACGAAAATGCAACTTTGCAGGAACTTTGTCAGCGAATTCCTTTCTCCGCACTGTAGCTCTCTCCCGAGTACTTTGAACACGCTGAAAGCTCAGAAAACACTTAGCATGGAGATTACAACAACCAGTGGCGTTCGCCCATTAATATTTTATGGGAACAGTTTAGTTACGCATATAGCCATCAGAATTTGATTTTCACGATAGAACTTCATGTCAACAATGTTAGGGATAATTTTTGTTACATAAATAACTTTTGCCATAAAACGTCGCATTTATGCACTTCAGACTAATCACGACCAATAATTTTACAAAGGAACAACAAGACGAATTTTTTTGCGTTTCTCTCGCAAAATTTTCCCGTTTTTCATAGAGATATTTATAGTAAGTAAATTTTTTGGTGAAATCGACGTACATTTGGTTTAAATCAGGATAAAGTCAAACGAAATTTCGATAAAATCAGGGAAATGTTACAAAAGGGCAATTTTTAGCACTTTATGCACATAGAGTAATCAAGATTATTAGCAACATGCCAAGGCTAAGCCTCGGTGATTGGCACAGGCATGTGCAGCAAAAGTCGCCACGGCATCGTTAGCCTTTCCAAATTTAAACAGTGTGGTTTACCACAAATGTTATAATTTGAGAAATTATTATTATTATTAGGAAAATTTAGTTCACTTACCCAATTTGCACCTTATTCGACGATGCAGCAATGAAATTCATTACTTCTTACTGATTAACTTCGTGTTAATTTTAGTACAGTAGGTAATATTAGTAATTTGTATTTATATTTTAATATATTGCATAACTATTCTCGATCTATTTTGTTTGGACATACCTAAGGAATTGACACACCATTCTTATATGAATCAAGTATACCTTTCCGCGGCGGGTCTGTTTACACGACCAAGTGATTTGAGGTATACGGCGGACTCAAGAAGTTTTGAGTGGTTAAATTTCTTTTGTTTAAAGAAGATTTGGAATTGAGAAAGTTTTCATTATCCTTATTGTGTTTAAAATTTGAATTTTACGTTTTTAATTTCCTAATGCTATATTTTGTTACCACCTGGAGTTTCAACGAAACTCAGAAGTAGCATTTACTGAAATTTTTGTTTTATATTGCATTATATTGAACCACGGCAAATTGCACCAGCCTATTATTTATTAGGAGGCCATTAGAGGTTTGTCAAAGCAACCTTTTAGCACTAATAGCTTGCTTTGCGCAACTCAAATTTTATATATTTATTTTAAGGGTTCACAACATAATAATTCATTTTATAATTTTCAACAGAATTTAGAACATGCTTGCAACACTTACCTTTGTTTATTAATTCTACATTTTGTAATTTTGAAGTGAAGTCTATTAATGACAATAAATTATTTCAGTTTATTAGGACACGTAATGGTATTTTAATATCAGGTTCAGGTCAATTTATTGTTATTCAGAATTTAAATAATAATTTGAACACCCACAGAGATCAATTCAGCTTAACGAAGGGCAATTTATATTTTTTAATTATCAGGATTTTTCGCAGATTATTGTGGATCAACAAATTTTACATACAAGAATTTTAGCTTTCAAACAGGTAAAAATGAAGGAAATTGAGTTACTACCTAATATTCCCAAGAATTTATCTGATTTCACTATTCCCCAATGGACTCCGCTTGAACTTGCTTTAAAGCAACTTAATCAATCAATTAGTAAGAGCATCTCATTTCAGGAATTAGTTTTAAACCCTTTGCCCATGTCTATATTAGTTTTTGTTATTTGGAATGTGTTATTAACCGCAACCCTAGGATATTATTTCTTTAAGCATCATCAGCTTGCGAAACAGATTCATTTAGAGCAGCGCAGTAATAATTAATAGGTTAAGGCAACACATTAATCATGGACATTAATATTTTAATTACGGTTGGATATTTTATTTAAATTTTCCTTATTTATTTTCAAAGAGTTATGGCAATTATTTTATCTATTTATTTAATTTATTTTATTTTGATGAGACAATTTAATTTGATTTTAAAGAAAAGGCAATGGAAATAAGTTGATATTGTGTACTTGCATGAACATGAATTATACATTTCCTATCCTTCACTATTTCCTTTCTTTGTCATAATTTTCCCTTTATTCAACCTAACCTGTCTATACGGAACGCCATGGATAAGCAATGCCTACACCATCCATGGGCATTTTTCATGACGGACATCCGCAGGCAGTCTATTATTACCAGGCAGAAAGATTTATTACCATTCTACGAGGGAGACATGCAGACATTTCTGATTATTACTACACGGAGACTACCTTTTACAGGAAGGATGTAGTCAACCATACATTTCCCAGTATAGCGGACTATACACTATCAACGACACCTAGTGATGGAGCTAGATAAAACTTCCCTCCACACTGTTTGCAGTTCAAACAACAACTTTTCCCCATCTCCCAAGTTCTACGGGTAATTTACCACATTTTTTTACATTGCCCCAATGCAGTCAAGACGACAAGCAATCCAGAAAGAAGAAGAAGCATAGAAAACATACATTCTACAAACAGCAGTTCCGGTTACAAACAATAATTACAGAATTGTGCTAGAGTGTTTCTACACATATACATGCGAGCTCCTATCATGTGTATCTATTTGGTCATCTAACATGCATTATGGGAAACAGTACTTTTCCATAGCCCTTATACACATTTTCAGTTTTGTGCCATGCATGAGAACCAGTTTTATATGCATTCAAGTTTACATTATACTACAAGGAAGCGACAAGCGCCAGTGGTGTCAATTGACCAGTGCTAGCATCAATTAGTGCATAATTTTTTTTACGATGAAATTTTGCACTTTGAATAAATAAACGAACATGCAAGCAATAAAAAACATAATTACAGCACTTTCGAACATTTTAGAAAGCATGCTTTAGTGCCAATATTTTATGCATTTGTTTGTCGCATGCAGTTATTATTGTTACATTTTTTTCTCTTCTCTCTTCTCACGAAC
The DNA here is from genome assembly GCF_977018435.1 of Lepisma saccharinum. Classification (NCBI taxonomy): domain Eukaryota; kingdom Metazoa; phylum Arthropoda; class Insecta; order Zygentoma; family Lepismatidae; genus Lepisma; species Lepisma saccharinum. Next base: position 32,087,628 of record NC_139251.1, on the reverse strand, counting down.
ATGGAATATTGAAAGCGACACATTTGTTCGCAGAATATTTTTTGATATTTATAACTCGAGAACATAGTTTTTGACACTTGCAAGATTATTAATTTTGTGTGCAGTCATACAAAGGTATTCACCAAGCCATATATATGTATACAGTGTACAGATTAACGTAGAAAAGAAAATTGAACGCTATATTTATGTTTTTACCAGCGACAGTTTTCAGTGTAACTAATTATATGCATTGAATATTGTATTATAATACATTGGAATGTGCAACATAGCCAGTGTAAGTTCATATAAGTTCATATATTTGGCGATGTCAGGAGTGAAGTGGCTACGCAGTTCGCAAACTTTGGTATAATCAGGCTTTCACACAGAAAAAACAGTGAGTAGTGACAACATTTTACATGCCTACTTATGTTTACTTACTTGTGCACCTTTTTAAGGTTTCGTAATTTATTTGAAGAGTCTATATCGAGTGGCAATATAAACAAACATTGTGAATTCCGTTCTACCTTGCGAAGACGCTCCAGCCATTTGCCTCGCTGACGACACAGAGTAGTTACCGCTTGGCGAGGCATCACAGACTATTGACTAAGCGCTGGCGGATGAGCAATTCTACATAATAAACATTACGTACGCACAAATGTGGTACATTAAGAGTGATATCGCTTAACGACACGAACTTTTGTGATTTCTAGTCTTATAATAGTACATATTATTGTTTTTTACATCGTATAAACATACGAATTTGTTAGTATTAATGGTATTATTCATTATAATGTTTAGGGAATGAAAATTTTCTTTCCTTCAGGATGCGGCAAACAAGAGAAAGTTATGTTTTGGTGGATTTCTTTTGTATATTTGGTTTTTTAAGAAAATATATGGAATTGGCGAACCTGAGTCATGTCAAGCTTTGCGATTTGACTTTTAAATTTTCAAAGGAGAAATTTTTTCTCCGTCGGGGCGAACGTATCAATCCCTAAGATTGTATGTTTATTTTATTAAGTCTCTCTGAACGCTTCATGTTGACCAGGGCATTCACTTGTTTTTCTCAGCTGTCTCAAGCCTCTTAGGCATGTTTACAATGCATTGTGTTGTGCCATGCAAACCTCCTGAGCATTCAGGAAACAGGTAATACTTCTGGTTACGGTGTCAGCGGTTTGCATGGTAGCAATTATATTAAACACACGATTCGGCGATTCGGCATTGAGGAAGAGCTCGATGGCCAGGGAATATAGAGGTGAGACAAGCTGGGAGGTGACTGACTTTGGAGATTGAGTGGAGAGAGAGAAGGTGGTCAGCAAGGCAGTAGGTGAGGAGTAGAACAACGCTCTGGTCGACAAATAGGAGAGAAGCTTACAGAGGACTTCGCTATTTTGATTCAGCTAAGAGACTTCAGTTAGACAGGTAATTATCCTACACCCAGCCATGATACAGGTTCAACGGTTCACAAAATCCAACGAGTGACCATTGTCTTTTCAGTAGTTTAATTCCTTTGTGTAATTTGTACCTTTCGCATGCCAAGCGATAACTCGTCATGCTAATGACGAGTGGTCTCATCAAGAGGATGAATGATGAGTAGTTTACATCACCCCATCGATTAACTGGTTCAGATCCCTTCATTCTATAGAATGACACGATACTATGTAAACAACCCACATCCCAGTTCAATAAACAATATGCTGGACATGAAAAGTCCTGACTTCGAAAAAAAAAAAAAAAAAAAAAAAGGTCACAACGCCCACTTGAAAATGAAGGCCTGTCATTGTCAGACGGGTTAGTGGAGACGGAGAGACCTTGTGCGTCTTCGATTCTCCAAATAACCCGTTTTGAAACTGACAGGTTTTCTTAAAAGTGGACACCTGCCCAGGATCAGGATTCTAGGGTAGCTGATGTGAGGGTAGCTGATGTGAAATTCCGGTAGCGATGTGTGAATCCAGAGTTGCATCTGCTTCCTTGCCAAACAAGGTCACCAAAATGTGTAGGTATTGATTGGAACGTTTTTTCTTCAGTGCCTGCGGAATGTAATAATTTGATTATATGATTATTCTTTTAGAGATGTTCTGATTCTGAGATTGAGAATTCTTTCCATACGCACTAATCCTATTTTTCAAATTGAAGCAAAGTAAAAGCCTTTATGAACTTCGACTTCAAAGAGCCGAGTCAACAAAGCGTTTTTAGAAAGAGGGGTAATTGTTAATTCTTCTTAGGGAAAATGTGGGTAACAATATCAACATAATTTAACAGTACATGACTTCGATTCTTTCCTATCACTTCTATCCTTCTTCTGAATAAGTAAAATTGTTGACAATGTCATTGAGTGCAATTAAAATTACTATTTGTGTTTCAATTGAATACATTTTTAAAAACTTTGATTTTGAGAAAAATATTAAATTTTGAGAATTGCATAACATTGCACAATTTTAATAATTGATTTTCATGCAGACAAAGTTTGTAACCACAAAAAGTACAAATAAGCTGACAGACGGGCTGAGTCAAGATACATTTCATACAGCAAAGACTATATTATATCCCATCAACTGGTTAACTTTAAGAAAATGTAGAAGTTGAAGATCAAAAATGGTACGGGAAAGACACCACAATGACAATCACCATGGAAAATCTTCTATGACTATTTTAGAAGTCTCTATTTTTTGAGATGCTACACAAATGAACGAAACATGTGCAGCTATAATGAACTTCAATGATTCAGGATTGATTGATTGATTTGGTGTTTTAAGTCCACTTTATGCACAGTAAGGCTAATCGGGACTGGACCTACAGTTTAAAGTGGGATCCGAACCACTATGTGCCTCCACCAGGTTTCGAACCCGGGACCCCTTGATTACAAGGCGACGACGCTACCACTGCGCCATCGGTGAGGCCCAATGATTCAGGAGGCTAGGTCTGGGATGTATACTAATCCTAGGATGAACTGGGGTTCATTGAGTACCAATTGAGAGAACTTGCGGAGGTGAAGGTGTCCGGAATAGAACCAGTTTAGCCTTGATTTATCTAATGTGTCTTCGAAGCACTGATACTGCTTGAACGGATAACAGTCTTTGATACCGTTCGTTGAAGTCACCGCAAGCATGACTTCTAATTTACCAGTCACGTCAAGTGATGACGCATCATCCAGAGCAAAGGTTCAAATGCATATAATTTAATCCAACAGTTCTTCCAGCTAATGGAGATGACACTTCTAATCACACGGAACGTTTTCAATAACACGGCAGGTAAATAAGGAATTGGACATGGGCATAAAATAGGATCTTTGATTACATGCAAGTCAGCAAACGAGGTGCCTTGTTGCTGTCAGACATTCTATCACGGCACCAGTCCATATCAAAAGCCAGAAATCATTGAACTAAGCCCTACGCTCCAACCTGATGGACATCTTCACTTGTTTGCGCTTACAGAGATGCTGTCTGGAAATCATGTGAACGGTAGCCTCTTGGCTTCCTGCAGTTCAATAGATTAACTTCCAAAGACGGTTGTCTCCGGCACAAAACCGGCTAATTATTGGTGATGCGTGGAGGCTAGCAACTGAATCCTGTGGCGTTACGTTGACAATATTCCAATTAATATCAAATATTTTGCTTACTCACGTATCCCCCTTGGTTGAAGAAAACTTTTGGAGATGTTTAACGAGGAGAGATGAAGGCAAATGTTCTTGGACACCTGCCAACCTTGCTGAAAGGGGTCTTTGAAGCATTTCCTCGCCTTGTGTGGTTCTTCAGGGTAAGAAAAGTGTGGAAAAAGAAGAGAGCTGTGTACGATGATGATGTGTCTTAGCCTTGGAATGTTTAACGGTACGGCACATCATCAATCAGACTCCCTTTTCTGGAACTAAGTGGCTGGAAGCTGTATACACAACCTGATCAAAGCACATTGTCACGGCTGCCTTGCACCTAGAGACATTGTGTGTGTGGTCGAATGCTGCTTGCACTCAATCTTTTCCCTCAACTGAAATGTTTCTGACAAGTCCCCTTGGATGACCGTGCAGACTCCTTGCCTTTCAGTGTTGCCTCCACAAACATATCTACATACATTCATCACGCATAAACGTCCTGTCAGTACTGAATAAATGAACAGGATGGCTGACCACTCCCGCTCGCTCGGAGTCTTTCTTGCTCGCTTCAGCAGATCGAATGGAGCGCATCAATCTTTTCGGAACGGCAGACAACAGGTGAGAAAAGAAAGGCGTCAACCACGAGTCGGAGGATGTTAGTCAAGCTGCTGTGTAAACAACCTCTATTATACTGACAACTTTCTTCTTCTTCCTCCTGCTCGCACGTACACACGAGAACAATTGGAAGACGTTTAAGGTGCCACATATGGATTTGTTTTTCCTCAGTTCACACACATTGGTTGCAGCTACCATGTCATGGCTGGCAGCGGAAGCACAAAAGGAATAAAGTGTCAAGATCTTGAGGTAAGGATATTTAGAAGTCATGTCACGGAAATTTATGTTCGCGGCAGACAGTGGAATGCGTCAAACATACTCATCTGGGACGCATAAATAAAAATTTCACAACAGTTCCGTCTTGACAGTAAGTGGCTACCGGTTAGGACATGTAACATATCGTCCGACATGTCTTGTCTCTATCTCATGTAGGTGCCACAAATAAAACAGGGAAAATCCACAAAGTCACGTCATTATGTATCACGGTACAGTTAATTTTCTGAGTAATTTAATATAAATGACCGATTAACTACAGAGGGAGAAGTAAGAAAAAAATTACAATCCTTAGACATGCAGAACAGAAATTTTAAAACCATATTAATTTGAACATCTTTCATGCAAATCGCAAAAACATTTTAACTTTGAGCAGTGATATATATGTGGCATGAAGAAAAGTCCAACTGTTATAATCAGCGAAGTAAACATTATGGAAATACTAGAATTTATCCAAAAGAATATGTTAAACACAATCTCGACAGAAACAGAAGGGACTCTGAGAAGAAACGTGGCAACAGAATAGAGAAGAAAGCGCTGCACTTTGTGTAACAAGGGATAGTGCTGCCATATTTGATTTGTCGTACATAAAAGAGCTTGCTGCGTCTACCTTTCTCGCTCCAAAGATTTACAATTCGTAAAAGCTCTCCCTTCCCCTTTCCTTGCTTCCCAACAGGCCTCTCTGTCATCGGTTGTCAAGTTCGTCTCCGTAGCCTAAGAAATGCTTTTATAACTTCTCTCCAAGGACCTGTGACATGCAACATTGGTTTTGAAAACCTCTCACAATGGCGCTAGTGTAGACTGTTCTGCCATGAACTATAAACGTTACGTTCTTCCCCTCTCTGGCTCTTCTTACCTCACGCATTATATAAAGAAGAGGAAAAACTGTCTTGGGAAGCACCAAACAACACATTGGAGCATATACACGTAAGGTAGAGAGTTGAAAAGGGTAGGCGTGGTAACTACACCGTCCCCATTATGTAACTTAGGCTCAACGTTTTACATGGACATTATTTATAGATGTACTGGTGCTGCTCTTAACGCTTGCTGCAGCTCCCGCCATTCCATTTCTACGAACAAGCAAAGTAGACGTGTTAATGTATGTTCCGTGAAAAGGAGGCTTTTGTGTGCTTGAGGCGAGAACATGCAGACACCAATATGGCGGCAAGAATGTCCCATAATGTCTTATTTGTCCGGGCAGGGGCAAGGCATTGTGTATGAAGCTTTATGGCCCTAGGGGCGGGAAGGAATGCCTCGTCTTGCTCTTTTTAGGCGTAAAGGAGTGTGTCTAATTATGAAATATGTAGCCTACGTGCCCCGTCTGGTGGATGGCGGGGTATTTTCACAGGCGCGCGAGCACGGAAGCGCCAAAAGGAGCTTGTATTGAATCTCCGGAGGTAAATTGATGTGTGTTTGTGTCCCTCCTTCCACGGGTACATGTGTTGCAATTTGTTCTGGGGCTGTTTCTTTTTTGTTGAGAAAGGTCCCTTCCAGGTTACCGATCTGCCACCCTCAGTGGCGTATTTAGGTAACGGGGCAAGGGAGGATAGAGCTACTTGTTTTTGCATTGGCGCATTCATGATTTCAAATATGGAGAGGTTTTTAAAAGCACTTGAGTGCAGTTCTTTACACAAGAGGAACTTTTGGTTGGAGACATATTAGGGTGAGCATTTCATCAACACTTGTCTTTTGGATGATTACCAGTCAAGTACTGTCCAGAATCTATGCTTAGAGGAACGACTTTTTTCCATAAATTTGCATTTCAGTAGTTTGTTTGTCATTTCCAAAAGCGACAGGAGCCACATGCTGTTATCACAGCATATTTTGTAGTCACAGCTGATAAATCTGGATTGTTTCTTTAAGAAAGGATAAGTATTAACTTTTAACGCTGTCACTATCAATGCAAAAGCTTTTGCATTCGTGAACGAAGACGTGAATACTGATCGAACACTTTTCTACACACACCAAGGGCGCCGACTTTCCAAAATTTCTGTGGCTGCATATCAATGGCGGTTAGATCTGTAATTATCAAGTATTGTATACTTTAAACAACTTACATGCACAATGATTGCAAGAGGCAATGATATTATCAACACGTTACTAAAAGAAAATACCACATTCATACAAATTAAAATGAAAAAATCTTCATAAATGCAAATAATTTTAATTGTATTGCAAGGATTTTGTTGTGAACAGAAACTACAAAATGACTAACTTTATGTACCAAATAATAATAATAATAATCATGCCATGTTAACTTTCAATATAAAACACATTCCTTCTTACGTCATTTGCACTTCTGAATTTGTTTGCAATTTTGGTAATGTCAATATTTTTAGTAATTTCTTTATGAACATGCAAAATTTCCAAATCATTCAATATTTTTTGGGTCATTGTTGACCGCAAAATCGTTTTCAATCGTCTAAGTGCTGAAGATGACCGCTCAGAGGTACAAGAAGTAACAGGTATAGTTAAAATCACCCGTACAAACTTCACAAATTCTGTGAGCATTTCACGCATGGGACCACTGTTTTCTATACTTAAAATATTTGTAATGTCTGACAAGTTGGCCACTTTTTCGTTGTTCGTTCTGCACACATCTAGAAACATGTCCCTGTGCAATGTTAGCTTGTCTTTATCAAAGTCTGTCCCATCTCAATGTTTTAATTGCTTATTATTTTTTGATAATGGCAAGTGAGAAATATTTATTTTATTTTGTTTTTATCACACTAAAAATCTTGTGGGTGCTCGAGCCCCGGAGCACCCAAGTAGTCGGCGCGCATGGCACACACAACCGCAAGTGCATCATAAAGCAAGGTAAAGTTCCCCTTGCACATAGTACCGTGCCATGAAGGAACGTTTGGGGTTTAGGTCCCCACACATTAACGATCTCGGCCATTTCGGAGGTGATGTGATCAGCACCACGCTCCGGCTGCCTTTACCCCCAGAGTTTCCCATTCATTTGAGTGGGTGAGCCTCGGAGCCGCTTTATGCGGGGACAAGGCTGAAAAAAATTCGACCTTAGATCCCAACTCGGGAATCGAACCCGGGTCTCCCGTGTGGCAGTCAGACGCAAGTACATCATTAATCCAGAAATTAAAAAAAAAAGAAAACGTGTTGTACAATTCGCAATTTTTAAAGCTCAGTGTGATTGATTGAGTCGAACATTGTGGGTGCGTCAGCACTTAGGCTATTTGCAGCCAAAGCCCTTACCATCGTACAAGTGCCTTTGAGGATCAAAATCTTCTCAACCAGGTTAAGAGCTGATGCTGTAAAGGGGCGCTCTGCTCTGCACATATAAAGACAAAGCAAGGAACATTACACAACCCTACAGAGGATTTTACTGGCCAGAGCGTTGTAACCAGTGGCTTGTCCAGGATTTTTCGAAAGGAAGGAGTTACGTATAGTTTTTCTCAGCATTCAGCCCTCTTTTTGCCACGCTTTTCTGCGTTTGACCAGTGCCGGATCTACAATCCGCAAAACCCCGCAGTGCGGGGTGGGGCCCGGAGACAAGTAAGCCTTTAGGGGGCCCTCAGCCATTGACATAGTAGAGGGTTCGTATATGCGTATGTAAGAAACAAACTTAGTTACTCAGGGGTACAGGAACGAGTACAATATATACAGGTAAAGGAAAAGTTAAATTCCCCGTGCCATGAAGGCACAATTAGGGAATGTGGGGTTAGGGCCCAGATCTAGGCCATTTTGGAGATGATGTGATCAGCACCACGCTGCGGCCGCCTTTATCTCCTCCTCCCCCGATACCATTTGATTTGAGGCTGGGTGGTCTCTAGACCCGCTTTATGCGGTAACAAAGCCGGAAAAATTCCGACCTTAGATCAGCCAATCCAGATTTCCTACGTGGCAGTCAGACTAGAATCAAATCAGGCTAGAAATTCTCGAGAAATGCAGTGGTGAAGGTTTTTTCAACCTATCTTTAATTAAGAAAATATTACGACTACATGATTGTAACAAATGCATCATTTTCCAGGTGTGAGAAAACAGTGTACTATATATATATATCACATAACCCCCTTCCCATTTAAACATTTTGAGTTGGGTGGGTGTAGGTAGAGGGGGCCTTTGGTAATATTTTGCGGGGGGGGGGGCAAGACTTGTAGATCCGGCACTGCATTTGACGTTCTTTTTTTTAGGAATACTGGGCCAATGTGTGAAGGGGGTTACGACCCTCACCAACCCCTCTACATTCCTTGCGTACGCCACTGGCTGTAACATCGTTGTTACAGGGGTGTACTGCAGAACGCCACCGCCTTACATCCTCCGAAGTCAGGAGATTCAAGGCCTGGAAAGAGAGGCCGAACTAAGTGAATCAACCCTCGCGTCTTCCTTGGTAACAACGCATCCACGAAGACACTGACATGTTTCAGAATCATAAACAAGGCCAGAAAACACACTCTTACATTCAACATCCGTTATATTCGTCTGTCACGCATGGCACTACCTGTGGATGTCCGGTGCCCACTGGGAGGGCACTGTCCGAGAAAAAAAAAATGTCTACTCCCTCAGGGATTCACAACACAGTAATTTCCTTATCTTGTGCAATCTGACAAGATCCTGGCGCATTTGAGATAACAAAAACAAACAAACGAAAGCGAAAAAAAGAATGGATCATAAATATGTCGATTTCTGTAACGTGGGAATTTCGGAAACAAAACGTGTAATTATTCCTATCACGTTGTCCTATGTGGCATTAATTACCAAGTAAGTGGGTGAAATGAAATCCTATATTAAGCCGAGGTCACGTGTGCACGAAGAACAACGGCAATGACGTAATGGTGGGTTTCTGTCGAAAAGGCTGCTGGGAACGGACGACAGTGGGCTCTCCAGAGCTATTATACTGATTTTGAAATGCTCAGAGTACTATTACACACTTGTCTTTGAGTTATTGCCTGTAAAGTATGTGTTTAATATTAACTTACTTCCTGGCCTCACAGACAGGTTGGTAGTTATGTTGTCGGCCTGCCACGGGTTCACCCTTACGTGACAAGAGAGCTCCCATTTAGACTCATAGCCTTCTCGTCTTCGGTGCGAGCGGCCCAGGCTTCGATCCAATAGGAGCTCCAAAATTAGGGATGACAACAAAATCGGAATAAAGGATATTCGGATTTCAAATTATCCGATATCCGTTTCGGATGCAACGGATAATACGGATATCTGAATATACGGATAATTCGGATATCCAAGTATCCAGATAATTCGGATATCTGGATAATCCTGATAATTCAGATATCCTGATAATTCAAATATCTAGATAATCCTGATAATTCAGATATCCGGATATATGGATAATCCTGATTATTCAGATATCCGGATAATTCGAATATCTCGATAATCCTGATAATTCAGATATCTTTATAATTCTGATATCTAGATAATCCTTATAATTCAAATATCCGGATAATTCGGATATCTGTATAATCCTGATAATTCAGATATCTAGATAATCCTTATAATTCGGATATCCGGATAATTCGGATAATCCAGACAATTCAGATATCAGGATAATCCGGATATCAGGATATCGGATATCTGGATATATAAAATCCAGATAAAATTTTATCCACATTTGGTCATTTCTACCAAAAAATCTCTGTGTTGGTCCAGCATCAATAGGACAATTGGATATCTACTTGGAAAGATGTTTCCTGTCCAGAAAGGCATAAAACAGCGGCGATGGGATTCGATTGCTCACCACGCGTTACGCAATGAATATCCGCTTTGTAGGTCCTGTTCGTCAGAGATCTGTTTTCAGACCTTTTACTTACTTAGGTCTTAGGACTTACAAGTCTTAGGACTTGCGAGATTCAAGTATTTTTCTTTGATTTTCAAATTAACAGCACCATTTAGGTGTAGCAATTATTTAGTTAGTTTCATGCAAAGGAAGGGGGTTATTTTCATATTTGCATGCGGAATGAATTGATTGCGTGAAATTCAGTAAAGTGAAGGGTGATTAGTGAAACGCCTATGCCCAGGTTAGGGATCGTACCCGAAACTTTGTAATCTCCATAATAACATTTCTCTGATTTAATATAATTTAATTTCGGCTACACCGAATAAACTTCATTTGTTCAAATTAATGGAAAAACGTTTGACTGAGATTTTTTGAAAGTACGAAAGGTTTTACTAAATTGTAGTAATTTTGACTAAATGATTTTGTATCTGTACATAAATTTGACCATGGTTGCTGAACGAAATTGATACTGCTGAACGGTAATTTGCTTGGTCCTCAGAAAGTATTTTTTAAGTATCTTTCTGTCTATATTTTAAATTTACATTTGAAGAAATCTGCATGACTGGAATTGAAGAGATTTTGAAGCTCTGGGACAGAAATTCGAAATTATAAATATAATTATAAATAAATGATAATTGAAAAACGTGTTCGCTCATGAATAAATGTCTCCTGCTTATTTCCTTCCCTCCTTCTCGCCAAACTTTCAGCGCTATAGCACAGCTGCTCCCTTTGCAGTCCACACGTGCATACGAGAGCACTGTTAAGCAATTACAGTGGATTGACCAGGCCTGTCGTAAGCTATGCTAAACAACACATGAAGTTTTCAAACTCTTCCAAATATGGTAGTGTTTTGTACAACATTTATGGTCTTTAGCATGCAATGTTAATTGGACATTATCCATTGTCTAGTGCTTTAAACTATACTTATTGTAACACTGCGTGCGGCCCTCCGTGGCAGAGTGGTTAACATAGCGCGCTACGAAGCTAGGGGTCCCGTGTTCGAATTCCGGCCTGCGCATGGGTGTTTGTGAGTGTACCTTCATCAATTTCGCATCATCACTCATCCTCATCTTCGCGATTAGTCAACAGTGGCACAAAAGCGTGGTAAAATAAACCAAACCAATCAGTCAATCTAACACTGCGTTTCAGAAAGCACATCTCTCGTCTACCGGTGGTGGGAATCGAACGTACAACAGACCTATGAGTTTTCCTACAAAATCGTTGCTCTAACAAACTACACCACGCCCTCCCCCCTCCCCCCAGAATTCTGCAAGTTCTACACTGCGATAGCTTAAAGCGTATTGGACCATTGCTTTGAAACTGCTTCTTTGAATTTTTCCTTAGGTTCCAATTTAGTTCCTTGTACCTAGATATAGTACTGTTACGATGCCATGTTCTTGATTGTTATAACATTAATGCAAAATGTTTACTGAATTAACAGGAATAAGAGCTCCGTTCGAGGTCTCTTTAAAAAGAACTATGTCACATAGCATCCTCCCCTACCCGAAGGCTAAGGTCACGGATAGACGCGCCACATATTGCACCCCCTTCCAATATCGCCACTTGGACCTTTTCTCAAGTGGCTGGAGAGCATCGGTAATCGACTCTTTCCCCCACTCAGCCCCATCTCTCATCTTTCATCACTTGTTGGTTCTCAGCCAGGGACTTCTGCTGCGTGCGGAGCGATAAGCCCTCCACCCCCCCCCCCCCTTTCTCTCTCTGGACCCTCCAATCAACCATTATACCGCTCAACAGATACACTCTCGCCTTGGTTTCGATTGCCTCCCCTCCTCCCCCCAAGGGATTTCGGTTAATAGGAAAATCAAAGACATTGAAAGCGTGATAAGGAAGAGTGGAGTAGGAGCTTCAAGAGCAGGTCGTACCCCCTTGCATTACGATGCTCCAGTGTTGCCAGTGCTTGTGCTATCTGGAAAGTTACGTGCCTTCCTATTGTGGAATGCAAAAAAAATCTCTATCTAGCAATGGAACGAAAGCAAGTCTTGGAATTGTTGTTTGAAGTCCACTTTATGCACAGAAAAGCTAATCGGAACTGGACCTTTAGTTTAAAGTGGGATCCGAACCACTATGTGTCTCCACCGGGACATGTCTCTGCGCAAGTAGTGAGTGACTCAAGAGGGCACGACAAATGAACACGTGCGAGGGAATGGGATTCAGTGGAGGGGAAATGCTACTGCAGCTACCAGTCTGTGCGGCTTTGCTCAGCCAACTCGCTCTCTCCTCGCTTGCTCCAGAGATCCCCGGGATAGAGTATTTTATTTGCTTTTTGCTATTTAGCGTCGCTTTTCTGCCATTTTCAGCTAATCGCGACGATGAGGATGAGTGATGATATGATGAAATTGCCACTCACAAAGAACACCCACGCCGGGATTTGACCCTCTGGCGTCATAGTGCGTGTGTGTATGTTAGTTATTTAAGAATGTAAAATGAAATCATGAAATAGATGATAGATCAGTACTTTATTCTCATTTCGAACCCGGAACCCCTTGCTTCGTAACGTACCACTGGAACCAATACACCGCGGTTGCTGGTTGTACATGGTGCACAAAAGTCATCATCTGATTTTCTTAGCCTATAGCTTGTTTTTTTTTTAATGAAATAAACTAGTTTTTTTGTGTTAAACTTTTATTGATACTTGTGACTTTTATGTCCTCAATTTTTAAAGAGAACATCCAATAAATGACCACCATTCGAATTGATGCAAATTTGGGCTCTTTTCATTGCGTTGGTGGTGTTGGAAACAATCTGCGGGGAAATGTTTTCAATTTCATGCTGAATATTGTCCTTTAGTTGCTGTAACGTCTCTGGCTTATTCCCATAAACCAATGACTTCAAATATCCCCAAAGAAAAACATCTGGAGCGGGTAAATCGGGGGACCTGGCCGGCCTTGGCAAAACGGGATATTACTCTGCCCGGAAAAGCGTCACGCAAAAGAGCTAATGTTTCGCGGGCTGTATGTGGAGTATACTTATTCATTATCGCACACAATACATTTCGTGAGTATCTTCTATTTAACTGACAAAACACTACTGATATGAACAACGAGATGTCAAAATAAAGGTCAGTTCAAATAGGACGATGACTTTTGCGCCACCTGTTGTAAGGAATTCTGATTCTGAGATACAGTTAAATGTACAGATTTCTACTTACTAAAAGTATTTTATAATTTGTCTAGCCTAGACCAAAGGTAAAAGTAGAGAAACTTAATGAACTGTTTGAATAGAAGTTCATCAGATGGCAGTATAATTTGAATTCGACTCTCGTTCGACAGGTGTGCACACACGAACACATACACACACGTCAGCTGCGGGCACCATGAGACAAGCGAGGAGAGGGGGTATTCGTGACTAATATATGTAAACGGGAAGTGACGTATAGACTGTCCCACCATTCCGGCGAAAGAAGGGGGGGGGGGACACAATGGCATACAGGAACTGAATGCTCAGAGCATGAGCGACTATACAAGCAGGGTTGCCAGTTATAAAAAAAACACTAAATCTTGGACGAAACTCATTCGAAGTTTCACATGCAATGTGAACTTAACAATTAAGTTGAATATCTATATTGACATAACACATGCATTAATATGCTCTCGAGAGACAAATCAAACTGATTTATTTCTTTCATAGATGACACCTAATAGAAATATATTTTATTTTACAAAATTAATGTGCAAACAGGAAAAAAATTGTCATAATTTATACCCTTTTAAACAAGGCAACAGTCCAAAATATGTAGCCGGCCCACGTGGCGGAGTGGTTAGCACATCGCGCTACGATGTGCCTGGGCATGAATGTGAGTGTCAATTCATCAATTTTCCTCGAAAATTAGCGGAAAATAGTTGCACAAAAAGTAAAAGTAAAGTAAAATAAACCAAATCAATCAATCAATGCAAAATATGTGAAATAAATGCAATGTGTGGTAAATGTAAAATTATTAATATCTAACAATTCACAATTAAAATTCAGCTTTTGTAAATGAACAATATTTCCACGAATTAATAAGGAAAGTTCTGAGGCATGAGAAGTAGGCCTATCAAGTAACTCACACTGTGTCGGGAGTCTCTGGAGCAAGAGAACGAAAACAAGTCCTCTGCGCAAGTAGGACCCGAGAGGGCTCGAGCAATGAACGCGTGAGAGGGTGAGTGAGTGCATGGAGGGGAAAACGCGGCTGCAGCTACCAGTCGTTTGCAGCAGCCCGAACTCTACTCGCCTTCTCAACTGAAGAGAAAACTTGCTCCACAGATTCCGGAGAGAGAATATAGTGGGTCTGTAACTGAGAACTTCATTGCCTAATTCTCTTTCAAATTGATTGCTAGGTTCCTGGGCTTGCTCAGTTAGAAATAAATCCACTTTAAACTGTGGGTCCAGTCTCGATTAGCCTTAATGTGCACAAAGTGGACTTAAATCAACAAGTCAATCAATCATGTTGACTTTTATACGGAGGATTTGCTTGGGTGGTTTTATGGCTAACCCACTGGCAACACTGAGTGGGAGGGGTGAAACAAAACAAGGTGAAGGCGGACACGTCACTGATAATCATCTCGGCGAGCAGAAGTTACGATCGGGACGTCGCAAAAGTGGTCGCGCAGCAGCGAATAAGAAACTGATCAGATAACCGGGAGAGTGCCTTTATTACGAATGCTGGGAGGGGCCTGTGCCCCGGCTCGTGATAAATTGCCCCCCTCTTTTTGATGCATGGTTTCGACGTCTACGCCTGACCAAAACATTCCATAACAGCTACTCAATGTTTGTCGTCACACTTGCAAATGCGGACGCCTCGGGTTTCTTTTGTTTTGTGTGTGTGTGTCGCTTCTCTGTATGCGTGTGTGCGTGTGTGACTGCGTGAACGAATGAACCTTAAACTTGTTTGTGTTTGTTTAAGTATATTACTGGCTTTTCCTCTCCTCTTGACAGAACGATGTCATAAAGGAATTTCTACATGATGTATGTTGGGTTTAGAAATGTGCTTGTGTTATATCTTAGATGCCGATCGGGATAGTGGTAATGATCTTGTAAAGGGTGTCCCAAGATATTTGGACATTTTTACATGTCGTAACTCTCTAAATTATCAATCTTTTGAATGGATTCTAAGAATGGCTGAAACGAGCCTAAGTTTTGAGGAAAGCAAATTTATCTTAAAGTGATATTGAAGTGTGAGAATGTAAGTGAATTTGAAGACAGTTCAGCAGGGAATTTCAAGACATTCATCAAACTTGTTCACAATAAATATAAGTCAATTGAACCTTCTAAGATGTGAAGACGTAACGTTTCAGAACACATAGTGTGCCGACAACGGGCTGTTGAAAACTTACAATAATAATAACTGGTTGGACAAGCAGCTCATGAGACAGGAATTCAGCGTTCAACGCATTTTCAAGCGCGTCGCGTGTTACGCATTCGACAGAAGTTTGGGGCTGAGTTTTGTTTCCAGCACGATGGAGAGCATCTTACCCAATCATGGTGAAAATCTGCTGACCAGATGGACTGGGTAAAGAGGTTACACCAGATCTCTCACCACTGAACTTTCTTATGTTGTCACGTGTCTCCCAGATGACGTTATCACTGTAGAGGCACACAGCGGTTCGGATCGCACTTTAAACTGCAAGCCTAGTCCCGATTAGCCTAATAAAGCATAAAGTGGACTCAACTCTTATGGAAGCACATCGAAAAGGACGTCACAAGACCTGCAAAAATCATTCATTGTCTTTTATATGTGTGTGTATGTATATGGGCTATATGTACACACACACATACACACACAGTGTATTTTTTCGAATTTAATTCGAACTCCAAGGGGACACGAAAAACGTTCGAATTATCTAAGGGCCATTCCACGTCAAATCAGGCAGGAGTTGATCCTCACAGTCACCGTTTTTGATGATGCTTTGCTCCAAAACCAACACTCGTGAAAGGATTTTGCTGAAATATGATAATTACATATTATATGAGGGTTGTTCAAAAAGTATTTTTTTCCGAAACAGGCAATTTTCAATTGCGTATATCTCGGGAACGAATGAAGATACAGAAGCGTGTTTGGGCTCGTTGTAAAGAGGAAAGATAGTAGCATATTATGAGATGATAAAAAGTTCAAAGTTAATAAAATTTGAACTCATTGTTCAAATATTCAAATTTGAAGTTTGAACAGCTCAAACCCCCCAATCGATTTCTTTCATTTTTAGATATTTTTAACTATCATCGTTCCTCTTTAGACTGAGATTCACCTTTAATCATCTCATAATATGCTACTATCTTCCCTCGTTACAATGAGCCCAAACACGCTTCTGTATCATTCGTTCCCGAGTAAAGTAAAGTAAAAAGTGTTCCCCTGTGCATAGCACCACGCCATAAAGGCGTATAGGTGATGTGGGGGTATATTCGTTCCCGAGATATATGCAATTGAAAATTTCCTGTTTCGGAAAAAATACTTTTTGAACAACCCTCATATAATACATAATAATCATATTTCAGCAAAATTCTTTGACGGGTGATGGTTTTGGAGCAAAACGAAGCTGTCTACTAAATATCATCAAAATCGGTGACTATGAGGGTCAACTCCTGCCTGATTTGACCTCTAAGTATTCAAGTTGGAATTAAAGAGAGTCCACGGTGTATAGGTATATATATGCACTATGTAATATAATCTAGAGGTACGGAGATTTATCGGACACTCTGTATATTGTAAAACTTAGATGTATCTGTATAATCTTTACAATTATTCAACATATGTATAAAATAAAAATGATTTGAAATTATAGACACACGCGAGCAGGGGAACACGCTGAGAGAAACATCACGGCGACGAGGGATGGAGACACGCCCGCGCAGAATCTTGTCTCGCCGCCTCCTCCGCTTCCACTTTCAAAGGAACACGCCTCTCCTCTTTTATCCACGTCTTCTTCACCTGCTCCCTCATTCTCCTTGCCTTTTCTTGCTCGCCCGATCGATGCGTCAGACGTCGCTCCCCTTTTCTTCGTTCGGGACCATTTTGCCTCCTTTTCTCGCGCTCCCGGAGTTCCCTAGCGAATTGTCCCGGGGAAAAAGGAACAGGCCGAGATAAATCCCGAACGAAATTGAACTCTTTTGAAGCCGCTTTCAAGTACTTTGATTAACTCTTCGCAGGAGTCATTTGTTCGACAAGGAGACCAACAAATCCAATACAAGGCCTCGGCCTTTGTTCCGTCGCTTGTAAATGCGTTGTACTCCGTACTCCGAACAGATCAGATACCAGGTGAGGCGTATGTATATATAGACGGTGTACGAGAAAGGGGAGGAAAGTCGATAGACTGCTGTTCCTGAGAGATTTCTATTCTTCGCTGGAAATCAGCGGGAGTCGAAATTGTATTCGCTGAACGTCACAAATAGAAGGAGAAGGCTGGGAGGGTTGACTAGGGGATGGGGGAAGGGGCGATAGTATAAAAGTCTGGAAGGAAGGTGCCTTGCAAGGCGTTAGACGACATTCATCTAGAAGGAGAGTTTTGTGACTTTCAATCGAACGTCTACACGGATAAAGAACGCCCGGTAGCTCAGTTCCTTATTTCCTACATGCACTGTACCCTCCTTCACAAAGTGAGGCCTCTTTTCTTGCAAAATACTCCCCAATCTCCTAATTTTCTGCAACCCAAATCTACTTTGCTAACCGAACTAGTGGCCAGGCAACAAGGGTACGTTTAATTATATCTTGATTAGTATGCAACCAACTTGACGCAAGAGCATTGCGGGCATGCCTAAGATCAAGGCGATTTCTTATTCTGACTGAGATGCGGTTCGGTCACAGATTAACTTATCTGTGGTTCGGTAGACTAGCTAGTTAAAGCTATCTTGCCACCGCAGGTACTGGGTTCAAATTCCAGCCTGGACATGGAGGGTCCATCAAATTCATCTTATCATTATTCCTTCTCATAGTCTTTATTTGCTTGAGGAACGAAAGGAAAGTGACAAATCTCGGTAATATAGAAAAAAATCAAAGAAAATTTGCTTCTACGGTGTATTTCGTCTTTCTAGGACAGTCGCGGTAGGTGCAAGCAACACGCAGATGAACTCTCGTCCATGAAGAAATATTCATTGCACTTGATTCAGAGTAACACGATGAAACATAATCAATCTTTAAATGTATAAGTTTGCAGCAAGTTGCTAAAACGTAACCTACTGTTCACTCTGACTGTATCTATGCGTCTGAGTCAAGGACGTATTTAGGGGGTCCAGGGGGTCCGGGCCCCACGAAAGACTTACTAATTACAAAAATTAAATAATGAAAATAATGAAATAATAAAAAAATTAAATTAAATAATGAAAATATACTTGTTATTTAATGGATGTTTTTTTTTTATTTCCGCAAAACCTATTGGAAGGCAAGGATTATATTGTAATCATACTACTTTGAATGACAGTGGAAAAGTAGATTTATGCAAGATTTATTACTACTTACAACGTAACATTCATAAACTATCACCAGCAACTTTACTTTTCATCAACTGGATCTAAGAACCCTTTTTTAATGTTTAATAAATATTCAATCCTTTATCTATTTGACATTAATATCCTTGCCAGGGCGGTTGGTTTTCCAAATTTTGCCGACCTTAACACGTAAGCTATATAATGAATATGTGCTGTTATATCACTATTCTTATACCGTCCTTTTACCTATTTATGTAATAAAAATATAATATTAATTAATTTGAATATTTTAATTAATACTATTTTAATTAATTTTATATAATTCTTATTTTTGTTTAAACATTGTTATCATTCATAATAATAATATTTTGAGACACTGTTTCTTTCGTTGGCCATGATTGCTATGATTTTCTACTCCCCCTCTCTCTATTCTGTCACTGTTCTGGAATTATTTCAATACACCCTAAAATGACAACTATTTATATTATATTCTGACAGGCAATCCAGGTAACGTTAAAAATCATGAGGGAATACACGATGCAATGTTAGTTTTCAGGATAGTGTGAGTTCTAGGGATTTCAGGGAGTTTTTCAACAGGACTCTATGTACTTTGTCATTTGTTGGTTTTCCAGGTTTGACAGTAAAGCTTTCCAAGCTTGTTTGATTTTCTCTAAAGAAATTGACTTTTTTTATTTTGGTCGGAATAGCTGACACTCATTCCTCTTCTTCTTCCCCACTCTGTCTGTATACCAATACTTGCTTCAGAATATATGTGTCCTCGCATATTTTCCGAGGACACAGAAACAGTTTTACCGGGGCTTAACATTCGCTACTGCTTCAAGGTCAGAGGTACAAATATTGTGACCGATCAGTTCTACTTTAATTGACTTCAAAGAAATTCTCATGTAGGATATTTAAAGTGGAATCCGAACCACTATGTGCCTCCACCGGGTATCAAACAAGTGTAGGATATTTGAGTGAGCAGTACCGTGGGCCGTGACTCACTATGCTAAACTTTATGTACCAAGATAAACTGAACTGATAAACTGTTCTTTGCAATCGAATTTGCAGATGTGAACAATACCACACACTGCTTGAATGAAGATGAGGTAGGATGAACAACCGACTGTTCTTTTATTAGCCACATTTCTTGAATGCTAAGTTTTATTTTCATCGGATTCAACGGAAAAGATTAGGTACATAAAATTTCTTCATTGTCTAAGTATGAGAGTCTCATCTGGGCAGGGGGGGTGCAAATTCGGTGCAGGGGGTGCGAAAATCTAGTCTCGTCCTGGGAGCTGAAATCACTAGGTACAGCTCTGATAAGGAAATATTTCCTTTCGAGAGACCATTAACAAATTTACACCATTATAGAAACATACCACAATAAAAGTATGAAATTTTATTGACCATTGTTTATAGAAAGCAATAATTAAATAAAATCTAACACTTATTAAAAGCATTTCACCTATTGTCAAATTTCTCGACATTTTGAACCAGTTGTTAAATAAATTAATTTGCTAGTTTATAAATGTACCAAATTAATTTATGTATACATGTTTAATTATATTCATTAATTATTTAATAATTGACATATATTATATATATATAATATATATATATATATATCCATCCACAGTTTCGGACTTGGTCCCCCCTCAAAAAAATGCTGGGTACGGGTCTGGTAACCAGGGTGTACTACATGGAAGTGAGATTGACTTTGGGTGCCTTACTAGATTTGTTTGTTTTGTTTGTTGTTGTTTTAATTCCACTTTAGCCACAGAAAGACTAATCGGGACTGGACCTACAGTTTAAAGGAATCCGTACTACTATGTGCCTCATCGGGTATCGAACCCGGGACCCATTGCCTTACTAGAACGACGCCGGTTACACCTACATTACATAGCATAAGTACTAACTCTGAATTACGAGGCTGTGCTTTATAGAGGTGCATCTCTGTCAAGGAGAGATCACAGAGGGAGCTGTCAGTGATTTATCCACAGAGGTCCCAAATTTTCTGCAACAGTTCCCCTAAAATTGTACACAAACGCTTAATTTATTGTCAATTTGATAGCAGACTTACCTTTATATTCGCAAATAGAATATTCTGAATAAACACCTCCATGTAGCAAAGGTTTTATTGCGGTTTATGATGTTCTTTTCATTAACCACTGTAATATGACTGGAGTGTTAAAGAAAAAAGTACTGATGAAAAGATTGGGAAAAATAAAATTGCGATGGGGACTGTCAGATTCAATGAGTTATAGATATTAAGAAAATGGAATTTAATGTAATGTATGGTAGCATTTATTAATTATTGCTTGGAATGATGTATTAATGAGGCGACCTATATCCTACAAGCTTGCAGATATTATATTTGTTTACTAAAAAATTTACAGGTATTACGGTCATAGGTGCATTACTTTCCGATCGCACCTTGCATTAGTAGGGGATGTGGTTGTATTTCGATCAACGAATCAATCAATCGATTTTATAAAATATCGAACCTGCAATTGTAAATTTTTGAACCTTTGCAACTCACGAGACGAAACCGAGAAGACGAGTTTCCAGATTCGCTTCATCTACAATTTCTATCTAACAGTACAGTCAGATGCAGATATATTCATAGGGAACTGCTAAGTTATGAACTAGAGCAATAATACAAGCAATGATGTCTCCAAGATGTCAACTATTCCAGGTTCTACAGGTTAGGGCACATAGTGGTTCGGATCCCACTTTAAACTGTAGGTCCAGTCACAATTAGCCTTACTGTGCATAAAGTGGACTTAAAAAACCAACTCAACAGGATAGGACCTAGTAGCACCTCTGTGTAGTATTTTATGTCACCCACTTATGAATGTCAGAAACAGCAAACTGAATCGTGATGTAAAACTAACTAAGTCTATAGTATTCCAGGACTGCTCAGCACACCACGCTACGACCTCAGAGGTCCCGAGTTCGAATTCTGGACCTCTGGGCATGGGTGTTATTTGTCTATCCCTTCATCAATTTCATCATATCATCAGTCCTTCGAAATTAGCCAAAAGTGGAAGAAATGCGAAGCAAAATAAACAAAATCAATCAATCGATGTGTAGTATTTCTAAATCCGAAGGTTTATTCCAAGAGCAATGTAAGTCTTCAATCAGTCATATCCTGGGCAATATCGATCCAGCCTTGACCTTTGTTTTTTCTACTAATTTCTTCCAGACCGATCTTGTCATTGACATTCTTACAGCTCCCTTACCACCAGGTAAGCATTTATATTATCTCCATTGCGTGCGGCCTGGCATGCCCACAAAATCAGGGTTGTCCAGGCTTTTTAAATAAATTCAATTCCGGTCCAGGAGAGAAAATCAGCAAGCTTAATGGGTTCTGGACCGTAAGGAACCTTTTTATCTGTAAAGTATTTCAATTCGGTCCAGGAACCTTTTTCCGGATCAATTTAAATACGGTCCAGTAACCTTTTTTTCAATTAAACAATATACAACTTGTACCGAATTTAAATTGTGCGAGAAAAAAGGTTCCGGTCCTGCAGCGGAACCCAATAGAACCCATTAGAATTTATGAGTTTCTGGATCTTTTACAACCCTGCACAAAATTATTCTTGATTTAATTGCTCATTTACTATTAGATGAATCAATACAGATTATACAGTTCGATATTGTGTAACCTTATCAACTCATTTGTTTGCTTCATCTCTTTAAGATATCTAATTTACGTTTCTTCTAGGAAAAAGGTTCATTGATACAGGCGTGCAATCCTCTGCTCAACTTCCCTTTAACAGAGATGCTAGTCTTCCTAAGTGGTGCTAACTAATGAACGCTTCTCAGTTTCTGAAGAAGCCAGCAGGTGATAATTAGCGCTCTTTCGTGCAGCCACCTTGTAACTATATCGAGTTACTTGACGTCAAGGTGTGTAAGCGTGGACGAGGTGAAAAGAGTAGCAGACGTTTGAGTGGAATTAGAACTGAATTAGCAGATCTTCATCTCGGTTTAGAGAAGAGAGGATATCAGTAGAAACAATAGAGGCAGTGCGTACAAACTAGATACCTGACGTAAGATTATACTGGGATGTTAAAAAAAGGGGTGGAGTCTGAGCTTGTTTCTGGGTTTAATGTTGAATATAGTGCTGGGGGGGGTTTGCTTTAATTTTTATATCTGAGTATGCTAGTATTTTATTTATGAGTGTTTATTTATATTTGGGTTCGTGGTATGCAAAAAGAAATGCATACAGCAAGATTGATAGGAATGATATACTACTAGTCACATAAGGAAATTAAGAATAACTGTGCTAAGTTCTTGCCTGTGTATGTGTGGTGAATACGTAACTGCCAGTACAGACGCTACGTATGTGTCTGTGTGTGCGTGTGCAAGATGATGACATTGAAGTAGGAGAAAGCATTTTTCATGATATAACACGAACCGACGGTATTAGTTCTAAAATTAATGACTTTGTTGGGCAGCCAGTATCTTCGCTATATATTCACTTAACTATACATTGTGGAACTTCCTCGATGGCGTAGTGATAACTCTGTCGTCTTGTTATTAAGGGGTTGATCCCCAGTGGAGGTACATTGCACAGTGGTTCGAATGCCACTTTAAACTGTAGGTCCAGTCATGTCATCATCACAAAAAACTAACATTAATACACCATTTCCATAATTCCCGACATCCCCAGAGAAACCCTCCCTGATGCTTACATCCGGGAACTTACCTTTTCTTGCCGAGCCCCTCCCGCTAGGCTAATTATTGCTGGTCTCAGCGAAACAATATATATATATATATATATATATATATATATATATATATATATATATATATATATATATATATATATATATATATATATATTTATATATATAAACCCCGAGAAATATATTTTTTTTAAAAAATTTAAAAATAATTAAGAAATGAAAGAAAAATTACAAATTACTCTCACACTTAATCTGAATCCCTAAACTAAAATATGTGATTAGCCTATCTGAGAATAACCTACACTCAAACACACACATTTTTAAAAACTTTAAACCACTTTTATTTATAGTTTGTAGTTCAATATATGGTATAAAATCCCTTTAACTTTCGGTTCACAATTTCTACAAATGTATTATAGAGAGAATTTTCAAAATGTCAGCAATAGCCTTGCTGAGAATATTTGAAACATAAACGTGGAAAAATATCAGCTTGTCCAGAGCTCAGATTCGGGCACAAAGGTGTCTGAAATAGTTGATTTGAGTCATTAATTTGTTTTGTTTCACTTCGCTTTTCTGCCACTTTTCGCTAATCGCGAATATGAGGATGGAAGGTGATAAGACGAACTTGTTGCAAGGACAAACACACATGGACAAGACACAACACGAACACCACAGTGCCTTACAGTGCCTGTGGGCCAATATGCCATAGCCTCGTTAGTCTTCAAAGCGCAGGATAATGCGAGTATTACCGTGCAAATTGTCCATGACTATTCTCATTAATTTTTCTCTTACATCCTGTGTTTTTAAGCAATGGATTTTTATGTATGCTGGTGCAGAAGTTGTCAACAGCTTGTTTTGAGTTTTCTTCTAATTCTTGAAGCACTTATTGGGTCAAATAAAATGCACGAATGGACAATTTGCACGGTAATACTCATGGATCCCACTGTACTACGCGGAAGCGGAAAGGAGGTTAACCACTGGGTGACTTCAGAAAGAGTCGCTCCCTATACCCTTTTCCCCAATAGTGTATGTTGTTTGGAAAATGCACTAAAGGATTGGCTTTCGACAGACAATAACAGATTTTGTGAAAAAATATACAGCCTAAAGGATAAGCATAGTTCTTTCTTCTTTGGAGAGGGTATGCGGTGCAAAAATGAACCCTGATCAGCCTTTGGTGAAAACCTCACTAATACTAACAGACGAGAGATTATCAATGTATAACAAGTGACTATCAAATAGAATTATGAAAAAAATTCCAGGTGCACTTCGAGCATAATGGTCAGCTTAGAGGAGCATAGACAATGAACCGTAAGACGTTTCAAGTCTGTCTAACCGGCCAATTCCCAGTCTGAAGTGACAGAACATGGCCTAATCCTTGTTCCAGAAACGCGGTGGCAACTGTGTACTCGCCCTTTGACCCGTGTCCCTCCTTGGTGGTCCTTAATCCAAAGCAAGGTCTTTCCAGAACCCACCCGAGTTGGTCTGTCAGCATTCCCAACTGTCGACGACCTCCAGGAGCAAGATTCTTCTGCCTTTGCACGCAGCAGTAATGAGAATGTAGTGCATTGTCTCCGGAGCTGACGTCCAAGTCACTCCTGACATAGTCGCTGTCCTAATTAAACCCCATAATGCCATATCATCTGGGACGGCAGATTAGCGTGCTGCATCTACGTCGCACCTGCCGCTGTAACAGTCTATGCATGGTAAGTACGCACACGTATGCTCGCACTGTTCGAACTCGAGGATTCGATGGAGCGCCAACCATATACTCTGACCCTGGACAAGTAAAAAAGCCAGATAGTAAAGCCCTTGCCGAATTCTACGTGTATCAAAATAAGACTATACCCATGTATTTTTCTTGTCTATATCTGTCAGAATAAAACTATAGGTTACTGTGGTGGAGCAATAACTCTTGCATTAACCTTAGACATTTCTATACAAATGAAACTATATGTTACTGTGTTGTGGACCAATCACCATTACATTACCTTAGACATTCCTATCCAAATAAAACTATAGATTACTTCTGCTGTGGAACAATAACTTACATTATCCTTGAAGATTTCTGGGTAAATAAAACTTTAGGTTACTGTGTTGTGGACGAATAACCCTCAGAAACTCAATATGCTGGCCAAGGCAGAATTTATTTTATTTTAAAAAAATAAACTAAACGTTACGTTTCAACCTTCTAGCAAGGTCTTCTTCAGAATCTGTACCAAATACAGAGCCTGAAGAATACATTGCTAGAGCATTTGTATTTGGTACAGAGTCTGAAGAAGACCTTGCTAGAAGGTTGAAACGTAGCGTTTAGTTTATTTTTTAAAATAAAATAAATTCTGCCTTGATCAGCATATTGAGTTTTTGGTTATCATGGAAACAAGGCTTAATGGTGTTACAATAACCTTCACATTATGGTAGGCATTCCGGTTGAGACTATACAGGAGAGAATTTTGTAATTCAAACAAAAAGTGCGACTGTTGAAGTCTTTGCCGTATTACCAAAAATATGGATTGTCAGACAAACTTTTAGAAAAATGCAGATGATTGTGGAAAGATTGTGGGCGTAAACTATGGTTATTCCTGCTTCTACTACTTTACTCATGAAACGATTATTAAACAGGCTCTTAGACTCTGTGGACAACATTTTCGAGAAGCAATACAAGATCCCTACACCGTAACAAATAAAGCTACAATTTGCTTTTGCTGTGGATCAATAACCTGTATACTACCATTGGCGCTTTAAGTGAAAACAAAACTATAAGCTATTCTGTTATGGACCAACAACTCTTACATTATCCTTGCCTATTTCTGTCAGAATAAAAATATAGGCTCATGTGCTGTGTAGAATAAAACTTTACATCAATCTTGTATATTTTTGTGTTAAAATAAAACTTGCTGAGCTACTGTGTGGAGCATTAACCTTTATGTTATCCTTGCAAATTTTAATCAACTATACAGTAGTGTGGAACAATATGTCTTACATTATTCTTATACATTTCAATAAAAATCCTGTGTGCAGAAACAATCGTCACACTATCCTTACCGACTTGAATCAAATTAACACTATACTGTGTGAAGCAATTACTCTTGCATTATCCTTGCCAATTTCTGTCAGGAGAAAACTATAGGCTCCTGTGATATGGAGCAATAACCTTTACATTATCGTTGTCGATTTGTTGGTGTGTGAAAGAACAGCTCTTCAATAATCCTTACCGAATTTACAAAATAATAAATACTGTATCAATCCATGCTGATTTCTCTCAAATCTGTTTGGACAACGACCTTTACAATATCCTATTTTAATATAAATAAAACTATAGGATATTATGTAAAACATAACTCTGCATTATGGTCGAAATTGTAGAATCTTTGGTGCGACATCCCTTATCATTGAGGATTCCTGCGAGCATGTTATGTTCTAATGTGAAGGGGAAGGCAATTTTTGTCGCCTTCTGGCTCGGAGGCAGAGTTCACTTAAAAAAGATAATAAATAAAAATAAACTTCGTAAAACCAACACACAGCACCTAGAACAAGCAAACTTACAAATACAATTAATCTCAGAACATGAACTTGAGGCTTGAACCAGCAACCTCCACAATGCAAAAGCAAAGATTGTTTTAAACCAGCGAACAGCCTCACCATGATATCCATTCTCGCAAGAGCATGAAAAGACCCAGCAGCGAGAAGAACAAAAAGAAGATCAAGCTGCGTAGAAAGAATACATACACGGGTCAAACATTACCCAGAGCGCACTGATCGATACGGGAGCATCAAAAAAGGAATCCGTTTATATTGTTGCCATCCTTTGTTCTTTCTTTTCGATCATCCTCTCAGGTCAACCATCAACCTCCACCCCACCCCTCGGGGGCCTTATCTCCACCCAAAATGTTTTTTCTCTCTTTATTAGCGAGCCTACAATCCCTCATTAATATGAGCCCGGAGGCTTCTTTGGGAAGGACAGAACAGGAAGCAACACACGGCAACGTATAAAGGCTACAGAGAGAAAGAATGGAAGGAGGAAGAAGCAGGAACAACAATATACTGGAGTTTGACCCCTCGGGAACATTTTACCCGCAGTATGAAAAAAAGAAGGAATAAAGGGGAGTTGCGGGTAACAAAAGAGATACGATTTTTTTTCTCTCTCCCGCTGCTTTCATCAAAGCAAGGCGAACATCGTTTCCCATAGTTCTCATGCGTGTGGTCCATTGTTATATCCACAAAAGGTAACATTGCGAAGGAAAGAACAAAACAGGGAATGGGGTGAAAGCGTCGATGGGTATATACGTATATAAAAAAGAGCAAGTAAGTTGACTTTTAGAAATTTGCGTTCCTCTTTTTTTTTCGGATCTCTCCTGTACTTGAGTTCTTAAGATGTGTTATGGTTCAAAACACAAAACAATGAGAGGGAGCATCAACACGAGACACTGACGAAAATAATTACAGAATACTGTAGCGGATGGAAAGGGGCGCAGTTTCTCAATATGTGCACGTTTTTCAACAGTGTCAAAATGCGAGCGGGAATAGAAAAAGCCAACGAGCTCAGGATCACGTATTTCTCCTTACGTTGTACGGTATAGGTTGCACTCGCCTTGGTCACTGGGCCCACAGTCAGTTGTGTCGTCCATGTGCGTTTCCAAATCTCTCTTCACCCACTCCACCATTCATCCCCAATGTGTCAATTATCCAAAATTGTCAGAAATGCGACGATAAATAAGCTAAACCAATCAATCAAACCAAATAACATACATCCGTAAACCAACATATCGTGTTCAGAGAAGATCTCTGACACCGAAATGGCAACACCGTAAATGTAATAAAACACCTGATTTCGAGTCTCATAGTACAAGTACCAAATAGCTCCGTCTAGTTGCCTGCACTTTTTGACACTTGGTGCAGTGCAGGTGTATCCAGTGTCAGGGTGGTGCAAGGAAATGACGTTCAACCAACTAGACGGAAAGCGGTGTTCAAGTTCAGAAGATTCAACAAATGTGTGTCTGCTGCTTTAAACGCTCATTTGCTTAGTTAGTACTCACCACGTGACCATACACCACACATTCACCGGTCTGGAGGTGTTGCACCGTGTAACCAACTAGACGCTTGGGTGCAAAGAGAGTCAAAAAGTGCAGTGAACTAGACGGGGCTAGTATATAAGAAGTAAAGTGGCGGTAAGTTTCAAATCGATCGACTTTTATTGAGGTAAATTGAACACGAAGTCTTGCCTTACTATTTCTACTAGCATCCAGTGAGCTTGCAGCTGCACAAGTTCCTTTCCCGCCATTAGCTGCTCCCTTCACAATAAGCAGTGATGTGCCGTAGACTATAAGTTTACGTCTACACGTAATCTACGCGTAGATTACATTGGGTTGTAGTTTACATAAACTACGTAGACAATCTAAAGTGCATTTTCAAGGGTTTCATGAAAGGAAAGTGACATTTTCAACTATATTCGTTCCTAACGAAATGAAAAGAGTCCTATTTACAACAAAATTTATCTTCTCTTCTATTATCAACTATGGAAGAAGACAAATAGTATGCAAAAACAACAACAGATGGCAGTCGTGAGAAAAGAGTGGTCTTTTCCCATTAAACACTATAATATTTCCTACATTAGGTATCTTCCTAGGTGAGAAATTGTTCGAATTTGGAAGAAAGAGTATGAAAAGTTCTCCTCGCACATCAGCGGCTGATACGCAGTATAATTTTCTTTTAATTCCAAGGTGCCCTTTGCTAAGTTATCACCTTTGGCCATGTTGCTTACATAGATCACGTAATCTACGTGTATAAAATAGTCTACGTGTAGAATGTAGACTATGGTTGTTTACGCGTAGACGCACATCACTGACAGTAAGTCACAACTTTCGCATTCAGTCGGAAAAGCTGTTCAGGTACTCTAAACCTTCTGCCTCGTCGATAAGTATATCCTCTGGATTAACAACATCTATCTAGCAACCAGCTTTTAAAACTTTTCATGGATTACTACTCGTATTTAAACAAGCCTTAATAGATAAATATGAAGAGAGCAATATTTATGTTAACCTGAACAACACGCATCCATTATGAAATTAATGAAACAATCTTTTGCAATCTCCCTTTTACTTTTAGGACGTATTAATTCCATTATTCATTCCTTTTCATTCATGCTTTCGTTCTTTAAGAATACCACCCAACCACCACACTCGATACCGCCACTGTTATTTCTATTAGTATTATTTGAGCTACGTGGATTATTACCATAGAAGACAGAATAACGGCCATTAAAGGTAAATTTCCAATTAAGGTTCCAAAATCTCGTTCGTCGAGGGAGAAGAGGGTAGGGGGAGTTCTGCAGGAAAGGGCTATGCAAGACAAGAATGTTGATGAACTGTTAAAAAAACCAGGTGCACGAGGAAGGCAGTGTTTCCCCCTGAAGCAGGTGAGTTGCTCGGCAGATGCAGTGTGTTTCTGTGTGTTCGCAGACAAGGAGTTTCTGGGGAAAATGAAGTGAAAGAATAACGTGAAGAAAGGACAAGGAACATAGATGTACAGTGGGATCATAGGCGTAGCTACGGGGTGTGCTGGCTGTGCCTAGGCACACTCTAATGGGCTGCTTTATCAAAGAGAATTAAAGACAGATATTTCAATGAGAGAGAAAATAAGCGGCAGTTTGTAAGAAGTTGAAAATGTCATTACTTGGTGCAAACGTGTGCATTATCGCTGATGAAACGGGTGTCTATAGTTTTTCGATTTTTTTATGTCATTGGAGAAAGAAGATATTTACTGCATTCTACTCTGTACTGAAGCGCCTTTCTTCTATACCTGTCACAAGCTGCACGTGTGAGAGAGCTTTCTCCAAGCTTTCCCAAGTTAAAACTAAATTCAGAGCAACTCAGAAGCAGGATAGATTGAAAGCCCTCCTCTTGCTATTTGTGGAACAGGAAAAAGCTTAGTCTATTGATGTAAATGAAGTTATTGGTGAATTTAAGAACATTGTACCTTTTGACAGACGTCTCTTGTTATAGATGACGTGTATTTTGATGTATTTGTTTGTAACATTTATGAACATTTTGTGTGTGTGTAATTTCTATGCAATTTGATTTTCTTCTACTACATATATTCAGAAATGTTCAACACTGTCATTTAGTGAATTTATATTCCTTTACAAACAACAGTGCACTTGAAGAGCCAAGTGATTGTGTTGCAAAATATGCTATTAAAAAGGTACAAGACCTCATTTTTTTCTTTGTGCACACCCAAATATAAAGTTCTAGCTACGCCTATGAGTGGGATCCATGAGTATTACCGTGCAAATTGTCCATCACCATGTTCGTGCACTTTATTTGACCCAATACGTTTTGGCCCAAAATAAATATCCCCACCCAAAGGTTTTATTGAAATCACATGAGAATAAAAACTAACCTAATTTAACCAATAATTTTGAAGTTTACTAATAGAGAACTAACTATACCGTGTCTCTGGAATCCGTGGAACAAGACCATGCGGTAGTGAAGGGGTGAAAGCGAGTGGGCAGAGCAAAGCAGCGCGTGCTGATGCAAACGCATGGTAGCTGCAGCCGCGTTTTCCCCTCCATGCCCTTGCTTCCACTCTCACGCATTAATTGGTTAAGTCAGTACTAGTCCAGATGCATGTACACATGCAAGAAAATTACTCTGGGGTGTTGAAATAAAATTGTTTAGCAGAAATAGAAAGAAGGACAACCATCTACAACATTGCCATCAAGCATATACGTAATAAAATACAATTCAGTTCTTGTGTATGTATGATGTAATTCACATCGATTATCTGTGTGGAAGGATGTCAATAATAGGCATTCTTATCTACAGTCACCAGTAAATTGATACTTGTTTCTAAAATAAATAATATTGGCGTTCATATGACATTGAAACAAATTTACGTTGAAATATATGAAGAAATAAACAAATTTTGCAAGTGGGGATATTTTTTTGGACAAATGTAACAGCGTCAAGAATTAAAATAAAACTCAAAACAAGCTGTTGACAAGTTCTCCAACAGCATACATAAAAATCCATAGGATGTTAGAGAAAAATTTAATGAAAACAGTCATGGACAATTTGCATCGGAAATACTCACGGATCCCACTGTACTCTCAATTCGAAAGGAAGAGTAGGAATACGAGCGACAAGACTTGTGGTTTTTCGAAGGAGCTGAGAAGGGGTGCAGCATATGCAGTCCCTATCAACCCAGAACGTGTCAATTGGCACATGTATGGCACATTAATGCGCATAAACTGCAAATGATGCAATTTTTGATGTCAAAATACACAGAGAAATGCATAAAAGGGTACTTTTATTAGCTGGTGTTCCGTGTGATGCATTCAAAATTCATCAATTTGGAAAATCAATCAAGATCATTTCAAAGATAACAAAATTTCACCTTCAATGCATCAATTGACACAGCTAAATGTGTAATTTTGTTATCCTTGAAATGATATTCCCAATTGATGCATTTTTAGTGCATCACACGGAACACCAGCTGATAAAAGTGCCCTTTTATGCATTTCTCTGTGTATTTTGACACATCAAAAAGTGCATTTGCAGTTTATGCACGTTAATGTGTTACTAGAGCCAACATGTGTCAATTTACACGCCTTGGGTTTTGTGTATAGGATTAAAATAAAAAACTTTTTTTAAACAAATATTTTATTAATTTGAAAGATTTAGTTTAATTTACTTCGCATCCCTCCGAGGATGAATAGTGGTAAGATGCTTTGGATGAAGGCACAATCGCAAACATACAGGGACGACACAACACGAGCCAGAGAATTATCCTGACTGCAGCTCTAGGCGCCAGAGCTTCGATAGTCTGCAAAATGCAGTCTAGGATGTACTACGTAGAACAGGTTGACGTTTGGGTGTCTTCTCAAAGGGTTTACCTCTTACATCCCTACAATTTGTGTGTAAGACAAGTTCAATATACCAGGTGGCGCAAAAGTCAGTTTACCCAAAAAGCACATTGAGAAAGAGAGGAAGTGAAAAAAAGATAATTAAAGACAACACAGTGAAAAGGTAAGGAGAGAGAGAGAGGACAGAGAGAGAGAGAAGAAGGTTATTAAAGAATGGACAGAGAGAGGTGGAGAGAGAAAGCAAGGGAAAAGAAGATTGTTAAAGAAAGGAGACACACAAACCCAGAGAAAGAAAGGTAAAGAAATAAAAGGGAAAGAAGAGTATCAAAGAAAGGAAACAGAGATTATCAATGCGTTTCATGTCATCAACAATGATACAAGTTTACTGCATCGTATTTGCAATTCTGTTGTATGTATTGCAAACAATGGAGGACACTTTGAACAAAACCACTGAAACTGTAATTTTGTGTATCTACTTGTATTTTGAATGTATACTTGAATTTTGTGCATGAACTTGAATTTGTGTATGGGTAAACTGACTTTTGCGCCACCCTGTATAATAATTTGTGGGTTATTTGGCAAAGTAATATAACAGTAGTCTACACCAAAAAGCAGATCCACAGATTACCTATACAATAGTAGCCGGCTAGGTTAAGCCTTTTTGGAGATAACAAAATCTGTCAGTATCAACGGAGCATATCGCAGTTTCACAGCAAAAGTTATGCTTGTTTTACAACTGTACTATTTAACCTTATTAAACTTGATGTTCTTATGCTGATCATAAAACAGGGTAATTCAAAATGAATGGTGCAACTTTACACAGTTATTATGACGTTACTATTTATGATAGGAAATCAGACAAGGCATCAATATAAAGAAAAGCTCTGGAAGTTTCATCCCCACTTAGCGTGCTTATTCTACTTAGCTGATGCTCCACCAGGATCGCCAGTGTCGGAAAATGGCTAATGACCAGTAGATGGCGTATTGTGTGTTGGAGCTATCGAGAACTGATTCAATCACAATGGTGCAAAGACATTTCCGCATGCTTTTCGGTAGTAATGCATATGTTTCACCCTTCTGAAAGATTTGCAAAAGTTACAACTGCGAATTGTTAGTGCCTTTGAAACCGTTGACAACGAGTTGCAGTCTCGTGCATAGCAAGTACTTGATTATCGTTTGGACTTTTACCGCATTACACGTGGTTCCTATGTTGAATCTTTATAATGTAAGTCATGTAAGTAAAACTTCCAGAGTCCTTCTCTACATTGATGCCTTGTCTGATTTTCTATCATACTTGGTGCGTACTGAAAGTCGTGATCAACTTTTTATTTCAGACGTAAATGTTCACGTAGAGCGATGCGCTGTATAAGACAGTTAGAACCATCTATTGTGACAACATACACTTGAAAGTGGGGTGATCGGCGCAGTACGTATGCGCATTAGCGAGTAGCGAGTAATGGCTCCGTTTGACACGTCGTTTCCCCAGCGTGCAGTAATTGAATTTCTGTTGAAGGAAGGTGCATCGGCATCAGATATCCACCGCCGATTGCAGGAAGTGTATGGTGGTCAGTGTATGGCTGCCAGTAGCATCAGGCGATGGATAAAACATTTTAGAGGTGGAAACACAGACATCAGTAATCTCCCTCGCACAGCCCGCCCGAGAACTGCTTCGAACAACAGGAACGTGGCTCGCGTCCAGGAAATCATCCAGGGGAACAGGCGTGTTTCGGTTAGGGAACTTTCACACATTGTTGGAGTAGGGCACAGTGCAATCCAGGAGATGATTGGTGTACTGGGTTACCGGAAAGTGTGTTGCAGATGGGTGCCAAGGGATTTGAATGCGGCACAAAAACGAAACAGAAAAGATCTTTGCACGGAACTTTTGGCGCAGTACCGAGCAGAGGATGGTGGCGAGGGTTTCTTGAAGTGTTTGGTTACTGGAGACGAAACCATTTTCCACCTCTACGAGCCTGAGAGTAAACGTCAAAGCCTCGAGTGGCGACATCAAACATCACCAAGAAAGAAGAAACCGAGGAAAATGTCATCAGCTGGCAAAGTAATGGGAACTGTCTTCTGGGATTCGGAGGGTGTTCTTCTCGTGGACTTTCTCACTCCTGGGGAAACAATCAATGCATCTCACTACGTGCGCACTTTGAGAAAACTTCGTCGTGCTATTCGTGAAAAACGTCCTGGCAGGGATAGTGTTATCCTCCAACACGACAATGCCAAGCCGCACACAGCACAGCTAACGAGGGATGAAGTTGCCAGATTTGGGTGGGAACTCCTTCGACATCCTCCCTACAGTCCAGATCTGGCTTCTTCTGACTTTCACTTGTTTTCTTTTCTGAAAGAACACATGCGGGAAAACAGATATGACACCAACAAGGAAGTGGAACTTGCCGTTAGGAGAATACTCAGACGTGCCCGAAAGGAGTTCTACAACAGAGGAATTTTCAAACTTCCAGAACGTTGGCAAAAATGTGTCGATTTAGATAGTGATTATGTTGAAGACTAATAAAGGTATGTACTTTAACAGGCATATATTAGATTCTTTTTTGTACAGTTTACTTCCTTCTTGTAACATGTTGATCACGACTTTCAGTACGCACAATAAATAGTAACCTCATAATAACTGTGTAAAGTTGCACCATTCATTTTGAATTACCCTGTACTTATTATAGAAATAATGAATGTGAAAAGAATCATATCTGCTTCAACCTTTCGAACACTATTTACGATCCATACAATGTTTCGGAACTTCCTGATGTCGTAGTGGTTACCCTGTCGCCTTGTAATCTGGGGGTCCCGGGTTCGATCCTAGTGGAGGCATAGTGGTTCCGATTCCACCTTAAACTGTAGGTTCAGTTACAATTATTTTGTCTTAGTATAAAGTGGACTTTAAACCAACTTTAACACTGGCACAGTGTCTCAGAATGAGTGATTGACAGTGGTACTACACATGTGTTAATTTTCCGTGTATTGATAGCAAGGCGTAGCCACATTAGTCAACAAACCTGTACAACACCACTAAGATTTGTACACTCATATATTACCCATCATTTTCATCAATGTGAGGAAAGTGCTCTGTGCATTTAGTCGGCATTTCTCAAACACTTTCTCGTCTCTCAGGAGATTACATACGTAGTAACGCAATATCCACAAGCTTTGACTAAAGAATCGCATTAGCTCTTCAAGTAGACGCATAGGTTTCCAATTGCAAGATACACGTCACAAAAATCACCCGTTAGTGCATTCTAAGTACTTTTATCATCAAACACTTGCAGAAACGCTTGCTTTCTTGTGAAACAAATGGCATTTTTGGTGCTGAACATGTGGAAGGAAAAGTATGAAAATGAATTGCTGACGTGAACACCATATGGTTCGCAAATTACAAAGAAAACATGATAAATATAGAATTGCTTTTATATCTGACACTGCCTGACAGTTTCGTATCTCTTGGGAGACTCGTGCAAATGGTGGCTTGATTTCTACTTCAGCTAGGAACGTTTGGCGTGGGATTTTCTGTCGCGGCCTCTGCTAATGGAGTCCTACAGGAGAAATTAAACATTTTTGAGAGCCTTTAATCTCGGTGACATCTGTCCAAGTTGAGCAGAGACAACAGAGATTCCAAATGCAACACGTGTGCGTATTTGTTCAATCGCAAGCAAACGACAAAAACACATTACATTACCCCTCCCACCTGTCTTTTATCCGTTCAATGTTGCTTTCTTGCTCTAAAACGTGTCACACTGATGATTTAGGATGGGATTATAATCACATTTTCTGCTACAAAGCAAATCTGTGATCATATTTGCCACAGAGTAATAGAAACTTGAATTGGCAAGAAATCTTCAACGCGTATTGGGGAGAACTGGTAAAACTTACAGATTCTGTTGGTTTAGAACCACATTTAGTACACGTTTCCAATATAAATTATCGTAATTTGATCTTAACGATACATGTATGAGCCTCATAATCTACCTTTCTCGGCTTGAATACCAATAGAGAAGAAATCAAGGAGAGAAACGGATGCGTTTGGTGCTTTGAACCCAGTGCAAAGGCATCCTACAGCATAGGCAACCCACATTACGAGGGGTACAAAGAATACGAAAGTGTTTCTGAGGCAAACAATTAGGAGGTTTTCCATCCTCTTTCCTAATCAGCAGGATGGATTAGTATAAAAAAGGATGTATAATCCTTTCGACAAGATAGGGTTCTCACCC
This sequence comes from Lepisma saccharinum, assembly GCF_977018435.1. Taxonomy (NCBI): domain Eukaryota; kingdom Metazoa; phylum Arthropoda; class Insecta; order Zygentoma; family Lepismatidae; genus Lepisma; species Lepisma saccharinum. Next base: position 32,051,237 of record NC_139251.1, on the reverse strand, counting down.
TATCAAGCTGTTCCCTAAGTATATATTTCATATTGAAGATGTCCTGTCTACGTAATAGTTTCCTTGGTTGTCGGTTTCCAGAAATGTATATCGAGAAAGTCAACTTGCTATTAACTGCTGAGCATTAGGACCGACCTTGGCAACAGAATATATATATGAAGATACATCGACATCATGCTCAATATTCGAACTTCAGTTCCGTTGCTTTGGAAACGGCAATCAGGAAAAAGGTAAACGTAAGTTAAAGTAGTGATTGCGGTTCTATTTTCTTAGGTGTAATAACCTTTAGAAATGAGTAATGTGTTTCGAATTCGGGTAAACATCCTTACTTAAAGTTACGATAAGCTTTCTTCGAAATGAATTTTGACCCTCAAAGATCCTCTTGGATTTGATGACCCTAAATGTCAGGTTATACCAACCTGTGAGGCGCAATGGTTGGTCAAGAATCCAATTTGCGAATCTTGAACAACATGGATGTATCCTTGCGTTTGCCCCATCATCTGTTGCATTAGTGAATCATCGTTGCGATCAATCTAGAGATACATAAATGCGTAACACAAAACCTAAAATATGAGTGTGGGGTATAGGGCCTTATGATACAGCTCTTTACCTGATAGTGTTCACTCAAAATCACATGAGGAATAGATCACACAAGGAATTTAGTTACACGATTCATCTAGTTCAAAAGCTATAGTGATGGAATCTCCGAGATTTCGTAAGACCTGGGTACCTGGAGTGCCTGGGAGCAAACTTCGGGGGTAAAATCGGTCGGAGATTGGTGCTGATTACGTCACGTTCGCCGAGTTTATGAATGTTTCGGACTCTACCTCCACATAAGCCTTCAACGTGCTAGAAGTAGCTTCTACGTATTGTTATAGAAGAGGATACTTTCATCGTCCACCCTGTCTATGCGTTTTGCACTATTTGAAATAAGGAAAGTTATTATTTTTAGGGTAAAATGACAGGAAAAGAGGAAGAAAGGCTGTAACATGATTAGGAATTGAGATGCTTATTTGTAATAGGATGCTTCTTTGTGAGGAGCAGAATTAGCATCAATTTGGAACGTCGCCAAAAACGTTCCCTTGTCTGTCCCTCGCTTTATTGTTTCATCGTGAAAGGCGACGATCGGTGCGAGGCTAATTTCAAAAGACCAAATTCTCGGTCCAGAGCGTGAGATGAAGAGAGAGGAGAGGCTGGTCGCGTCTTGGTGCAATATCAGCATCTTTTGGCGGTCCATCCGCTTGGAAGTTTAGAGAACGTATCCAAGTTTTGTCAACAAAGCGAAGGACTTAGAGAACCCTCCAGCTTTTGTATGAAACCCCTTTTGAATGCGATTCTTGCGGGGGGGGGCGTACTTTTCATCTTAAAGAAAAGGGGGGACGGAGGGGGAAGTTTGCGAGCGTGAAGACGGGACGCCAAAGACCCGGGCCACTACTTGGAGAGGAGTTTGAGTTCCGCTACACACTCGGCTAGTCCACCAGACCGATAATAGCTTGCTTTTGTTTGTCAGTAAGCACCCTACACTAACGCCTTGTCGGTGGAGGAATGGAAGGGTTGAGGGGGGGGGTTTCTTTCTGGAAGTTTTCTTGGGAGGAAATTTGCACTCTCTCTCTCTCTCTCGCGCGGCGGGGGAGGAAAGGGGGTGGGAGAGTTAACACCGTGACAGCAGAGGAGCAAACTTCATAATAGCAGGGTCTGGGAAAGTCCTTCAGCGAGGGAAGACGGTGTGAAGAAGCGGCTTCGATCTTGACGGAAAGTTTTCTCGAGTGAAACTTCGGGAGACACTTGCGGTACAGGCATTGAAAACAAGAGGGGATGAAGGGGGTGGCGAGATCCGTCTAACAAGACTAAAAGTAATTAGTAGGACCGGAGTTGGCGTGAGTGTGTGCGACGGAGAGACAGGAGAGGCAATTCACGACTAGGAAGGAAAACCTCTCTTGCTCTCTCTCTCTCTCTCTCTCTCTTGAAGGTGTTGAAAACGCGTCTCGCCTCCTTCACAACCAACATCAGCATCTGGAAGGCCTAGGTAGCGGCAACCAACAGCAGTCTTCGATAATTCCCATTGCCGAAGCAGTGTTGCCACATAAAGGGAAATTCCATGCAAAAAAAATCAACATTTCAGGAAAATTAAAGACATGGGACCGTATAATACTTCAGTTTCATATCTACCACATGGTATATCTATTGATAATTCTATTTTGTTCATATTACGTAGTTTTTTTACATCTTAGGTTAATAACTACGATGAGGATACACAATAAACGTATGAAGTAGACGATGGACTAAACATTGATGAGTGACCATGGGTCGAACCTCGGGCATCTGGCCGGTGTCTGCTTGTAAGCAAGTATGTGATTAATTTGTGTAATATTTTAAATATTTATTACTCAAAATAGGCACAATTCGATGCTATACACTTGTACCACCGAGATATTAGTGCATTAATGCCACTTTCGTAGAAGATCGACGTTCTGGACTGAAGAAACTCTTCAAAGGCACTTTTGACAGCTGCTTCATTGGTAAACCTTTCCCCGCCAAATAATCGTCCGAATGCTTTACAAAAGTGGTGGTCGGTTGGCGAGAGATCTGGTGAGTATGGTGGATGCGGAAGAGCCTCGTAGTGCAAGCTGTGTAGTTTCTGCACTGTTGTTCTTGCCATGTGGGGCCTCGCGTTGTCGTGCAGCACTAAAACTTCATTTCTCTTGGTCATTCTAGGCTGCTTGACTCGTATTTTATTATGTACAGTTCATCCAGCTGAGTGCAGTACTTGTTAGCATTCATTGTTTCACCAGTTTTCAAGAACGAAAAGTGAAGAATGCTAGTAGTACACTACCAAATAGTTACAATTATCTTCCTCGAACGAACGGTCGATTTTGGCATGGGTTTTGGATAGTGTTGTGCAATTACGAGTAAAAAAATGTTTTCTATAGGCTATGACACGTAAATTACGCGTAAAATACGTATAAAACTAGAATCAAACATAAAAACTGTTCTTGTGATGGTTATTGTTATGTATGGCGATTGGCATTGGGAGAAAACAAGAAGAGGCTACAAAAACCTTTCCTTCCGAATTAGTATGTGTTCCAGTGGCGTATACTGGGTCGAAGATCTGGGCTATCTCACTATGTCACGTGGTCCTAGGCTATGAATAGAAATAAGTTTTCCAACTGAAAGGAAATCAGATTGCCACTCATAGGAAATCAGGTTGCCAACTCATAGGAAATCAGGTTGCCAAATTATAGGAAATAATGTTGCCAACTCATAGGAAATCAGGTTGCCAACTCATAGGAAATCAGGTTGCCAACTCATAGGAAATAATGTTGCCAACTCATAGGAAATCAGGTTGCCAACTCATACGAAATCAGGTTGCCAACTCATAAGAAATCAGGTTGCCAACTCCAGAATCACCATCATCATTTCACTGATATGAATAATATAATTTTCAATTTCTCCTGTATTTTATTCTCTAGACTTCAGGCTTCGCAAATAGCCTAGCTAGCCTAGAATATACGCTCCTGATGTGTTCTTATATTGTAATATTACAAACTGCCAGATGCAAGTGTACAATACGCATGAAAAAGGAATATGAAGCTGTTACTAAAACTTTGAAATCCAATCCAAATACATTGTTGTTAATCGTCATGTTATAAACACAAATGCTAGTGCAATACGTATACATACAAAGGTTTCTCAAGTTTTCAAAACATATGAAAGAACAGTTCTATTTTTAAAAATCTGTTAGTGAGAGTGAAGGTGTGAGGTGGCTGTAGAAACAATCTTAAGAAAATATTGATTTTGTGCTGAAATATGTAAGAAAATTAAAGTTTAAAATGTAATATAATGAAACTAGTTGTTACATTACTAATTTAAGAGAGAAAATTAGTTTTTTTACATCTGCGTAAAAAAAAACTGGTTTTCTACGCTAAGTAAATTACTTGTAAATTACCTGTAATTTACGTAAAAAAACGTAACGAGTAAATTACGTTGCCAACACTGGTTTTGGGGGCTCACCAGCATCTAGCCATTGTGCAGAGCGGCGACGATTCGTCACATGTCACTACTCTGTGTAAAAACGGAACGTTTCGGTTCCGGGAGGACAAACAAAGATACATTTGCAGGCGACGCCTATGTGTTGATGAGTGATCTCACAGGGAACCCACTTATCCAGCTTGTTGACTTTTCCAAGTTTTTGCAAGTGCTGGGAAACTGTAGAGTAATCTGCACCCAATGTCACTGTCATGTCCGTTACAGTTTGGCGATGGTCAGACTCCACTAGTGCTCGCAGTTCATCCAGAAACCAGACATTTCATGTGCAACGACCTAATAATGAATGGTTTCTTCAGATAAAGGGATAAAGAGCCTAAACAGGGAAACTTTCTCCCTTTCAAGGGGAAATTGTGCCCTTAGATTGTGGCAACACTGTGTCAAAGGCGGAAAGTTTCTAAAATGTTACCGGCGAAAGCAGAAACCCTGCAAAGCAACTACAGAACTGAAGATTGTCTGGCACCGGGACTTCTACTAGAGAAGCGAAACAAATTTCTAGATTCCAGAATAAACTAACCAGAGCCTTAGAAGATTGTACACACACAGTCAAAAGTGATTGTAATCCAACAAGAAGGGTCATCCTTGTGTATATGCAACCAAAATCACGCTCAACTACATCTCATTTCATACTATGCAAGGATACAGCAATCTGTTTCATCCATTGCCCCTGTGTTTCCATATACTTAATCTTCACCACCACCTATTTAATTTGTGGAAAAATATGTACACTCTGTCGCGGGAATCTGTGGAGCAAGGCCGCACATAACAATAGAGAAACTGAGAAATCAAGTGGGCGGAGTAAAGCCCCCCCCCTCCCTCTCCCGCGTTCATTAGTCAAGACCAATCTCAGAGGCTTGGCGTGCATGTAACCGGTGTTGTCGCAGGTAACAGAAAAAAAGTTGTTTTGAATAAAATAACAATTTTTTTAAATACATTAACCAAGAGCGTTGCCGTCAAGTAGATTGCAGAGGACATTTTTTTTCTGCAATCGACAGAAGTGAAGAAGGAGACAGTTTCCACTACCCTGAAGAGGTAACAAGGGGAGACTACGCCAATGGAAGGGAAGGCTTTGGGACAGCATGCTACGGGGCTATTCATATGCCTGTTCAGGGGCTCAGTTACCGGTCAGGCCTGCCGGTATATGCCAGTGTTGGCCCATCGGATAGGCAGAAAAGAGCTAATTCCCGCCAAAAATGGGGATACTATTTCTCTGAAGCAACTAGAGCTAGAACTACAAGTGAGACCGGTTAGGTACTACACGAAAATATAGTTCCTTGGTGCGACTCGTGATTTGGACAAACCTTGCTCCAAAATACTAAGTTGGCAACAGTAGTTCGTACAGCTGGAGTTCTCTTCCACAATTTGACTGGCTGGAGGAGCGGAATTCTGTCGTCTGCTCACCGGACAAACGTCAAACTGGCCGGAGAAATGTGTCGTTCTTCTTCCCTTTTCCACCTCATTAGAAAAGAAACAAGTGAAGAATTGACAAGGCTCGACCAGTATTCATTAGGTTTTCGTAGTAACTGTCTCATGATATTTAAAAACTTTGATTTAACCTGATGTAAAAAGAAGATAATGGCGATTCTGAAGTTGGCAACCTGAATTCTTAGGAGTTGGCAACCTGAATTCTTAGGAGTTGGCAACCTGAATTCTTAGGAGTTGGCAACCTGAATTTTCAGGAGTTGGCAACCTGAATTCTTAGGAGCTGGCAACCTGAATTCTTAGGAGCTGGCAACCTGAATTCTTAGGAGTTGGCAACCTGAACTTTTATAAGTTTGCAACCTGACTACCGTTGGGATGGCAACGTGACTTCCTTGAAGACGTCAAGAATGTGCCTAGTCTTCTCCCTTCCTCCACGGCTAGTCCAGGTTTTAGACTCAGCATACGCCACTGTGTTATGTGTAATACGAAAGAAACGTCAACGGTATTGAGGCCGTGTCTGTTCGACAGGTGAAGCCGAAAAGGATCAGAAAGTTAATAAGTGCTTAATAGAAGCGGGAAGAGGTTCGTGAAGATGAAGATGAGAACCCGGAGGCGACGTTATTCAAGACAAATTAGTTACGCAATCGCTTCCGTGCTGCCCCCTGCCGATGGAGATTATGATTTATAAGATGCTCGCGCCGTTCGGGACCAAATAACAGCTTGCCTCCTCGCCTGGCTATAAATCAAGACGGCCGTCTCAATGCAGGTATATTATACACCACACGGGCCGGCCGCTTGGACCGGTGGTCGCAGATGTGCCGCTGTGTTTGTTCGCGTTTCAATTAGACGGTGGCTCGACCACTCGGAGTGCTCGGAATCAGAGGTCGCTTATGGTTTAGCGCCTAACTTAATTTGTTAGGTCGCCATTCTTGGCGACTACACTCTGCTACGGGAATCTTTGGAGCAGGTTAACGACACAAGTCCTCAGCACAAGTAAAACTCGAGATGACTCAACCAATGAACCGTGAGATGGGAAGTAAGTGCAGAAGGGAAGCGCAGATGCAACTACAAGTCGCTTTCTTCCCTTGTCTACCATTATGTGCGACCTTGCTCCTCAAATTCCCGAGACACAGTGAACCCAGGACCACTCATTCCAAAGGCAAGGTTCTTTTCTTGCTTTGCTTTATTTTACTTCGCTTTTCTGCCACTTTTGGCTAATCGCGAAGATAAGGATGAATGGTGATAAAATGAATTGGATGAAAGGAGAATCACAAACACATGAACAACACAACACGAGCCCCTCAGAGGAATGTACTGGCCGTGATTCCAGGCGTCAGAGCCTAGTTAGTCTGCAGAATGCAGCGCAGGATATACTAAGTGAACGTTAGGTTCGCATCTGGGTGTCTTAAAAAAGGAACACTCCTTTACAACTATGAAATAAAAGTTAATATTATCAGCGTATGGGTCGGATTTTTGCCTTTTTTATTCATATGTAGTAAAATATAGGCTTTAATGTTTTCAGTTCGTTTCATGGTGTTTCTAGTCCAAAAACGCATTTTTATAGTGCCTATAAATGCCTATTTTGAGGGTTAGTGCCTATTTTGTACTTAATCATGCCTAAATATGATTATTATGCAATTTTTGCTTACTTCAGTTTTTTTAATGCGCCTTTGGCTTTACCTACATTGAAGAAGGTAAGCATTTGTTGATGTTGAACTGATCGAAATCTGGTATTTGCCAGATTTCAGAGTCGCAAGGGATGTCAGACTTTCGGAAATACCAAATGTCCCTTAAACAGGGTAAGCAAACTGGACAACCGGTTGGTGACTCATACTTGGACAAATCGAAGCCAACCCAGCCCCTTCTTTTTTTCCCACCTGAAAGATTGTAGGAGTCAATAAGTACTCATTTGCTTTGTTGCGTGTGTGGGCAAGGAAGTAGATAGTTATCTGTAGAGATTCCATGTCCATGTGTACAAATATGCCAAAGCAGAAGACGGCCAGATTTTCAAAAGTTAGGTTTCATAAGCTTTGTTAGTAGTCAACCCTCATTTTATCTTCTCCTTCCTTTGAAAAAGGGAGGGTTATGACCCGCACCAACCCCCACCAACCCCCACCAATCCCCAACCCCCAACCCCATTGGGCACGTCCTGAGTATAACTGTGTATTGTAAGAAGAAAAATGAAATAACTTCATGTCCAATGCCTATTTTAATGTCTTTTCTTTGTTTTGGGGTGGCTTATAATTGCCTATTTTAGCCCCTTGTCTTATTTTAAAGCACCTAATTAAGTGCCTATTTTAATGATTTTTGGCGCTTTTAAGCCTGCCTATTTGAGAGGTTTTTAGTGCCTAAAAATCCGCTCCTTAATAATGAATATCTGACCGTATCCATCAAGTTTTTAATATCACCACCATTAAAATCATAGAACAACTTTCTGGAGCCTCAACGCGAGCTCTATGTAGACACAAATGAACTAAAAATATTGGCATTGAATTTAAAGTTGTTTGAGTGGTTTAAATAGAATATTACGTTGAGGACAGTTGCTCTGATGCTTGTAGAGAGAACTGTAGTGGCTTGTGCTTGTATTAATTCTATTTACACTGTGCTAGACGTCCAAGGTTCGATTCCCGACGGGATGTGACCCGCGGCTTGAGAAGGTACCCAAGTGGGAATGATACATCCAGGGAATGCAGATATGAATTGAGATATTTGAGGACAGGCACGCAAATTGAGCTCCCACGGGAGGCGACGGATGTCCATCGTCTAGCACCAGAAATTAATACTCCCATCCCCCGGGCGGCGTCGGGTTCATCAGGGAGGAACAGGGATGAGGACACTTGATTCCCTCCTCGCCGACATGATAAACACTCCCTTCTCAAATTCCCCACCGGACCTCGCGTCACAGATCTCCACGGTCCGACTGCAGAAAACAGTTCCACTCAAACGAAATGGACACATTTTCTCCTGGCCACTTTCGGTTGAGGAACTAGCTCGGGGGAATTCCCCCCACTTCACCCTCCACGTCCTCCGCACACACACTCTCTCTCTCTCTTTCAATTTAGAAGCCGCAAGACACGTTTCGGACACAACGGAGATGTCTCCAAACCGTCAGCCCAGTGACCCAAGCTTCCCCCAACACAGTTTTCTCCATGTCTCCGCAGAGGAAAGTAACCAATGTTGCCAAGTCAGTGAACTGGGAAAACCCAAGCTTCAAGTTTTGCTGCACCTATCAAGTTTTAAGGCATGTATCCTTAAAGTTATGCTTCCCTCCTAACGATAGAAGTCGTGCGTGAGTCAAGTCAAGGATTGAGAATAATTGTAACTTATGACGCTTTTGTTCTTCATCAATCGCGAAGAAATTGCCCCGTGTGCAAGTATCTCCACTTTCTCATGATCTTGTCTCAATTTACAGCAACAGGTAACAAATTCAGAAACTATACATAACTGATAATTGTGTGTGTGTGTTGTTTCATAAGCTTCCCTCAACTACAAAGGAAATATAATGAGTCGCACTACTAGACACAATCGGATTTCTCTTGTATGTTCACCATGTTATACACACATGTGGGAAAGGTACTAATGCAGAGAGACAACTACATTGAGATTCTAACTTGAAGAAGTGTTAACTGTCACTAATTGCTCACTTCTTCATTATAAATCTGGAACGCCTCAAGGAAGCATGGAAAAAGTGTCTGTTAATTAAGATTCTACATAGAAAAAGTGTATACTCATTGAGATTCTACAGGAAGAAGTGTCTGCTCATTGATATTCTATAGGAGGAAGTGTGTGTTCATTGGGATTCTACATGGAAAAAGTGTATATTCATTGAGATTCTACAGGAAGAAGTGTCTGCTCATAGATATTCTACAGGAAGAACTGTCTGTTCATTGAGATTCTACATGGAAAAAGTGTACATTCATGGATATTTTACAGGAAGAAGTGTCTGCTCATTGAGATTCTACAGGAAGGAGTGTCTATGTATTAAGATTCTACAGGAAGAAATGTCTGCTCATTGAGATTTTACAGGATGATGTGTCTGCTCATTGATATTCTATAGGAGGAAGTGTCTGCTCATTGAGATTCTACATGGAAAAAGTGTATATTCATTGAGATTCTTCAGGAAGAAGTGTTTGCTCATACATATTCTACAGGAAGAAGTGTCTGTTCATTGAGATTCTACAGGAAGAAGTGTCTATTTATTGAGATTCTACAGGAAGAAATGTCTGCTCATTGAGATTCTAAATGGAAGAAGTGTCTGTTCATGGTGATTCTGAATGGAAGAAGTGTCTGTTCATTTGGAATCCACACTGAAGATGTGCCTATTCTTGAAGATTCCACATGGAAGAAGTTCCTGTTCATTGCGATTCCGTGAATGCACATTGAAGAGATGTCTGTTAGATTTACAAGTCAATTAAGTGTCTTATGACAAACGTTCCATATCAAGTTTTTGTTGATATAATTTCTATGCTTCCAACCCAATGAATTCTCGGTTCATAAGTTTCACATTCACAGCAATATAAATAACAATCCTGCATGGTTTAATATGTGAACAACAAAATTGGTAACTCTGAATACTGTTTGTTCTAAATCCTTTTATAAAGATAAAAAATAGATAGAAAATGTATTGGATGGATGGGAAGTCGCTGTCGTACGCAAGAAGATCGTATCCGTGCAATTCCATTGACTACTGACTTGATGTGATTTCTAAGTAGTGCTAGAGACTCATAGATAATCTTTCCGCTCGTTCTGTCGAGGGAATCCCGAGAGAGATACAGCTCTCCATCCCCAACCACCACCAACCGAGAAGAAAAAGCTTCGAGTTTGCTACCCCTGCAGCATCCCCATCATCTTCCACTTCGCAATCCTCTCATCTTCCGTCCTGGACCACCTCCGCCCTCAGGTTGCGAAATATCCTTCTCTCTCGCACACACACTCTTTCTCCTCTCCTCTCTTCTCCTCCCCCTCCCCCCCGCTTCATCCAAGCCCGATTCCTCTCTTTTCTCCCCAAAATGCCGCCACCTAATGTGCTTTCCGTGTTCGCCTGGCAGCCGCAACATATGTACACACTAGCTCCGAACACGAGAGCGACCAAGTCTGACAATCCTCCAAGGTAAAAAGGGATGAAGAAGTGCGGAGAGGAAGGTGGCGGCATGGTGGTGGGGGGGGGGCTGGATGTCTCCGGCCAGGTTTAATAAAAGGTGAAACTATGTTATGGGTAATGGAGTATCGTTCTCATGCCATCTGTTCCATTACCGCTCTCGGGTGCGTACGGAGATAAAAGACAAAAAAAGAGAGAGAAGGAAATGATTAGCTTGGCTAGGAGAACCACTCCTTTCGTGGGAATGAAAGATTGAAGTCGATTTTTCGTAATTTGGCACCGAGACCTAAACGAGAAACGAGGACGAGACTAGTCGAGACGAGACCGAACTCTGTACAATCCAGACGAGTCGAGACTTTCGATAAACTATTAAAAATAACTTCATTTTGCGATTTAACCAGATATCTTCCTGTATAGGTTGTAACGAGGAAGCCCAGCACTTCTTTTTAATTTTTATTATTTAGCATCTTTCTCTGCCACTTTTGGCTAATCGCGACGATGAGGATGAGTGAGTGTTGAAATTGACGAAGGGACACTCACAGAGAACACTCTGCCCTGTTCGGGATTCGAACCCGGGACTCCTGACGTTCTGTGGCAACCGAGGTCAGCTTCAGACGAGTCGAGACTTTGGATAACTATCCAAAATTTCTTCACTGTGCGATTTATTCAGATATATCAAGCGGGTATCTTCCTAATTGTTTACAGAGAGGTTGTATGTGATATTGTCTATTGTAATTGCTAACTCAATCCACAAGTGTCAGCTGTGCATACATTCAGTTTAAACTTCTCTAGTACAAGAGTTCATAGCGTAGAGACAAGGCATCGAAACAGAAAAAACTTTATTAAGAAAAGTTTTTCCCTTAATGAACTCTATACGATGCGCGTGGCGCACTGTATATGTAGCGTATCAAGGGGCACCCCCCCCCCTTGAGATTTCTGGAAAGTGTTAATGTAATTCCAATGGTGAAATTGTGGCGACATTTTATGACCAAAAATATTGTTTTCTGTGACTTACAGGACCCAAGTTACAGCAACAATTATTATTTCAAGTAGAGTTACATTTGATTAAGCTCACACCGTGATCTGCCGTATACTATAAGTTTACGTCTACACGTAATCTACGCGTAGATTACATTGGGTTGTAGTTTACATAGACTACGTAGACAATCTAAAGTGCATTAAAATTAATTTTCAAGGCTTTCATGAAAGGAAAGTGACATTTTCAACTATATTGGTTCCTAACGAACTGAAAAGAATCCTATTTATTTGTACCATCAACTATGGAAGATAAATAATATGCAAAAACAACAACAGATGGCAGTCATGAGCTAAGAGTGGTATTTTTCCCATAAAACACTAGAATAGTTCCTATCTTAGGTTTTTCCTAGGTGAGAAATTGTTCGAATTTGGAAGATAGAGTATGAAAAGTTCTCCCTTTGTTAAGTTATCACCTTTCGCCATGTTGTTTACATAGATTACATAATCTACGTATATAAAATAGTCTACGTGTAGAATGTAGACTATCGTTGTTTACGCGTAGACGCACATCACTGGCTCACACTCTATTTTACACTGATTATCAAATTATAAAATTATTTTTGCCCTACATGAATTAATACCAGTCAGTGTACCCATAGCTACACAAATTCAAGTTTATACACAAAATTCAAGTAGATACACAAAATTCCAGTTTCGGTGGTTTTCTTCAAAGTGTCCTCAATTGTTTGCAATACATTGTGTGCAACGATCAACAACATAATTGCAAATACGATGCAGTAAACTTGTATCATTGTTGATGACATGAAACGCATTGAGAATAGAGTCTTTCAGTGCGTCCAAATCTGCCGGTGATGATGAGTATACCATATCCTTAACAATTCCCCACAAAGCAAAATTGCATGTCGCCAAATCACAAGAACGCGCAGGCCAACAGTACCACGGCGTCCTATCCACTCTTCAAAGTGTCATGTAACAACAGATAACCATACTACGACAAGCCAGAGACTCAACTGTCGACAAAAGAATAACGAGTGCACTATTTCCAGTATCTAGTTAGCACAAGAAACACACACCATCATAATACTATCATCAATGTGCTTTTTGGGTAAACTACTGACTTTTGCGCCACCCTGTATATTAAGTACTCAGTTGAGCAAATTGTATATAGATACATGTAGAATATGGAAATTGCAAATGTATGTATTTAAAAAGAACGTAAGTAGTAATAATAATAATAACATTAATAATAATAACAACAACAACAAAAGTTTCTATGACTCTGCCCCCCCACCCCGAGAACAAAACCTGCGGAAGTCCTTGTAGCTTATACTGTAGCATATTTCGAAACCCGAGACGAGGCTAGACCAGAAGAGACGGGTGTTTATTCATAGATATGGTCCTTCTCGATGGCGTCGTCGCCTTGTAAGCAAGGCGTCATGGGTTCGATACCCTGTGGAGGAACATTGCACAGTGGTTTAAACTATAGGTTCAGTCCCGATTAGCCTTTCTGTGCATAAATTGGACTTAAAAAGAAAATCAAACTACCGGTAATACATGGAGTAGGTACAGAGACATTCTCACACATGAGATTGGGCAAAGTTTCGATACCAAAACTAATTTTTCCTTACCCAAAGGTTCCTAAAATTCAAATCTGCCCGTTTGTAGTAAAACAATGGAAACATTTTCAAAATAGTATTTGGAAACAGCTATTTCCACTTCCTTTCATGCACTTAGAATGCATTTGAGCAAATGTTTACGCTGACCTCAAGTGCATTTAAGGCAATTTGATGCAATTAATTGTCTCTGTACATATCCGATTATGCGTTTCCTGAAGATATTTTAAGAAGCCGCAATAGGTTGTTTACAGAACAAAGCAGTATTTATACTTTCAATTGTGCATTGTGCAGTTAACAATGAGAACAAGAGGTTAATCAGTTTTACAAGCGAGTAAAGGAACGAAGACAATGGTACTGAATCGTAGAACAAAGACACGACTTTCATTTCACGTGGAGGTTAAATTTAAAACTAAGCACCTGCCGCAAATTAAGTTGGAATTCGTAATCAGGCAAGTTTCTCCCGAAAACAAATTCGAGAAAAGAAATTCTCCTTGTATACACCACTTAATGGGGACTTTTTGCTTGTATCATCCGCATAGAATTGTACGACAGTTAAGTAAACCTGACATTCAAGAGTTTGACATTCTTCCGCCGTGTCTCAGAAGTGGAGTAGTTCTCGAACTATTTTTTGTTCTTCAAGATTGACCAACATACTTGCATTCGGTTTTATGATCCAATCCCAGCTTTTACAACTGCGCTAATCTGATTTTTTGTTGTCATAGAAATGAGCGCAATCCAACGAAGGGCAGGATATGTAATTGTTATCAGTGATTGTTGACACATGTCGTAAATAAGAGAAGAAAATCTGTTGCTAGGAGGGAGACATCTTTGCTCAATACAAAATACTTGGAAGTTGCTCGAACTACGACACGAGTTCTTCAAAAATTTCTCTCGCTGGGAAAATTTCATTTTGCTTAAAAATTACGCAAAATTAAGGAGTGTTTCATTGTTCCTATAGATTCTGTGATAAAATAGATATGTTGATCTATCGCGCTAACAGGACAACTTTTAGAAATATCCTAGACACAGCGGAAACAATTCACAAATATATTTTTTTAAGTGTTCTACACTTTCAACCAATACAATAGGTATTAAATATTTTGAAATATCTTTCTCGCACAGATAACAGACACTATTATTTTATTAACTCAGAAGGATGTGGGTAAAAATAACCCAGGCGATCTTAAAATACATTTTTCATCATTTCCAATGAGTACCTCAGGCTACAGGTCTCAGTACCTTTCCAACGAACCCTTCCGACTGTCGGTACCACCAGCTCTGACACTTCCGTTAGAGTTGACGAGCTGTAACTTTGCGGGTGACGTTGGCTACTCCGCGCAGAGTGTGAGAGAGATACGTTTATGTAGTTGCCACCTACTTGCTCTTTGGGTGGTCGATAGCAAGGACAGAACGCAAGGATAATGACGCTCAGCCGGTAGCTCCTCCCCCTTGCTACTGCGCAGCCGGGCTTGGGCAGGGTTCACCCGCAAAGATACAGCTCGTCAACTCTAGTTATATTCGTACTAATACTGATTGGGTAAATTTCACCCACACGCGCACTCATACGTTTCACTTAGGTACTTCAATATGTTATATTTTTTCTATTATCATAAATTGAGTAATGCAATAAAAATGTTCAGGACTGATGAAGTCATTTTATTTATGGGTAATATTTAGGCAATCCTAGTCTTTGCATTGTAAAATAAATGAACATGTTCAAACTTAATAAAATCAGTTTAACAATGAACGTATTTGACGGGATTGCAAATTATTTATAGTGTGTCTTCCACAATATTTATAGTCCAATATCCGTGGGTGGTTATATTGAAACAGGTATCATGAATATTGGAATGTGAAGACACTGCGGGTGCGCCAAGAGAATTCCCTGAGCATGCGCAGTGCTCATTTACTGCGTATGCGGAATAAACAGACCGATGCGACATGTTGCACACTATAAAAAAACGGCCTTGTCAGAGAAAAGATATTGCAAGTAAATGCCAAACGATGCTGATGGTCCTTAATATATTGCACACTGAATAAACGTACAATTGAAGGTGTAAACTTAAAACACAACAATCACCGCGATGACACTTCTGAAATCAATGAATTGTCCAATATCTTTGTTATGAAAGAATTCCACCGAGTATTAAACCCGAGACCGCTTGGTTACAAGGTGACGGCATTACCACTACGTCATAGGGTAGGCCCAAGTTACTTGATTCTAGAACATCTAATTTCAAGCAGGCTTAGCTCGCTTTTACTGGTGACCATCTAAAATTAACGCCAATTCTCATTATATTTTAAGCAACCTCATATGTTTACAGAGTTAAGAGCACATTCAATGTAGGCCTACATACCCTTATACTTAAAAAAAAAAAAAATACCTGACTTAAAACATTTGCTCATAATAATGCATATGACGCTTATTTTTTAAATATTTGCAACAAACAATAATTTTGTTTACTTGTTCTGAAATGCACAAAAAGGAATTATTAATATCGTTAGTGGTTACCTGAAAAAGTAACCGACACAGGTATTCATTTCAAGAAGTAAACTGCTGTAGTTGTCGTTAATAAAAAAAGGGCCTCGCCGACGATGTTGTGTTAACGTCGTTGCCTTGTAATTAAGGGGTCTCGGATTCGATACTCGGTGGAGGCACATAGTGGTTCGGGTCCCACTTTAAACTGTAGGTCCAGTCCCGATTACTTTTTATGTGCAGAAAGTGTACATAAAACAAAAACACTCATCAATTGATTTAAAAATTCATCATTTCCGAAATGAAATGTGTCAGTTTTTCACTATTTGCTAACATTTCGTAGTAATATAGGTTATTTCTCTTACTGATAATGTTTCTGTCCTCCATTCTTGTTGACGGTGTTTCCGCTAACTCTAATCCAACTCATACTTATTTTTATATTGGGGAACTTATCATAGCCGAATGGATTATAGAGAGCATTAGAGTACATCGCATCACGTATAAGCACGTGGCGCCATAACGGCGACTCCTAAGTATGATAAAACAGAATCTGTCGGCAGCTTTTAGTAATAAAATAAATAAGGGGGAATACCCAACCTCGAGCTAGAGTTGATTTGAAATTATTTGTTTCTACCTGTCGAACGTTTTCAGTTCATGGTTTTCAATGATTTAAGTAATGTGTTTGTTACCTTTAACTTGGAAAGTAAGTTTTATCTGTACATGTCTCAAGATATAAACTACATCTGAATGTTCGATTTGATTTTGGTTATTTCAAGTCGCCTTTCTTCCCCTCTTGATTAATCGCGATGATGGAGATGTATGGCAATCAGACGAATGAAAGTTTTAATTTGATTTGGTATTTGTTATGAAGTGTCCATGAGTGTTGATATGATGAAATTGATGAAGGAACACTCACAAAGAACACAGAAGGCACATGGACGTCCGAAGATAATAGCATCGTCAGTGCTCGAGGTGAGGGAGGATGCGGGGGGACGGTATCCCGAGCCAGCAAAATATTCGCAAAGCACCCCCCAGCTATCTCACTGTTACCATGTTAAACCATAGGAACATCCCTCCAGCTAGCCCCAAAGATCGACAAAACAGTCCCCCAGCCCACTTCAGGCGCTGAGTATGGTGCAGTTTTACATCTATATTTGTGCCTGTTTGATTATGAAAATGCGTAGAAAATGTTGAGGTTTATGCAGAGTTTTGAATTATGCCAAACAAAACCTCAAGCAGGAGTAGATTGTATAGCAACACTAGTTAGAACAGAATTGGTTAGCAAATAAAGATGTTACAATCATTAGAAGTAGGGAGTGGCTTATGAGACACCTTGCACAGTATATTTGCGAAACAACAACAATTATCTTCACGGAAAAAGTTCATTGGACCGAAATGTTACGATTCTCGATTGCAGGCCATTGTTAGCAACTTGGTACTGTGATTCATGGGACAAGAGCCATGCCACGAGCAGGTAGGAAAGTCTAAAAATAGAATATATATATATATATATATATATATATATATATATATATATATATATATATATATATATATAGATATATATATATATAGATAGATATAAAAAGCCACTCATTACGATCGTCAGACAGGAGTGTTGTCCGATTTGTAGCTCTCTCGCATAGTAGGAGCACCTTAAAAATAGACAAAAACAACGAAGAAACTGCAGTAAATAACATAACGACAAAAGTGCTTTCTTACTTCCAAAACCAAGAGAAACCTCCTGTCATCATCATGTATCGCCAATTACAAGTTTCCAATTAATTTTACACGTGCCTGACCATCTCTATAACATCTAGATATTGCTCAAACATTGAAAGTTGAAAACAATTTCCATTTTACAAATCAGGCCATGGAAAACCAACTTAAAAACATAAGAAAATGGCCTGTTTTGAAGTTCATATTACCATGGAGATTAAAATGTAAGCTTGAAATCGGTCTAAATTACAAAAGAATCAGTTATACTTGTGAAAGTACTTGTACTTGAATAATTCGACACACCCGCATGGTAGGTGGTTGAAACTACTGGAAACTAAGAAGAAGAATAAAGTGCTGTTGTACAGTCACGGACACTTCTGGGTTCTAACAATTCTATTCAGTTTCAATAGGATCATTACAACCCAGAACTGTCCGTGACTATACAATGGGATGCACAATATTGCTCGGCAAATTGTCCATGACTATTTTCATTGATTTTTCTGTTGCATCTTACGTGTTTTTAAGGAATGAATGTTTACGTATGGAGATTGTCAGTAACTTGTTTGGCATTTTGCTATAATTCTTGAAGCTCTCATTGAGTAAAACGAAGGCAATGAACATGGTGATGGACAATTTGCATCCCACTCTGCTTTATATTTGCGGCTACTTGCAACCTTACGTCTTCGATTCTTACATTATAATTATCCATAATATAAAATTCAGCTAATTTCATTATAAATAACCGCTTTGTTAAGTGTTTTACCGGTCCTTCAAACTTAGATCTTTCGCAAGTTGGTCGGGAACCATCGGGTCTAGTATTTATTTTCTTTTAATACATCTTGAAACACTAGAGGTCTCAAAAATCTCTCGAACAGCATTAATGGATGGATGAACTCAATATAAATAAAAAAGAGGGCCCAGTTTGAGTATTAAATATAAAAGTTATTGTGAAACATTTTTGGGGCTTTGAGGAAATCCAGAATGCGCGCCATGGGGGTGAGAAGGAGTACTTGCGCACCTCTTCATTTTGTTCCGCACTCCTTTTCCAAAACCTATTTTCAGCCAAAAATACTGTTCACTCTTCACAGAACAAAAAGTTTGGAATAACCAATAATGATTTTTCGCAACCAAACATTTATTTAAACAGGCGACAAGCAAATTATTATTCGCCAGAACTGAATGCTCCTTGGTGATCGAACACATGTGCTTTTACCCAAAAAAAATTGTTCAAAATTACCAACTTTAGTATCTAAATGCTATTATTTTTTTTTACTGTTACCAAACGAGTTTTGTTAATTCAACCAAATCAACTTGTGTGTATTGGAGTGTCATTTACGTTATGACTTATGAAAACCATCCCACATTGAGCGTATAATATTAGATAAGTATTGAAGAGAGACAGACACCTATTATTGTACACGGCAGATGCAAGTCAGTGATACTAATCTGAAAGAGAAGCCACATTTACCTTTTGGTACATGTTCAAGCAAACATGAATCAAATCATTGGCATATTTTGATAGAAGCCTACTAAAAGTTAATTGGAATTTGATGTAGTGGCTAAAGCAAACATGCATGTTCCATTTTTCCTTTGTTTTCAACATTGCACCCCCTAAATTTCATTCCGCACTTCTTCAGCAGAACCCCTAGTTGGTTAAACCTAGCGCCGCCTCTGACAGTCAAGGACACTTCTGGGATTTAACCCCCACGCTGTGGAGTGGCCCTTTGGGTATCTTGACGTTTTTAATTATCCCAAAAATTCAAGATAGTGTGGCTTATAATGGGTTTTCCAATAAGAATGATATCATTTTGAAATGAACTATGCTTCAAATGTTATAACTGTCACTAGTTGTCACTTGTGTTTAGTATACTGTGACAATTCGTTACTGCTAAATACAAGCTTGAAGAACATTATCTTAACGCCACAGCCTAGTTAGGGATTTTACTCTTCACGATGCGAAAATACCAACAAGAGGTCGAAATGCAAGAAGTGTAGAGAACAATGCTGCCAAATTTATCGATTCGTCGTCGTGCTCAAGAATTAGGGCTTAGAAGAACGTCTATTTTCATTTTTTTTTTTTTTTGGATAATAACCAAGTATGAACATTAGGCCCGAGTTATTGCACAAAGTCATCGAAAATTGGGTTCATCGAATTCATTCGTGTGCACGAAGTCGAGGTGGACACTTACATGATGTGTTATTCAAAACATAATGTAATAAACTATGCTTCAAAATAATATAAAAAGTTTGGTTGTATCTGAAATAGATTTTACTTTATTTCGTTGTAAAATTATATCGTTCTTATTGGAGAACCCCTATATATATAAAAAATACGAAACAGATGTGGGTCAACAATGACACAATTCAAACTAGAAATTCCTTAAGGCGAACACTTTGTAACATCTCATTTACTTTCAATATGCTCGTTACAACGCAGAAGTGTCCATGACTGTAAACACACGCCATAAATTGCTTGATGATATAATGTGTTTTTACATAGGTATAACTATGGAGCTGTAGAATTACCTGAATTGGAATTATGTAAGTATTATATATTTAATAATGTAGATTACATATCCAGTGAGTGAGAAATAATTATCCCTGGATGGGATGTGTCATTCATAACTTGACGGTGGAATGATTAAAGTCCGAAAGGGGGAATCCCCTTTCAAATCGCTCCCTGATTATACCTGCTTAAGAGATGATCAACCAGTACTAATAATAAAAAAAACCGCAACTTCTCATTTATTCTGGTAGATGTCGCAAGTTGTCGGGTGTCTGACGCAAGGAGGGGAAAAAGAGGGGGGAGTTGTTTGTTTTCTAGCGTGACCGACTGGTACGCGATAATTTCCCTCAGGAGAGGCGGGGCGAAGGAAGTTCTACACGGGAAAGACACGACGAGTTATGTTTCCTGCCAGGTGGTCTGTGACGCAAATGTGGCTACTTAGTTAAGTGTCTGCTCGAATATGTCGAGCGTGAATATTGATATTTACAGACGTGATGGCCGCCTCCTGTGTGCTGCAGATCGTTCGTTAACAAGTCGTGCTACACACAATAGCTATCTCGTTGCAATAGGAACATGCCATTAGCATTGTAAAGCATCCAGAATTTTTGTGAAGATTTTTTTGAGTCACGTTCAAAAGTAATTTCTTTCCAAAAATATACAAATGTTATTCTTATTCTGCCCAGCATATTGCAAGGAAAAATTTAAACACACATTATATATTTTCAGGGACGTACTGGCATGTTCTTTTAAGAACATAAATTATAGTCTATAGCGTAACAACTAATCTCATCTATCCCTTTTCAGTACCCAACCGTACACCGAACCACAATTTCTTCAAATTCGAGAATAAAAATTAACAATTGTGCGTGTAAACGAAAGTAATACAAATAAACGTAAACCAAACGATCATGTGTGTGTGTGTGTGTATGTGTGTGTATATATATATCGCAATATTTTTTCAGTAGCTGCTATGACGAATTTCACACCAATATCGTTTTCTTGTCACCATAGCAAACTGACTTATAACAGGAACCATTAACACTGAAGAAAACACTTAAATATAGCTGCCACGGACAGACGAGCGGTTAATTTGCATATACAGTGCATCAATTTGAAGCTTATCAAGTACTTATTTTATGTGTTTGTTTTATCTTCGTTCATAATCTTGTAAGACGCAAGAATATGAATCTCAATGTCTTATGCACCTCTCAAATTAACAGAGAGAAGACATAAACACTTTAAACTTCATTTTTTGGTAAGAAAATAATTAATTGCGCTTTTTCGTTTCTCTAGATGTTGGTTTGTGTTTGCGTTGGGGGGGTGGGAGGGGTACGAAATTTCAATTATATTGATAATATTGCATTGATGACCAGATACATATACATTAGTAATGTTCAGTCTTAATCAGCGCAAGGCTCGCACTCTCTCTCGTCTATAGAAATAGTTAAAAGTCTGAAAACTAAAAACCGATCTATCTTTCTTTGGTATTGCCTGTACTTGAAAGGATAAAACACAGAATATTTACAAATATTAAAACTCGAACATAACAATGAGAATTGTTGTCAATGTGCTGTTATTGCCAGTTCGAGATACAGTAGTCCCCCGAGTTACGTAAGAAATGCGTTCCGTAAACCTTTACTTAACTTGAATTTTACATAAGTCGAATTTGTAAATTGCTTAAGTGTAATTTCGTAAGAATATGCAATATTTATTATTATTATATGTATATTTTATATTTTATAAATGAAACATCATGCAGCAGTATTTACTCGGATATAAACTATAAAAGTATGAAAAATATATAAAAGAATATAAAAACAAACTGACATCCATTGCAGTATGTCGTTGCAAAAGCCGCAAAGATGTTCATACGCCCTAGTAGTTGTAATGTTCCATATTTATTAAGTAATTGCGAATTTACGTAAGTTGGGGGTTACTGTATTTATTAATATTCAGTATTTATATTTATTTTAGCAAAATTACTTTCCACGAAAAACTATGTTTTTCTTTCACAACATTCTATGTTATTGTTTATGTAGAAGGCTCGCAATTATTTTTGTAATACATATTGTATTAGTCGAATATATAAACATTCGCTATTTGTTGTTGAGAAGAAAAGTTCCAAAGTAAATGAATTTAGAAACAGAAGTATACATTCGTTGAAAATTCTGTTCTAAAAGTAAATTTTGAATTTAATATTTTGATGACACATTTCAGACTTGAGAGCAGGGGCTATAATAATAATAATAATAATAAATCACTGATTATCAATGAACACTGTTAAATGATTCCGTTAATAAGGAAATCTTGTCGTCTTAGTTTTGACTATAAATTGTTTAAATTCTCTTTTACCATTATTCAAATGTTCTTGAAAAATATAAATTATGCTAAAATATATAATTAATTAAATTTTAAAGAATCTAATAATTAATAAGTCAGATATTTACTTTCGTGTAACAAATTACAATTACAGAAACTCAAAGATTTGCATTAGTCTGATCTGAACTTGACTGAAATATATTTTGCAAATCTTTAATTTATAACTTCAGTGAACATGTGAAAAACGTCCACAGTGAAAAATACAGTAAATACCAATGTTTGATTCGACATACACATCTTTCAGCTTGGTAAGTGGGATTTTCATTGCTGTAAAATATGGTAGTTGTATTTTGTGAACGTTTGTAAACCTTCAATGCGGTATTGAGACCTTCAGTGTGTTCTTAGTACTTTAAGTCATATTAAATAAATAAGGAAATGCTCATCTAAACTTACATTTAACAAGATTGCCCTTGCTACAATTGAGCATTCAATGTTTTTGAGAATTTTTAGGTTAACACATATCTAGGTAAGATTAAAATATCCATATCAACTACAAGTGGCCATAATACCGCAAGTATACACACATACATGTACATAGAGAGAGGGGGTAAGGGAGCAAATTACACGAGAGGTTCACACAACTTACGTTAATACTACGGTTCGCAGAGGAGAAAAAACATATGCATTAACATTAACGCAAGGACAACTGCTTTTGTTTAATGCGTTGCAAGCATGAAGGTAAACTATATACACCAAGATAATCACAGTTAACCTTGAAGGTTTACTTTAACAAATATATCTCTTTGTCTCTGGTTCTCAGTGTGTTTTTTTATTATAGTAATAGTTGTGGCACGTTTTGGCAATTATGGCGGTAATGGTATATGCAATATTACAACATATGAAGTTTAAGACGAACAAAAAATAACATTCAAGCGTTTTGTCAGATTTATTTGTGCATACACACATATGTATGATACTGGTTTAAACCGCACGTTTATTCTGTTTAAAATTTTAAAGGGACATTTTTTAAACAAAGAAAGTAGAAAGTAAAAAAAAAATTGTAATCGGATAGATTGACATGTGCTATTCCTAAAGTACAGTTTATTACACGTGTATAATCATCGTATGATGTTCAACATTCTATTTTTAACGAAATTCTCGACTGTGGAAGGAGCTACATTTTAAAAAAATAATCTCCATGCAGTCAGAGTTACAATACAGAACTACATAAATTTTGGTGTAGTTATATTAAACATACTGCATTCTAACACGAAGTAAATTACAAAAAAAGGGCAGAGAAATAAATCATGTCAAATTGTCGGAGAATGACGACTCTTGCCACAATCAGGAGAAACCGTTGCAGAGGTGCCAAATTTTCTTTTCACGGCTTTGCATTTCCCCTGCATGTTTTGAAGAGTTATTAACTCAAATTCATTTACAAAATCATATAGGCTAATATTTAAGATTCAATTTCAAAGTGGCAAGTATTATTGGATAAATATATATCATACGCATATCATTAACATCCCAATAAATATTATAGTAATAAGAATTATACGAGTATTGATATCAGTATGAAAAATAAAATTATCTCATAATACAGTAATCACGGTGTAAACTCTTGACTTTGTAAATATACGCACAGAGAATCGCGTATCCAAGGTAGAAACTCACTACACTATACCCCCACCCCTCGAAATGCTGTGCCAAAAATATCATATAATGGAAAATCGCTTTACTTTTCAAAAGTTTAATATATTTGTTTATTGGAGCTTATATTCTATAATCAGTTTTGTCGACATTGTAAAATGTACATATTTACCAGAAGAATAATAAATTTTATTTTTTGAAAAATCGGATCGAAAAGTTAACCGTAATTTTACTGATAAAATGTGACGTAAATGGTTGACACGTGTTAAATGCACGTTTTATTAGAAAAAAAGTGTACTATAATACTTACACTAATGATGTATGTTATTTTATATTACTTACAAAAATCACAAAGCATACGTACATTAAAATAAATTATTAAACTCTTTCCTTATAAAGATTACATTGAGGGTATTTATTATGGTTTGAACAACCACAATATGTAAGAGAATATGCTAATTTTCATTTCGTTAACATCAAACAGTATTATCAAAAAATGAAAACCAAATTGGTGACAATTGTTATTTTTAGAGACAGTCTTAGAATCTCATCAAAACATTGACAAATAAATTATATAGTAGAAAAATCAGATATTTTAATAACATAACGGTAGTTTACTGAACATTCAGTTCACTCAAGTAGATCGAGTAAAGCTGTCAAATGGAACTCATCCAATATATTTCCATGAGCTGCACATTCTACGTCAAAAAGAACTAACCACATTTGACTCTCGAGTCGCTATTGTGGTCATCCTTGATATATTGCACGATGTTGAAAACTAATTTCTTTTTAATTCATGTTTGTGTTGCTGTAACAATAAAAAGAAGTGAAACAAATGAAAATATAAAGTTAACTATAAAATATTCATACTTTACTTTGAATTTTCTAATAACATTTCCAGAATATACATGCCATTGACATTACTAAATGCGAGAACAATTGATGAAGGTTAAAGAATTATTTAACAAAACATCAAAAAATTGAAATCGCACATCAATTTGAGAAAAATTACAGAATTCTCGTAATGCACCTTTGAAATTCATAATGAAACATTTAATTTTCATAGATGTCAAGACACAATAATGCCAAACGATAATTATTTTCATTTCAATTGCGAAACCAATTTGGTTGAATAATTATACTATTCCATCAGGCTAACGACCATGGCGATCTTCTATCATTCGTCGCCAGGAAAATTTTATCTGATACGAAATCTGGTTATTTTGTAATTCCAAATTAGCATTCCCTTAAGCTTTTAAACTTTTGTTTGTATTTTCGGAAAAGTAAAATGTTCTGAATATTATTGGTTACATATATTATTTTTCACCTGTGTTGCACCAAGTTTTATTCACGTAATATTCATAAGACTTTGAAGGAATACATTTTCTAATATTATTACTGTGCACCTCAGTTGTCTGCTTTTACATGTAGTGCAAGGGATTGCCATTCAAAATAGAAAGCTTTCAGTGTTTTGCATGCAGTCATCTTCCATCTCTTTTGTATTAAAATTTTACGAACTTACAACTTCAAGTTCTGGTCAGATGAAAGTGTGTAAAGCTGAAATTTGTATGTGTAATTAGTTTAAGAATATAGTTGCTTTGTCAAAATTTAGTTATCAGTTTGGAAAAATAACGTAACTATTTTTTATTTCTAGGTCACGGTTACAAACTGGTTACAGTGTTTTGGCAACACTTCGCGGATTGTATCAACAGCATGGGGACAGTTTTATGGATTGTTGACGAGCAGAACCGAGCTTAAGGGACTGCCCCCAGTCCTCGCACCAAATATAAATGAATCGTATAATAATTATCATGCCGTTTTATTACGACGACATAGGAAATCTCTGGTTTAGACTATGGCACTAGACTCCTTGATTTCAAATTTTAATTATCAATTTGGGTTTAAAATGATTTAAAACTATTTTAGTATGGTCTCACACTCGTTTAATTCTGTTAGTGCAAAAACTCTTCGCAATAATTGGTGTAAGTTACTCAATACTATACCAAACCAAGCATCTTGACTTGTCCAGGTTTTCCAAATTCTTTTAAATTACTTTCCGGACCATATTATAACAGTAATAAATAAATATTCAAATTTACATACTATTCAAATGAACTAAGTGCATTCAACAATGCTGAAAATGGATGAACAAAAATTAAAATGTAGGGACATTTTTATGCAAAAATATTTCCAATCAAGAAACATTAAATGTGTTTTCGGATCTCCCAGCCTGATAAAATTGAATGAGAATTTTCTGACTTTTCCAGATTTGTAAATATTATTTTACAAAATTCAATAACTTTCCTCAGACACGTGTGTCGATTTCCCTGGCATCCAGGTTTTCCTGTCACTAAAACGTCGAAAATAGATAAATGAATATTTGTTAAAAATATAAATCAAATTCTGATGTTTCATGCTTGAGCTTGTACTGCCAACAGTGCACACTTTAGAATTACTGTAAATAATGCGCACGAATATATTTTTGGTAACTTTCTCTTAACAAGTGCAAGGCAAAACATGACCGTGCTCAACAACCTGCGACTAACTGTGTGGTGGACAGTTTGCTGACAAGTTCAGACCTGCAAACATTTGTCTCTCATGTCGGGGACCTGTTCGCCGCTCCTTTCCACCACCGGTGGGATACAAGAATACCTGTTCCGAACACCTAATTTGTACACGAATTGTTCGCCAACAGTAAATTGTTCGACACTATTGGCGAACTAGTCATGAACATTTCAAAGTACAAGTTAGGAGCAATGTTCTGAGCAGATGTAGACAGGTTTTGCGTGTATTTACTTCTGAGCACGCTTGCGTTCACGAAACGAAAATGAGGTGGAAAGAAAGTAACAAATTCACTGAACATGAATAATTATGAAATTAAGGTGAGGAAGGACAGTTTCACATAAGGTTCATAATTTATTTTCAATACTGACAAAATGTTCCAAAATTTAAAAACAGCCTATTAAGGAATTGTATCTGAAGTTGCATAAGTTTTGGCGCGGCCATATTCGATTTCATTTGGGATAATTTAAATGCTCAATTATTAGAGAGTGGCATTAAACGAATGCCACTTCATTAAAAATGAAGCATAAGACAGAAAACAAACATACTTTATAATATGGTTTAGCCTTTTACTAATACAAACAACGTTTTTGTATTTTCGGTGGGAGTTCTTTCTTCTTTGACTTCTCTTCGTTTTGTGTATATTATCCACAAAAAAAACTACTTTAGAATTTTTTCTAAGTCAATGTATAATACCTTTGTTATAGATCAATACAATTTAAGAATGTTTCAAAAATAGTTGTCTAAATAACTTGTGTGCTCACTTACCGCTCTGTGTTGCATACTCAGGTCCACCTTCTTCCTAGACGAGTTCTTAACCACTTAAAAGATTTTATGAAACACCTGCAATTACAAAAAGCAAAGATTAATTACATG
Organism: Lepisma saccharinum; assembly: GCF_977018435.1. Taxonomy (NCBI): domain Eukaryota; kingdom Metazoa; phylum Arthropoda; class Insecta; order Zygentoma; family Lepismatidae; genus Lepisma; species Lepisma saccharinum. Next base: position 32,023,950 of record NC_139251.1, on the reverse strand, counting down.
AAATAAGTCACATTGTCAAAATATGACCACTATAATACCGTATTTCACCGCCAGATTTTATGTCTAATTTTTCTACAAAAAAGTAGAGTGGGACCATTATATGAAGCTTTCTTTTAAATGTGCTGGTATTAACGATACTTAAATATAATTTATTACTTAACTGTCTTTGATGCAAGATTAATATACATGGAATACTCGTGAAGTTAAAATTTAATATAGTCCAAACCGACGGACATAATTTCTTCGTGACAATTTAGCTAACATTTTTCCGGTTTGAAAAAGAAGTTAACACATTAGTTGTTAATGATTTGTGCATTTTAGTCGAAATATTACATTTGAGAATATTTACTAGTGTCCGAAGATCCTGCGCCGCTATCATTGGTTTGTTATCTGACGAGTTATCTGACGCGCCGATGCGACGATGAAATACGGTAGCTTCCAGTTTTAGAAAAACCCAAATAAAAATTATGTATGCACATCGACTGAAAATATGTTTCATACAAGCTCTTGCCATAATTAAACAAACTGAGTTCCTTCTTGTTACAATAAATGTAAATTAAACTACAACTCGAAATTATAAAAGGAGAATATCACCAAAATCGAATTAGGTATAATAATAAAACTATAGTATCAGACAGTCTGTCAGAGAGAAGTTATTTGGTACTTTGCACTTGTATATTTTGAGTAGATCTTCTTTCACTTTTTGGGTAATCGTGACAATGAGGACAAAATGATAATTACATGAAATTAACAAAGGAACATTCACAAAGAAATATATACCCAGGCCAGAATTCGAATCAGGGATTTTTAGGTAGCGAGATCGTGAGACAAACTCCAGACAAACTCTAATCATCTAAAAGCGGCAGTAAATTAATATAGCACCAAGAGTAAAAAAAAAAATACTGAAACAATTTACGTACGGATGAAACAGTAATCACAACAGCATACTACATTGATGTTTAGACTATTATTAGGAGCTGGAGGTACATATTACTTTACCGGGCCTCCCCGTCGTCGCCTTGTAATCAAGTGGTCCTGGGTTCGATACCCGGTGGAGGCACATAGTGGTTTGGATCCTACTTTAAACTGTAGGTCCAGTCCCGCTTAGCCTTACTGTGCATAAGGTGAACTTAAAACACCAAATCAACCAACCAACCAACCATATTACTTTACTATACATACAGCGTCAAGGAGTAACAAAAAGCAACGCTGGAAGAATGGAGGTATAGCTACATTAACTATGTAATTCCAGATGAAAGAGAAGAAAATTTGCATAAATAAATGAGGAATAAATAAAAGATAAATCCAGATTGAATGTTTCAACAGCGAAAAAGGAACATGCGCCCTACAAGAAGTACTATGACATTCCAAACGATACTTTTTGGTCTTTCAATTACATTTTTACTTGCAACATGAATAATAATTCATTGCCTATTAACTTCCAACTTAGACCCTACCGAATTTCAACAGCACTTTAAAAATTATAAAATATGTAAAAATATACCGGTTCCCCTTGTTGAATTTTAGTATCTTATTCGTATATTCTATTAACGTATTTGCTGTCGTGTTCGTAGACATAAGTCACCAATGAATCTTAGAAGTGTATTGTATACATGTTGTTCCTTATTCATATCAAATGTTGCTCTGAGATACTGTTATTGTGTTTAAGTGTATGTGGAAGGGGGCGGTGAATGACACTTAACACTATGTACTACACTAATCACTTGTACTTCGCTCTCCACACTAGCAAGGACTTGGCTTATCGCTGTATTATAAATATACCCATTAATTTCTTCGGTAAATTTATTGTATCTCCTTGCTTGCGTGTAGCAATGCAAACGAAAGCGGATGACGATATTTCACAGCTATTTTCTGTCGTTAACATATTACCGCGTAGCCTTACTGCACGCAAAAAAGGTGCGTGAGACGGTGTCTAATTTTAACTTTACGCCAAGTAAAATAACATTCAATTGCAGCACACGCACTTTTTTCAGGACATGACTCACATGGACTCTTGTTGCTGGACAGACGACGAAGAAAACGGTGGAAAATAAAAACATTACTGAAAAATATAAGGAAACAAAAATCACTTCTATATAAAAAACGAAGGTCAGATGTAATAAACATCTATTGAAAGAATGGCTCATGTGGTCATGGCACTAAAGAGTAGGATCACTTTGGACAACGATTTTTCAATCATGGACGAGAGTAGTGGAAAGTAAATATTAATATGTTACCATACTAATACACGTGGTCTATTTACATTGTACTCTCACCACTCGAAATGTTATAACATAAATGTTTCAAACTTCATCGAAAAAAATTACATGTGATTGTACTTGATCCACTACTTTACATATTGAAAGTATAATAATAATAATAATAATAATAATAATAATAATGAATTACTTGTTATCATTTAGTCAATTAATGTACACCATAATCGATGTACGTACAATAAAATCAATGCAGTGCATAGGTACAGTGGGATCCATGAGTATTACCGTGCAAATTGTCCATAACTATTTTCATTAATTTTTCTCTTACATCCTATGTGTTTTTAAGCGATGGAACTTATGTATGCTGGTGCAGAAGTTGTCAACAGCTTGTTTTGATTTCTATTTTAATTCTTGAAGCTCTTATTGGATCAAATGAAGTGCACGAACATGCTGATGGACAATTTGCACGGTAATACTCATGGATCCCACTGTACTTCTACACCGTCATCTGTATAAAATATTTGTACGGAACAGAATATAAACCAATGTTCGATGACTTCACAATTGTCTATCAAGAAGGGTATTAACGAAATAGAGTAAAGTGGGATCCATGAGTATTACCGTGTAAATTGTCCATCACCATGTTCGTACATTTGATTTGACCCAATAAGAGCTTCAAGAATTAAAAGAAAACTCAAAACAAGCTGTTGACAACTTCGTCTCCAGCATACATAAAAATCCATTGCTTAAAAACACACAGGATGTAAAAGAAAACTTAATGAAAATAGTCATGGACAATTTGCACGGTAATACTCATGGATCCCACTGTACAATATTTTAGCAACTATGCTCACCACATTTTGTTACAAAGATTCCATCCAGGAAAGTGTTCAAACATCAATTCATCCAGCCAAGTGAATAAATTTGCTATCATGTGTATTTTGTCATATTTTGCTCAAGGATTCTATATGCACGCATATTATATGTGTATAAGTAACGAATCAAACATTAATATTTCATAGTAATCATAATATAGAATCGGCAATTCGAAAATCAAAACATTAAGTCTATGTAGTATCTAGAAATTCTTACAATATGTCTGATAGACAAAAGTTTAAGTTTTAAATTCACAACTGCATAAAATACATTTTAACTATTCTTTGCTTGCATTTATATAAACAAATACTAAACAAAGTTATATGATATATTAACGATAATGACGGAAGTTTAATGTGAACCTATGCTTGAAGAGTGTGCTTCATTATTATAAAGAGCTCCTTCCCCCAGCTCCTCTTCCTTGTTTGTGAACAAAATTACTGCACCAGTAATTGACGTTTCTTGTCCGTCTGCCAGTCTGACTGCCTCAGGCCATGATCACTTGAAATAAATTCAAATGGGACCGGTTTTGGAAATTTAGGACACATTTCTCGATGTCGTCGAAAAAATGCGGTTAAGGACTTTAGAAAAGGGGGAAAAGGTTTGGAACCAGCTTGATTCTGGGAAAGGAAACATTTATAAAAAGGGAGAGAGGGAAATAAAATAAAAAGACGATCTGAAACTAAACAACCGTTGAACCCAGGCTTCTGTAAATTGGTTCAATTGTCACCCCTCTACAGGTTATATTGTGGGAGGTCCGCTGCCTGAAATCTTAATAATGACTGCTTCTAGCAACAGAATTAAAGACAAAGATTATATATTTTTTTAAAGGGAGAACGCAAAGAAAGGTCTCAACTCTCATATACGTATATACATACATATACGTGTATGTGTGTGTGTGTGTGTGTGTGTGTGTGTGTGTGTGTGTGTGTGTGTGTGTGTGTGTGTCTGTGTGTGATATAGCCAAAGTACTAGATCCAAGGTATGGATATTTTCCGTTACTTATTCTTCTAATCACTATCCATTACCATAGTTACGATTAACACAAAAATGTAAGAGAAACATTAAATAACTAACGATAACTAACTAACGATTAACACAAAAATGTCACGGAAACATGAAATAACTAACGATTAACACAATATGTAAGATAATCATAAAATAACTAACGATAACTAACTAACTAACGATTAACATAATAATGTAAGAGAAACATTAAATTACTAGCGATTAACACAAAAATGTAAGAGAATCATTAAATAACTAACGATAACTAACTAACGATTAACACAAAAATGTAAGAGAAACATTAAATAACTAACGATTAACACAAAAATGTAAGAGAATCATTAAATAACTAACGATAACTAACTAACGATTAACACAAAATGTAACAGAAACATTAAATAAATAACGATTAACACAAAAATGTAAGAGAATCATTAAATAACTAACGATAACTAACTAACTAACGATTAACATAAAAATGTAAGAGAAACATTAAATTACTACCGATTAACACAAAAATGTAAGAGAATCATTAAACAACTAACGATAACTAACTAACGATTAACATAAAATGTAAGAGAAACATTAAATAACTAGCGATTAACACAAAAAATGTAAGAGGATCATTAAATAACTAACTAACGATTAACACAAAATGAAAGAGAAACATTAAATAACTAACGATTCAACACAGTACGAACATAAATAATTATTCACTGAAGGATTCTAGCATGGCGCATAAAAATACAGTAAAACCTCGTTAATCCGGACTAATGGGGGGATAAGTTGACTGGTTTAACGAAAGTCCGGATTAACTGAAATAACCTAAAAGAACAGTAGAAAGTGCATTAAAACTCCGTTTATAGAAACAAAACTCGTTTATTATGGTGTATTTAAATGGCATAGGCCTAAGTATGTACTATACAGTACAGGAAAATGTAAAGCAATACTGTGCATACAATACAGTACGTACATACGCGTTGATTGTTGACTTCTAGCCACATTTAAAACCTTGCATTCTGCTTTTCCTTTTTCTCCTTTTGTCTGTCCGGATTAAGTGAAGTCTGGCTTATCGGGGTCCGGATTAAAGAGGTTTTACTGTAATTGTTTTTACTACTTATAAACATAGCCTACTATAATTCTCACTACATATTACCATAATTATTATTGTATTGTCTTCACTACAAAATCTTGAACTTTTTACATGCGTGAGTATGTACTATTTGAATCATTTCATATTATTGAACAATAGGAAAATTTTCATTATATCTCTTTCGCTAATTAATGTTATACATTGCAAGTATAATTGGGACTTTGAATATATATGAATACTCTATGAAATTCAAGAGATTGCCTGGATTCGATTCGAAGCTTAGCAGCACACAGCAATTTGTATTCCTCTCAATGTTAAACATTGAAGCGTGATGTATCGGAAAGTTTATCGAAGTGCTACGCTGACCAAAAGGATTCGATTCAAAGGTTTCAAATTAAAGGAACACATTTAATATCTGTACTGTTTTAATTTTATTCCTTACTGTGTTGTACAAAAAGAGCAGTTTTGGTATCTGACATTTTGTTATGGACCTGATTAAGACGACTGAGTTGTTAACTTTGGCGCCTGTGTGTATATATTGTTCCAAACCCAGCTACACAGAGAATAAAGTTTCTTCGGAATAATAAAAATAATAGTTCTTCTACCAAATATTTGTTTAAATAGCCGGAAGAAAAATGATTGCTCACCAAATTCTTTTAGTGACCGTGCGCGTTTGTTTGGAGTTACCAGGTATTTTAGTCGAAATAATCGAATTTATTAAAGGTTTACAGTTTTTTTTGGTTTACTCTTACCCAAATTTTGGATATTTTTGGAAATATTGCAATTTTGGACAATTCAGCCCATGGCTGAACCTCCTAACAATTTCCAACATACAACGATTTTGACTCTTATTACAAGCAGACAAAAATACGATCGGGAAGGGCGGGCGAATACCGTAGTAATTTTTTGTTCGCACTTTCATGCACGGATGCGTATTATGACCATTTCCCCAGCAGAGAAGATCGAACAGAAAAAGGGAAAATGGACAGAAACGGAAATACTCTAATGATCGAGATGGAGACAAGGCGATCGAGAATCAAGTGGGAATGGAGAGAGGCAATAAATAATAATAGTAAAAAGGAAGGGTGTTGTAAAAAATGGACAAAAGGCGGCCGAGTGCGACAGCGGAGTGCACTAGATGATCCATATTCTTTTGAAAGTCCTTCCGGCGACGTCCCGCTGTGAAACAAATAGCGTCGGCCGAACAATGACTGGCCAAGTGGACGATTTAGCATGGGAAGACTGGAGCCATGAGACTGACCAAGGAGGGGTAGAGGGTCCAGAGATTGGGATACCCATCCGTTCCGTACCAAAGAAATAGGAGAAATATTACTGAGTTCATTAATTTTTGTAGAAGTCAAACGGGTGTTTGGTTTTTCTTTGCTGGTTACTCTACGTAAAAAAAAAAATTGCGTGATAAATCCACCAAAAAAAAGTTGAAATTTCTTGATTGAAACAGAACTTAGCCTTTGCGGTTGAAGAAAGCAACTGACTTGCATTTTCTTTAAAGAAAGAGAAGATGAACAATCTCCAAAAGTAGTATTAGAATAAGTATAGTTAAAAGCACTAGACAGTGGACACTGTCAAATTAATATTGTATGCTGTGGAACCAATCTCACTAACATTCAGAGATTTATTTTTAAAAAGTAACTGACTTGAAGTTTCTTGGTTGAAAAGTAACGGACTTGTAATTCTTTTAAAAAAGGTAACTGACTTGCAGTTTCTTGGTTGAGAAAGTAACTGACTTGCACTTTCTTGGTTGAAAAAGCAACTGACTTGCAGTTTCTTGGTTGAAAAAGAAACTGACTTGAAGTTTCTTGGTTGAAAAGTAACTGACTTGCAGTTGATTGGTTGAAAAAGCAACTAGCTTGAAGTTTCTTGGTTGAGGAAAATGACTAACGACTTACAGTTTCTTGGTTGAAAATGTATTTGAGTTGCTGTTTCTTGGTTGAAATAAGTAATGAAATTGTAATTTCGTATTTGAAGAGTAAAGGATTTGCAGTTCCTTCTAAGTTTATCCTCTGCATCGATTGATGCTATCTTTTGAAATCTGAGTCTCTCCTGGAATGAACATATTTCCCTAGTGTACTATGGATTTGAGGGAAAAAATACATATCAGTTGCAACTGTGAATTCCACTGTATTGATACATAAATAAGTCAAAAGAAAATCCCGTTTTCGAGGGATCGAAGAGTCGAAACGAGATATCAACAATAATGAACATTTCTAAGATTTTGTGCTAGTCGAAGATGGGCTTTGTACACTTCGCAACATCTTATTTGACCGTCCTGAAAAATTTCAAAGTCCGGAATTCGTAAATTTGGCAGCATATCGCTTCAGAGCCAACTAAGAGTAGCCAACTTTGCAACATTTCTTCTTCCTGAATGAAAACGCTCGTGATTTTTTTTTTCATTCTTTCACATTCCATAAAGTAAATATACCCTAAAGCAGTAATAAAATATATGAGTAGACAAAAAAATGTTAAGTAGAAATATGAATGTTGAAAATATTTCAAGATTCTTAGTTCTGAATTTGAAAATAGGAAAATGTATGTGCATTGTGAAACACTGAACAGGTTCTCATCCACCTGGAAAGAATTGCGGTCATATTTGAATGCAAGAAGGCAAATTTATGATGATTTTATGCGAAATGTTTAGTAAAGATACATTGCACAACACCAAACGATTCTGCAAAGTGTGTCTTTTCCTTGGTTCTTGGCGAAAAATGGTTCGAAACTCCGGCACAATGTTGCTTCAACTGAGATTAACGTGTTTTACTGAGCTTTCTGTTAGCAATCTCCTGGAGTAGTTGGTCAGATGACAGCATTTTCGTTTTTTTACTGTTTTCGTCAAGATCGAAACATCGTAGGTTCAAATCCCACCCTTTCCTTATTATTTTTTCCTTTTTATTTACCGAGTACGAAGTGTTCTAATAACGTAATATAAGATTATATGATATTACTGTAAATACTTATGCGATGCATACTCAGTGCCGGCAATTGGGTTTCAAAACTGATGGGGTAAGGTACCAAAACTAGGGGTCTGGGGGGGGGGGGGGCAAGGACAGTTTACTTTCCCTTGGGAGATAAGGTTTAGCATAATGCGGGGTCAACTGCCCCTCCACACTCCATAATCGTCGGCACTGCGCATGCCTCAATTAATGCTTCTACTAATGTTTTTAATCTTTCAGTGATTGGCAGGATTTTAGAAAATACTTTTCCTTTCATTCAGCTGTTATACGTTAACACATATTAAGAATTTACATGTCAACTTTCTGCATCCGGAAATGCTGGACATAAATTGCATAAATATCATCGGAAATATGCAAGAAACGTAGATAAGCATTCTCGTCCAAAGCCGTTTACTTCCCGAAAAAGATTTCACAAAGAAGTAGGTTTGAACCCATGACCTTCCTTTCCATAAGCAAACTCTCCCCCTACACCACACGGTTCACGTTATTTTATGCACTCGGTTCGGATTCCACTTTAAACTGTAGGTCCAGTCCCGATTAGCCTTACTATGCATAAAGTTGACTTAAAACACCAAATCAACCAATTCATCTCCTTTCAGAGTGGGCCTTCTATGATACTGTAGTCGACCAGCATCCGAAAATACAGTTCTTCTTCGCGTATACCAGAGTGTAATTGTATTTAATATTGTGATTAATTTTACTTTAAAACTACAGATTAAATCGATAATAGCGTCCAGAAAAAGAACCTCAAAGTAGATATTCACACAAAGTATTTTAATCCGTTGCCAAACATTTCAGTTAAGAATAATATTATGCTTTTCCATTGACCGTATTTTCGATTCATGGTGAATTTGCTAAAAGAACCATGTCAAGAAATCTAAATATGTAAGTTTTACTAGTAAATGCATTTAAAATGAATGAAACAAAAGGGGAGGAGAAAAATAAACCTCAAAAATAAGTAAAAATGCAACAAAAACTGTTAAAAATACTGACAAATAAACTAAAAGCCAAAAAAGGTCGAAAAATGCAAAAAAAAAAAATGTAAAATAGAAAGTGTTTTCCAGCTCTAACAGAAGGGAAACGGACATGATATCAGGTTTAGCATTGTTTTTAAGCGTCAGAAAAAAAAGTTGATTTTTCATCAACTTCCAGACCCTAATTAGTAATTATGACCATTGAAAAAGTTGGAGGTAGCTTTCTTAAAATTTTTTGCTGAGGGATCGTTTCGTCCCATATCTCCACTTCATAATAAAGAAAAACATCAAGTTCATATTTCGAAAATGACTTGGAGTTTTCCACCACGAAAATATGTTTTTCATAGTTTGAAGTTCGTTAGTATTATTTTTTAACGTTTCCATTGTTTTAATTTCACACATATTTTATATTTCATACGTTCCTCTCTCTTTTCATACAGTCTTTGGAAAAAAGCTGAAGTTTCTTGTCAAACGGGGTCTGGTTCAAATGACTCCTTTTTGCTCTCCTGTTCCTTCTTTAAACAAACAACAAAATACTTCGTAACTAAACGATTGCTTGTTCAAAACATGGAATTTTTACACAATTTACAAAATATGACAAAATGCCAATAGACATGTTCATCATTTTTCCCTTTCAGCGTTTCTCGATTTTATCTGAATTCGTTTCCTCATGACAATTGCCATGAGGAAATTATAGATATGACATTATGTGTGAATTGGTTTCTTCAAACTGGTAGCAAATTTTAACATGAGCTACCTGGAGAAGAGGTAGCGTGCTTGATTCTTACGAGGAAGGTCGTAGGTTCGATTCTCCACCTAGGCAGGATTTTTTTCAGGAGTATATCGTTGGGTGTAAAGTTTATCCACTGTGCTAAGAAGTTAACATTGGTCTCTGTATTTCACGAGGTGAAAGGAAATAGTAAGAGAAAGTTGTTTCGATGATAGGAGGAAGTCACATGCCACGTGGAATGCGCAGAATTAAGTTACGTAGAGCTAAGTCTGTAATGGTGGTATCGAATATTGCAAAGTTAGTGGGGAAATTTTGTTATATCTGATACTCGTACTTTCTGTTCAAAGAAGGTAAGCATTTTAGATACAAAGCAGTGAGGAATTAACGATCATTATGAGGTTTTGAATTTTTGTTTGTCACTCACTATATAAATACTTATTATTAGTTTCTTATCTAATCGGCCTTGGTCGCCAAAACAATTTATTTATGTTAATAAGCGATTTACTATTAGTTTTAGATGCATGGTAAGATGGTGGTGAGGGAATTGACAACAGTCATTACGAAGGAACGGACATAAAATTACCAATTTTAGCAATTTGAACTCATTAAACGCTCTCCTTCGTTACAGTACTGCACTACATCATCACTACTTAACATAACTGTATATCTTTTTTTAGTATATCGAAATCAAATAATCAATATTTTAGGTGTCAGTGAAGAACAAACAATACATAATTTAAATAACATTACATTTTGCATCCTGAATACATATATGTCATTTGTGAATTAATCATGATGTGTGTGTTAACACAACATATGAACAATAACTAAAAAGAAAAGTTTTAACTATAAATCCTGGAAATCTCCAACTTCTAAGGGGAAATATGCGCAGAAGGGACGTCCCTCAAGTGTGCATCGGATTCATTTTTTAAATATTCTAATATCAACGGTATCTGTTCAGCAAACAAAAAAAAAAGAAAAAAGAAAGAGGGGAGGGTGGGATTTGAACCCGCGACCTTTCACGCTTGATGAAAAATAAGGATAGCAGCGCCTAACCAACTGCTCTATGTTAACTTAATGACGTTATACCCTTAAAACATGTTGACGTTTATGAAGACTCCCACCTTCCTGTGTTTCAAGCACATTTTCTCGACAAGTCGTGTAAAATATATGTTTTTTAGAACTGTTCGATATTATGCAAGGTATTGTAAATAAAATGTCGCATAAACTCCTAACACATTTGCTTCTTTCTGCACAAACTTGATGGCAATTTCCTCCAGGTGGAGAAAAACTCTATTCAGTGTTTCAAACCCCCGAAATTTCAAGTCGAGCAAGCAGAACCGGAAATATCATTTAAGGTTCTTTTTCCAATTTATTATTTCTGTTTGATTATGTATTATAATAGCGGTTTATAGTTTCTAAGTTCATGGAAAGTGTTAAATTGAAAACCTATCACCGCAGCGTTTATCGTCTAGTGGAAGGACCTACTCAATGTTGGCTACTCTCACCTGGAGCTGAAGTGCAATGTTGCTAAGTTTACGATTTTGGGACTTAGAATTCTTTCGGGGCGGTCAAATAAGATGTTGCGAAGTGTACCATTTCAAGAGTTATACTAGAGCTGGTGCTTGAGGTTGTCTCGAAGTTCAATACTGATATTTTAAAATTCTGTAGTATTATATGTCGTTTACAGTGTTCAGGATAATTTGGATTGTTAGTATAGTAGGAAATAGGTTTGTGGTCTCACGAAAGTATTATAAAATCTAGGCAATGGCGAATAGGAGAAATTCCAAACAGAATTTTTTAGAATTTACCTTCGAATTAGAAGGGCCTGAATAGAAATGCAACTCACCTAGGCGTGGATACATCCTGGTCCAGAAACTCTGAAATATGAACGAAAACGCTGGTAACTCTGTCGCCGCACGCAAGGCGCGACGATGATGAAAGCTTCGCGACAAAACAGAGAGACAAGAAACTTAATCTCCATCAGAGTGGAATGTGTGTCAGGGTTCCTTTTGTCTCACGGCACGAAAGCAATTAAGGTGTTCGTGTCTTTCAGTGTCATCCTGCATCTCTTTCCCATCACTGACTCAGTACCAGTCTTCGGAAAATCGCAGTTTTATAAGAGTTACGGTTAAGTGTTGATATCTATGGAGTGTGGACTTGTAAGCAATAAAATCTTGTAAAATAGGAACGGATATTTGAGATTTGAACAGATAGGTTAAACAAGACTGCATCTAGAGTTTAAAGAGGGATCCTAACCCTTCACTGATTTGCAGTTACTCGGTGGAAATTGTAACTGATTGCAGTTACCTGGTTGAAAGGGTGAATTGCAGTTACTTGGTTGAAATGGTAACTGAATTGCATTTACCTGGTTGATATGATAAGTGAGTTGCACATTGGTTTCGTCAAAACTGAATAAAAATTAATCACTTTTGATTAAATGGAATAGTTAAAAGTAACAACCAGCATTTGGTTACCGAGTTATTTCATGACCATTGTCTGTATTCTTCCGCTATCATTACTACCATGCGGTTCCTTCCTAGGATAAGATTTCCCATTTACTTAAACGTAAGTTGTATGCAAAGGTGGTAGTTTAAAAGCTCAGAACAGTTTACACGCTTTGCCTGTATACTGTATGTTTCATGTGCCATGCTATAATCAGAAGAGCTAAACCGGTTTATTAAATTGTGAGAATGCCAGAGAAGTTTGTTTGCGAAACAAATATTCGAGCCTGAGTAAACAAAACATGAAGATATTGATTTATTTTACCTTTCACAGTCATTTTAAACAGTGAATTTGTCTACTTGAAATGGTAACTCAGTTTCTGTTAACGGTTGAAATGGTAACTGAGTTATAATTGTTTCGTTGAAATGGTAACTTGAGTTGCAATTATGTGGTTGAAATGGTAACTGGGTTTCAGTTAACAGTCGAAATGGTAACTGAGTTGAAATTATTTGGTCGAAATGGTAACTGATTTTCAGTTATTTTGTTCAGAAAGTAAAATGAAATACAATATGGAAAGTTCCCCATTTGACTCAGATGTAATCTATTGTAATAGGAAATGCAAGATACGAGGAACACACGAAAAATAAAGATGGCTTTCGAGACCAGTATCCACTCTTGTTGGTTTTAAGTAGCCTGGAAATTGCCCTCGCAATGTTGAATCGGCATCGAAATTTTCGAGCCCCCACCGGGGATCGAATCTGGGACCCTTCGCACCAAAGGTTAGAATGCTAATCATTCAACTGCGTCGTAATTCTCTTAGTAACGATAATGAGGTTAATTAACACACACATCTTACTATTTTCAGTCACTAGAAATTTCCACAACCACATGCACAATCATTACTACTAGTTTACGTAGAAATGAAAAACTGGCAGTTTGTAAAAATAAGCATAGTAAAACATAGAAACTAGTTTACATCCAACATATTCCAATGAATACATTTGCAAACTTGTTTACAAAATTAAACCCCCAACGTCGAGTTTTAGTGGCTTTTTCGAATCGTAGCCCCTAAAAAAATAGTCCGGAAAGCTATAAATTCAAGACAAGCTAGTATCCGTGGGCGTATTAGAAGCACAGAGGGAAGGGAATCAGAAAAAATATTTTCGTGCTTCCATTTTTCCCCAGAAAGAGGTTTTTCGGGAGCGAAGGGAAGGGAGAATCCCCCATAGAGCCGGATGTTGCATTAGCGGTTGGCAGCGGAGGAATGTTTTTCCTACCAGCTACACTTCCCAAACAAAGTAAGAGTGCTCGTCGCTCGTATTGTTCCGCGCTCCCATGATTCATCGCGAGTACATGGTCCGGACAAAGTATCGGAAACCATCCGCTGAGTGGAGATGTAACGTCGCAGAAAGCCCGGAGAGAGAGAGAGAGAGAGGGAGAGAGGAAGATATAAGTCTTGTTCTTCTTTTGTCAACGCTATTTTCTTCCGCGAGAAGAAAGTTACGACGGGCTCTCTCGGCTTTTGCTGGTTGTCGCGGCGCAGAAGTCATTTTTTTCGCAGTCTTCTGCTGAAAGTGCAACTTTGAACGTCTTTTGGAATGGGCAAAGTTCAGACTTTCGATGCTCTATACCAACCTCATGGTTCTCAACCTTTTTCTAGAGAAATAGCCTTCACCTTAAAATTTCCTGTCTTCAGGTACAGTCATTGAAGACTGGTGGGAGGAAAGATCTTAATCTATAAATTCACCCCCACACATATTTACAAATTATACAATATACATAATTATAATGTTATTAAATGAAGGAATAAATTACTAAATGATTAAAAATACATTATTGTTATTAAATACTAAAGAAATTAATTTTGATACTTTTATACGTAACAGATATTTATGAAGTAACAAACTAATTCCTTCACTAACTGGTTAAATAAACACGCTTCCATAAGTTAAGCACGCGATGGTAAAATCAAGAAAAAATGTAAAAGTAAAGCTTTGATTAACACAAAATTGCACATGAAGGTAACAAATGTGTTTATGCATTAAAGAAAATAAGAATTGTGTACAAAGATGAAAAAAAATATACATTTCGTAAGTTTATGATGACGTCACATTTGGATCATTAACATAATGATGTTTAAAGGCAAACAAACCAAACAAAACTTACAGTAATATGGTATGTGACCAAAACAAAATTTACATTAAAATGGTATGTGACCACCCCGGACCTTCACACAAACTTTACAACGATTTTCCATGCTTTCAATGAGGTGATCAACCATCGCAGATGCGAGCAATGGCCATTCCTCCATTAGGGCAGTTTCCAACACTCTGAGACTGGCTCGAGGAAGTAAATGTGCAGAGACAGCACGCCCGAGGCCATCCCAAAGGTTTTCAATGGGATTAAGGTCGGGGGAATACACCGGACACTCCATACGAGAAATGCCCTCAATTTCCAGGTACTCGTCAATGATGTTGGCTCGATGGGGACGGGCATTATCGTCCATAAGGAGGAAATCAGGACCAACTGCTGCAGCGTAGAGTCTCACAATGGGGTCTAGGACTTCATGCCGATACCGCGCAGCCGTCGCAGAACCGCCTTTAAAAATGTGCAGCTCGGTGCGATATCCCATTGAAATTCAAGCCCACACCATGACGCTGCCACATCTGAATGCGTGATGTTCGATGATGTGCTTGGCCTGATTGCGTGTGCCTCGTTCTCTTCAGATCCTTACATGCTTATCATCTGATTGCAGGGCAAATCTGGACTCGTCCGTGAACAGGACGTTGCACCAATCTGAGACAGTCCAATTGACATGACGACACCACTTTAATCTTGCCCCTATGGCTTGAACGGCTAGTGCAACACTAACACGTGGTACTCGGGTACGGTACAATCGCTTCATGCTGAGCCTTCGGCGAACAGTACTGACAGATATTGGCAACCATGGATGTAACAGTTGTGGAGGTCGCTCGTCGATTACGCTTGGCTACTATTGCAATATACCGTTCATCAGAGGGAGCGGTAACCCTTGGACGACCGGGCACAGGTCTTCGGACAACTGTTTGACTTGTTTAAAATTGTTTCCATAATCGAGAAATTGCCGAATGATCAACGGCAAAGAAAATAGCGACATCTTTGATTGATTGTCCTGCTTCAATGCGTCCGACAGCACGCCAGCGCTCACTATCTGTCATTCGTCTTCTTTCAGCCATAGAAACACGAATATTATCAAAAATAATCCTACAAAAGTTATAAACACTTCGTATCAGCTTTTAAATGCACCTCAAACCCTTCAGAATGCTGGCGTCTTCAACGAAAGTGTGATGATTCTTGCACGAAATCCTCGCTTTTATGCTATTTCAAGAGCACAGATTAAGCACCTAGATACAGATGATTCACTCCCTACTTACAAAAACGAAGCTACACATAAGAACTGACATCTACATCCGCAGCGATTTTCAGCCACTCAAATTCCAATACGCTTTCGAAAATTTGCATTGCGTGCTTAACTTTTGGAAGGCAGTGTATGTCAATATATTACGAAATAGTTAGTGGTTTTATTAGTTTTTATTTAGTTTTTGCTTTGTATTAATATGAATGAATTAGAATTCATAGTTATTGTTGTCTTGCATTCTTGCTTTACTTTTACTTTGCGTATTTATGTAAATCTGGTAGTGATCTCTTCAGAGAGGAGAGAGAGAGAGCATTCAACACTCACAACCATACTACTTTGTGTGCGTTTTCGATATTATTCTTAGTAAAGTATATTTGAAGTCAAGAGTAATTGCTTATCTTTTGTTTCTTATAACAAAATCTCCCCCCCCCCCCGGAATTTTTTTGTTGGGGGGATTTTTGAGGCCAAGATTGTTGGGGAGGAATCCCCCTGTCCGCCCCAGGATTTCGCACCCTGGTTGTAACCATCCCATTGCAAGTCGATGAGATCGTCAGAGCTCAGAATTGTCCGTGGTTGCGTAACCAACCACTTCAGCAATGTTATTGCAGATTTATTATTGTCTCTGCAGTAGAAGTAACTACAAGAACAGAGAAGGAATTTCATTTAAAGACATAAAATATACACACAGTAAGACCCACACAGGCACATGCTGGCCGTAAGAACAAGGATACGCCCCTCAGATCCTGCCTCAAGTTGCATTATATAGACTTTCTTGTATAAACCAAAATATAGCGAATTATTACTATAATGTTAGAAATAAAATAAAATAATAGTTTCTGGTGTGAATTGTGAACGAAATTTGACGTTAATTTTAACTCGGTAATAAATAGAAAACATAAAATTTATTATTTTTGTTGTTTTGGATTTTTTAAATTTATGATTCCACACGACCAGTCTTGGGCGGATAGAATTACAGTGTAAACCGGACGGAATTATTGTTTTATTTCTTCTACTTGTATTTAATTTCCCTCTATGTGTTGTCTTTCTTTAGATTTTCACATTACTCTTGTGTCTTAAAATCTATTTCCCTTCCTTACCTCCTTCTTGTTACTTCTTTTTTGCTTCATTATCTCTTGTTTTCTCTTTCTCTCTCTCACTCTCTCCTTCTCTTGTTTTCTCCAGTTTCGTTTATTTTCTCTCTCTATGGTTTCTTTTGCTTCTATTTCTCTCCGTCTCTCGTTTTTACTTCAAGTTCTGTCTCTTTCTCGTTTCTTTGATATCTCTTTCCATTTCCACCCTCTAGATTTTCTCACATTTCTCTCTATCGATTCTTTTATACTCGCATTTATTTCTCTCACGTGAGATATTTACTTTTTCACTTCTCTCTTTCTCTTTCCAGCTTCTTCTTTACTTCTCCCTCTTTCATTCTCACATATTTTGATCATTTGCAACCACACTTGTATAGTTTTCACAGCTAAAAAGTACCCGGACATTTTCATAATGTACACGACTTACAAGTATATTTTTTCCTCATGATTTCAATCGTATTTTCTCGTAGGTTATGGAGACACTACAAACAACTGTTGCTAATTCTGAACTTTTATCTTGTTTGTTACTGCTACAAGCTCTTCCTTGTTGAGCGAGTAATCTGCCCTTTGCCCCCCGGTGTGTGGTTTTTCTGTTTTTGCCTCGATTGCTGCAAAGAAAACAACTTTCTAAAAACTAAAATCAGTCATTTTTCATTCCATGTTCAAAATAATCTTAGAGTTCATATTTGGGGTTGCCATAGCTGGAAGAATTCTAAAGAAAATTCATCTCTTAGATAATACGAAAACTGTTTGCCCGTACAATAACAGAATGTATTGCTGATTGGAGAATTTCAGGAATGAAATCGAAGGTTTTAAGTTCAACAAATTCCTGACTTGGACCCACAGAAAACTTGCAAAATCTTACAGTGTTGTATTTTGTATTTGTGTTCCTTTTATTTCGCCTTTCTACCTCTCAAGGCTAATCACAACTGTAAAATGATGAGACCTTGCTCCTATCCAATTCGCAAAGAATACTGACGCGCACTTTTGAATTGCTATTATTAATAATACATTAATATATGTTGGTATTTAAAAGTTTCCTTTGAAGTCATGTCTTGACTAAAAATTACATGCATATTCACTCCATAAAATATTGTCAAGAGAATAAATATATCGTAATAAATATCTTCACAATTTATGATCAACATATCCGATACAATACTGAAAAATATATTGCCAGACACTAATGTTTATCATCAATATTACCACAAATATTTAAGTATGTGCTCAAATAAACCGTAAAATTTCTTTTTAAATAGGATTTCCACACAAATTCCTCTGACTTTTTCATAGTTTTCCAGACCATTTAACAATGCACAATGCTGTAACATATAAATGCTAAATCTTCAATAAAGTATGCTTGAATGAACTTCTTCAACATTGTTGAAAATAAATAAATAAGTATAAAATATGAAATATTTTTACAAAAAATATATACCATCAAGAAAAAAAAGTATTATTTCGATGTCTAGCTCTAGCAAACCACCCAATTTTCTTGACTTTTCAAGGTTATGGAATATTTTTACAAACATTCTTGACTTTTCAGTGATATTTTTACTCCTAAGCTGATTTCACAGACTTTTCCAGGTTTTACAAGTCAACGGGAACCCTTTTTAACTCAGTAGCATGTCCAATAATTTTAAAAGGGAAGATGATATGACTTTTTACTCCGACTATTTATTTCATGAAATATGGACCGATGGAATGGATAAAACTCTCATGTCACCCTCCACAGAATATACTCCACTGGACCCTCAATAGCTTCTGACAAAGGTGTAAGGTGCATACAATCTGCGAAATCATCTCTGCTTTTTTTTTCTCACAATGCTTGATCCGAGAGAAAAATAAATGTTTTCCTGTCTTCATTTCTTTCGTGTAGACCTCGGCATACTTAATTAATTCTTGCCGTGTTCAGAACGTGATGTGCAAAAAGGAATTCCAAGAAATTCCGGTAGGTGGCAGAGGCTACCAGACAACGCCTCCGCATACTGATATGAAAGCTTAAGAAAATGGTTCGTCACGAGTCGTGACGTCATTTTTAATGTTCTCCACGGTTGGTGGACGGTTTGTTTATATTGCCATAATGGCTTCGTTAACATATTTGTGGGAGGTTCCTTGTAATGGAAGACAAGGTAATGAAACATTCGAAACTTACACGAACATTCTAATAAACATATGCCAAGATGTAATTAACTACACAGGGTGATTCAAAAGTAGGCTCAATGTATTCTATAATTTTATCGCTAAAACGATAAATGAAACTCGTATTATGAAAACTACACTCACACATTTTTCTTTAAATATTTGACTTGTTTAACCAACTATGTTAGCTAAATGTTTACTCAAAATCATGTGAAATAACTTAATTAATATGAGTGAAACAGTTTACCACATTGCAAGCAGATTTAACATGAACGTATGACGTATGATAGATATACGTAATAATAAATATTTGCACTAAAAGAACACACAAAATGATCAGAGGAAGATTGGAGATGATTAACATATTTTTATCCTTTTCATATATAACATCTCAAGTATTTATGCAAAAAATCCAAAATGAAATATCAATAGGATTGTCATACGTGGTACTTTTATCTACCATATGACATAGCCCAAGTTTTCTTTGTATAAATATTAAAGGTACTACACGTGTCTGTGTGTAAAAAAACACACCTCTCATATGGAGGGTATCTCTGATCCACTAGGTTTATAACAATCTATTCTGTGCCAGAAACTACTCGAGTTACCATTTCGCCAACAAAGGTTTTGGATTCACGTTCCTTAAGAGCATATATACTGTATTTCAGTGTGTATGTCTCAGGGTGGATAAAAATCATGATTTTTATTAAAAATATATTTTTTGTTGATTTTTTTATTTAAATCGGATTTTTTATTTTAATAGATTTTTTGTATTTTAAAGAAAACAGGCTTAAAATTGCTTGTATGGTTTCTGGTACTAGTATACATATAGATATATGTTCTTTATAGAAAGGTTTTTCCTACTAAACGGCCCTGTAAAATATTTGAACAGTTTGATTAAAACAAATAAAAATGTACCTAAATATTCATTTTTCTGTTTCTGATACTGTACCTACTATGGAAATATTGTTGAATGTGTTATTGAAACTAATAATAATTTCAGTAACATTTCTTCCAGTGAAAATAAAACATTCTGTATGTACTCTATAATTGTAACTTAAAATAGTAACTTAAATATTATTATAGTCTTTGAAGCTGAATTTTGAAGATTTTCTTAATGATAGTTTGAAAAATATCAGCTACCATGTTTATTTACAGTTTAATGATAATTACACTATTTATGGTTTAACATGGTTGTATTTTGTATATTTTTCTACACAAAATGTTTGCTACCATTGCCTATAAAAATTATTGAATTATAAATCAAGAGAAACCCTGTGTTTACATTTCCTTTCATATGAGCTTCACAACATCAGTACATATATTTTATTTCCTTTATTCTCCTATCTTAGAGCCTAATGAACACCATTATATGATTAGGAGATTAATACTTCCACCAAAAGTGATTCTGATATCTGCAAAATCCTTATATACATTATTCTAGAAATTTATTTATTTAAAGCGATATAAATCAACTTGATTTATATCAATCCAACTTGGTTTGTCTGTTACCTAATTGTCTTTTATTCTCATTGTCTTAACCCTAAATCCTTCAGGGGGGAGCTACAGTTCCGTGGCTCCACAAAATAATAATAATAAAAAGATTTAGATACATTTGAAATGTGGCAAGAATATTCCTGACATAACTTGGCTTAAAAGTTATGACTGAAGTTATATACATATGGGGACCTCACGATTTTATTATCCCGGGGCCACCACATATATAAATCCAGTTCTGCGTGTTGTTAAAAAAGCCTAAATGACTTGTTTAAATATTGTTTCTTACTCTGGAATCAGATATTTATTTATTTATTTGGAACACAACAGGCACATGTCCAATTAGTGTTCAATATGTATTCCATAAACAGAAGGAATCTAATTAACGAGAAATATGAATGAAGTAATATATATACACACTAGAAGTATGTCATCATAATCTGCAATTTACATTTAATAATAATAATGAAAAGGGGAATTTAATTACAAGACTATGGAGATATAATAAACATAGAAATAATACAGTCAAAATGTAACTTAATTGCCGGGACGTATTCTTATAAGTTAATTGCATATAAATATTCAGTGAATAAAACTGAAGTTACAGTTGCATCTAAACAGGTCTATGTTTGGGTTGATGACAAAAGATGTGTTTAATATGACCTCCGAATCGATTTTGTGTAACTCTTGCCAAAATATTTCTTTATTTTAACGTTATAAGAGCCATACTAGCAGGGATTTATCTAGAATTCCATGGAGTAGGTGTGTAAGGTTGTTTTGGGAAAGACGTAATGGCAAATTTGGTGCCAAAATGATAAAAATTGCACTAAGGTAGGCGAACCAAAGGTGGTCATAATTAAGCTTCTAGGGAAATTTACAAGCCTCTCATGAGGGATAAATTTCTGAAATTATAAGAAATAACTACAATAACTTATTATGAACGTGTACCAAATGGCTATTTTGTAAAATTGCTTGTAACTTAAAAAAAAAAAATAGAAAACCGTTTCATATGAGCCACCTTGGAAACAGGGGTCCCAAAGGTGGCCCACGTCTTATAGATGTTTAGATGTTCTTGTGCTCAAGAAAACATATTTATTCATTTTTATTCACGTTTCTACAATTTATTAGAGAAAATTGTTGGTCTCAAGCATTAGTAACGACGAATATACGACCAGCCTCTACGACGCCAGAGGGTCCAGGGTTCGAATCCCGGCCTGAGTATCGGTGTTCTTTGTGAGTGTCCTTTCATCAATGTCATTATATCATCACTCATTCTCATCTTCGCGATTAGCCATGAATGCCAGGAAAGCGAAATCAGCCATGGGCCACCTTAGGAACTCGCTTATTGACCACGTTTTTAATCAAAAATAGGTATCGTCATTTGCTACATGATCAAAAAGAAAATCAAATGAGCTTTCAATAATATTAGATAAACATTCGTTAATTTCAAGGAAGTTCAAACGGACATTTCTTATTTACCTGAAAATAACAACGACGACTAACCTGTTCGTTCCCCAGCACAATAACTTATATATATATATAGAGAAGAGAGAGATAAAGAGAGAAGTAAAAGAATATCGAGAGAGAAAGAGAGAGGGAATAAAAAAGAGACAGAGAACGGGAGAGCACCCAGTAAACGTGATAATTAAGAGTGAGATTTAACAAGTACAAGTAAATATTAAGATTGAGCAAAAAAAGTCTTAGATAAGAAAAAAGAGACGCAGAGAATGAGAGATACGAGAAATAAATAAAAGGAGAATGGAGGAATAATTAGGTACGTGTTCCTCATTCCAAGGCGAAGGGAGTGAATTGACCATCGTGGATTGATTTAAATCAAGTTGTTTTAAATCACTATTTAAATCACTTTAAATAAATAATTTATAGAATAATGTACATAAGGATTTTGTAGATATCGCTCTTGGCGAAAGTACATTACTCTCGTAATCATTTAATGGTGATTATTAGATTCTAAGATAGGAAAATAAAGGGAAAAAATATATGTACTGATGGTGTGAAGCTCATACGAAAGGAAATGTGAACACAGGATTTCTCTTAATTTAAAATTTATGGGCAAAAATAGCAAACATTTTGTGTAGAAAATATACAAAATACTAAGTTAAGGGCATGCGATATAGTTTCCACGGGAGTTTTCCCAAGCCCTTCCGTCCGTGGCAGTGTGCCAACTTAGCTCTCTTGGAGCCAGATCTGGCTCTTACATGCACTCGTTCGCCTGTGAACCGGGACGGCCACCCTCGTGCCTCACTATGATGCCATCACTGGTTCCGGCCCACATACACCAACATTTGTCATAATTACATATTTTGCACGTGACGTGATATTGTTATAGTGGCTGCGTTGCCCCACTCCCTCTTATCTCCCCAGCTACTTCTTTATAGCCCAAATGTTTGACGTGAAATTGACATAATATTGTTATCAGGGAATTCTTTATTTTCGATTTCATACCACCATCCGCGGATTCTTGAGATGGGCGATGCCGCCGGATCTAGATGATGAAAACTAAGAATAAATTGTCATCAATTTTGAGTTAACGATAATAGCAGTGCCCCACCAGTTTGACAACTAACATTACCCTAGGAGGCACTTTATCTAGTCTTCGTAAATCTAGCTCCATGAAAGTCAGTTTTAATTCCATTTAAGGTGAAATTTAGTTCTTGTATGCGCATCAGGTTTGGCAACACGGCCAGGAGGCAAGGAGAAAAGCATTGATCATATGATTTGATTCGTTCTCTTGGGAATATAAAACTTCCGATGGAATAGAAAGAGATGTCAACGGGAAGAGGGCAATTTGAAGATGAATTTCACCTTAAACCAGCGCTGTTTAGCCACCAACAGTACGGAGTCCAGTCAACAAATCTGAATACTTAAAAAATCTACATAGGCACAAAAAATTAAGATTCTAGTCGCATTTTTCGACTTGTGACCTATAATTTTAAATAATGGTTGGTACGTGATGTAAATAATGTTAGCGAACGTTTTTTATCAAATTAAAATAACTATTTAAAAAACAGTCTTTCCATCACGTGTTAAGTTCAATGTTCTACTTTTATATGTAACTAGAAACAGGTATATTTATATATATTAAAACTCCATGTCAAAGTTATATATGTACAGGATATGCCATAACAAGTTAGTAGAATGCTAGTGGATAAATACTTGACAGGCATACATAGGTCTTAGAGGAAAGAAAAATACATGAAATATAACGTCAGTCAGATCGGAAATTTTTCTGTTAACAAGCTCCTTAAAGCACATTTATGATAAAATATTTTCTAGGACAATAAATCAAAATTACATCACATACAATTCCGTGTGGTCGATACTGTACAGCTCGTATTTTTACTGCACAAGATAACGTTTAAAAAAACAGAGATTTTGAACACTTTCCTGATTTTCGATCACTATGTAAATTGGATAAAATGCTTCGGTGGGAAAAACCCACTAGATATTGATTTTTAGTACGTAAATTCACTTTTCTGTCAATATTTAAAATGTTTTTCATAGGCCTCCGTTGCGGAATGATCATCATAGCGTGCAATGGAGCTAAAGGTTCTAGGTTCAATCCTAATAAGGCATGGATACATCCTTGTATTTGAACTATTACCCATTCCATCAGTTTATCATTAATTCTTGTCGCTGCGATAAAATTTAAGAGGTAGAATAGCGACGTAAAATTACAGAAATCGAGACAAAGGAAATAACATTTTCTGTCTTAAAAGTATTATAGATTTGCGAGAACTTACCAGGGTTGATTCCTCTTCTGACAATATCCACCAGTTTTCAGAAAATGTACAACTCCAATAGTAACACACTGCAAGAGGAAATAATGATTGTTTTTACAGGGATATAATAGTCTTACGTTAAAACTCAATTACATACACATACGCATATGAATATATGAGGCGTTGCGGATACGAAGGGCGAACTCAACAAACGTGCATTGTGAGGGAAATGCATTTCAAGTTGTCAGGCACAGTGCGAACTCCACAAAAACTTGGCAACATTTGATCGGAATGTTTCATGCGTGATTTCCAAAGTTTTTTGTGGAGTTCGAACTGTGCATGACAACTTGAAACGCCTTTCCCCCACAATGCACGTTTGTTGAGTTCGCCCTTCGTATCCGCAACACCTCATATATATGTATACATATTCAAGTATGTAAGTAAATAATCTTTTTAAAATTGACTTGCAGTTAACCATTTCTCCCGTATCAAATAACTTAAACGTTTCACGCCCAAAAGCTAATTTTACAATCGGGTTTCTTTCATTTTCCACGATAACCTGGAAATAATGTATCTCAAAGCAGAGAACACGCAAAAATATATATTTTTATATTGTTGCCACGGGATTTCCGCTTTCATAACGTGAGACATTGCTAATTACACAATCTTCTGGTTAGATTCAACTAATACCAATATTTTAAAATAAAATATTAAATAGAAATACATTGATACAAATACATACATAGAAGTGCATTCAAACAAATAGCTTTGAAGTTATGTTATTCCTCACGTAAAATACTGGTCCATGTTGTTACATTACATTTAATGCAAAGAAGAATATATTAAATGGGAGGGAATGGCAGAGAAAGAAACAAATGAACATAGAAAAAAGGAGAGGGTGAAGCAATGATTTAAGATTGTTTGATTTGTTGTCTTAAGTCCGCTTTGTGCACAGAAAGACTAATCGGGACTGGACCTACAGTTTATAGTGGGATCCGAAACACTATGCGATGTGCCTCCACCGGGTATCGAACCCGAGAACCCTTGATTACAAAGCGGCAACGTTACCACTGCGCTATCGCAATGATTTAAGACACTGCTAGAACATTACCCTGTACTTTAAAAAAAAATAAAGAAAATAAAATACTCTCTTTTCGAAAAATCGCTAAGATATTGCAAATTCTGAACAATTACATCTGTTCAGATATAGAGCATTCAAGGGAATGTTCCTGTTGTTTCATTTCGCTATTTTCTAGATATCTACGATAGGAAATACTCTTACGGCAATATCTAAAAAAAATTGTGTAATCAAACCACATGATTACATTGAATGCAACAGAAGGAATTCTAAATTTTGTATTTTTTTCATAATTTTGAATATTTCAGCTGTTTTCGGAATGAGGGATAGTACCGAAGGAATCTTTGCTGGAAATCGAGGCGAGAACGATACTTAGTGTCCAATATTCTCGGTCTCGTTCGGTATGATATTGATTTACCTAAAAAAGATGTAGCTACTTTACTTGCAACATCTTCAGACATACCAAGCTGATATAGATATACCTGATTCCACATAGATAAGTCATATATTGTATTTATAGCAATTACAAAGTTAATTCATTACATATAACTGTGAGTTGAACTATTACGTGCTTGCACATATTCAGGATAAAAATCCGTTTCTCGAGGGTTCGTAGCGTCGAAACGAAGCTTCAGCCTGGCGATCTACGAGGAGAGCTGCTACATTCGAACCATGGTTAAAACATTGACGTATCATTGTTTTTGCCCGATCATCTATTTCATCCGTTCATCCTTATCGTCGCAATTAACCAAAGAAGAAGAAAAGGGACGTAAAACAGCCTAAATAGAAAAAAGAAATGGCATCATATTAATGCATATTAACCTGAGAATTTGTTCATGAAAATTTAAATCTCTGTTTCTCATCAGAGATAAACTCATTAATAACATTTGCCATTTGCTAAATGCGAAATCATAAAAACTTAAATTCGTATACTACTTTCAAAATCGTTCATTTAGTAGAGAACTGAACACGAAAGCAAACGTAGCAGTAATATGACAAATGTGAATTCAATGTCAGGATTGAAACAATAAGTGTAAAGACAATTGTGATTTACAAAAATTGATTTCAGTAGAAACAGTTTCAATGATAGACTGTTGCTCGTACAGTATATACGATAAAAACATATCTGCCTGTAAATGAGATATATGATATGCTTGAGTATTTCCTTGGCAGTTTATTGAATTTTTATTTGTACCTTTCCATCCATTTTTCTTGTAATTGGAGAATCTACAATGTCGATGACAATGTGTGGTGCATTTAATTTCTAGTGTATGTTCTCAATCAACACACAAAACTACACCTTACGAATACTAATTAATATGCAATGTGCAAGAGCTGTTTTCAGGCATGAACATATCTGTGGGTACGGATGATCCAAGTTCGTCAACCTCCTCAAAATATGTCAGTGACAACTGACAACGTTTTACTTGAGTTGGTGGTCAATATTATTCACTTTAGCTGAAGAAAAATGACATTTCGCGTTTTTCATTTATTAAAATGTGCTTCGAATATGGTTTGAATTCACTTAATTTAATTAGAAACATAACTTCATACATACTTCGCTTTATATTTAGTTTTAAATTCACATGATGCACCGAAATTTCGTGTCAGAACATGCATAGATATTGATACCTCTGGGTTTCACTGTGTAAACCCCGTAGCAAGATTACAGAGCTAGACCTATATGTATTAGTTACAGACGTTTTCGGGACCTTGTTTATTCAGCGATAGCAAATTATCGAAACGTTAACCACAAATTTACGTTTAATCTATGTTCTTTTGGATTTGTTCTGTCTAGCAACATTGAAGAGACATGAAGTTCTTAAAACAGCCTGAAGTATATTACCTTTTCTTTCAGAAAGTGGTTGTCCACCGTTCCCTGTCCGAATCTTCAAACAAGATATTTATCTTGCTTTGCAGTGAATTCTCTCATACACGAAGCACAAACACTGAAGACATAAGCACACACGAACTACCATAAAAAGTGTATCCCTCAGCAGATGACTTTACTTTGTGTGCATCAGAAAGTTCCACTTTCCCCCTCTCTTTCCACAGAAGAACTTCGTGCAAAAAAATGTACAAGGGCAACACTCTTTACATACTAATTAGGAAATTCATAGTTTTGGTAATGGAAAATACATGTAGTTTTTTTCGACACTAACAAACAAGTAGTACAGTGGGATCCATGAGTATTACCGTGCAAATTGACCATGACTATGATATGATCCATATTTTTATGTGACGTCACAACTTTAAAATATGTCACTAATATATTTATTTTTTGTGAAAGAAAGCGTGATTTCTTTGTTATTATATGTAATAATGCACCTTGTTTGTAATGTATATCTTTTGTTTATTGTTTATTGTATTTTATGCTCTATTATGAGTAGTTTAATGTATCTTCATGTTTGTGAGAGTGCACTATACGAATTTGTATTTCTACACATGTATAGATGTCAGTTTTGTTGGTAGCATATTTTTGTAGATAGTGAGTGATTCATCTGTACTTGAATCTGTGTTCTCGAAATAGTATAAAAGCGAGGATGTAGCGTAAAAAATAACACACTTTCGCCACGGATCGACAAAGCGCTTAAATTTAAAAAGAACTCCTCGGTGTTGTGCATACATCTTGGTATGGTAGTTCGGGACCCAAGCTAGGCCTATGTGATCATAGGTACGCCGATAGCCATGCATTGATGCTATGCACAATACTGCAACCATTTTACGTTAAATAATAAAGCTAGCCTAAGGATTAATTTGGAAATAAATGGCTAAAGAGCAAATATTGGCTCAGTTATTATTGCATATCTCTAGGTGTGGTAGTTCGGGGCGCAACCTAGTTCTATGTGATCATAGGCATGCCGATAGCCACGAATGAGTTTATGCGTTTTAGTTGAGTAAATTCATCGACAAATCAAAATCCTCGCCTTTGTCTCAAGTATATTCGCATTATAATTGACATAAATAAAGAATAAAACCTTTTACTTTATCTACTGCAGCAATATGGTTTTATTTCTCTGTGCTGTAAATATTGTCTTTGCCTAACACTATCCCTGTACCTGAGAGGAGTCTGTGCACTTCACCGAGTCTCATCGTTCACCGCTGAGTATTATTAAGTTATTAATAAATATAATAATATGCTCAATAGTATAATAATACAGGCTTGAACGTATCAACTATATTCATTAATTTTTATCTCCCATCCTATTGTGTTTTTAAGCGATGGATTTTTATGTATGCTGGTGCAGAAGTTGTGAACAGCTTGTTTTGAGTTTTCTTTTAATTCTTGTAGCTCTTAATGGGTCAAATAAAGTGCACGAACATGGTAATGGACAATTTGCACGGTAATACTCATAGATCCCACTCTACAAGTAGTAATGTGTATGGGTTGCTCAATCTGTGTGTGTTTAGTTGGGTAACTTTGATTTCTTAGGGAAATTTTAAAAGAGGCAGTTATTAGTCAAAAAGTCACTAAATGGCCAGTGACAAGACTAGTAGGTCAATAACTTACTAAGTGAAGAGGATTCAGTCTATCTGACCAACACAGTAAATAAAACACAAACAAAAGATAAAGCACATTTTGCATTATAATTAATGTCATGTAAGCCCGCTTTGGTAATCCATTATTTTGGTAACAGAAAATAACGCACATTTTGTACTTGAATTTTGCATTACAATTAATGTCACGTACACCTCATGCATATTTAATTAAAATTAACACTAATGTGAAAAGGCACAGTGATTATTATGAAGTATTTATATAGACTAAGGCTTGTGGAAGACAAGTATTTAACGCTATTTCTAATTCTAGTTAGGTCAACTCTATCAAAATCTTAATTTTTCTATTAGATTGGAATATACTTAGTTTACTGAAAAGCAGCTTAAGAATGAGCATAAAACTCAATTAAATCCTCTCTTGTACTCAAAACTAACAGAGTGCCATCTGTTGTCAAGAATCGTAACTACAAGCATCGTAATCATCTTCCACTGAGCACACGGAAGTTTCCGTGAGCGATTCCGAAGTGGAAAAGGCAAACATAGGATCAGGAGCCGTTGTCTGTAAAATTTCCACGCTTTGCTTGGCAAAAGCAGGTTTCTCTTTCCTGCGGAGAGGGGTGGAAACGGGGGTGGATGGGGACATAGCAAATCTTGTCGCCTCTCTGTCCCGGAGTGACATAGCGAGGGCGCCATGGATGCCTGGTCCAATACGTGACTTGAAGCCATAGTCAGGAGCTTAATAATCCGGAGCTTTGTACGAGACCCAATATCGGTGGCGCTCTCTTTGTTTAGAGTGCCAGGATGAAGGGGGTCCCGGATTCCAATCAAGGAGGCCCTTTTTAGCAGACATGCCAGGCACGTCCTGCCCACACTGATGACTTCGAAGCTTGGACGCGGAAAATTAAAAATCCTCTTCCGTTTTATCACCTCATGGCTTTGTCTCGTGGATGATCCCTTACACCCTCCTCCCCCCTCTTGGCTGGGGTTGGCAGCAGTGAAGTTCCTGGCTTAGACTGAAATTCCCCAAAGGACGTCCAAAAATTCCCTTTCCCATCTTAAAATTCCCTCTGATGGCATTGTGGTAACGTAGTCGCCTTGTATACAAGGGGTTCCGATTTCGATACTCGGTGAAAGCACACTGTGGTTCGGATCGTACTTTAAACTGTAGGTCCAGTCTCAATTAGCCTATGTGTGGACAAAAGTACACTTAAAACAAAACTCATGTAAAGTATTACTTGCCTTTGGAAGAATATTCAATTCTATTACTTGCCTTTGGAAGAATATTCAATTCTATTACTTGCCTTTGGAAGAAAAATCATTTCTATTACTTGCCTTTGGAAGAATATTCAATTCTATTACTTGCCTTTGGAAGAATATTCATTTCTATTACTTGCCTTTGGAAGATGTTTCATTTCTATTTACTATATTTGGAAGAATATTCATTCCTATTACTTGTCTTTGGAAAAATATTCATTTCTATAACTTGCCTTTGGAAAAATATTCATTTCTATAACTTGCCTTTGGAAGAATATTCATTTCTATTACTTGCCTTTGGAAGAATATTCATTTCTATTACTTGCCTTTGGAAGAATATTCATTTCTATTACTTGCCTTTGGAAGAATATTCATTTCTATTACTTAGCTTTGGAAGAATATTCATTTCTATTACTTGCCTTTGGAAGAATATTCAATTCTATTACTTGCCTTTGGAAGATGTTTCATTTCTATTTACTATATTTGGAAGAATATTCATTCCTATTACTTGTCTTTGGAAAAATATTCATTTCTATAACTTGCCTTTGGAAAAATATTCATTTCTATAATTTGCCTTTGGAAGAATATTCATTTCTATTACTTGCCTTTGGAAGAATATTCATTTCTATTACTTGCCTTTGGAAGAATATTCATTTCTATTACTTAGCTTTGGAAGAATATTCATTTCTATTACTTAGCTTTGGAAGAATATTCATTTCTATTACTTGCCTTTGGAAGATGTTTCATTTCTATTTACTATCTTTGGAAGAATATTCATTCCTATTACTTGCCTTTAGAAAAATATTCATTTCTATAACTTGCCTTTGGAAGAATATTCATTCCTATTACTTGCCTTTGGAAGAATATTCATTTCTATTACTTGCCTTTGGAAGAATAGTCACTTCTATTACTTGCCTTTGGAAGAATATTCATTTCTATTACTTAGCTTTGGAAGAATATTCATTTATATTACTTGGCTTTGGAAGAATACTCATTTCTATTACTTGCCTTTGGATGAATATTCCTTTCTATTACTTGCCTTTGGAAGAATATTAATTTCTATTACTTGCCTTTTTAAGAATATTCATTTCTATTACTTGGCTTTTTAAGAATATTCATTTCTATTACTTGCCTTTGGAAGAATATTCATTTCTATAACTTGCCTTTGGAAGAATATTCATTTCTATTACTTGCCATTGGAAAAATATTCATTTCTATAACTTGCCTTGGAAGAATATTCATTTCTATTACTTGCCTTTGGAAGAATATTCATTTCTATTAGAGAATTACACCACCTTTGAAGTCTGTAGCAGGGGAGGATAAATTAATTCGCGGGGGATGGATTATACCCAGGGTTACCATGTACTGTGAAATAAAAAAAGAGGACATGTTATTTTTTTAATCGACATCAACATATTGGTTATGCTGTATTACAACCATGGGTGCACACGGAGGACGGACAGCGCCATCAAAATTGGGAGAGGGGTTTCCTTTAAATTACGTCGTCTGGTAACCAAGGGGTCCCGGATTCTGGAGGCAATTTAAACTGTAGGTCCAGTCACGATTAGCCTTTCTGTGCATAACGTGTACTTAAAAACTAATTCAAACTCAATTTTCCTTCAAATAATATCAAATTCCACATGTATATATTTTTCTAAAATATGTGTAAATATTTACACCTTTGCACCATGCTGCAATGTGTGCGATGAGGCGGGGGAGGGGTTAATCAGAATATATTCCTAAGTAATTCATTTACTTAAATAATTCAGATCAAGTAAAATGTTCAATAAAGCTAGAAAAGTGACTTTCACTGTGATAGGATGTAGTAGACATGGTGTAGTAATTAAGTACTTTATGGGGGATTATGACATGATCTGGGGGGATGGGCCATTGACTTTGGGGGGCACCCTGATTACAACGTTCAAAATAGATTATCTTTACAGTATCTTCGGACAGTTTAATTACATTCCTCACACAAAGATCTTAAAAATCGATTTCAGACTGTACTCAATCACTCATTTTATCGTCCAATCATATTTAAACAGTATTTCGAAATCAATTGTAGCCAACTTAATTTTTAAGTTCGTCTGTAAACTTAGTTCAAACCTTAGAAATACATATACTGTAAACTCTGTCCATGGAATCTCTGGAGCAAGCGAACGAAAACAAGTTTCAGTGATTCGAGAGGCTTCAACCAATGAAGCGTCAAAGGGGAAGTGAGTCAATGGAGGGGAAAACGCGACTACAGCTACCATCAGTTTGCAGCTGATGCTGATGCAGTCTGCTTTGCTCCTCCCACTCGCTTTCTCCTCTTCTCTACAGTTATACCCAGCCTTGCTCCGCAGATTCCCGAGACAGAGTGTGGAATACAGTAACACCTCGTTAATCCGGACCAGATAAGCCGGAATTCGCTTAATCCGGACAGGCAAAAGGAAAAAAAAAAAGTCAACAAAAAAACTTCCCAAAGAAAAGGCAGTCAACCACTGATGAAATTCTGTTTCCCGCAGACTTTGTACTGTACTGTATAGTGTATTAGGCCTATGCCCTTTAAATACACCATAATAAACGTGTTTGTTGCTACAAACGGAGTTTTTATGCACTCTCTACTGTTCTTTTAGGTTATTTCAGTTAATCCGAACTTTCCTTAAACCGGTCAACTTATCCCCCCAATTAGTCCGGATTAACGAGGTTTTACTGTATATCGGAACCTTTTTTACATTCGAACACATTTCGAGAAAGTTGAAACAGATATGCAACTGCGACCCTTACCCGCAAATGTTTGCTCCAAAACTCGCCGTTTCTGGTAAATTTCCCTATTGGGATCGTCACTGGTTGGCAACACTGAATTTTTTTCCCTCCAGCTTGGAGAGAAAAAAGGTGACAAAATGGGATGAATGTGTTGACCAGGCTATGGACGTTGTCAGTATGCTGTGAGCCTTTTCGTCCTCACCCACGTACACAAGGAGAAAGAGGGCTGCTTGGGGGAGGGGGGGAGGAGGGGGGTGTAATCGCTTCTGGAATCTTCATTAGTTCCCAGCTCGCATTGCTCTGCATGAGACACGGCTGTTCTTCTTTCATCAGCCTATATCATATTGTTCTTGGCAGTGTTAGCATCCGCGAATCACCATCATCACTTCCCGATTTCTTAGTTTCATATTCCGTCTGTGCCATCGTGTATTTACTGTGTCTTAACCTATTACATTTAAATTACTAAGATATATTGTTTTAACAATTTAAATTCATCCCGTGTTGTACGTAGTCTAAACTTTACATTTCTGTTATTCGCCCTCTACCATTGCTTTTTACCGGCATTTCTCTGATGTTTAACTCCAGGGAATCGGATATCTGTTGTTTTCGTTTCGGTTGCAGCAATGAGTCTGTGTTTCACATTCATGTAGACTTAAGGTATCGCTTGATATTTCCGACCGACTGTGTGTGTGTATGCGGCAGTGATGTGCCGTAGACTATAAGTTTACGTCTACATGCGTTGTCTACACGTAATCTACGCGTAGATTACATTGGGTTGTAGTTTACAAAGACTACGTAGACAATCTAAAGTGCATTAAAATTAATTTTCAAGGGTTTCATGAAAGGAAAGTGACATTTTCAACTATATTGGTTCCTAACGAAATGAAAAGAATCCTATTTACAACAAAATTTCTCTTCTCTTCTATTATTAACTATGGAAGATAAATACTATGCAGAAAACAACAACAGATGGCAGTCGTGAGGCAAGCGTGGTCTTTTGCCCATAAAACACTAGAATGTTTCCTATGTTAGGTTTCTTCCTAGGTGAGAAATTGTTCGAATTTGGAAGAAAGAGTATGAAAAGTTCACCTCACACATCAGCAACTGATACGCAGTATAATTTTATTTTAATTCCACGGCGCCCTTTGCTAAGTTATCATATTTCTCCAAGTTATTTACACAGATTACGTAATCTACGTGTATAAAATAGTCTACGTGTAGAATGTAGACTATCGTTGTTTACGTGTAGATGCACATCACTGGTATGCGGTTGCCGAGAGATGTCATCATTTCGTATTATTACAAAGCTAACCGACTATGAGCAAATGGATTGCGGCGTTTTTAAGAGAGAGTAAATTAGTTTTTTAAAAAAATAGCCTACATGTTTACTTTTCTGGAATAAAGTATGTGTAATTTGTCTAAGCAAGAGTAAAATATTACTGCTTAAAGTACTCGATGTTAGCAAAAATATGATTATAAACTTGTGTGGGTGTGCACAAGTTATTATGTTGGCACCCGTGCTTATGGGTCCCATGAAGTGTAATGTCGTTCAAGGTGGGTCCCGGACTGGAAAAAGGTTGAGAACCACTGGGCTATGCAGTTACCCTAAAACCGCAGCTGAATTTTTAAAGTCCAGATCATTCAAGGAGTGCCCGCGTACAACAATACTCGGTCCCAAGAAATATTTATGAATTGACCCCATTCGAAAACAATTATTTTCCTGGATAGTCGTCGGAGGAGGGGGGGGGGACACGTCCGTCGACACCTCCATGGAAATTGGCATAGTTCATTTCAAGTTGCAATGAAACACAAATAAAGTTCAGTTAGTTTTTCTTGAAATAGGTGAGTGTACATAAAAGAATAAACAAAATGCAATAGCTAGGGATATCAGTACGGGAGGCGGTGGTATAATCGTTAGGGCGTCTGAATGCCACGCTGGAGAAACGGGTTCGATTCCCGGCGTGCCTGATCTAAGGTCGGAAATTTTCGGACCTTGTCCCCGCACAAAGCGGCTCACCCAGCCTCAACTGTGGGACAACCCTGGAGGCGGCAGGAGCGTGGTGCTGATCACATCACGTCAAAAAATGGCCGGGATGGATGGAATGTGTGGAACCCTATCCCCGCATTCCTCTATATATGCCTCATAGCATGGTACGTACAAAGTGCACGGGGAACGTTACCTTATGCATATAAGTACACTAACTGTCAGGAATTAAAACAATAATGAAGAACAGTTGTGTTAGTTTACAAAAGTCTCCACAACCATATTTTATTAATAATATTTTGGAATCAAAAGGGAGAATCTCTATTATTTTAAATAGTTATTATTGTATAATAATTATGACCGTGATAATAAATATTATTTACGTCTTTTTTTACCTCTAGGGGTAATCGCCACGATGTGAATGCATGATAAACTGATTAAATATTGACTGGACGAACACAATGATACATCTATACCTTACCACGATATCGAACCTGCAACCTCTGGGTTCTAAAGCCTTACATTTACAACCGCGCCACACGGAGAACAGGTTTCTCGGCTGTGGAATTTGATTAATTTGTTGTTTTATGTCCACTTTATGCACAGAAAGGCTATTCGGGACTGAACCTACAGTTTAAAGTGGAATCTTAACCACTATGTTCTTCCAGCGGGTACCGAACCCGGGACTCCTTGATTACAAGGCGGAGACACAACCACTGCGCCATCGGGGAGGTTCTAGGCTGTGAAAGTTTTTGAAATTACACGTTGCATATGTTGTTTACACTACATGTTTCGAGACCCGACCAGATGTAGACTTACCCTTAGAGAACAATACAAGATCGAGACATGACCAATCCCGTCTCGTCTCGCATAACGTTCCCATAAATAACCAGATCACTAGAGAACCAATAAACTGCATCCAACGCATAACGAATTGTCAAAGTAAGATCGGTCGCCTCAACACAACCGTGCATTATTGGGAATATCCTCCACCATGTCCTAGGGTCGAAGGGTGCTTCGTCGTACTCATCGTTACGTGGGGGTGAATGGAAGGGGCAGGGGGAGCACACGCAGGATATTAATGCGTGAGAGCGTGTGCGGTGACAGAGGCATTGTTGCACAACTACCCTATCCTTGTGGGTGTTTCGGATTAGTAAGGTCTGCGCTCGAGTCTAAAAGCTGAGGTCATTCCATACCCTCTTCTTCTCACAACATTTCATCCCCGTTACCACCCCTCCTTTACTTCTTCATACCTCGGGTTTGTGTGGGATATATTGTTACTTGGCCTCCTCAAGTGTGGGTGACGCTGTCGCCCTGTAATCAAGGGGTCCAGGGTTCGATCCCGTGGGGAGGCACATAATGATTCGGATCCAAATTTAAACTGTAGGTCCAGTCCCGATTAGCCAATCTGAGCATAACGTGGACTTGAAACAGACTTTGTCAGTATCACAGTGGTTTGACCCAGAAATGTCGTAAAGGGGGACTCGAGATGATCGCGGACAATTTAGAAGGCAGAACTAAATCTTGAACTGAACATTTTCGAGTCAGGATGGGGCAGTCTCAACGCCAGCCTTATATCAAGAACTACTGTGAAACATTATTAGGGCAGTCACAACGCCAGCCTTTTATCTGCAGTATATGAAACATCATTGAGACAGTCACAACACCAGCCTCCTATCTAGATATACCATTGGAGTAGTCATAACGCCAGCCATCTATTTAGAACTGCTGTGAAACATCATTGGGGCAGTCACAAAGATAGCTTCCTATCTAGATCTACCATTGGAGTAGTCATAACGCCAGCCTTCTATTTAGAACTGCTGTGAAACATCATTGGGGCAGCCACAAAGATAGCTTCCTATCTAGATCTACCATTGGAGTAGTCATAACGCCAGCCTTCTATTTAGAACTGCTCTGAAACATCATTGGGGCAGTCACAAAGCCAGCCTCCTATCTAGATCTACCATTGGAGTAGTCATAACGCCAGCCTTCTATTTAGAACTGCTATGAAACATCATTGGGGCAGCCACAAAGAAAACCTCCTATCAAGATCTACCATTGGAGTAGTCATAACGCCAGCCATATATTTAGAACTGCTGTGAAACATCATTGGGGCAGTCACAAAGATAGCTTCCTATCTAGATCTACCATTGGAGTAGTCATAACGCCAGCCTTCTATTTAGAACTGCTGTGAAACATCATTGGGGCAGCCACAAAGATAGCTTCCTATCTAGATCTACCATTGGAGTAGTCATAACGCCAGCCTTCTATTTAGAACTGCTGTGAAACATCATTGGGGCAGTAACAAAGATAGCTTCCTATCTAGATCTACCATTGGAGTAGTCATAACGCCAGCCATCTATTTAGAACTGCTGTGAAACATCATTGGGGCAGTCACAAAGATAGCTTCCTATCTAGATCTACCATTGGAGTAGTCATAACGCCAGCCTTCTATTTAGAACTGCTGTGAAACATCATTGGGGCAGCCACAAAGATAGCTTCCTATCTAGATCTACCATTGGAGTAGTCATAACGCCAGCCATCTATTTAGAACTGCTCTGAAACATCATTGGGGCAGTCACAAAGCCAGCCTCCTATCTAGATCTACCATTGGAGTAGTCATAACGCCAGCCTTCTATTTAGAACTGCTCTGAAACATCATTGGGGCAGTCACAAAGCCAGCCTCCTATCTAGATCTACCATTGGAGTAGTCATAACGCCAGCCTTCTATTTAGAACTGCTGTGAAACATCATTGGGGCAGTCACAAAGATAGCTTCCTATCTAGATCTACCATTGGAGTAGTCATAACGCCAGCCATCTATTTAGAACTGCTGTGAAACATCATTGGGGCAGTCACAAAGATAGCTTCCTATCTAGATCTACCATTGGAGTAGTCATAACGCCAGCCTTCTATTTAGAACTGCTGTGAAACATCATTGGGGCAGCCACAAAGATAGCTTCCTATCTAGATCTACCATTGGAGTAGTCATAACGCCAGCCTTCTATTTAGAACTGCTCTGAAACATCATTGGGGCAGTCACAAAGCCAGCCTCCTATCTAGATATACCATTGGAGTAGTCATAACGCCAGCCATCTATTTAGAACTGCTGTGAAACATCATTGGGGCAGTCACAAAGATAGCTTCCTATCTAGATCTACCATTGGAGTAGTCATAACGCCAGCCTTCTATTTAGAACTGCTGTGAAACATCATTGGGGCAGCCACAAAGATAGCTTCCTATCTAGATCTACCATTGGAGTAGTCATAACGCCAGCCTTCTATTTAGAACTGCTCTGAAACATCATTGGGGCAGTCACAAAGCCAGCCTCCTATCTAGATCTACCATTGGAGTAGTCATAACGCCAGCCTTCTATTTAGAACTGCTATGAAACATCATTGGGGCAGCCACAAAGAAAACCTCCTATCAAGATCTACCATTGGAGTAGTCATAACGCCAGCCATATATTTAGAACTGCTGTGAAACATCATTGGGGCAGTCACAAAGCCGCCTTGTACACAGAACAATATATGAAACATCGTTGGGGCAGTTACAACGCCAGTCTTCTCTGTCTAAAACAGTGTAAATTAAATTATTTCTTTCTATCTTAGTTTCTTTAGGTCGTTTTTCTACCTCCTTAAGTTAATTTCGACGGTGATAGTCAATAATGGTTATATAAAATTGACGAGGATAAGAACAAAAGGATCTCACATGCCCTGTCCAGGAATCGAACTTAGAATCGATAGCTATTCGATCAAATCTGATCGATCGAAAGCAAGAATTTTAATGCGCACACTGCTTAATCGCCATTGCACTGATCGTCGCGATTAGCCAAAAGTAGCAGGAAATTAATGTAAAATACATAACAATAGCAACGCGAGGAAGACTTGCTTCCAAGGCGTATTATTGACATGTCACGTAACGTGTCGTGCCCGAGGACCCGGTGGCAACAAACAGAAGTAAACATGCAGATGTGACGGGAGGAATAAAGCAGGATAAAAGGGTCACGATAGCTATGCAATTAAATGCTCTTTTGATGCACTACTTCGTATCCGAGCATCGATGCAGCAAGCGATAGGAAAATGCAAGCAAAAGGGTTCGATTACAGTCTTGTACGATGACAGAACACCGACCTAGTTTGTCATTATTCATAACCCACTTTTGTTGACGTACTGAAACAGGGAAAGTGGGGGAAGAAGAGAACTGATGCATGTTGCATGCGAGTGCACCAAAGACTGCTCTAATAGCTGTCCCAACCCTGATATTGAGATTAACCAAACCCTTTCAAATCGTGCAGGAAACATTGTTATTTATTCATTCAATATCGAATATCTCGTTTGTAGTTTCTAACTGGCAGCATATTATGACTAGAAGGTGAGAAAAGGATACATGTCCTTTAAGATATATTATATTAATGCAGTCATAATGCCAGCTTTCTATCTAGAACTGCTATGAAACATCATCGAGGCAGTCACAACTCCAGTCTTCTATGTAAAACTACTATGAAACATCATTGGAGCAGTCACAACTCCAGCCTTCTATCTAGAACTGCTACGAAACATCATCGAGTGAAGCATCATCGAGGCAGTCACAATGCCAGCCTTCTATCTAGAACCGCTATGAAACATCCACGAAGCAGTCACAACGCCAGCCTTCTATGTAAAACTACTATGAAACATCATTAAGGAAGTCACGACGTCAGACTTGTATATAGAACAATTTAAGAAACATTATTGGTACAATCGCAACACATATTACCTGCAGACAATACCAGTTGTAAAACAACATTGGGACAGTCACAAAACGAGCATCACTGGAAAAACTTACAATATTACGAAAAAATCATTCTGGCATTCACAGCAGCAGTTAGCTTCTAGAACAGCATGTAAAACATAATTGGGACAGATAGAAAAGTGTTATAAGCGATCCCAACTTTTGCCAAGGTATAAATTGCTTACAGGATCGTAGTTGTGACTACAGAACTACTGAGTGTGGCCCCTTGCAGGGCCACGCTTTTGATTAACCCCCTGTTTCGTCACTTCTTGTTGCACACACATCGATCACCCCCACGTCGAAGAGAGCAACAAATGGACGAACCACGTGACCTAACTTCAGCCACAAAGCAAACTAAGGAGATGAAGAAAAGAAGGGGGCTCCATTTGGAGTTATTCGTGGCCCGTGAGAGGCAATCAATTCATTTGGGGAGCGGCGAAGGATTAGCAGTGAGATGACTGCGAGAGAGTACTGGAGGATAAGAGACGTGGGAAAGACCCGGGGGGGAGGGAATCAAAAAGAGATTTTTCGAGAGCCTGTTGAATGCCCCCTCCACTCTTCGTAGCTGACTAAGAGGAAACTGTTTTTGAAGGGGGGCTTCAAGAGGAAGGGGTGGGAAATGTACGAAAAGCACAATTATCGCCATCTACGTATTCCCCCTTTGGGAACTAGCGACGGGGGGGGGGGGGTTGAAGTATCAACTTGTGCTTGCAAGAGTGCAAAATGGGAAAGCGAGAAGGGTGGTTGAAGATAGGGGGCTAAAAGAAAATGGATTTCGTCATTTACATCAGGACCATTATCAGCACGAGTAAAAGTTTGGATCTCATTTGTCATACGTGATATTTTCTCTCTATGTTCCGCACTTATCCGGTTGGGTTTTGGTTTCCCATGGTTCTCTGCGAGCCACGAGGTGTATCCGTTCGAGTAATTTGCTTCTGATTCAGTGACTTCTCCATACGCGAGACAAGGGAGAAACACATTCATCTAGTCAGTCAATCATGCTCCACTCTGCACCTCCCCTCCATGCGGGAGAATGGTGCACAGGAGTCGCGGGTCTGTGCGCAGGCTTTCTTGCTTGTGGTTCCAATATATACGACAAGTTCAAAAGTGATATTATGTAAAGCATAATACACAGTATGAACAACTTAACAAAGCATTTGCTTCAAGAGAAGTTGCTTCACTTTTAATTTAATACATCCTCAAGCACTGGCGTACGCAGGGGAGAGGTAATGGGGGTACAGGCCCTTCCGAAATTTTGAGAAAGTAGAAATTTTCAAATGAAAGCAGAACTCGGGAGAAGGTATGCAAATCCATGAAGTGGCATGGGAATATTTGCTGTATTGAACGACATGGTGTTCAATGACTAAGTTAATAAACATTATTTGCACAACAGATTTATTTCGTTGTGCAAATAGGCAGAAGCCGCTACTGATTCAATGGTTCCGTATATTTCACAATCATCTTATTTTAAACACATACATTTCCCATAGGTTTTCTTTTTGGCATAATATAATATAGCTGCAACAGATCTTGTTATAATTAAGTCTAATTTACTTGTGTAGATAGAACTATAATCGTCTTTTAAAATGTTAGAAGTTAATTTCACAATACTATTAAAATCAAGTAATTAAATGTTCTGAAAATGAGAGGCATGCTTCGTTAACTAAAGACGGGGTCGCACCTGTATATATTATACCTTATTTCTTGCCAGAGGTTCAATATACAACACTAAATTGAGTAAACCACTCAGGACAAGGGCAGAAGAAGGACAAAAGGAAATATATGTAATATAATACAAATGATCAGGTCTAGCTACTTAGCCTAATTCTAGTATAATGTATCTCCAACAATGGAATACAATGTTAAATGCTCTATTAGTACGACAGTAGCGCGAGAGGAGAAAATATCAAAATAAAGCAAACCAAGACAGGAAAAAAAGGTCACAAATAATAAAACTAGAAGGCTAATGTTGCCGAAAGTTCAATAAAAATGCAAAACCTCCATGGTTACACCTGTCCTGTCAGAAAGGGCAGAATAATGGTAATAGCAACAATACGGTTTCTTGTACCAATCATTGTCAATCGGTCTCACGGCAACCGATAACCTACAAGGAACGACCCATGGATAGGCAGTTGGTAGCTGATAATTGTCACTGCTCGCCAACAGCACAAGATCTTCCTTGATCTTAACTCGATCTTGAGTTTTTTTAAGATCTTTGCTAAAATAAGGATCAGTTTATTGGCATCTTTGTGTAACAGGAAGAGTAAACTTTCAGCTAATGTTCAAAATAGGAAACCAGCAGCTATGGCGGACTATTACAAGATCCTCGGAGTACCTCGCAATGCCACAACTGCGGACATAAAGAAGGCTTACCGGAAGCTGGCCCTAAAATGGCATCCGGACAAGAACCCACACAACCAAGATGAAGCCAACAGGATGTTCAAAGAGATCTCGGAGGCGTACGAGGTGCTGTCCGACGACAAGAAACGCACCGTCTACAACCAGTATGGTAAGAATGGACTGACAGGCGGCATTCAAGCCGGAGGACAAACCAGGACAGGCAGAGCCACCAACCAGGACTTCGGAACAACGTTCTTCTTCACCTTCCGGAACCCGGAGGACGTTTTCCGGGAGTTCTTCGGCAGCGGGTTCGCCGATCTTTTTCCGGACATGGACGCTCAACCCGTTCACGGAGGGGCCCAGCAGAGACCCACAAGCGCCCGCGTGTCCGGCACCCAAGCTCGTTTCGCGGACCCCTTCTTCGGGTTCGACGACTTCTTCCTGCCTCAACAGAGGAGCACGATGTCGTCTTTTTCTGGCGACGGTGCAGGCACGAGCGGTAACTTTGCATCCTTCTCCTCCGTCGTCACGAACGTCCCCGGCCACAGTGGAACGAGCTTCAAGAGGACATCGACATCAACCAGATTCGTCAACGGGAAGAAGGTAGTCACCAATGAGGTGAACGAAAACGGCGTGGAGACCGTGACAGTATACGAGAACGATGTCCTCGTCCAGAAGTACGTCAACGGCGAAGCGCAGCCAATCACATACAGAAGATGAATGCGAGGACCAATCACCACAGTTTCGAACCATAAAGAAAAGTGATCACGACCACGAAATAATGACGGAAAAATTATTTCGGTTGGGCCCTAGTGGATTACCAACAGCGACAAATCAAAGTTTTTGTAAATGCTGTTTCTTCCTGTTTTTATAATCTTTGGAATTCAAATCTCTGATCGGTACCATTAGAGTTTCATTCTCACGATGACGCAACTTCCACTTGTGTCAAGGTTCTTATTAGAATTATAGAAGTTGGGTAGATGGATTTTTCTTGGGATGATCTATACTGTATCCCGGGAATCTGTAGAGCAAGGTCGCGCATAAGGGTAGAGAAGCTAGTGAGCGAAGCGAAACAGTACATGCTGCTGCCATGGTAGTTGTAGTCGTTCCCCCTCTTCCCTTATCCTCTTCAGTGACTACTTGCGCAGAGACTTGTTTTCATTCGCTCGCTTCAGAGATTCCAGGGACAGAGTATAACAACGGTAGAAGGTAAATTTATCTATGAGACGAATACGAAATCTATGCGCTCATGTTGCACTATGCGGATAGATAGAAGAATCACAACTGAACACACACATGCATATTCCCTAATGTCAGTTGCTTTCTTCTTCACAAGTAATAGACCAATTTACAGTTTCTGGCTTGAAATAAATAGAAGTGACATAACATGAAGTAACTAATGTCCAATGTTTAAAATGAACAATTTTTGCTTCGATGTCTTACAACATGTAATTCGAATGATACACTTAACAATGTAATTTCATAAAATTTAGTAAATCAATTTATAAGTTTCATATCGACAGCGGCATAATCGTAAAAGCCAATTTACTATTGTCCATAGTTTTTTTTGGCAAAGTTGTCATCCAACCGTTTGATGGCGGTAGTGAGTTCCACATTTCGATTTATGGTTCTTGTTCAGATGTTTACTATTCTGTTATCTCATAGTTTCGCATTCTGGTGATGCATTAACTTTGCCGCCAGTAAATCGTTGCTCACAAAAATGTAAAAGTTTCACCTCAAAGACAGGCCAAGGTTGAGTAAAGGGAAGATACACTTCGCAAGGTTTTCTATACACTGTTTGAAAATTGGTCAGGAAGTGGAAGGAAAGATTACAAAGTGTCTACCAAAATAAGAAATCCAAAATTCTTCACTTTTTCTTAACTTTATTTAATAGTCCTCTTCTTAGGTAACATTGAAAATTAGCCATTAAGAAAATATTTTTTTTTATTTAATGAAAAACTCCTACCAAAAGGCTGATTAAGATGGAAACTAAAGCTGTGCTTTAACAGGAGAATTAGACTTACTTTATCTATGCATGTAAAAAGTAACTTTTGCCATAACTTTGTGAACAGTGTATTAAGAAACTTCTTACACTCATCTTTGAAATAAAGACCTGCAATCTTAAGGCCTTTAAGAGCAGAAGATGCACCAAATCCTACATCAATATGTTCACATATTTAGGCTACATTTTTATTATCTGACACATCAGAGGATAATGTACTACGTTGTCCATTACATATTTCTCAATGAAGTGGTCTGCAATATTGCGCCCAACAATGTACTCTTCGCAACATCTTATTTGACCGCCCCGAAAGAATTCTAAGTCCCGAATTCGTAAACTTAACAACATTGCACTTCGGCCCCAGGTGAGAGTAGCCAACTTTGAGTAGGTCCTTGCACTAGACGAAAAACGCTGCGGTGAGACGTTTTCAATTTCGCACTTTCCATGAACTTAGAAACTATAAACCGCTATTATAATACACAATTCAACAGAAATAATAAATTGGA
This sequence comes from Lepisma saccharinum, assembly GCF_977018435.1. NCBI lineage: Eukaryota > Metazoa > Arthropoda > Insecta > Zygentoma > Lepismatidae > Lepisma > Lepisma saccharinum. The sequence continues at coordinate 31,979,590 of NC_139251.1, read as the reverse complement.
AAAAGAACCTTGAGGATTTTTTACGATTCTGCTTGCTCGACTTGACATTAGAGGGGTTTGAAACAAAGAATACAGTTTTTCTCCACCAGGAGGATATCGCAATCACGTTTGTGCAGAAAGAAGCAAATTTGTGAAGAGTTTATGCGACATTTTATTGATAATACCTTGCAAAATATCGATCAATTCTCAAAAAGTTATATTTTTCACGACTTGTCGAGAAAATGTTCTTGGAACACAGGAAGGTGAGAGTTTTCATAACGTCAACATGTTTATAAGGGAATAACGTCATGAAGGTAACGTAGAGCAGTTATTTAGACACTGCTATCATTATTTTTCGTCAAGCGTGAAAGGTCGCGGGTTCAAATCCCACACTCTCCTCATTTTTTTTCTGAACAGAGACTGTTGATATTAGAATATTTAAAAAATGAATCGGATGCACACTTGAGGGATGTCTCTTCTGCGCATATTTCCCCTTAGAAGTTGAAGATTTCCAGTTTTTAAAGTTATTTTTTTTTAGTTATTGTTCATTGTTGTGTTAACACACACATCATGATTAATTCACAAATCACATATATGTATTCAGGATGCAAAATATATTGTTATTTTGTTCTTTACTGACAACTAAAATATTGATTATTTGATTTCGATATACTAAAAAAAACATATACAGTTATGTTAAGTAGTGATCTAGTGCATTACTGTAACGAAGAATAGCGTTTAATGAGTTCAAATTTCTAACATTGGTAATTTTATGTCCGTTCCTTCGTAATGACTGTTGTCAATCCCCTCACCACCATCTTCCCATGCGTCTAAAACTAATAGTAAATCGCCAATTTACATAAGTAAGTGGTTATTGCGACAGAGGCCGATTCGATAAGAAATTACTAATTAGTATTTATATAGTGAGTGACAAACAAAAAATTCAAAACCTCATAATGATCGTTATTCGTCACTGCTTTGTATCTAAAATGTTTGTCTTATTTCAACAAAAAGTACGAGTATCAGATCTAACAAAATTTCCCCACTAACTGTAATCACCATTACAGACTTAGCTCTACGTAACTTGATTCTGCGCATTCCACGTGGCATGTGACTTCCTCCTATCATCGAAACAACTTCCTCTTACTATTTCCTTTCACCTCGTGAAATACAGAGACCAATGTTAACTTCTTAGCACGGTGGATAAACTTTACATCCAACGATAAACGCCTGAAAAGAATCCTACCTAGGCGGAGTATCGAACCAACGACCTTCCTCGTGAGAATCAAGCACGCTACCTTTTCTCCAGGTAGGTCATGATAAAATTTGCTACCAGTTTGAAGAAACCAAATCACACATAATGTCATGTCTATAATTTCCTCATGGCAATTTTCATGAGGAAACCAATACAGAAAAAATCGAGAAACGCTGAAAGGAAAAAATGATGAACATGTCTATTGGTGTTTTGTCATATTTTGTAAATTGTGTAAAAATTCTGTGTTTTGAACAAGCAATCGTTTAGTTACGAAGTCTTTTGTTGTTTGTTTAAAGTAGGAACAGGAGAGCGAAAAGGAGTAATTTGAACCAGAACCCGGTTGCCAAGAAACTTCAACTTTTTTCCAAAGATTGTATGAAAAGAGAGAGGAAAGGGATATTCAACGTATGAAATATAAAATATGTGTGAAAATAAAACAATGGAAACCTTGCAAGATAATACTAATGAACTTCAAACTAGGAAAACAAATTTTCGTGGTGAAAAACTGCAAGTCTTTTTCGAAATATGTACTTGATTTTTTCTGTATTAGAAAGTGGAGATATGGAACGATACGATCCCTCAGCAAGAAAAATTTAAGTAAGCCGCCTCCTTCCCTCCAACTTTTTCTATGGTTATAATTAGTAATTAGGGTCCAGAAGTTGATGAAAGATCAACTTTTTTTTCTAACCCTTAAAAACAATGCTAAACCTGATATCATGTCCGTTTCCCTTCAGTTAGAGCCTGAAAACACTTTCAATTTTACATTTCTTTTGCATTTTTCGGCCTTTTTTGGCATTTAGTTTATTTGTCAGTATTCTTAACAGTTTTTGTTGCATTTTTCTCCTCCCCTGTTGTTTCGTGCATTTTAAATACATTTACTAATAAAACTTACTAATTTAGATTTCTTGACATGGTCCTTTTAGCAAATTCACTATGAATCAAAAATACGGTCAATGGAAAAGCATAATATTATTCTTAACTGAAATGTTTGAAAATGGATTAAAATAATTTGTGAGAAGACTACTTTGAGGTTCTATTTCTGGACACTATTCTCGCTTTAATCTGTGGTTTTAAAGTAAAATTAGTCACAATATGAAATGAAATTATACTCTGGTGCACGCGAAGCAGAAATGCATTTTCGGATGCTGGCCGACTACAGTATCGTAGAAGGCCTACTCTGAAAGGAGATGAATTGGTTGATTTGGTGTTTTAAGTCCACTTTATGCACAGTAAAGCTAATCGGGACTGGACCTACAGTTTAAAGTGGGATCCGAACTATTGTGCAATGAGCCTCCACCTGATATTAAAACGGGGACACCTTGATTACAACATGCTGTTTAAGAACATGTATTTATGATATATTAATTCTTAACATAGCTTTTGACAGCTGAATGAAAAGAAAGGTCTTGCCAAAAATCCTGCCAATCACTGAAAGTTCAAGAAGATGAGTAGAAACATTCCCGAGGTATGCTTCGCACAAATATTTACAGTGATTTAATATAATCTTATATTACATTATTACAACACTTCGTACTCGGTAAATAAGAATAATAAAAAGAATCAGGGGTGGGTGAGATTTGAACCTACGATGTTTCGTTCTTGACGAAAAAGTAAAACGAGACAACCGTTTAACCAACTGCTCCAGGAGATTACTAACGTGAAACTCTGTAAAACAAGTTGATCTCAGTTGAGATAACATTTTGCCGGAGTTCCAAACCATGTTTCGGCACAGATCAGGTAAAATACACACTTTGTAGAATCGTCCGGTATTGTGCAATTTATCTTTATTGTAATTTTGCGAAAAATCGAGAGAAATTTGCTTCATTGCATTGATATGTGATTTCAATTCTCTCCAGATGGTGGAGAACGAGTTCAGTATTTCCAACTGCACATAAATTCCCCTATTTTCTATTTCAGTACGAATACTCTTTAAAAAAATAACAACATTTGTATTTCGAATTTACGATTTTTGTTTAATTGCGTATTATATTACTGGTTTAGGGTTTCTGACTTCATGGAATGTGAAAGAATGAAACAAATTTACAAGAGCGTTTTCGTTTAGAAAGACGAACTGTTGCTAAGTAAGGATACTATTTGTGGACTCTGAAGCGCTATGTTGCCAAATTGACGAATTCAGGACTTTGATTTTTTCAGGGCGGTCAATTAAGATGTTGCGAAGAGTACAGCTGATCATCATTGTGATAGTAAAAATTATTGACCATAAGTATAATTTCTTGACTTTTTTTCTGACTTCTTGATCTACCTGTTGATATCTTTACTCTTTCTTGACTAGTAGACACCGTACAGCAACTTCCAGTATTTCCGAAAGCTATTTCAATGGTAGTAAGCAATCACATGCCGCGTGCAATGTTCAGAATCGAATTATGTACAGTAAATTCTGATGGCGATAGTTTCGACTACTCGGAAACACGTATAGACTATCATTAATATCAAAATACTTTGCATGATCGTGTGCTGTAAAGTTCATGCTTTGCTTCAAGTGCCTACTTGAAATGCCTTTAGTATAATTTGAAATATTTTTATTGCAAAACACAGTGATGAAAGAACATTAATTTGAATAACCTACAACACTGTTTTAGAATATGCCGACCTACTTGACGGAGTGGTTGGCACAGCACGCTACGACGCCAGGGCTTCCGGGTTTAATTTCATCATATCATCACTCATCTTCATCTTCGCGATTAGCTAAAAGTGGTAGAAACGCGACTGTAAATAACAAAAATCAATGAATATTAATATTATGTGTACAGATCGGGAGAGCCTGAAGGGTGCAGTGAGAAAAGCATTGAACGATGAAAAAAGTTTAATTTTCCACTCTTTCATTTCGGAGGAGCTGCAGTCTGATCTGCTCCCTTCTTCCGTGCGTCCTTGGGCACAGACGTCCTGCTCTTATTGCTATATTTACTTTAACTGACAGAATATCAAGTCCGTCGCAATGTTAATTTTTTGTGGTTTTCTTTTACCAGGAAAACAAAATAAATGAATTATTTCCATCCTTTGTATTCACTTTATCCGTTCGTTTTTCACGGTGGTAAAAACGAATTTATTATCTCCCTTCAAACTGAAACGAGTCGTTCATTTTTACAAATTACCAAGTGTCCATTAAGCCATTCCTCTTCTCCATTTTTTTCTATGGAAATTCAGTTCGAGTGATGCTAGACATCAAAACTCTCTTTCCTCCCTCCCTCCCCTTTTTAACCTCTCAATCCGCCGTCATGAACTGGGGGGGCGGAAGGACAAGTGAACACTCGGTATCGGATCCGCCTTTATTCAAACGATAATGGGCAGTGAGGATAGGACAATTTTTCCTTGTGTTGCAGGCCCATATCGAGGGGAAGGTTACGGGGAGCTGAAGCCTAGTGCACCATGCAAAGAAGGCGCCACTATTTAAAAAAAAAAGACAAGAAAATCAGAACATGCGACGTACAAAATTACACTTGACAGAGGTAAGGGGAGAAGGAAAACATACAAGGTGTTACTCGACCCTTGTTCCCATTAAAGATTTTTAAGTGATGCAGTGCTACCTTGACCCTTCCTTTGAGGGGTCACCACGTGAAAATAAGTGTCGTCATTCAACTCGGTACACGCTGCTGGATTTTCTTTTGTTTCCCAAAGTAGTATGCTGCCATCTGGCGGCTGGGAAACAACGAATCAGCTCCTCGACCGGCATCGGGCATTTTCGTGTCATAAGGCACCGAATGTTGCTGGCGGGAAGAAACAAATGACGGTCGGATACGCACCAAGTTGCCAAACGTACTCTAAATCGGGGGAGACAGAGAGTTGATCAGCGTCGTTACTGAATAAAAGTTGTAAAATAGTACACAATGCACGGTAAATTAGTGCACAAAACACCAAAATGCTGTACAAACAAGCTAATGAAAACAACTGACAAAAACAGACGTACGCTTGGCAACGTTGTAACGGGAGAGCAATGTTACCCCTACAGCTTTTACTTCGCAACTGAGGTTGTTGACACTCATCGAGGCACACCACCGAGAAGACGATTGGTGCACAGATAGAGCTGTGTAGGTCAGCCGCCAATTGAGCCCGCGCTCGTAAGAGATGGATAAAATATAATGATTGCAATATGGTGATATTGTGTGACTGTGATACTAATATCATGTTGCGATGCATAGCCTACCAGTGATGACGCTGTGAACAAGAAAGTCTCTGCACAGGCCTTGTTATAAGGAGGCATTGGTTGCTCTGTGTGTGTTTTTACCCTAATTAGTACAATACAACCCAAAAGACAATACGAAATAGAAGAAAAAACAAGCAACGAAGTGCATACTATCCTTTCCCTTGGTTCAGCCAATGCTGGTAGCAATTGCGGTTAAGTTACGGCCAATCCGATTCGGAATTGATCCTACCCACGTAATGATCACCACTTTGCAATACTTCCAGCGCAACTTTGTCCCCAATGTTGCCAATTCCGCAGTAATTGCTTCACACACACCGAACACGATGCTCTCGCACATGTACTCAATCCCGGACGAGCCCCCACTAGTGCAAAAGAAGAAAAAAAAACAGCTGCATCCCTCATTAGCGGGAATCCGAACGGATGATAACAAAATCGTGTAGATGCACACTACACTCATTCTCACGCCATCCCCGAATCAAACAACCCTCCCTCCCTCCCTCCTCCCCGACTCCACCCCATCTCGATACTTCTCCAAATTCTCATCCAGAGAGAGCCAACATCGATAGAGCTTAAAATGGACAGAGTCCGCCATTTACCTCATTTAGCGACGAACAGCGTGTTCTCTACCGAATGGAAATCAAAGAGCGAAATGCGCTCGTCAATTGAGCGTCGGTGGGTTGAAAGGTTTTGCTGATACTGGATAGATAAGTGACGGGGAACGGACTATTGAAGAGCCGTGTCCTTTTATTTTTACATCCACAACGAGCAGAATGAGTGGCGACGCTTCGTATAAATCGTGTGAGATAGTACTTTCCTAAAACAGCCAACTTTCTGAAAGTCCAGATCATATAGCCTATGATTTAGTTTATATGACTTGTTCTTCTTCCACTTTTGGCTAATCGCGAAGATGAGGATGAATGACAATAAGATGAGACATGGATAACATGTTCTTTTTTTGTCTTCTTGTATTTAGTACGTATGTAGTGTATTGGAGTTAGGTGGCAGAACAGAACAGCTGAACCTCCCCTTTTCAATAAAGGATAATTGAATTAAATTGAATTGAATTGAATTGAACATAACACAATCCCCACGATGAGTTCCCACTCCATATAAATAACATAATAAATGTATCTGAAAATTTTCAGTGTTTTTAATTGCATTAAGGTTTAAATGTTTGTGAATGCATGTAATTTGCACATTTCATGAACAAAAATTATTAGCGATGTGTGTGCTTCACAGACAAATGAAGTCAAATTTTGCTACATTCAAGAGCCTCATCATACTAATTTCTTTTATTTGTTAGCAGACGCCACAAAGTACTGCCAGCCACCGTGGCGGAGTGGTTAGCACATGGCGCCACGACGCCAGGCGTCCCGGGTTCGAATCCTGGCCTGGGTATGGATGTTTGTTCGTTCATCAATTTCATCATATCATCACTCATCCGCATCTTCGCAAATTAGCCAAAAGTGGCACAAGAAGCGAAGTAAAATAAAGCAAATCAATCAAGCCACAAAGTACTTTATAATTAGCTAGTTCATTATGAATATTTTAATCCAATCTCATGTCTATCTGTAGTCATTGTTAATACATATAACTTAAAACTACTTCTATTTCACTGAATATTACTAACGCTATCATCAATATGTAACACCTCTTCGATTACACTGATCTGCACTTTTTCAACTTTTTTCTGTTGTTTTGAAATTAAGAGGTGTATCGGAATGGATTTGTGTGTGAAATGTCACATATGTAACTCTGGAATGCACCCTCAGAGGATTATACTGGTTCGTGAGTCCAGACGCCAGACCAGAACATCACGAAATGTTGCTATGTGCAAGAGGTAGCTATGTACCTTACCATTTATTTGCCACTAAAAACTTGTAAAATTGGCACCAAAACTGATGAAAATTGACACTTAAAAGGCAGCATAAAATTATACCACAAAATAGGCACTGAACATAAAATTGATAGGGGCTTGCCCATGACAAAATTTCGGGGAATCAATGAGTCACAAAACGTCGCTTCTGTATATGCTATAGTAAGAACAAACATGCATCTAATTATAACTAGTTGCAACTACGTAGTTCGAACGATTCCTTATAGTTAAAACTAGTTGTAAATAGTAAAACTAGAAATACATCTGTTTTCTAGCTCTTTCATAACTACAGTCGAAACTAGTGGCATTTCAGTTTACATATATCCAACATACGTAAAGAAAAATCGTAGGCAAAAAATCCATCGTTCATATTTAAACTACAAGAAGATACTTAAAAAAATAGTTTAAACTTGGGTGAGACTAACGGAAGCTAGTTTTAACTATAGTAATGTTAGGTCACACAAGCAGTAATTACAAGACATTTGATTTAATTCTAGTTTCACTACACACATTCGTTTAAATCTAGTTGTATGTAGATAATTTTCATGCTTCATAATTAGTAATGGCGGATTTAACAAGAAGGGCACGGTGTCATCCCAAAAGAGGGTGACTAATTAATATATAAAATATTAATAGCAAATATTAAAAAAAAAATGTTCGAGCAACCCTTTTCGATATGTAAAATAATAATGCAAAGTTTAACACAAATACGAAAATAGGTAGTAGAAAAACGAGACACTTAAGTAAGTCGGAACCGAAAATCGAATCCTGGACTTGGTTACAAAGCAATAACGTTAAATGATGGACACAAACTCAGTACATTCTACCTCAAATATTTGCCATGTTTGTGAAGGTTTCGCCAGAGGAAATGAATTCTTACAAACATACCCCTCTTCTGTAGTCATTGTTAATACATATAACTTAAAACTACTTCTATTTCACTAAATATTACTAACGCTATCATCAACATGTAATACCTATTTGATTATCTTATAGAGATCTCTTACCTAGAGTAAAATATAAACTACAAAGACAAGGGGAGGAGTGGTGCAAAAAAGAACTACAAAATACTACAACCTATAAGTTGCATGTTCAAGCCAGTAATCGTACCAAAACATGAATCTACCTTGGCAGGGGTTGTTTTTATATTAAGAATGCGTACAGACCAGTATTAGTCAACCAACATTTGGCTAGTTTAAAGGTTGTGCCATCAACGTCTGTCAGTGCGAAGAAGCTGTCCAAACACTCAAGAATTTATTTTTTAAATGTCACTTAAGGCAACAACACCGAGACTCTTTATATAAATACTTAAAAAACGCACAAGTTATATTTCCGATATCCTTATCTACATTAATATCCGAACACTGAAGTTATTTGGATGCTTTATAGTTTCGCTCGAAAACATAGGGTTTCAATCTAAACAACCATGACCCTCACAACAAATTAAATTTAAATGACCTCGCAAAGTCGTTATGTCAGAATGAACAACAGCGCTCAATAAGTCAATAGTGTTTAGAAGAAAGTGAAAGATATTCATCAACAGTTTGGAACATGTATAATAGTACCTGAATTCAGTAACTCTGGCTAGAAACCGCAAAAATACGCGGTGTGAGCCAACGAAATAAAGAAGAAGAAGCTGTCATCTTTTAATCAAAGGGCCCCGGGTTCATTTCTTGGTGGAGATACATTGTATAGTGGTTCGGATTACACTATGAAGGTCAAGTCCGGATCAGTTTATCTGACTACAAATTGGACTTAAAAAGAGCCCTTGTAATTGTCTTGATGTGAATATATATACACACACACACATTACATACGTAAGTACTGGTGTGTGTGTGTGTGCGCGCGCGCGCTCTTTCCAATATGTCGAAAAATCTGCTCATTATATTTCCACTGCTTCTGATATATCTTATCATATATTTACATCACTTTCCTTCTCCCTCTCAGAAAAAAATATAGATACGAGTATGAATTTATTACTTCAAAGTCATCTCCTTGAAACTTGTTATCAATTACATAACATGTAACAGGGTCTGTTACGAGCATTCACTACATACGCAATCCCCCCTCTCTATCTCTCTCTTGTGTCTTGTTTCTTAATGAAGTTCTGATGAAATGGAAGATGGAGAAGAAGTTTAACGAAGGAGGAAGGATGTGATGATGATCGGAGAAGATTGTTAGACAAGAAGATGAGGGGAAGGAAAAGTGGAGAAATTGAACTCCTTGAGATAAAAATCCGAATGGATCGAGAGCCTCGGTTCGGACAGAAAGATTAACGGATTAACAGGGGGAGGGGGCGTCCCCTCCCCCTTCCCCGTTAATGTAACATCATCAACAATGGTTGGCAGGTCACGCTGTTAGGGAGCGTCTTCTCCTTCTTAACGAAAGAAAATGATAAGATCGAAGTTCATCAGGGAGAAAGTTTTTTTTTCTTAAAAAAAAGAAGACCAGAATACTTTCACACGAAGAGATGAGACCTCTTTTTAAAATCTTTTTTCATCTCCGAAAGACACTGTTCTAACTTTTCAATCTGACGCTAAATGCTGGTGAGGAAAGGAAGTGAAATTTTCTTTTCGGAATCTCTCAAGCGTGCCCTGAAATAGAAAAAAATGTTCCCAGAGGCTTTTCAAAATTCCTTACATTGGTAAAATTTTGGGGACAAGAATACTAAATGAAAACTTACTACAATCTGTTCTCTGTACTTTGATTACTTTTTTTCTAATTTAGAGTCGCTATATCAACTGCGACGATGGGGCTGAATGATAATTATACGAAATTGATGAGAAGGACACTTATCCAGCTATGTCGGCTACTACACGCATGAACGAATACGAGGCCCAGAAATTACAGTAAACCCTCGTTAACACAAACTTGCTTAAGACGAACACTCGGTTAACATGAACAAAATGTTGGTCCCGGCAGGGATGTATTATATCTTATAGAAAGTTTTACCGGTTAGAGTGAGATTATATCCGTAACAGCTCTGGCCGTTCTGCGCTTGCGCCTTGGGAGCGAGTCATAACTCCCGACGTCTCCAATCAAGAAGTGAACCACTGACGTCATCTCTACTCTGCGCCTATAGCTAACTCTAATGCTCACGCTATACACTGCTCGTAGGCTCGCTGGCTAGACTCGCGCAGCCAGCTGGAGAAGTTCCGAATGCACGTGGACTCTACCACGAATTAAGAACTGTTCTTTAATCCGTTGCGTTCCTCTGTCGTTCCTCTGCTAGGTATATAAGAAATCGCTCAACAATTTCTATCATCTTGTCAACAATCAACTTATACAGTATTGTAACCAACAGATTCAGATCAACAATGTGTTCAAATGTGTTTTTCTATTCTTTAAAATAGTCACTACGAGTAACATCAAGATTAAAACTTGGGTGGAATTGCTCGACAATCACATCAACAATGAGCTTATACGTATTTAACGAACAAATTCAGTTGTGTGTTCAGATGTGTTTTTCTATTCTTTAAAACGTAGCCAGTACGAGTTTGATCCGAATTGACTGCTAGTTTTACGGAAGCTATGAGTACAGTTGGCTGTGAAATTACTAGGCATTTGCGTTTCCGTCTGTGACAGCGCAATATATAGGAATTTTTCACCAAAAAATGATCTGCGAGTACTTTTTTTTAAAAGTTAATTACTGTAGTACTGTTTTTTTATGATGACATACATAATACATATGGTTAATGTGTAGAAAGAACTGTATTGCAACAACAAAATTTGAGTCCCCGGTTAGCACGAATTTTTTTAACACGAACTCTTGATTTTTCAGTCCCTTGAGATTCGTGTTAACGAGGGTTTACTGTATTTACAAAACCCATGCGAAAATCGCAACTGTAGGCGTGGCTAATAGCAACAATCAACAGTAGTGCATTTTTTACATGGCGCAACGATCTAACTCGGTTGCTATTATAGCCGCAGCATGAAGGAAAATACGAGACACAGAATGGTATTTACAAAACCCATGCAGGAATCGCAACTGTGGGCGCGGCTTACGGTAACAGGCACTAATGTCGGATTAAAAATTATAGATATAGGAGTTTGGACTCCAATTAAAAATTATCCAGTAGACCTACATAAAAACGAGTTACATCAAAATCTAATCTGCGTTAATCTATGCTAACCATTGTTTTTTCGAGTATGCCTTATATTTTTTTTTATCGCCGTGAGAAAAAGGTCTGGTTCTTTTGGAGTTTTGCAAACGATCGCTCTCTTTGATATTCTGTAAACGGGTTCTCCGATCGTTATGAAATTTTAGTACGCTGCAGGTAGAAGGGTTTTAAACACAATACTTAATTTTCAGATTTTTAAATTTGTCAAAAAATGTTCTCAATTCTGCGTAACAACTTTTCTTAGTATTTGGTAGTCCGACAAATACAATATTGGTCTTGTTTTGAAGATCTTTGCAACGGTTTTCAAAATGCATTATCATTGTTAATTCACTTCGCGAAACCGATTTGAATTAGTAAAAGTTTGGATGCAACTCGTTTTTATGTAGGTCTACTGGTTAATTTGTAATTGGAGTCCAAACTCCAGTATCTATAATTTTTAATCCGACAGTAGTAGCTAGTTTTTTAGATAGCGTAATGGTATCTCAGCTACGTGGCTGCTACGTGCACCATGAAGGAAACAAGTGACTCAGAAGCCTTTTACAAAACCCACTTGGAAATCGTAACTGGGGCTCGTGGCTAATAGCAGCAACCAATAGAGTGGGATTCAGATTCAGCTGATATTATTTGCAGGGATATAGCCTTGTACTGTATTTCATTTGTTCGAGGTGGTTATTCTGCACGAATATTGATTTTTCAATTGCTTACTTTCATTTTTTATATAATATAAATGTCGTCACAGTGATAGGAAAACCTCTGCAAAAGTGAGAAAGAATACTCTGAGACTCTAATGTAAAAATTTCATCTTCATATAGCTAATAGTTTCCGTGAAAGGGAAATATTGTCCAGATAGGCAAATGAAACTCCCCTTAAGGCACCCCCCGAAAAAAAATAGTTTTCATTTCTCTTCTTCTCTTACTTTGCATTGAGAGTTACATTATTACTACTTGAGTGTACTTAAAGTTCACAAAATTCTTCATTGTAACATGGAGCAGTAGACATTTCTACCCCATCTGCAAGAAATTGAGTTGCATTTTTGTTATTGCGCGCCTCATTTCTGCCACTTTTCGCTGTTCGCGAAGATAAGGGTGAGTGGTGGTTGCATGGACTTGATGAAGGGACAGTCACAAGAAACACCCATAGCTAGGTCGAGATTCGAACCCGAGAACTTCGGTGGTGATATCGAAAGACCACATCAAAACTTCATATTTTTGAAGGTTCAGATAACACTTCAATTTGATTCCAGCATTTCTAGTCCATAATTTCAAAGCTAATCCCGCTACCAGTGGCCGCGCTTAGGGGGGCCTGGGCGCCCCCACACCTTTTGCCCCCGGACTATTGACTCTTAACGCTAAGCCTTGTCTACCAAGAAAAAGTAAACTGTCCTTCCTCCCCTTAGTTTTGGCACCAAATCACCACTACTGTCCGTTGCAAATTCAACAAACACGTTCCTTTCTGATAATCCTCTAAACGTGTCGTATGCTAGGAAGACCCACTGTGTTCCAACCCTCTTTCTACCAGTTCATTAGGCGACCGCGATGCCCTCTGGTGAGCAATCAGGTTACCAGCAGGAAGAGTAAAATATACGCATTTCAAGAATAAACCTAATGCATTAATTTTCGGCACGTTGATGCAGTAAATGAAAATATCAAAAAGTGGTTCTCTAGAAACATCCTCTCCCAGTACTCAGGTAAAATATGAGAACTTTCTGTCTACCGGTTCTCGAGATAATCATGACCAAAGTTACCTCATAAGCTTACACAGGCTTGACGAGGAACATACTCATTTTCGCCAGGGTATAACATAACCTTAAGTGGCCACCGAGCCGGTGCAAGATATTAAGAACATCTCGATTTAAATATTGTAATATAGAAGAAGTGTTACAATATAGTTATCTTTCATGCAAACAGTAGTACTACTGTTTGCAAGATATGTGTGCGGGTTTAAACCCCTTTCCCCTTATCGGCACGACCGTGTATATAAGAAATGGCTGCACAAACGTTGTCCAACATTTCCCAATGACATTCCAAGCCCCTCCCCCTCTTTGTACTTCCTGCTTTAGATGTATGTGCACCTGAGGAGGGGAAGGGGGTAATGGATCCCCCTAACGAAACCTCAAGAACAATGGCGGCGAACTTTGTGGGCGTGCTCCACAAGTCGTTAAAAATCAACCGGAGCGAGACAACACGCCCCCTTGCTTTTGTTCGCGGCCATTGTCACGTGATGTTTACCGCTTGTTCCCCATTAAGATAACAAACAGGAAAACAAATATGGTGGTCGAGTACACCTCCCCCCCGCCTCTTTCGCAGCGTCAGCTACCGACGGCAATTCGTAAATATAGCGTGACGCGACGACGGGGTGGCAGATAAAAACGACGGTGTCGGGGAAGATAGCGGTGGCGACGCCGAAGGAGGGGCCGGGTGGGACACGCTCCCCCAACTGAAATCCGTGGCTGGATTGAGGGGAAGGACAGAAGGATATTTAAAACAAACAAAAAATGATCAACCAGTATGAGAGTCATAGTGATCGTCAGCACCTTGTCGCCAAAAAATCACTCCCAATCAGGCCCGAATTAAAGGGGCTATTACACCCACGGGCCTGCACATGAAAAGGGCTACAATAAGAAAATATAAGGGTTATAACCGAGCGTCGTTCAATCAAAGCGTCACTTTCAATTTCTCAGAGTAACGGAATACCCCCACAGCCATCTTTTGGTTTATGATGCACAATTTTGTCAAAAGAGTTCGAGAGTGTCAAATCCGTCGTGGAGGACATTTGTCAGACATCCTATTCCACATTTAATGGCAATGTTTGCTCTTTCAAATAATATTATAACCAGAGCCCGAATTTGTATGTAAATACATTATAACATTAAAAAGAGTATTTTGGTTTTGAAATGCGTTTGCCTGCCTTCGTTCAAGATACAAGCAGGATTTTTCAGTTTTTTACAAAATCTGATTAAATGAGTGAAGCAAAGATGAAAATTACATTTCATATGTTTTTATTACTCAAATTCTATTTTTACTTAAACAATCGCAAGGAGGCCCTTGTTAAGTCTCCTTCACCTGGTTTACACCGGAAAATCCAGATACAGGGATATACAGAGAATGCCCTGATTGTCTCGGTGAAGTTTCAATGTACAAACCTTGCATAAAATGAACACAAAATAAAAAAATGTAACACATTGGAAATATTACTCACGGTTTTAGCTAGCTTTTTTGTAGTTCAGCGCTGTACTTGTTACCTTATACTGATCGACGCTAATAATCCATAAACCATATTCTCGAGAGCTCTCGACACTTATCACTAACAAAAACCACTGTTGACGTATCTTCCTAATTTCTTAAATGCACTTCCTAATCATTCCGCTTCAGTCTGTAGAAGACGATCCTCTCGACGATCCGATCCGGTTACGCTGCAACTCTTCCCTTCTTCCAGGCTGCGAGTTCACCGTTCAAGTTCCTTTTTGGGATCGAACTCACTATTCAATTCCGCGTTTCAACGTAACGAAATATAAATAATGTCAACTGCTCGTGTCACTGCAAATTTTCCAAGTTTTGCCAGCAACGAGCGCGCGAACACGAACCGCAAAGACGCGACGTCATAACCTCTAACCGCCGACTGCACTCTTTGTCCGCCAAAAGTCCAGAACAGTCTATTTCTTAAGAGAGGAGTGAAGTATTCTTTATCCTCATTCGTTCCGGAGGAAAAGTCTTACATTAATCGGTTATAGATGCCCCTTCCCCAAAAAAGGCATTAGATGGACTGATCAAGGAGAGCTAATGTCCTTCCAAGTCTTTTTATCTCCTTAAATATTTGACCAGCCCTCGTACATACATTTTTGTTTAAATTCAGGTTACAATTTCAAAATATCTTATAACATAGTAAACACATTTTGATTTCCCTTCAATTTCACATATTAATTCTGTTCAATCGTTTCTTACAACCACATAGTAAGAATAATCTCAAGAAAGAATGCACAAATTACAATTTGTAAACATTGAAGCATAATAAACATATTACTCAATTTCTTTTCATTACATATATACCTTCATACATTACATAAAATCAACTTCGAATCTTTACTACATAATTTATCAATATACTACAAGTAACTTCAATCATTTACATATTGTCTTGCAGCTTTTCAATTTGTTTCAACTGACTTACATAAATTTCTCTCTTACAGTTACTACAATTCCATAATTTTAAATTTTCCACATGTTGTGATTCAAGTACCTCTCCAGAGCAACAATCAAGTAAATCAAAACTTCCAACATTAATTTGCTTTTTACACAAATAAGGACCCTTATAAAGTAAACAATATTTTGCTATAACTTTATTAATTAAAGAACTCTGATTTCTAGCCTTCAGGAATACTAGGTCCCCTTCTTGAATTTCCCTTCTACCTTTCTCTTCATTTGCTTTCTTCTTCATATCCTTTTCCCTAATTGTTCTGGTCCTTGCTTCCACCATTATCAGCCGTTTCTCCCATTCTTCTGGAATCTCTTCTAATTTTAAAGCAACTTTCAGTGGGTTATCTATTTGCTCATTAAGATGAATTGTGACTGGCGCTTCCCCTAAAGTGTCATTGATAGAATAATTTAGTAAATTTACAACTTTCGCCACCTGTTTAGGCCAATCTTCGTGAGCTTCATTGCAAAGAAGTCGCATTAATCTATTAATTTCTTGATGGATTCTCTCCACGAGATTAGTCTGCGCATGGTAGCTATTACAGTAATAAACCTCTATTCCAAAACTGTTCATTTTCTCCTTAAATTTTTTACTAATAAAACAAGGTCCTCGATCACAGATGATTCTCTTAGGTATCCCTAGGTGCACAAAATAGTTATTTACAAGTTTTTCCAGCACCTTCTCAGTTGTTGCAGCTGTCATAGCATATGCTACTAAATATCTTGAAAAACCATCCAACACCGTTAGAAGAAAATTTTCTCTTCGGGAACCTCTAGGTAAAGGTCCTTGCAAATCCACGAACACTTGTTCTCTCATTCTCTCTATGCGATGTTGCCTCAAATTAGACTTCGTAGGGTGGTTGTCAGCTTTACTTCTGGCACAAATCTCACAGTCATTAATCCAGTCTTTGATATCTTGCCTCATTCTCCTCCAACTAAACGTCTTCAAAATTCGATCAAACGTTTTCTTCAATCCAAAATGTCCTGATTGATCGTGATAAACGAATAACACATTACCAATCAAATTTCGAGGCAAACATATTTTCCACACTTGTTCAAAGTGAAAATCTCTAATCATCAACACTCCAGACTCAAGTTGATAATATTTTAGTAACGGTCCCTTTCTCTTAACATTTTCTACATTTTCGTCAGTTTCTAAAGCATCAATTATTTTCTTCATTTCTTCATCTTTTCTTTGTGCTATTACTAAATCTTCTATTTTCAGATTTAAATCTGATAAAGAAATATTTCCCACTACATTAACAAACAATTTCTCCTTTTCAACTTCAGGCTGAAAACGGGACAATAGGTCAGCTAGATGATTTTCCGAGCCCTTTATGTATTCAATTCGAAAATTAAATTTACTCAATTCCAGCGACCATCTGCATAGCCGAGGATTCCAATGTTTGGCGGCGGTCAGCCACTGAAGTGCTTTGTGATCGCTCAAAACAACAAATTCCATGCCCGCGACATATACTTCAAACTTTTTAATGCAGAATAGTATAGCTAGGCACTCTAATTCTGTAATCGTATACTTCCTCTCAGCCTGATTTAGTTTCCTACTAGCATAGTGTATAATTCTCCGTTCACCATTTTCAAGCTGGAACAAATATCCACCTATGGCCATAGTAGAAGCATCACAGCTGATGTAAAACGTCTGGGAAAAATCTGGATGGTACAAAAGCGCTTCCTGCGCTATAAGAGTTTTCATTTCATCGAAGCTAGACTGCTCCTTTTCTCCCCAAGTCCATTTTTTATTTTTCTGTAAAAGTTCCGAAAGTGGAGATATTACTTCCGAATAATTAGGTACGAACCTTTTGACCCACACGAAGCTTCCTAATATCCTCTGTACTTCCTTTCTGCTACGGGGGATCGGTAACTCCATTATACTCCTGACTTTATCGGGGTTAACTGTTATTCCTTCTGCAGAGATAATATGTCCCAAAAACATAACTTCAGATTTTCCAAACTCTGTTTTCTTCAATTTCACTGTCATTCCAGCATCCCTTATGCATTTTAAAATCAAACACACGTGATTTACATGATCATCAAAGTCTGAATCAAAAATTAAAATATCATCAACATACACAATACAAAAATCAGATAGATTGCCTAAAACATGATTCATTGCACTAGTAAACGCCGATACTCCTGTCGAAATTCCAAAAGGCAGTTTCTTAAATTTATACATTTTACCATCAAAAATGAAGGCTGTACAGTCTCTACTTTCTTCTGTTAACGGTATTTGGAAATACCCTGCACATAAATCAAGCGATGTAAAATACCTCTTGCCATGAAAGCTCGCCAATATTTCTTCTAAACTTTTTACTCTATTATGCTCCAGCCTGATTTTAGCGTTAGTAGTACGAAAATCCACAACTATCCTTTTCTCGTCAGAACGCGGCTTGGGTACCACTAACAAAGGGTTGAGGCAAGCAGAATGTCCCAGCTCAACAATATCATCTTCTTGCCACTGACCTATTTGTTTTCTATCTTCCTCTCTCAAAGCAAACGGAACAGGGTAATACTTTCCCACAGCTGGATCATTATCAATCAGTTTAATATTATAAGTGAATTTATTGAAAGTCCGAAAATACATCTAAAAAAAGAGTAGTTCTATTCAACATTTCTTCTTTTTGCGCCACCGTCAGAGCAGTAGACATTTCCATGCGAGCTTTCAAGTCTTCGATACTCGCGTCTCTAACGTCGCCAGTTTCTAAACCTGCTACGGTCACCAAATCGGACATAGTTCTCCCCTTCTCTTCATAATCACATCTTGGCAAAAATCCGACAACTACTTTTCCACCATTAGTTTGAAATAACATTTCTTTCTCTTGAAAATTAAGAGTAGCTTCAACGGTAAATAAAAAATCGCTACCCAGAATGGCAGACACATTCAAATCTCTAACAACAATAAATTCCATGAGCAAACTAGCATTTGCCAGAACAGTCGGTATTACTGTTTTCCCCATCACTCTTGTTTTGTTTTTTCCACTATAATCTATTAACATAATATTATCTACCTTTTCTAGAGAAGGCCTAGTCACGTCAGAAGTAATATCTTTCCATGTATTAGCAGACATTAGCGATACCTGAGAGCCGGAATCCAGTAAACAGTTTACAGCTTTACCATTCATTTTCACTTCTACGCAAATAGAATGTTTAATTAATTTTCTCTTTTCCACGCTGTTCAAAGTTTCATTATTACATTCCAAGTTTTTAACTTCCAGATTTTCATACTCCCTTACATCTACTTCACAAATATATACAGGTTGCAACTCTAAAAGAGTCAAAAATTCCTTCATAGCCATTTCATTCCAGTGAACTAAGTCTTCACGTCTGCCTTCTCTCTTTAGTAGGTAACGTTCATATTTGCTTAAATCTATCTCTCCATTCTCCATATAAAACATCTTTTCTAGGTCCATAACTTTCACGTTATCACACTCTTGATTCTTGATTACTCTATTAAAATACAACATTTTTTTCCAATGTCCATATTCCGAAATATGAGCCACAGCTGGAATAGGCGGAACAGTACACAAAATAATCTCATTACTTCTTTCTTTCAAATACGACACTAAGTAGGAATACATTTCCTCAAAATGTTCCTTTTCAGTGAATCTCATGACATCATTGGTCCCTACAAGAACTAGAACTTTCTCCCATTTACAACTTGCACCTTCCTTTCTTTCTTTTTCTTCCAAAGCATGAACAAGATCAGAGACTCTACTTCCACTAACACACAATTCTTCCCAGCCGCTTTCTATGCAGTTTAATTCAGGAAATTGCCTTCTACAATATGACGCTAATCTTTTTAACAAACTATCTCCTAACAGCACATAATTCTTGAGATTAGCCACAGAATTCTGTAAGTCTGCATTTATTTCAACATCAGTATGTTTTTTATCAGCATCAAAAACATTTTTACGGTTCACCTTCGACCCTACTTTTGATTCTTGTGCCTCACTCGCACTTCCATTTTTCTTCTCTGCATACTGACTTCTGTTGCTTATTCGTTCAAGAGTACTAATTATTTCATCCTTTTGTGTCTTCAGATAAATATCGCTGTTTATTTCACATTTTGAAGAATTTCCCAAATCTTTTTCCTCCGAGTTAAACTGTTCAAGTTTGTCTTTTATTCGTTCTTCATCCTTTCTTGCAGGTTCAATAATATCTTTGAAATTCATTTTAATAATTACATCTTGGTTTTCCGTCCGCCCACTCTTTAGTGGCGGAACGGTAACTCGTTTTTTGGATCCTCCTGGTTATGTACTTCGGCGGCGACGATCTCATCTTCGCTTCTATTCCTCCTAGGAGGCAGACTAGAACTTTCGTAATTTTCACTCTGCCAGATTTTTCTCTCAAAACGAGGTGAATAGTTGCTTCTTCTTCGCTCATCCCACGAAGATACATCAGATCTTTCATTTCTCTTCAAATTTTGGTTTCCTTCTCTTCCAAACTGCAAATTCCGACGATAGAATCTTGAATCGTTCCTCCCTTCATCATGATTCTCGAAACTTTCCCTCGATGTCTGTCTATAGTTATCCTTTCTCGGTGATGTAGGAGTAACACCGACATTACCAACATTATATCGTCGCTCCTCTCTTCCTCCGACGTTTTTCTCATTTTTCTGGCCTCTAAAAGAATCTCGATTCTTCTGTTCCATCCACAATAACTCATGACTCCTTATCAGATCAGCAACTGAAGACAAGGTTTTACTTTTAACGGTTAACAACATTTCTCGAAGCCTAAAAGGTAGTAAGTTTGCTATTAGGCTGACACATTTTTCTTCTGATAAGGCAGGTTCGAGCAGCTTCAATTGCCTCGCCTTGTCCCAATAGAACTCTTCTACACTTCTTCCCTGACCTGGCACAAATTTCTGTGTTAGAACTTGAGCTAAACGGGCAGACTTAACATTTTCTGACTCAAAAGCATCCAAAAATTCCTTCTTAAATACTTCATAGTAAGTAAACTTTTGCTTATTTTCTATATACCACATTTTAGCAGTCTTTACCAACACAAAAGGAATCACATTCAGGTACTGATGCTTGCTCAGGGCCATCAGATTCAAGCTGTCTTCCACATGCTGAAGAAATTCAGTGGGTAACATTTCGTCTGTCTCTCCTGTAAACTTGGTTAACTTCGACACTTCACTGTACTTAATCCCTACTTCCTGCCTGCTAAGAATAGTCACACCATCTCTGTTTACTTCCTCTCCATCATCAGTCTTTACTTCATTCTGAACAAAATCTTTAAACGGCTTAAGGTCACAACACTTTCTAGAATCCTCAGTTTCCTTGAATCTGACAAAATCATGCTCTAATACGTCGACCCTATTTTTTATTACCTGTATTTCAACATCAGTTTCCTTGAACTTGCTTCTATTAACATTCCGTTCCTGAACCACACCAACTCCCAAACTTTCAACGTTCCCTTGAATGATACTTAAATCATATTTCAACTTTTCCATTCCTGTCTGACATGATACTTTATTTTCCTTCATAACGTCCTCCATTTTTTCTATCCTAGTGACTTGCACCTCCAAAACGCTTAGTCTTTCCTCCATCTTGTCATTTATTTTTTGCATGGAAGCATTTATTATTTCCTTGAGTTCCAATTTATTCTGTTCCTGTTTCTGCTCCAATTTTCTATATAAGTCTTCCTGCACGAGCCTATCTTTTTCCTCTTTCTGTCTCCGTTCTAACCTATCTTGTTCCATTTTCTCGTATAATCTCTCCCATTTCAATCTATCATGTTCCTTATTTTCTTCCCATTTCAGCCTATCTTGTTCCTTATTTTCTTCCCATTTTAGGCATAAATTCTCCTGCGCTAGCCTACTCTGTTCCATAAACGACAAAATTGAATTCAAGACATCATTTTCCTTTCCCCGTCCAACGTCAACGTGAGATACATTTTTGTCACTTTCTTTCGAAACACCCTGTTCTTTTTCCGTTATTTTTACTCCAACGGCAGGTTCTTTCTCAACTCGACTCTTGCATCGTTCACAGAAAAAATCTTTATTATAATATCAGTTTCATGTTCTTTATACTCTTCCTCACTCATTCCTATACAATTCTTATGCATCCATTGTTTACAGTCTAAACATTCTATCGCTCCATCTACTTTCAACAACCTTCCACAACAATCCAATATTTCCTCCCACCCCACTTCGGGTGCGAAGTCCTTTTCCAACGGAGTCTTTCCTTTTGTGCGAACCATGTTGCCGACACACACTGACCAGAGTTACAACACAACGATAAATGTTTACATAAACATTGCCGACAACGACGCAACACAATGCGTGTTACCCCTTTTATTTTTTCTTTCACCAAGACAATCTAAGGCAACTCCCGGAAGTTTCGGACACCATATAACATTAAAAAGAGTATTTTGGTTTTGAAATGCGTTTGCCTGCCTTCGTTCAAGATACAAGCAGGATTTTTCAGTTTTTTACAAAACCTGATTAAATGAGTGAAGCAAAGATGAAAATTACATTTCACATGTTTTTATTACTCAAATTCTATTTTTACTTAAACAATCGCAAGGAGGCCCTTGTTAAGTCTCCTTCACCTGGTTTACACCGGAAAATCCAGATACAGGGATATACAGAGAATGCCCTGATTGTCTCGGTGAAGTTTCAATGTACAAACCTTGCATAAAATGAACACAAAATAAAAAAATGTAACACATTGGAAATATTACTCACGGTTTTAGCTAGCTTTTTTGTAGTTCAGCGCTGTACTTGTTACCTTATACTGATCGACGCTAATAATCCATAAACCATATTCTCGAGAGCTCTCGACACTTATCACTAACAAAAACCACTGTTGACGTATCTTCCTAATTTCTTAAATGCACTTCCTAATCATTCCGCTTCAGTCTGTAGAAGACGATCCTCTCGACGATCCGATCCGGTTACGCTGCAACTCTTCCCTTCTTCCAGGCTGCGAGTTCACCGTTCAAGTTCCTTTTTGGGATCGAACTCACTATTCAATTCCGCGTTTCAACGTAACGAAATATAAATAATGTCAACTGCTCGTGTCACTGCAAATTTTCCAAGTTTTGCCAGCAACGAGCGCGCGAACACGAACCGCAAAGACGCGACGTCATAACCTCTAACCGCCGACTGCACTCTTTGTCCGCCAAAAGTCCAGAACAGTCTATTTCTTAAGAGAGGAGTGAAGTATTCTTTATCCTCATTCGTTCCGGAGGAAAAGTCTTACATTAATCGGTTATAACATATTCTATTCCTTTCTAGATACATACCTTGAACAGGAAAATATCAACGAATTATGTAACTGACATGATTATGCATAAGTTTTATGTTACATATTTTTTACATATTTGCCAAAATATTACATATTTTACATATTTGCTAATGTACTTTACATAAAACAACATATTCCGGTAATTTTCTCCTGTCGTGATCCTCTTCCCTATATTTTTGATCTCTGAAATATGATGTAGAAAATTTGTAGCTCATGTGATGTCATATTTTCTAATCAATGAGATGCATAGTGATGACGGTCCCCTAAAATGGCTGCCAAGCCAGGCTGAAGACGAAAAAAACGTATGGGAACTGTTATTTATCGAAAAATGCTCCCCCCTTTTTTCCCGGTTACATATTTTCTTTTCGCTTCTAAGTTTAGGCAAAGCACCTAAAAACTTGTCATCGGTGGACAAGAAAGCTACTTTCCTGTACGTAGCGAGTTACACAATATGTTCCCTTGTACAAAAAGTACAAAAGTAGCTATGTATTTTCATTCGATTGTTCTTTCTGCAGACGCTTTTCTTTATTACAATTTGTTTCGAGAGTTACAAAAAACTCTCTTTGCCTGAATGCAGTGGGAAATTTCTTAAATATGTACACGTTGCTGTGCTGTTTTGAGTTTATAAATTTGATAGAAATTTTAATTTGAACAACTTATATCCTTAAAATTATGTCGAATATGTTCAAATGAAAAAATATACCTACCGAATTCTTGAATTTTCTTGGATACTCGATTATTATTGATATTATATATTCTTCGATTCTACATATTTAGCTACATATTCTTTTCATAGTACATATTTAGGTATATATTTTATCAATTATTGTTACATTTTTATGTCCATATTTTGCAATTTGATATTACATAAAAATCTGGGGTCTAGTAATAACTTTGCCAACTAATAAATAAATAAAATGTTTTTGTTTCTTTACATTAAATCCTGCGTTTCTTCTGTGACACCCTTTATGGAAAAAATGTACATGCGCGGGGGGTAACTCTAGTCTCCATTATGAAAATCCTATCCTGTCACCAACCAAAAGTAACAATAAATTGTCAGTTTAGAAGAGAATAAATTGTGATAAATGATGTTCAAAATTAAGTGATTGCCCCCTGAAATTTGAGGGTTTCTGCTATTGACGTTTAAAATAAGGAGATCCACACCCTCGATGTCTACATCAGGTAATCGTTCCCTCTCGATGTCTGAAAATAAAATGATTTGCTCCTGATTGCCGACTAAATTCATTGATTTGCTTTATTTTACTTCGCTTTAGTGCCCCTTTTGGCTAATTGCGGAGATGGGGAGGAGTGATGACATGACGAAATTGAAGAATTATTTCACATTAATGTCCTTGCCAGAATAGTTGTTTTATACAAATTTGTGGCGATCTTAACTACACGTAAGCTAAATAATGATACTGTTATCTAAATTCTCATACCGTCTTCTTTACATATTCACGTAGTAACAACAATACAATATTAATTAATTTACATATTTGAATTAATATTTTAAATGCAATAATTATTTTGCTTTAAAGATTTATATTATTTTTATACCACACATTCAATCTACTCTCGCAAAGAAAACTCAGGTTCGAGTTAAGACTATATTAATCGTGCTTGAAAAAACTTTCCTTCTTTTACACAAAAGCATACATTTACGTCATTCCCCTAATAAACAACTCACATCTCTTAGCAACCCAGGAAAGTCATTTTCAGGTTAGTCAGTAACAATTCGAGCGAATTACAAAATTTCGTCAAAACTGATTATGAAGTCATTATGTGACAACTGCTTTTATATTTAACATTTTAAAATCTCATTATTGATTTTCAAAACTGTAGGTTAGGCATTTCCTGAGCGAAGTTTTAAGTTTGCCAAAAAGATGAAAGTTCTCTAGTCCCCGTCGTCGCATTTTTTTGTCTTAGGCTTTTCCCAGAAACGCGCTTCCGCCAAAGAACTCCATTCTTTAATGTAATTTCCAAGACACAAAATGCGAGTTCGTCCCCCACCCCCACCCCCTCCCCGTTCCCAGATCCTCCACGGGTTCCCTTATAATATCAATCCCATCTGCATATCCATTTGCATTTGGCGCCTCGTGCTCGTCATTTGTTTCGCGGCCATCACCATCAACGGATCTTAACAGGGAATAACAGCGACAGTGCTGCGCGACAAAAGGCCGTGGCGAACACGAGAAACTTTCCTTCTGAAAATCCCTTACTTACTTCCTCTTCCTCGCTCCTTTTTCTCTCTGCTTCTCATTCAAAAAGCTACTTTCTTTTTTGGGGGGTAGGGAAGGGGGAGCTTTTTCGTGTTTGATGTGACACATTTCTCCCCCTTTTCTACCCTTGTAGAGCTTGGTTAACGAGTATCAAGCCTTTCCTTTTCCAGGCTTCCCGAAACAATGTTTTCTTTCCATCTTTACAGAGTTTTCTTCACAAATAAGGATACAACGACAATTCATCCCAGGTTTTCTCCTTTTGTATGATTTCTTTTTCATCTCTCCTTGTTTTTTTCCCTAAAAATCCATACAGAAACAGTGTTGCCAGTCACATTAGTTTTTACTGAAATACTGAAACAACTAAGACGATGAATAGCCAGGTCTAGCTCCGGATATTGTTCCGAACTTTCTAGAGTTAACGTGTCTCTCACGTTAAAAAGGCGGACAAATACGCAGGCCGCTAGCTAACAGCACGACGACGCGCCTCCTCATCCTCCTACTTCCCTGCTTCTTTCCCGAATGCAGACCGTATAATCCCTGCTACAGGAGGCACATTTTAATTAATCAACGTCCCTCCGTGATTGTGAATTTATGTTCCCGGATTAGCGATTGTTGATCACTGAGCGTAGCTTTATCTTTTCCGCAGAGGACCTACTATCTCCACTGCGGTGGCTGAAGGAAAGATCTAAGTATACATGCACTCGCCACCATCAACCACGTCGCGGCTGTAATCCTCTTATAACGCTCCTTGTCTACATGGTGCATCCCCGAGTTTCTTTGTCCGGCGTTGTTATTTTTATATTAAGCGTCGCCAAAGAGGAAGAAAGAGAGAACTGGAGGAGGAAGGGAGATAAAAGAAAATAAGCTTATGCATGTATGTGTGACTGGAGATGTCAGTGTTGCAGGACGGTGCTGGATTTTGTAGCAGGCCCGTAGCGAGGGCAGTCAATGGCGCCCGTAGATTTTTTCTCACGGGGGAAAGGGTCACAGAAACTTTTATAATTATTACTAGCTGATTGCCCGGTGTTGCCCGGGTATTTTTAATCCCGATCTTCTATCAGACAGGAAAATAATGAATTCTAACTATTGTGTAAAATGAACTTGGAGTTAAACGGCATCTCAGCGACCCCGAAAACTATAGATTACACAATAATATAGGTCATCTTACATGTTACCCCCTTCCCACGCCCATTCTAGGGGTGCCAGGGTGTATTGGAGATGAACGACATTGGCAGTGTCACTATTCAACGTAGCGAACCCGAAAACTATGGATTCCACACTAATATAGGTCGTTTTCGATTATTTTTACATGTCACCCCCTTCTCACCCCCACCCCTAGGGGTGTCAAAGGTGTCTTGGAGTAGAACGGCATTGGAAGTGTCACTATTCAACGTAGCGACCCCGAAAACTATGGATTCCACACTAATATAGGTCGTCTTCGATTGTTTTTACATGTCACCCCCTTCCCACCCCACCCCTAGGGGTGTCAGATGTGTCTTGGAGTTGAACGGAATTGAGAGTGTCACTATTTATCTTACCGACCCCGAAAACTATGGATTCCACACTAATATCGGTCGTGTTCGATTATTTTTACATGTCACCCCCTTCCCACCCCCACCCCTAGGGGTGTCAAACGTGTCTTGGAGTAGAACGGCATTGGGAGTGTCACTATTCAACGTAGCGACCCCGAAAACTATGGATTCCACACTAATATAGGTCGTTTTCGATTATTT
This sequence comes from Lepisma saccharinum, assembly GCF_977018435.1. NCBI lineage: Eukaryota > Metazoa > Arthropoda > Insecta > Zygentoma > Lepismatidae > Lepisma > Lepisma saccharinum. The sequence continues at coordinate 31,952,787 of NC_139251.1, read as the reverse complement.
TGACATGTCACCCCCTTCCCACCCCGCGCCTAGGGGTGTCAGATGTGTCTTGGAGTTGAACGGAATTGAGTGTCACTATTTATCTTACCGACCCCGAAAACTATGCATTCCACACCAACATCGGTCGTTTTCGATTATTTTTACATGTCACCCCCTTCCCACCCCCATCCCTAGGGGTGTCAAAGGTATCTTGGAGTAGAACGGCATTGGGAGTGTCACTATTCAACGTAGCGACCCCGAAAACTATGGATTCCACACTAATATAGGTCGTTTTCGATTATTTTGACATGTCACCCCCTTCCCACCCCGCGCCTAGGGGTGTCAGATGTGTCTTGGAGTTGAACGGAATTGAGAGTGTCACTATTTATCTTACCGACCCCGAAAACTATGGATTCCACACCAATATCGGTCGTTTTCGATTATTTTTACATGTCACCCCCTTCCCACCCCCACCCCTAGGGGTGTCAAACGTGTCTTGGAGTAGAACGGCATTGGGAGTGTCACTATTCAACGTAGCGACCCCGAAAACTATGGATTCCACACTAATATAGGTCGTCTTCGATTGTTTTTACATGTCGCCCCCTTCCCACCCCACCCCTAGGGGTGTCAGATGTGTCTTGGAGTAGAACGGAATTGAGAGTGTCACTATTTATCTTACCGACCCCGAAAACTATGGATTCCACACTAATATCGGTCGTTTTCGATTATCTTTACATCTCACCCCTTCCCACCCCCACCCTAGGGGTGTCAGGAGTATCTTACCCCCACAGTATTTCTTTCCATATTGCAAGTGATAGGTGTACCAAGTTTGGTTGAAATCGCTCCAGGCGTTCGAGAGTTATGCCGGAACAAACATACAAACACACAAACACACACACACACAGATCGATTTTTATATATTAGATATTATTATTATTATTTCTACTACTACTATTACTTTGAATTTGAATTTGATTTTAAAATTTTGGGTGCGTCAGCACTTAGGCTATTTTGCACCCGTCACATTATACGGGGTCCAGAATCTTACCATAACTAAAATAGCATAATTGCAGTGTCGTGTTACAAAAATATTAAAATATTCTGACTTTCGTTAAAAGCTGAGTCTGAAAAGGGGCACTCAGCACACAAAAGGACAAAAAACATGACAACACACAAGAAATTATACTGGCCATAGGCCAATCGCCAGAGCCTCGTTCGTCTGCAAAATGCAGTCCAGGGTGTACTAAGGGGAAGTGAGGTTGACAATTGGGTGTACTACGTAGAAGGTCACTCCTTACACCCCTACTACTATTACTACTACTACTACTGTTTTTTTTAAAATACATACATTTGAAATTTCCACATACAATTTGCATAACTGTATACTGACAAAAGCTGTTTTTTATATTTAGATAATCGGTGTAAAATAGACCTTAAGCTTAAATGTAACCCTACTTCAAATAGTTGCTGTAACTTACGGCCTGTAAGTCACAGAAAACAACATTTCTTCGTAATAAAATATCGCTAAAATTTTATCATTCGAATTTCGTTAACTCTTTCCAGAAATCTCAGGGTGGGGGCAGGCCCCTCCTTGCCGTCGCCCTTAACTAGGGGGCTGAAGCTTAGGGCGCCATGGAAAGAGGGCGCCATTCAGAGCTGCTGCCTCTTCTTTTTTTTAAGACAACAAAGTCAGGATATGGGGCGGAGAAATTTAGACTTTGCAGAGGTAAGGGAGAGGAAAAGATACGGCGTGGCCACAATTAATGGTTCCCTACTCAAGAGCCCTCTGGAGCCCGTTTGAAGCAACAGATTGCGCTGAAACTTGGGATAGAGACTACGGATACCATGGGAAAGGGAATGCTGACGGAAAAAGTTCAAATTTTCGCCACCAGGTGGAAATGTAGCGCTTAGAATTAAATTCCCCAAACTCAGAGCCCTCTGAAGCCCGTTCGATGCAACAGATTGCGCTGAAACTTGGAATAGAGGCTTATGAGACCATGAAGAAGCGAATGCTGACGAGAAAAAAAATAGTTCAATAGATTATACTGAAGATTCATCTGCAAAATATCAATGCATGACCTCTAATTCTAAACAACTGCTTGGTTAGATTGCAGTGCATATCACCATAATACAAATTATTTACACAGTACTAATTCATTTAATTAATAATGTTTCAAACATAACTATTTTTGACGAAACACTTCTTACTCTAGTATATTAAAATGTGTACATTTTGCCGTCCAATTTTGTCCATTTTTTTCTTCAGGAAATTATTTTGAATGTCCCGTTTTGTTCTTTTAAACATCTCATCACCTTAATTTCTGGTGTTATATATACAATCACCGGCAAAAAATGGATCCTGTAGTACTAGCTTCCCTGCTAAATGTTATGGGGGTTGCCCAATTCTACGGCGACGAGCGTTTTGCAGGGAGGCTAGTACTTCAGGTTCTATCCCATTTTCATTGCCGGTGAGTGTACATGATACGTCGTTTCTAGTGTTGGGCAATATATCGCCCAGATCATATATCGCGATATTGAAAAAATATCGTCCGGGCGATATAAAACCAATTAAATCCAATTTTTGAAACAGACTAGATATACATGTGATGTATGTGCATTATTTTTCATTATTCTGAAATTATTTTACCTTATATTTTTCTTCCTCTTCTCTTGTACCTATGGTGACTATGTATGTCATGCATACGCTAAATACTTTTTATTATTTTTTCCCGTTCAATACTATGTGAAGGCTATGTTCTGAACAATGAATATATGTGTATATGGATGGATATATGTTCCTTTCCAGCAGTACTTGACTTATTATTTTGTGTGTATAAATGCGTCTGTGTGTGTGTGTGTGTGTGTGTGTGTGTGTTGATATGTATTCTACACTGTTATATGTTTATTATTTGAATGTAATATATGTCAGCTTTCCTGTAATTGGAGATTCTCTCTCTGGTGGAAGCAAACGAATAAATAAATAAATAACTAAAAATATATCGTTACGATATTTTGGCGATATATATCGTGGAGACAATATATCGTCGATATCACGATATTGAAAAAGTATCGTATCGTCTGTGACGATATATAGCGATATCAAATTTCCGTCCATCTCCAGTCGTCTCCACTGGTAACAGGTACATCATAAATTGAACATTACACCGTGGCAGCTAATGAGAAAAGGGGGGAAATTTCTCTTCCTACATGCATACAAAGACAGGACAGGGAACCAGCCATACATAATTTGCAGTTCACGATTCTTCTCAAACAGCCTGGGTGACGACAACATTACTGTTTTGTTAATTACATACAGTTGTTCACGGATCTTCAACTTTGCACCTTATCTGCACTTTAATGAGAATGTTTACGACGCTGTGGGAAGAAGGGAAGTCAGTTCTCGCCACATCCCTCGATGAAGACATATTATGCACTTGTTTAGCATGCGAAATACGTCTTAATGCACTCCTTGCAATTGCAAAATCGTGCACCAGAGACAAGGAAGAGGAGATGTGCCTTCGTGGAGCAATGTGGTTTCGTGGCAAGTTTATTGGAACATGAATTCTGAGATGTGCATGTTAATATGGCTTTTATGGGTGGCTAATGAATGCGTGTCTTATTAATTATGCGTTATTTACATACGTAAATCCTCCACCAGTCGCCTCTACACGCATAAAGAGATAAACGCATAAATTACACGGGGAAGTGGTCGGAGGAAGCATGTAGCGTCGTACATATGCAATTATGAATATCTAGTGTTGTTGATTATGTTATATCTGTATTTGTCAATGTGCGAGTTACTTGTAGCCACAGGTGGTGATCTTGAATCTAAGTAGGGGTGTGGATGGGGTGGGAGCTTTCTATGAGGGGTGCGATGCATGTTTATTTATTTAGTCTCCAAAATAGTAGTTCAGTCAAATTATTACTATCACTGTAAGTAGTGTAAGAAAAAAACTTAAATTATGTAATAACCTTGAATGTAGAAGAAATATATTCTGTCATCAGTTTATAGAATATATCTTGGCAGGCGTTATATTGTAAAACAAATCTAAAAATATGTGTGTGTGTGTGTACATATATATATATATATATATATATATATATATATATATAACAGTGCCAGAAGTTTGATTGATTGATTTAGTTGGTGTTTGAAGTCCACTTTATGTACAGAAAGGCTAATCGGGACCGGACCTACAAAAGTGGGGTCCGAACCACTATGTGCCTCCACCGGGTATCGAACCCGAGACCAACAGTGCCGGAAGTAAAACACCAGAAGACATCATAATATCATAATGTAATTGCACTGACAGTTATGAAATCTGACTCTTGGATGATCAAATTGATAACACTAGTGGGGGTAAATGTCAAAGAAGTGAAAATCGGCAATAATGAAAGTTAATTTAAGAACTATTATCTTGTCAATTTTTTATTATTTTTTTAATTTCTGACTTAGGTATTAAATGTATATCATTGTAAGTCTCTTTTATGTTGCTAACTTAGTCTGCAAAATAGTTTTACCCATGTATGTGTTGTATAAAGGTGTAAATCTGTTAATAAAACTTAAATAAATACATTTCAATTCAATTCAAAAATCATCGAAAATTCGTCACTAAATTAATTTACCTTTTCTTTGTTTACAGAAACGATACATTTAGGCTGATATGCTTTTGTGATGGCGAATGTACAGCTGGGTTTTGCCATGCATATTTAAAGAGCGTGCTCTGAGAAAAATATTATTTGGAATTTTTTAAAAAAAATCGTTTCTCAGATAGGCGAGAAACAAATGATTGCTCACCAGAATCATATCCTTTTCTCAGTATTGAGTAAGAAAGAAGAGCTGTGCGCTATGCTCTGAATAACGAAGGCCCGTAGCGAGAGGCAGGCGAGGGGATGCTGAAGCCTAGGCTGCCATGCTCAAAAGGCGCCATTGAAAGCTTTTTTTTAAGACAACGAAGTCAGAAAACGAGACGGATAATTTGACACCTGGCAGAGGTAAGGGGAGAAGGAAAACATACAAGGTGTTACTCGACCCTTGTTCCCAATGAAGATTTTCAAGCGACTTCTAGACACTTCCTTTGGGGGTGGGGGTGAGGGTTACCGAATGAAAATAGATGTCATAATTCAACTCGGTACATGAAGTTCCTTCTCCGACCACATCACGAAAAGATCTCTATCATAAATTATTTTCGATATATGACATTGATTCGAAGTTATATATATATATCGATTTTAAAGATGTTCTTTAGACACTAAGGTATAACTGAAATATTCTAAAATATGCTACACTTTTTTTAAAAAAATCTGTAATGCAAGCTACGAATCTTTAAATGTAATCTATTATTTTTAATGAGTTATTTTCTGTTTCCTTATTTCAAAATTTGTAGGATGCAAATATCTCAAATCATTGTATAAAATGAAAATATCGAAGGACGCACACAAAATGTCCATGCTTGGTAGTTATTGGTGAATGGGCCAAACCACAATCCTGCATAGAGCGCCAAAATATCTGGGTACGGGACTACGATAACGAATCGATATCCTTAATATTTCGGAACGTCAACAGCGTAAAAATATCGATCTTGTTATACTCATATCCACTTAGCTTGTACATTCATTCTCACTTATTTGGAGGTAATCGAAGCTCGAAAATGGGTGATAACACACGAACTACAACGTACCACTTCACTCCTTAGTACGACTCCTACTTTTCCTTATCGAACCAATAACAAGATTAACCGTTTCTCAGTTAAAATTGCCATTTGAATCTGGGACTGAAAGTTTATTAGTTGCATTCTGATGTTCGATATATCGATTCCAAAGCGATATTCAAGTTATATCGAACGTCGATATCAACAAATCGATATCGCACAGCCTTATAAGAGATCAAAAAAGAAAAAGAAAACAGACGAAGAAAGAAAAGATTAAAGAGTAACACCGGAAAATTATTCGTCCACTCTGACAAACTTTTCTGCAACGCAACTTAACACCACTGGTATCATAAAAGCTTCTACGTCGTATCATAAAGAAAAGTTCAGTATTATTAGGGCATATCTTTTCACGTGCACGGTTCCTTGATTTCATCTGAAATTTTTATCTCCTGATTTAAAAATAACAGCACGGATCCATCATCGCGCGCCAAAATTCGTTTCTCTTTGTTTCATTAACTCCCACTGGCAAGGCAATGGTTCAGCTACATACAGAACAGCCGTAAACAATTCTTTGTGAAGTTCGCCCACGAGTTGGACACGCACGTGAGAGAAACGATCCAAAATGGCCTGGCAGGAAGTTGCAGAGTCAGATAAAATGGCACGATATACTGTTTCGATTAGATGCAACCAATAGCAAGTAATGTTCCGAAAGAAATGTGCTGTTACGTGGCCAATTATAACGTGTTTCATTGTTGCTCAATTGTTGTATTGTTGTTTTGCCATTCTCAGCAGGAAGTACGGTGCAATTAGAACAACCTTCAACTGAGAAACAGATAAATCTCTGGTGTAATTGGGCTATAAGATTGTTGTGGCTAATGGTTTTGTGTCTGCATCGAGGTTAATCAGCAAACAGAGTGATGGATATTTAAAATTATCTTCTGTGGCGGACTCTGGCATCATGGGCAGTGTCAGGAGGGTGCGAGGGGACGCTTTCGCATCGCACCCCTTGATACACCCTCGTAGATATATATTTTGGAGCTCTGGGCAGGATTGTGGTTTGGTGCCGTACTACTAAGCACCTACATTTTATGTGCGTCCTTCGATATTTTCTTCTTATGCCTCGGTATGTGATATTTACATCCTGTAAATTTTGAAATGAGGAAAAAAAGAAAAACTAATTAAAAATAATATAGGTTATTTAAAGATTCGTAGTTTGCATTTCTGACTTAAAAAGTGTTTAGCATATTTAAGAATATTGCAGTTGTGTCTTAATGTCTGAAGAACTTCTTAAAATGTACTATTACTACTATTTGGTAAACAGAAAGTTCCACAGTGTGTTAGCAGAATATAAGCCTACAATTAAAGGAAGAAAGAAGTCAATAATAATAATTAAAATAGGCAATCTATTGTACATTTTTCTTAATTCTATCATCAGCAAATTTACCTGTATTAAATTTTAGAGCTTTTAGATCTTGTTGCTTATGATTTATCACAGTGAGTCTTTCATATATTATTTTGTTTAATATGTAATAAAGAAGAAATCCCTCAACAGTGGAAAGAATCCATAATTGTTCCTGTGTTTAAAAAAGGTGATAAAATGAACTGCAATAATTACCGTGGGATTTCTCTACTCTCAACAACATATAAAATATTATCTAACATTATTTTAGCAAGACTAACCCCATATGCTAATGAAATTATAGGTGATTATCAATGTAGATTTAAACGTAACAGATCAACAACCGATCAAATTGTTCACATTAGACAGAAGTGGGAATATAATCAAAATGTCCATAACTTATTCATTGATTTTAAAAAAGCGTATGATTCAGTCAAAAGAGATAGATTATATAATATATTAGTCGAGTTTGGAACACCTAAGAAGCTTGTTAATATGATAAAAGTATGCGCCAGTGAAACAGAAAGTAAAATTCTTGTGGATATTAATATGTCTGACAAATTTACAATTCATGATGGGTTGAAACAAGGAGATGCATTATCTCCATTGCTCTTTAATTTTGCCTTAGAATATGCTGTTAGGAAGGGAAACGAAACTAACGAAGGACTAAAATTAAATGGTATGACTCAGTTGTTAGCATATGGAGATGATGTAGACTTATTAGGGGATGATATAAATACAATTAAGAATAATGCTAAAATATTTTTCAAAACTGCTAAAGAGATAGGTTTGGAAGTTAACAAAGAGAAAACTAAATATATGCTTACAGGCCGAAACCAAGTGTTAGGTAATAATGAAAATCTAATTATTAATAACAACTCGTTTGAACCAGTTTCCAAATTCAAGTACTTAGGAGTAATATTAACAAATGAAAATGATATTAAAGAGAAAATAAAAAGCAGGCTTAATTCAGGAAATGCATGTTACTTTTCTATTCATAAACTTTTGTCGTCTCGTTTAATATCTAAGAAACTAAAAGTTAAAATATACAAAACAGTAATTTTTATTATATGGATGTGAAACTTGGTCCCCTGACATTGAAAGAGGATCATAAATTGAGAGTATTTGAAAATAAGATCCTTAGGAAAATATTTGGACCTAAAAGGGATGAGGAGACAGGTGAGTGGAGAAGGTTACATACTTTAGAACTACATAATTTGTATTCATGTCCAGATATTATTAGAATGATTGAATCAAGAAGACTTAGGTGGGCAGGCCATGTGGCACGAATGGGAGAGGAAAGAGGAGTTTACAGGATTCTTGTTGGGAAACCTGATGGTAAGAGACCAGTAGGTAGACCAAGACGAAGATGGAGGGATAATGTTGAGATGGACCTAAAGGAAATCGGTAGGGATGGAAAAGAGTATATAGATCTTGCTCAGGATAGGGACAGATGGAAGGCCTGTGTTGCTGCAACCATGAACCTTCGGGTTTAAGAAGACTAGAGAGTTAGTTAGTTAATCTATTGTACGTTATGTTTCCAGTAGAAGAAAATAACATTGTTATAAACTATGTATTTCACGTTCTTCTAAGTAAAATTTACAAAATATTTATAAAACCAGACTGATATTTTGGAAAGGAAATAATTAGAATTTAACTTTTCTTGCTTTCAATGAAGCAAAATCGTCAATTATTCTATCAAAATTGACCATTTTTGTAATTTCTTTTTCAATTGACAATATTGAGAGAGTGAAATAATATATTAATTATTAGACCTCAGATTTTTTGTTTTTAACCTATTTTTTCATTTGCAGGTAAATAAGAAATAACAAGTTATGTCTGCCATTAATTAAAATACAAAACCAATAATAATGTTTTATAGTGCCTATGCGGCGATTGGGTTCCAAACCGGGGGGGGGCAAGGTGGCAAAACTGGGGGGGCAAAGACAGTATCTTTTCCTTTGTATATAAGATTTAGCATAGTGCGGGGGTAAAAAGTGACGTAAAGTAGGGGGGCAAGTGCCCCCCTCGCCCGCCTAATCGCCGCCGCCTAAAATAAACTATTTTGCTTGTTAGAACCTATTTTAGATTTATTTGCCTAAATCGAACCTTTTTTTAGGTTTTTGTATTTCTTTTTAGGTTTCGCAGGATTTTATATCACGCAGAGGTATTTACTCTGTTTGGTGACGAAAAATTCAATGACAAATTAATTTTTCATTAAGCAAATAACTTCTGCTAACAGTACAAGTATAGTATTACAATAATTTGTGGATAATTTTGAAAATGATGAATGCAAATGAAAATTTGGTTAGGAAATTAATATTTGGTTATTATGTATACACCTATTAAAATTTATTGCAGTTGTTTTGAAATTTTGTTTTTAACGATTGTACCTAATTAGTATTTTTCAGGAATTTTGAAAGAATTTAAGTTTTTTGGAGGCAACTTCCGGTTTTTTCAAGCTTAATTTATGACTTTTAGAACCTACTTTAAAATTTTTAGAACCTATTTTAAGATTTTTAGAACCTATTTTAAAATTTTTGAAACCTATTGTAGGACTTTTAGAGCCTATTTTAGGAACCTAAAACACACTTTTTAGAACCTAAAAATCCAAGGTCTAATTATTATATAACTATTTAAACTTTCCTGATTCGTTGATGATCTCAGGCAGGTTTTCTTTTTTTAAATAATTATTATCCTGGAACACGGAATATCAGGTACTGAGTTCACTGGTGCCATTTATTTTCAACTAGTGACCCTTCCCCAAAGGAAATATGTAAGGGTCACTTTATTACTTGAAAATCTTACGAAAACAAGATTCGAGTAACACCTTGTATGATTTCCTTTTCTCCTTACATGTGCCAAGTGTAAATTTCTCCCTTGCGTATTCTGCCTTTGTTGTCTAAAAGAAAAATGAATGGTGCCCTCTGTGCATGGTGCCTAAGGCTTCAGGCCCCCTTGCCTACCCCTCTCTACGGGCCTGTCCTTGAATTCAGGTCAGCACCCCTGGCCACGTCCACAATTTTCATCTCAAGAATAATAATCAGGGAACCTGTATCAAAAATGTTAGATATGTATCTCGAGGCTCCCGTGCTCAGTGAAGCGTGAAGTGTGCGAAGATGGGAAATTCCTTAGAGCAGTGGCGTTGTGCGATCGGTGCTTGGAATGCATCGGCCAGGAAGTCGCCAGTGACAAAAGTGGAAGCAAAAACTGTTCTCAATCTAAGCGGCTTGTTCTTCCTGGGATTGGTGATCGTAATGACATTGATTATTTCGGGTGTGGAACAGAATCCCGGTCCATACACTACTGACGATATTATCGAAAAGTTGCAATCGATTGACGGAAAACTTGACAATATGGCTCGAACAACATCAAACGTCCAAGATGATGTAAGGTCGTTAACAATGGAACTGCGAGAATTAAAGGTAGAAAACGCCATGTTAAAGGAAAAACTTCAGTTTTGTGAGTACAAATTAGACGATCTCGAAAACCGATCGAGGAGAGATAATTTGATATTCAGAGGGTTCAACGAAATGCAAGGTGAAACGTGGGAATGCTCGGAACGTCTAGTGCGGGATGCTTTGTGGGACCTATTGGAAATAGACACCGGTGATTTTGATATAGAAAGAGCTCACAGGCTAGGGACTGGGTCTAAGAGACCAATAATAGTTAAATTTTCTAACTATAAACTCAAGCAGTTGATTCTTGCAAGGGCTCGCTTCTTTAGAGGAACAGGAATTAGTGTGCATGAGGATTTTTCAAGGGGCGTGCGCGAAACCCGGAGGGAATTGGCAAACTATTTGCAACAGGCAAGAGAACAGAACCTATATGCAGTCATGAGGTTTGATAAGTTGGTGATAGAAGGCAGATCGTACACTTTAAGTTATTTGAGTGAAAATGGACTTCCTTGTGCAGCGTGTGACGTAATAAGTGAAAGTGTTGCCATTTCTCAAACTTCAAATCATTTAGTTAATGACAAGTGTGTCGTCTCTCCTAGTGCTGGTCGAGAAACTGAACATCTCCGCACCCAGCCCCTTCTCCCCGTTGAATCATCTACAGAACCAGCATCAACATCGTCACAGAACTTTGCTGATCAGCATCCACCCCCTTCCCCCAAAAATGCTCAAACCAAGAATAGGAAATCATACAGTGAAGCAACAAGGAAACTAGACGCACCACAATCAGCGATGCAGAACGGCGCCCGCAGGTATGCAGCAGGAATCGAGGACAGAAGAGTGTTCAATCCTCCCCCTCCCTCAACGAGTCACAATAACTCACCCCCGAGGCACAATAGAAGATTTCCCTCCACCTACCAGGCTAGAGGTCAGCAAACCCGGTGACAAAAGAGATCTCACCAAAAATAACGGCCAAGTAAGTACAGGCAACGCCAAATGTATTTCAGAAGAACTTGACACTTCGTTGTTTCAATTATGTTACCAAAATGTTAGGGGTCTCCGAACTAAAACAAGAGAATTTTACACGAATGTCCTTTGTAATAACTTTAGTGCAATAATGATAACTGAAAGTTGGTTAGCAGATTCCCACGAGAATAGTGAACTTTTCGATGAAAGATATGTTGTATATAGGGGGGACCGAAGCAAAAAAGTGTCTGGTAAAACAATGGGTGGTGGTGTAATCATTGCAGTGAAATCAAACGTCAAGAGTGCATTAATAGATTCGCCGTGTTTACATCCGAATATAGACTGCATTTTGATTAAACTATGGTTAAATGGATTAGGAACTGTATATATTTGCGTTGTGTACATAGTACCTGGTAGTAACAAAGACACATACACTTTATTCTTTAGGTTCATAGAAAAGCACTGTCAACCTGGTGACGCTAAACTCCTGATAGGTGGGGACTTTAATCTGACAGATATAACTGGTAGCAATTACAATCTAACTAGTTCATCAGCAACAACGTATTTCGATTTAAACAACTTTATCAATGTATATCAACTAAAAAGCTTGAACGACATTAAAAATAGCAATGGGAAAACACTCGATTTGTTTTTGATAAATGGGCAGGGAATAACAGTAACACGAAACACACAGCCACTAGTTCCTGAAGACACACACCATCCCTCGCTGCTAGTAGATATTAATTATGTCAAAGAAACCCGCGACAAAACTTGTCATAAGCTACAGTACAACTTTAGTAAAGCCGACTTTCCATCCATCTATCACAAGCTGCTTAACACGAACTGGGATGTATTGAAAACAAAGAATGACGTTGATCAAGCTACAGACGTGTTTTATGAAATTATATATAAAATATTCGATGAATGTATCCCCTTAAAGAAAAGCCGCAAAAGACAGTACCCGTGTTGGTTTACGAGCAGCATTATTAAAAATATAAATAGGAAACATTATCACCACAAGAAGTGGAAAAAACAGGTGGGAGACTTTCGATACCACTACAATAAATTTAGCGAATTTCGAACAATAGTGAGGAAAGAAATTATTGATGCATACAACAGTTATGTTGCCAATTCGGAAATAAATATTGCAAAAGATAGCACCCAGTTTTGGTCGTTTGTTACAAATAAACGCAGGAAAAGTAACAATGATCCTGTACTGTTCAAAGATAAAGTGTTGTCAGACCGACTATCAGTAGTCGAAGCTTTTGCACAGCATTTTCAGTCGGTGTATAAAAAAGAGTCCCCTAGATATGACATGAAAGTATTGCCTAACCATAAACAATATGAAACTTTGGATAATCTTAATATTACAGAGATACAAATTGAAGACGTAGAAAAAGCAATTAAAAACTTAAAACCTAAGAAATCAGCCGGACCGGACAAGATACCGCCCTATGTAGTCAAAGGTTGCAGTAATATATTAAAATACCCGTTATATCTCATTTTCAATTTAATTCTTGCAAAACACAAATTTCCTGAAAAATGGAAAGCCACGGCAATTTGTCCACTTCCCAAAAGCAATAACACTAATGACGTACAAAACTACCGACCAATAAGTATATTATCAGCCCCAGCAAAAATATTCGAAAAAATCATGCACCGTTACATATTTACCCACGTAAAACCTGTAATATCATCGTTTCAGCATGGCTTTGTACCACGTAGATCGGTGTTGACCAATCTCTCCGATATTACCAATTTTATTAGTTCAACATTGGACGAAGGAGGTCAGGTTGACGTAATATATACCGACTTTTGCAAAGCGTTCGACTTGGTTAACCACGATATTCTATTAAGTAAATTAGCATGCTTCAATATTTCTGAACCACTGCGTCAACTGTTCGCTTCCTATTTGCAGAACCGTAAGCAGTACGTAACGTATAAAGGCCATACATCCGACGAGATAAGAGTCACCTCAGGAGTACCTCAGGGGTCTAACCTTGGGCCACTTCTGTTCACATTACTTATTAACGATTTGCCGGATTCATTTGAAAACTCACACAAATTGCTGTTTGCAGATGACCTGAAATTTTACAGGAAAATAAGCAAACAAGATGACAGTGTGCAACTTCAAAATGATGTTACAAAGTTAGAAACGTGGACAAAAATCAATGATTTAACACTAAATATCAGTAAATGTCATTATGTAACATATACTCGAAAGAAAAACCCAGTTGAATTTCAGTATCAAATATACAACAATACTCTAGCAAGAAATTTTACAGTCAAGGATTTAGGGGTTATTTTTGATTCAGATCTTACTTTTAATAAACATGTAGAACAAATAATTAGTGGAGCGTTCAAGAACCTTGGGTTTATTCTTAGAATGGGGAGGGATTTCAAGAGTATAGAGACACTAAAAGTTTTGTATTATTCATATGTAAGACCCAAACTCGAATATGCATCTGTTATATGGAATACAGACACAGCAAAGTACAGTGTAGCAATTGAAAGAGTCCAATCGAGATTTCTTAGATTTTTAAAATACAAATTTCAGAAAGTTTACCCCACATTTGAACACTACGACAACCTAATATATGAATGTCGGTTTACAAAGCTGTGTCACAGAAGAAGGTTGCATGAAATAGTATTCTTGTGGAAATTGTTAAATCACGAAATAGATGCTGAACATCTACTCTGCCAGATTAATTTTCGAATCCCGTCGTCGAAAACTAGACTAAAGAATGAAGTTTTTCTTATAAAGAAGGCTAGATCCGAAATTAAAAAGAAATCTCCATTGTGGAGAATGTGCACCAGTTACAATAACTTGCTAATCAAGAATAACACCATTGACATCTTTTCTATGAACCTAAGGGACTTCAGTAAAGCCAGTATTAACACAATGGCCTAAGCTTAAACACATAAGTTCGTATTTAAATTGTGTGATAAAGTGTATATATATAATTTCTATCTCTATATTACAGAAATATATGTAATTGTAATGACTATGTATCCTTCATATGGGCTCTGTAATTAGGTATGTACCTGTTGAGTTCAATAAATAAATAAATAAATAAATAAATAAATAAATAAATATATTTAGTTATTTTAATAAATGTTGGGAAATTTTTGTATCATACAGTATAATAGCATAGTAGATATCATACAAACTTAAACGAAGACTAAAACACAATCAATTCCCTTATGATTTATTGATTGATTGATTTGATTGATTTTAAGTCCACTTTATGCACATTAAGGCTAATCGGGACTGGACCTACAGTTTAGTAGAATCCGAACCACTACGCGCCTTCACCGGGTACCGAACCCGGGCCTCCTTGATTACAAGGCGACGACGCTACCACCGCGCCATCGGGGAGGCCCTCCATTCTCTTATGCTTCATAGGAATTCCATATTTCTCTGAAATATTTTCCAGTCACCAAATCTTTCAGAATATGCATAATTGATTGATGATTGACTTGGTGTTTTAAGCCCACTTTTTGCACAGTAAGGCTAATTCGGAGTGGACCTACAATGTGCCTCCGCAGAATCTGCATAAGCTGCGATAAATCGACCATATGGTTGTGTCGACCATATCGTTACTGTCTGCAAATCTAGGTTTTTTGTGTGGCGTGGTAGAAGAATTGAAAACTTTCACCCAACTGCTTTGTGAAAGAGGGAAGGACGTTAGTGCAGTTGAAAGCAAATTGAACTCTCTGTCAGTGACACGCTTGCAGGTGCTTAAAGACAATACCTAAATCTGTTCGAAAAAACTGTGTAAAGTAACTCAGGATTTCAGTGAACATGTAGGTGATATTGATGGCGTCAGTGCGCACGACATCTTCAGTTCAAATATGCGTGGAAAGGTCGTTTTCTCAATATCAGACATTGTTCAATGGACACTTTGGAAATGTGCTTTGTTGTTCATTGTAACAAAATAGAATGCAACTAGCATCTAATGTCCTGCTGTCAGTTGTGAGTATCTATTTATTTCTTTGTCATATTTTTACTTTCAGCCACATATTTCCGCTGTTTTTAGAACATAAAAAATAAATATATTTTAAAGTTATTAGTACCTAAAAAAACCACTCCCAAATGATTACACATGATTCTTCATACAGGTTCCATCCATGTTTGGGAAAGATTTTCCAAGCACAAAATATTTCAGGGTTTGTATGAGCTGTAACAAATATGTTTCTAGCAACATGTACGGGTACACATGTTTATTGATACAGATTCCACGTTTGCAGAAGCCTCCTGTCGTCGTCTTGTAATCGAGGGGTCCCGTGCACGATACCCGGTTGAGGAACGTAGTGGTTCGGATCCCACTTTAAACGGTTGATCCGGTCGCGATTAGCCTTTCCGTGCATAAAGTGGACGTAAAATCAAGGAAACTCAAACCCACGTTTGTGAAGAGATTTTCCAAGCACGTAATGTTTCAGGAATTTGAACGACCTGTATATGTGTGAGCACAAATGTTTGTTTCTTTGTAGAAACTCATTTCATCCAAGAGAGTTCCAAACGAAGCCAGTAAATCATAAAACCAACCTTTCGGGGAGGGGGTGATTCCGTGTGGAGGCTGGCATGCAATGTACAGATTGGCAGACAGAGCGACGTCAGAGTCTCCTAGTGGCAGTAAGCCTCACAAATAAAACATAGCTTTTCATGTTTTAATTGTACAGCAATTTGTCCGACAGCAACCACTAAACAGTATGCTTTTCAGGTCGGACTTCGCATCCATATGTTAACAATCCACCTAACCCCCCACTCCAGACCGACCATAATATGAATACAGACCATTTGGAAACTCCCCCCCCCCAATCCCCCCTCCGGAATCCTTATCGCTCCTCCTAAACCATTTCCTCAGCGTGTTTTCTATGTTAAGCAACTGTCCCTCAGCAGCGCTCGTAACCTTTTCTGAAATCACCCTAGGTGGTCTAGCAGAACAACTCAAGAGCCCCCAATAAAAGTCAATTATTCTCGCTGTAGTCAGATACGATCTAATGCACACATACACAAAAACACCCCCTTCTGATAGCTCATTTTTATTGCCCTTCGGATCAGAACCATCAACAACGCGACTGCAGTGAACCACACAGAGCGAAAGGGTCCTTGATATATCTCGAAAGCCATCCTGAGTGTTAAATTCGCCCAAATGTCGCCGGAACTGCTCGGCGTTATTTATTGCACACTCAGCTAGCCGCAGGGTATCACCCTGACTCATTAAAAACATCGACAAAATAATAAGGGACTTTCTTAATTGAATAATGGGCTGGGAAGACGCACTTATGTAAAGTTCGTGTTGCCAGTTCGTTAAATTGGCACTTACTGAGCTTCGATTCTTAATGATTTTAACAATGGGGCAGACATAGGAAATGAATGAAGTAGACTGGTAAACAAGATTTTGCTTATGGTTGTTTTTTGAATATGAAACGGGGGTTGTTTTTGTACTAGTGCCAATAGTTTAGGAGATATCGGAAACCTCTTTCTTCTCAAAGTACCGGTTTAGCCAGAATAACGTCTATGTACGCGAAATGATATTCAATCGGGTTAGGTTAATTGTCTGAACAATCGTGTCTATGTGGTGTCAAGAGTGTCATGAGTAGTGAACGGAAATTTAGGTAAATAAATGTTTTTTTCTGCGATAAGATAGATACCCTCGTTTTTGCCAAAGTTCTGATCATAGCCTTATATGTCAACACAGCAAATTTTATTTTACATAAAAACACATATTTTCCAGTTTTCTGTATGTAAATACATATTTTGCGAATTTTCATTTTAAATACATAAAATCGCTCATTGACTTCTATAGAAATTCTGCAAGAACTGTTGAAGGATCCCTCCTTAAAAGTCGAATTGGCATACATCTCATCAAACCTGTCCTTTCTCTCCAATTCCATACGAAAGCTTGAATCGTCCGCGAACACTTTCGTCGCTTCCGTGGGTGAAGTCCGTATAGTAGAAACGAAACTGAAAGAACTCACTGGATCTAACGGACAAGTGCTAATGTCTAAATGTACAGAAATTTTTGTTAAAAACCAAGGTTTTCAAACTTTGTGCCAAATTGCACGTGTTTTGGAAGAGGAAGCTTTGGAAAACTCCAGCCTTAGTGACATTTCGTGTTTCAAATATGCAAGAATTGTTTCTTGTGACGTGGAGCGATCTTTCTCACAATATAAGATGCTTTTTAGAGATAATCGTCAAAGATTTACAATGAAGAATTTGGAAAAAACTATGGTAATCCACTGCAACTCTTCCAAAAATGGCTCGCTACAAGAGGTAAGCATTTAGAAACGATTTCAGGTGTTTAAAATGCATATAATATTTTGATTTTGTTACCAAATGTTTTTTAAATTTTTGTCACATATTTTCCTGTTTTTATCACACATTTTCAACATTTATGACACATAAAAAAAATATTTCTAAGTTTTTTAGCACATAAAGTTCCGTTCCTTAGTCATGAGGTTACTTTTAAATGTTAATTCTTCCTATCCATGTACATTTTGTTCCATTATACAGTTACACAGGAATCGCAGTAAACCAGACAATAAAAGTACTTGCTATACTTATATATATATATATATATATATATATATATATATATATATATATATATATATATATATAGTTCTAGTGTTTCCTCCTTCCGGTATTTGTCAAATTCTACATTGGGATCTAAGTATAGGGTTGTTAACTTGTAGGTAAAAATTAGAAAGTGTACTTTGAAAACGAAATATTATGGAGACAGGATGTTCTCGTCGGTTTGGAATGCAGACCTTACAAATTCCATTACTTGCCTCGTCAGGTGGAAAGGTATCAGCCTGACAGCCGGATCTGAATCGACAGGTATTGGAATTTGTATATCTAAGCAACTGAACCGATCTGAGAAAATCGGAAGGAAAATTCGAGATCAGTTTTGCTTGGATCTGAGGAGTCAACACCTTGAGAAGAAAGAACGCATGTACTGGAGAACGGAGGAGTCACCCCGATCTGAGCATGGTCTGAGCCTATTTACAAAACCTCTCGCTAGCCACTTTTCTTCACCTTATACTTATATCTCAATGTAGAATTTGACAAATGCCCGAAGGAGGAAACCTACAAGTCAACACTACATTTTTTCGTCATGTAATTCAGTTTTACACTGTATATTTCTCGGAGAAAATATGTTTGTTTACAGAAATAGAAGGATGCTCGACTAACACTATCTTTCTTTGCTAATACCTCTGGACTCTAACTGGCAAGATAATTCGACTAACGTAAACTAGCCTTAATTATATGTAGCAGTTATTCTTGTTTGTGTCTTCAGTTAATCAAGTTTACGTATTCGCCAGAAGAAACACGTGATACACGAACCTTCAGTAAATATAGAGAAAACATGTCTAACTTTACAATATAGGAATTGTTAATACGTATTTTTCATTTATCTGCTTGCGTATATAGAATAGAATAGAATAGACTAGAACAGAATAGGTCTCTCTATTTTCTACTGAGCCTGGTTAACAGAGTCTGTAAGACTAATATATGTGTGTGTTTAATATTAAATTCTGTCTTTTACTCACAGTTTTAAATATCGTGCGAGGTCACAATACACAATGTACAATACACAATGTACAATACTGTCGCCATCTATGGAGAGAAACTTCCTCAATTTAAAGTAGAGACTGTGCTCACCAAAAGAATGAATGTAAAGATATGGTTTCTAAAAATAAAATGATTGGGTACTATTTTTATCATTGACAAATCGTCTACATTCAAGTGTCGTAATTTACGAGCCGCAAAATCTAAAACAATAACGAAATACTTTATGGGGCGCTTAACTTTTGATCAACCGCAACATACTATTATCATACAGTAACTATTATACAATAATAATAAGCCAATTTTATTTCCAATTATTATTATTATTGTCCTTGTGGACATTTTTCTATTCGATCCACCAGCCCAGACATTTTTCATTATCTTTTTACACAGTTAGTGTACTCTACTGTAACATACTTCGTTCAAAAGGAAAGTTTAAAAATTAACGAGAAATGTTAGCTCCCATAAAGCTAATTTTTGGAATTTTTAAAACTGCGGAACAATATTCTCCTTGGATTAAATGGACAAAAATAACTTGGTTTCTGTATTTTACACTCAGTTGTTTCACTCTAACTCAGTTTTATGCGCGGTATTACTTCGCAGATTTTCGGAACAGAGCATAGTAAGGAACTCCCTGCACACGTGCCCAGAACTTTCGATGGCTGCAGGGGTGCCCACAGGGGAGAATTATGGCGCAGACTGCGCCATCCAGATTTTTGGGGAGATTATGTATGTATGTATGTGTGTATGTTTGTTCAGCAATAACTCTCGAACGCCTGGAGTGATTTCAACCAAACTTGGTACACGTATCACTTGCAACCTGGACATAAATACTGTATGGGTAAGACACACCTGGCACCCCTATGGGTGGGGTGGAAAGGGGTGACATGTAAAAATAATCAAGAACCGATATTAAATTCCGCACAGACAGACATCCGTGACTCTATGCAATCCGCACAACGATAGTGTTTCTCGGGTTGTCTAACATTCAGGCTGTGTTGCGAATGGAATCTATAGTTTTCGTGACACTCCCAATGCAGTTCAACTCCAAGTTCATCACCTATCGGAATGGGGAGTGAGAGGGGGTGAAAAAATGCCACCAATGACCTAGATTAGTGTCGAATCCATAGTTTTCGGAGTCGCTAAGCTAATTAGTGACATTCACGATCACATTTAAAATTAGTTACATTTTACACTATAGTTAGAATTCATTATTTTCCTGTCTAATACAAGATTGGGATAATCAGCTAGTAATATATAATTCAACATTTATATATTTTTCTAAAAGATATGTAAAAAAAATAGACCTTAAATGCAGCATTTGCAATCCATCACATGAAGAATAGAAAGTATTTAGGGGCAGCGGTGCCCACGGGTGGGTCCAACTTTGGGGGGGGGGGGATTTCTATGATGGAAATTTGACGTGAACAATATAGTGTTGGATACAAGTCGCATTACGTTATCAATTAACCACTGCTGCTATATAAATAGCAATTTGTAAACTTCCAAGGGAATTGTAACGGGTAATATGTATTATCGGGAAGAGGGCGGGGATCAATATCCAACTATTACATATTAGGCCTTACTTAAAGTGACACGTGAATTCTGGTGAGGATTGAGAATTTAAACGTTTGGGGGGCAATAACCAATTTTTTAATATAAGTGTTAAGTCTTAGATTATGGCGAGTATTTTAGTTAGGGGGAATTGAGCATTAAATTGAGGTGGGTACCCAATTCTTGTGTATTACTATTGTCTTAGACTGTTGCGAAAATTTTGGTGTGGGGAATGAGAATTATTTGTTTTGGAGGAGACAATATAATCCAGTCTTCAACATAAATAGTAAGCCTAAAAAATGGCATGAAAATTTTGATGGGAAGATTGAGTATTAAATTTCAGGGGGGAGACATGAAGTTCTTGATAAAGTGTTAAATCTTAGATTGTCAAGGGATTTCTGTGGTGGGTGGAGAGTTCGAATATTATATTTTGGGGACTATATTTAGTGACATGGTATCCACATATTTTCGGCGCCGATAGTGCGAAAAGAGAAGCTGGAAAAGAGTAAATATCGCGAGTTCCTAAGAAAGTATTGATAGATACACCATTAAATTAATATTCTTAAAAGCCTGCAAAGAAATGTTAAAGCTCGCATCTCTCGCAAGAATCTGTTAATGCATCCACGGTCTTGGGGGTGATGGGCACCCCTGTTTAGGGAGGAGGAGCAGATCAAGTATAGTGTTCAGCAAAGCTAAGAAAAGTTCAGTAGACACGCTGTCGGAATTAAATACTTTATGGAAATTATGATATAATTGGGGGGTGTATATCATGATTTTGGGGGGATGGACACCCGTGGATGGCTGGATCGCGAGTCTACCACTCAGCTTGCTGGGCCACCGAGGTGGCAGGATAGACTAGGAGGATGGTCTAAACCTCACAAAGAGAGGGAAACTTTTCTTGCAGCTCGATAACAGGCGAATCAGACTATTTTCATTCCCATGCCCTGGTGCGAAGAAAACGGTTCCGTGACGACCAACTTATTCGCGCGTTCTTGCGCAGTGTGTTATCCTTGTCGTGAGGTGCTAATGTGTCGTGCCGTATTCTTGGACGTGAGGACTGCTCCTTCCCGAACATCCATCACCGTGTCAAGCTGCTGGATTACGAGGCGAGATTATAGGGTGGTGGCGCTGCACATGTTGTTCAGTACTCGTTACAGGGTATTTATACGTAAAGGTGTGGGGTACTTGTTCGGACAAGGTTGGGGGGGGGGGGGAATCAGCTCGAAGTACAAATTTGGAAGCCTCTCTACGTATCTTCATTACCAGTGGCTTGTCCAGAAGATAGGTGGAAGTTAAAACCGTGGTTAAAGTATTCTTTTAAGAAAGAGACAGTGAAATAGGGTTATACCACTAACTCAAGGACGTATTTAGAGGGGTCCAGGGGGTCTGGACCCCCCCGAAAGACTTACAATTAAATAATGAAATAATAAAAACTAAAATTAAATAATAAAAATATAGTTGTTTAATCAAGGGTATTTTTTTGCCGCCAAACTGATCATACCACTTTGAATGGCAGCACCAAAGAAGATTTATGCAGCATTTATTACTACTTATAACGTAACATTCATAATACATGACCAGGAACTTTAGTTTTTGTCAACTCGATCTAACATCCTTCTTTTATGTTCAATAAATATTGAATTCTTTATCTATTAATATTTAACATTAATTTCCTTGCCAGGGCAGTTTTTTTTGTTCATTACAATTTTTCGCAGATCTTAACTAAACCTAAGCTAGATAATGATGACGTGGTGTTACATCACTATTCTTATAAAGTCCTTCCACCTATTCACGTAATAAAAATATAATACTATTAATTAATTTCAATATTTTAATTAATACTATTTAATTAATATATTATAATTATTTGCTAAAAGTTATTATTATTATGAGACACTTGGTTTGGACCCCCTGAGACATATTTCCAGATACGTGCCTGAACTAACTATACTCTGTCCCGTTTATCTCTAGAGCAAGCGAACGAAAACAATTCTGCGCAAGTAGTGACGCGAGAGGGCTCCACCAATGAACACGTGAGAGGGGATGAGATTGCGTGGAAGAGGAGAAGCGATGAAGTTACCAGCCTTCGCAGCAGGGTGTATTACTTCGCTCTGCCCACTCGACCTCCCCCCTTCTCTGCCGTCATGCGCGGCCTTGCTCCAGAGATAGACGGGATCCCGACTATGTGACTGAATTAAAATTATGTGTGTGAAATATATACTTTTAAGTTGACATTGATTTTCCAGGGAAGGGGCATGGTCCCCCCTTGCTCCATTGCCTGTGCATCTATGCAAGCATTATTTAAAATTTTATGCTCTAAAAATTTGATTCAATGATATTTTGAAGCTAGATTCTAAGATTTTGAGTTAATTCGAAAAATATAAAATCCGGTGGCCATTTTTTAAAATTTTCAGAAATAAGTTGTCATATTTTCAGAAAGAATGAAAAAGCCATCAATTTTATTTCTGGGTAAGTTAAACTATATATATATATCTAAGATCATTATAAAAATATTTGTGTTGGTGTTGCACCTTTTCCTTTCAATGATAATTCAAATTTATTAAACCATATTTTTGGTCCAAAAAAATAACATAATAAAATTTTATTATTTTATTACTGTACTAAAATATAAATATGATATGCTGGCATATTTTTTTCTGGAATCCTTATTGTTTGGTTAACAATGTTGTGAAGTTTCAAAAAGATTGAATAATTTATAAGGGAGATAGAATTATTTTTATAAGACAGTGCTGCTCACATTTGGAGGCTCTGGGAATGGAAGAAAGGATGAATCACTGAAAGTTTGAGGGGCTATACAAATGAAACCAGACAAGTTAGGGACAAGAAAATGTATGTGGTTTCTCACCACCATCGAAGGATTAAATGTGCCAAGTCTCATCAAAATCTAAGAGCATGGGTACCATGGTCTGTTGAACTGACATGGAATGACCATAATTAACTTGGATAGCCAGATCCTGATACCCGACGTCCAGATACCCGTTCTCGGTTCTATGTGATCTATTTCAGGTTTCCAGGTTCTGCGTTGTTCTGAAACCGTGTAAGTATAAGGCAGTCAGTTCTGGAACAGGATACCAGATTCTTGGTTCCGAAAGCTGGTGCTAGATTCTGGATTCCGGAACTAGGCACTAGCTTCCGGGTTCCGGAACTAGGCACTAGATTCCGGGTTCCGGAACTAGGTATCAGATTCTGGGTTACGGAACCGGCTACCAGACTATGTGTTCCGGAGGCGGGTACCAGGTTTTCCATTCCGGATCAGGGTACCAAACTGTTAGTTTCAAAACATCAATTTTCTTCCGTACGTAATGCACATTGTTCTTAATGTCAATGTACAGGGTGAGGCAGCCAAACGGGAAGATTTAAAAAAGTCACAAAAATAGAGAGAGCAAATATTATTTATTTTTTTGAACGTGAATGTACTGTACATGAGTGGAAATTACTAGTGTACCTTTAAAATGTTCATTTTTTAAATATGGTGTCAGTAAGATGGCGTCCTTGGTGTTGCACACATTGTCGGAGTCTCAGAGTAAATCCACCCATGACCTTTCGTAGCATGTCCAACGGAATGTTGTGGATCTCTTGCCGAATCCGCTCCTTCAAATCATCACTGGTTCTTGGAGGGTTGTTCTGGAATACTTTGAACTTGAGGTAACTCCAAAGAAAAAAGTCAGGAGCCGACAAGTCGGGTGAACGGGCAGGCCATGGAATATCGCCGAATCTGCTGATGAGACGACCAGGAAATGCGAGTGTAAGCACATCCATAGACACTCTGGCAGTATGGCTAGTTGCGCCATCTTGCTGGAAGAGTGTTTCTTCATCTGGGTCATAGTCATCAAGGACAGGCAGGAAGAATGTGTGCAAAACCAAGGACGCCATTTTACTGACACCATATTTAAGAAATGAACATTTTTCAGGTACACTAGTAATTTCCACTCATGTACAGTACATTCATGTTCAAAAAATTAATAATATTTGCTCTCTCTACTTTTGTAATTTTTTAAAATCTTCCCGTTTGACTGCCTCACCCTGTATATTGTTGGATTCACAATAAAATGTGATATTTTGCAAAACATAGTAGGTACTACGGGGATAGAGTGAGGCCTGGCAACCCTGGAATAATTTAACGTTCTCGAACAGCCTACATGTGATTTTGATTCTTGTTATCTAGCGTCGCTTTTCTGCCCTTTTCTGCTAATCGCGACGATGAGGATGAGAGAAACTCACAAAGAACACCCATGCTCAGGCTGGGATTCGAACCCGGGATCCCCGATGTCGTAACGTGCTGTGATAACCGCTCCGAGCTTACATGTGAAATTTACAAGTAACGCAAATATATATTTTAACAAGTTTCTCAGATGTTTACTTATAACTAGAAACTCTGTCCTTCCTTCGATTATTAAGAAAGTCCTTAACAACCATTCTTCTCAGAAAAAGAAATATTCTTGTGATGTATTTTAAACGTTTTAATTGTTTAAAGCATGTTTTTCGTTCTCGGTTAAAACGCCAGTTAAAATAGGTTTAAAACAAACATTAAGAATAAAACTTTGCCAACCGTCAAATCCAAGGGGACAGGCCAAGCTGACATATAAAGGCAGATGCACATATAACAGGTACTGGTACTGATGAGAGATGAATTTTTCACTCGGTGAAATGCATCTGCTTGGACAGATGTGTCGAGCTGAACGCTGCTTAGAAGTATTTTGGAAAATGCTTGGATGGGAGTGGAGCAGCCACTAATAGAAAACCTCTCGTAATGACTTCGAAGTTTACTTCAACTGTCCTTTTTTTTCCTTTGTCGTTTTCAGTTATCCTCTCTCTCTTCCCAAGAGATAAGGATGAAAAAGATGAATCGTCAGGAAGCATCGAACCTGTTTCGGGGACATGCTGCGACCTTCTGTGAATTACAACGACTGTGAAACTTCTAACCTTCTCCCCCTTTCCCTATCTTTTTTTCCTTCTCCGTTGGTACTCTCTCCCCAACTCTCCAACTCTCCGAAAGAAAGAAGAATAAAATACCCCAAAAATGCCTTCACTTTACGGACTGATTTAGATAAACGCTCATAATAAGTATGCACTTGTATTTGGAAAGCAGTGGCGATGGTAGAGGATATCGTACGGGTGGCCTCAATGGGTGGACGGTGGACGACTTATCTTTAGGTCGACTCTGCTTAGGTGATTATGGGTAATACTAATATGATTCTTTCTTTTCCTTTTCTGTATCTCTGCCTTTCTCATTCCTTCTACATTTGTCTCTCTCTCTCTCTCTTTCTATTTTCGCGGTTCTATATTTCTCTCTATTTCGTTCTTTCCTTCTTTCTTCATAATTTCTCCGATTTTCTTCATTTGTTTCTGTCTCTCTCTGTGTACTTACTCTGTTCCTTTCTTTCTTGTTATGTCTCTCTCCTTTTTCTTTGTACCTTTATTTGTCTACCTGTTTCCTTTCTTTTCTTACTTGTTCTTTTCTTCTTCCTCTGCAACTTCTTTATTTTGTTCTACCCCTCTCTCTTTTTTTAACATGTGTCTTCCTTTGTTTATATTCTTCTCTCTCTACCTCTCGCACTCTCTCTCTCTCTGTGTGTGTGTGTGTGTGTGTGTTTCCAATGTTTTACCAACCATGCATCTCTTTCTCTGTCTGTCTCTGCGCGCGAATGAGTGTGTGCGTCTGTCGCGCTGTTTCATTTCTCTATTTTCTTCTCCTTCCGCTTTTCTTTCTCCTTCTTCTTTTTCTTGAATATATATATATAAGCATATATATATATATATATATATATATATATATATATATATATATATATATATATATATATAAGCACAATAATACACCCATGCCTAAACCCTGGCTTTGTAGCAGTGTGCCGGATCTACAAATCTTGCCCCCCCCCCCAGAAAATTACCAAAGGGCCCCTCTACCTACCTACCTTTACATACACACACACACTGTATGTGTGTGTGTGTGTGTGTGCATATATATATATATATATGTCTATATATATATATATACCTACATACATACATATGTGTGTATATATACGAGTATATGTATATATATATGTATATACATACACACATAATACATAATGTTTTGTGTGTGTAATCTTGTGTGTGTCTTTATCTCATGTTGACCAAGTCACATATAAGGACCTAGAGGCTGATTCAAAAGTCCCTTAACACCCCCTATAAAAAGTAAAGGAGTTAGGCTGGGTAAAATTGGTCATAATAGGAACAGGTTAAGCTTAGGGGGGAAGACATTGCTCATATTGAATTCAACTCAAAATTTTTATTTTTAGTGATTGCTTTTACAACTCTTTTAAGCATTGTCATTGACTGGTAGCTTTGTGGGGTAGTAATAATCTGCGAAAATCTACTATGTCAATGGCTTGAGAGCCCCTTAGAGGCTTACATCTCTCCGGGCTCCCCGCACTGCAGGGTTTTGTGGCTTGTAGATCCGGCACTGCTTTGTAGAGTGTTACGCTAACCATTATGATACGAAGATCTGCGCCTGTTTCAATTGAACATGCAAAATTGTATATATTTTCTCAAATTTACGATTTCATTGTTGGTTCAGGTTTCTGATTTAATGGAACATGAGGTTCGTTTTATTGTACTTTACTTCTCTTCAGAATGAATGGTGATAAGTTGAAATTGAGGAAAGGGCAATCACAAACAGCACACAAGTCCCAAAGAGAATTGTACTGGCTGTAGGTTCAGACGCCAGAGCCTTGTTGGCTTGCAACATTGTAGTTACGGGGTGTTCTACATGAGAGAGAGAGAATTACATTTGGGTGTCTTCACAAAGGGTCATTCCTTTCATCCATGGAACATGCGAGAATGTAAATATTTGAAACCAGTGCTTTTCCTATGAGGAAAAAACTTGCCGCAAAGCTGCCATATTGATGCATTACCAACGATGTTGGCCACTAACGGGCATCGAACTCATGTCCCACTTCGGCAAAAATGTTTCCATGTTGCTAAAGCCCTTTTTATCCACTTTTGTCCAGGTTTGAGAAAATTCACTTTTCTACCTTCATTTCTTCAGAATTACCCTACGTTCAGGAAAATTCTCGAATTGCCATCATTGGATCAAATAGCATGGTACTATTTTCTTATTGGTTGATGTGTATGTATGTGTGTGTTAAAGAGAGATGTCAATATCCATCATAGATAGATTTATTTATTTATTTATTGAATTTAAATTGTTGGGTGCGTCGGCGCATTAAGCCATTTTACACCCTTCAATGTATACGGGGAACAAGGACGTATCCAGTCCCCCCTGAAAGACTTACCAAATACTAAAATTAAATAATTTAGCATTTGTTTTTAATCGATGCTTATTAATTCCCTCTGAACTTATTGGAAGACAAGGATTATATTGGGATCATAAGCCTTTGAAGGACAGAAAGGACGTATTCAGGGGTCTGGATCCTCCCCGGCCGAAAGACTATACTTCTCATAATAATATGCATAAAATATTAATCAGAAACTTTACTTTTCTCCAACTGCATCTAACATCATTTTTGTTATTCAATAAATTCAATTCTTCATCTATTTGACATTAATTTCATTGCCAGGGCACTTGTTTTACATAAATGATTCCGATCTTAACCACAAGTAAGCTACATAATGAATATGCTCTGTTATATCTCTATTCTTATACAGTATTTTTACCTTTTCGTGTAATAATAATATAATATTAATTTATAATATATTGTAATTGGTATTAATTTAAATTAATATAATTATTTAATTTTAAACATTATTATTATTTATTACTATTATTGAAACACTTTGTTCGGACCCCCTCCCCCCGAATCATATTTCTAAATACGTGCCTAACTGGGAAATACCCCCTTATCTAAAATTCTTACTTAAAAGTTTACAACAAGGGGTATAAAAATCCCCTTGGTATAATTAAAAGTGGAAAGTTGTAAAAGGACCTGTACACGACAACACATTGTAAAGTAGGAATACGCTAAAAGCTTCCTCACAGATAGTGGAAGAGACTAACTCTTCGCAAAAATCTAAAAACATTTGATAAAACACTGTTGTCCTCGCCAAACTGGGATGATAAACAGCTGGTAAGATTAAAAGTCTCTAGATCATAAGATGATATGTAGATCTTGTCTAGCAGAATAGATAAAAACTAAAATATAGGCGTTTTAAGCAACACATGTAGCTACCTAATCTACAAATAAACAGGCCCAGTATTGTGCAAATTCAATGTAAAATCACCAACAGAAACGAAGAATTTATAAAATAAATTCGCACAGATATATTTCGCACTCATTTATGTGACATGCAAGGTAATTCTGTTCCATTTAAACAATTGCCATGATTACAAGACTACGCAAGCACTGAACTGAATTCATGTGGGATTTGCAACATATTTTGAATGCAGAATATGTTCAATGCAAATTGTGGAAGAAATAATGTGTGGATCACGGCACATCCTTGATGATAATTTCTTAATATGTCTACCACAGTTCATTGTTGGTAAGAGTTATGCGAACAATAGGGGCTTTGATTTGATTCTTGTAAAAACATTGTTTCCTGAATGAGATTAACAAGAATTTCCCGTGATACGATACCGTTCTTGTTCATATGTATACAAGTAAATTGTTCATAAGGAAGTATACTTATTATTCGGTATATAAATCGTGTGAAAAATGTAATTCAAATATACAGGGACCAGCTTTTCAGGAACTTCTTTTTTTCCATAAGGTAAGTTAACTCGGAAAAAATTGTTGAGCAACAGGAACAATTTCGTATCAACTTGTAACTACAAATTCAAGCCGGCTGGTTGCCAAGTGGAGGATGTTTGAGGGCAGTGGCGCAACTACAGGGAGTGGGGGCAGGGGCGGGGGGCATTGCCACGTCGCTCCATGTTGCATGTATGTGAAACAAATATCGTGCATGAAAGTTATACATGTTAATGTAAAAATGAATTATGTTTGGAATGCATTTATCAAGCATTTTCTGTCTTTCAAAAATAGTTTGTGTGCTTGTTTTCCATTATTAATGTGAAATTGAACGTGTTGAAAAAAATAATTCAAATCGTTTGTTCGAACACAGATGCTTTAGCACCAACTTCTACCCCCTTTTTGCATAATTTACGAGGGTAATATCGTCTTTGATACTAGGCAACTACTACTACTTACTACTACTACCACTACCACTACTACTACTACTACTACTACTACTACTACTATTAATAATAATAATAATGTTGTTCCCGGGTTCGAATCCCGGCTTGGGCATGGAAGTTTGTGAGTGCCCATTCATCAATTTCATCATATCATCACTCATACCAATCTTCGCAAATTAGCCAAAAGTGGCGCAAGAAGTAAAATAAAGCAAATCAATAATAACAATATTATTATTATTATTATTATTATTGGTACGTTTATCCTGGTACTTGCCCCCCATACAATAATTCGTCGTTGCTTCTCTGTTTGGGGGATTAATTCCTTAAAATACCATGGTAATAATGCTGGAGGGGATGGGGAGTAAATATATTGAAAATTGTAGGTCGTCTTGACCATTGATTATCTCATTCTATAGGATACAGAGACTCTTCAAAGCGACTGACGGCGTTATAATTTCCAACCAATAGTGTTACTGTAATTGCTTCGCAATAACAAATCTGAGCCAACAGAAGCCAACAATAAACGTGAACAATTAGAAATCGAGAAAGCGAATCTGCAAAGACATTATCACTCGAAATATCTGATTGGTCCGCGAATGAAGAATTACAACGAGAGCTTCAGAATTACTCATTCCTTCATGTTATATAACATAACAATGACTCCACTCCTTCGAGGCAGAGTTAACTTAAGTGTTACCAACTATAAGAAAACCTCTCTAAACAGAAATTGAGTTTCAAAACTTTAATAAGCTTAATCATAAGGCTTTAAAAAGAAGTTATGAAGCCCCCACATACATTTCATCGGTTCTAATGATCATTGGTGCATTACAGGGGGACTATCGAGCTTGATCCCCACCCCTCCCCGCTTTTTCCCTATTTTTTTTCGTTCAGAGCTCTCTTTGGCTCGGTGCCATGACCGAGCACCCCCTGGTTCCCCTCTAGCTACGATTCTGCATTCCTACAATTATTGCAACGCTATAAACAGCCATATAATCACCATATTATTTTGTACATTATGCTATATACTAAACGCATTATAATGTATATATAATGATTATTATTATTATATTTTATTATGCATAACGATGCTCTGTTAATCAGTCGGTATTACTGCTACAACCATTTTCGTCTTCTTCTTCTTCTAAGGGAACCAAATCCAACTTGCCTAACCTACCCACCACAGATTATTTACTACCCCAAGAAGCTACCAGCCAATGGGAATGCTTGAAACAGTTGTAGCAGCAATCACTAACTAATCGATTATGTTAAATCTTCTTCCACACTCGAATGATTATACTCTTCCAAACACGAATGTGACGTAAGGTGTATAGGACAATTTGAAACTGTTGTTTATAAGGTTCCTTCATCTCACTCATTACGCTAGGACGTTCAATCGTTCTTTCATCTCGGTTTTCTTACGCCAAGATGTTCAAGTCTTCGTTGACCCCGGGTATTTTTTGTACTAAGATGTTCAATTGTTTGTTTTCCCAGATCACCTTTTACGCTGAGATGTTCAATTGATCGTTCATTCCAGGCCCGTACCCAGGATTTTTTGAGGGGGGGGGCATGCCCGAAACTTTGGTTTGGTTTGAGTTGATGTTTTAAGTCCACTTCATGCACAGTAAGGCTAATCGGGACTGGACCTACTGTTTTAAAGTGGGATCCGAACCACTGCGCCATGTGTCTCCACCGGGTATCGAAACCGAGACCCCTTCCGAAACTTTGGTTATATATATACGGTAATTGTCATGAAATATATGTCAATTATTAAATAATTAAATAATTTATATATACTTATATTTATAAACATATATAAACAAATGAATTTGCTACATTTCTAAAAATGACTGTTTCAAAATGTTAAGAAATTAGAAGATAGGTGAAATGTTTTAAATAAGTGTTAGATATTATTTAATTATTGCTTTGTATAAAAATGATAATTAAATTTTCATACTTTTATTGTATGTTTTATAATGGTGTAAATCTATTAATGGTTTCTCGAAAGGAAATATTTCATTATCAGAGTTGTAGCTAGAGATTTCAGCGCCCAGGACGAGAATGATTTTGGCACCCCCTGCACCGAATTTGCACCCCCTTACCTGGATGTAGCTGGTATACTTAGAACTTGTAGAAATTTTATGTACTTACTCTTTTCCGTTGAATCCGATGAAAAGTAAAGTAAACGTAGCATTCAAGAAATGTGGCTAATAAAAGGACAGTTAGTTGTGCATCCCACACCATCATTGAAGCAGTGTGTGTTATTGTTCACATATGGAAAATCAATTGCAAATTAAAGATAACCAGGTGGAGGGACAAAAAATGAGAAACTTTAAAAAGACATTAGTTTTCTATTAAATTAACATGAACAAATAAATAATAATAATAATGTAAGTGCTATGTTTTATTCCCGACGAAAGGAGGTGAGAAATGGAGGAGAAATGACAGGTCGGTCTAATTTCTGTTCCAGGGCCCTAGGGTGATAATGACAACCACCTTCGCAGCTACGGCTCCATTTCTTACTAGTCCAATTTGATATAATTTTAAAATCTTATCTATGACTGTAGAAGTACGTTTTTACCCCATGCTCTCACCAGCCCTAAAGAGAGAGAGAACAAGAGATGTATGCAACATTCACACACAGGCTGACATCATTCTTAGTTATTCCTTCTTTGTATGTGTTTATGATGCTATTCTTAGTAAAGTATGTTTGAAGTCCAAACTAATTGCTTATCTTTGTTATTATAACACAAACTCTTACCCTCGGAAAATTCTAATGGGGAAAAAATTTAATAGAACAAGATCGTTGGTAGGAAGGTGGGAATTCATACCCTGAATGTGACCACCAACGCTATGGAATTATCCTTATAATGAAGAACATGTCTGAATGTGAATTAACCACAAAAAGAGGACATTTTCTCATCAAGATTGCAGTTCGACAAAAGTCAAAACAGGGAGTAAATATGGTGAACTGTCCCGACCAAATTGGAACATTTAGTAGCTTCGCATAAATGGTTATAAAACTAGAATTACTGAAATATCTATAGTAGACTGCAAACTTCTGGGGTCTGCATCTCTCCAGAGGCAACCCATTCATTTATGCAAGAAGAAAATCTAAATTCTTGCAAAATCTTAAAAATTATCCATGTTATTTTTGTAGGTTTGCATCATGATTTGAGGGGGCATGGCCCCCTTCCCCCCCCCCCGCCGGTACGGGCCTGGTTCAATCCGATTTTTTTTACGTTACGATGTTTGATTGGTCATTCCTTCCTTCCTTCAATTGTTCGTTCATTCCGGTCATTTTTTATACGATGATGTTCGATTGTTCGTTAACCGAGTTATTTCGTACGCCAGGAAGATCAATTGTTCCTTGATCCCGGTTATTTTTAAGCTAGGGTGTTCAATTGTTTGTTCATCTAGATTATTTTTACGCTAGGATGTTCAATTGTTCTTTCAGTTATCTTTAAGCTTGCATGTTCAGTGGTTCGTTTATCCAGGTTATATTCACGCTAGGATGTTAAAGAGTTCGTTCATGCAGGTTACATGTTTTACGCTGGGCTGCTCAATTGTTCGTCCATCCGGGTCCATTAAGCATTCAATCACTGAGGAAAATCAGCGTCGTCTGCTTATTTACAAGAGCTTTGGGGCATTTTAACACAAGTGATTGGCAACCCTGACTTTATTGTACGTAACAAATCGAACAGGAATGGCGTCCACGACCGTTCACTGCAACTGCTGCTACGACCGAAAGGAACGAATCTTTAGCGACCTCTTTATGAGATTTTTAACAGCGGAAATAAATTAACGCGCCGCTCCTCCCAGTATATTAAACAATTAATCACACTTCTGCTGGGACCATTTGCCACGCCGTAATACTGCAACAATTACTCTTCTTTTACGGCACGAGAGCAACATTTCAAACGACCGTTAAAATGCTTTTTTTTTTTACAAAAAAAGAGAAAAATAACAGCGGAGTCATGTTTTTGCATAAATGTATTGATAATAATCCCCGCCATTTAAATAACCTGCCTCACTCTCTTTCGACATGATATATCGAGGCCTCATAATGAAGTCAATATTAACAGTTTTCATATTCCTGGGTCTCGCCTGCTTGGTGCATGCATATTCGCACGGTGAACGAGTAACGCACTTTTGACCGACGTGTTTACACGCAGCGTATGCGTGGTATGTCAGGTTTGATGACTGTTATAAATCAGTTTATGTTGGTGTAGGAGAATTTTTAGACCGTGTTCGACACAAATAAATGTTTGATTGAAGTGCTGGTTTTGCGTTTATGCTCTGTACCTCTGTATATAAATCACCTTTCGGGTCAAATAGGACAAATTATGCAGGGATTTGAAGGCATTTACCCAGAAGGTACCGGCACATGGGACGCAGGTTTGGAAACTAAACTTCGATATTTAAGTGGGCGTGAAAGCTGACGACCTGGTCACTGCTTGACCAAAT
Source organism: Lepisma saccharinum (assembly GCF_977018435.1). Taxonomy (NCBI): domain Eukaryota; kingdom Metazoa; phylum Arthropoda; class Insecta; order Zygentoma; family Lepismatidae; genus Lepisma; species Lepisma saccharinum. The sequence goes on along the minus strand of NC_139251.1, from coordinate 31,918,640 downwards.
GTCGTATGCTCCCATTGGCGGATTTAACGGGAGGGGAACGGGGGCACGTGCCCCTCTCGATATTGAAGATTAAGAATTTCAAAAACTATTCCCGGAATTCTACTACAACGAACAATGTTCAAGCAACCCTTTCTCAGACAGTAAAAGAATTCCGCATTAATCGGGACTGGATTTAATAGTCACTTGAATAAGTCGACGCCGGAAATCAAATCCGGGACTTCTTGGTTACAATGCAATAACATTAAACGAGGGACACAAAGAAAGATACCGGGCACGGAGCCAGAGGGGGGGCTAAGGGGGCTGAAGCCTTCCCCCTCGAAATCCTGAAAATATCTAATGTAAATGTTATTTTTATTGTTAATAACGGAAATAAAGTTATAACCACAGTAAAAATTGCATTAAATCGAAAAAAGGTTAGTGTATAATAGAGGAACCAAGTTATATTTTTATATTCTACAATTTAATCCAAAGAATGTATGAATCCACAGCATCCAAAACTTAGCTACAGTTTTCTTTGTGGGAGGTCACAGAATATAAACTTTATGAGTAAAATTTACCACGAACTGTTAAAGCCTTTTTTGAACGATTGTGTAAAAGTTAGTAACAAAATATAATAACTGTATAAAATAATGGACAACAATTGTGTTAGATATTCACTGATACGGTGGATCGAGTACAATGTCTCTCCATTTATGTAATAATAACAATACATTTGGATTGAAATTGGAATATTTTTAATAACTAATAATAGTTATTGTGGTAAAATAAAAATAATTACTATTGTCATTATTATTTATACTAATCAAGTTTTATCTATGGCCTGACCCCTCTACAAATATTTCTGGCGACGCCCGTGCTGATATGGGATGAGCTTCCCACTCCGAAATAAAATTCTGGCTATGGGCCTGTTTTCCTTGCTTATGGCAGTTTTACCTGATGAAATGAAATATCAGGCTTATCTCCTTCTGTAATCATTGTTAATACAAATAACTAAGAACTTTAAAAAATTACTGATGTTATCACCTTATAATCAAAGGGTCCTGGGTTAAAGTCACGTTCGACTTTGAAGGTTCAGTCTCTGCGTACACTATAGTAAACCAAATAAATAATATGTATTTACCTTATTTTGGTTCATCTCATCACAACTAGGAGGTCCCTCAAGTCACACGAGAAATTCTGGCGAAAAGATAAAAAATATATATTCTGGTTATATTATGCCGTTATTCTACCTCCTTAGATTAATTAAGACGATAGGGATGAATGGTGAAGTGAGATAGTTTAAGAACAAGCATAATGAAGTGTTAATTGCCCAAGTTTCTAAATATATATGTACGGAAATAGCTTCTTTCAATCGACAAAATGCCAATACTCTACACTACACAATTGCTTCAAATTATGTATAAATTACTACGTAATAAGACACATTCATTATCAGTTCTACCAATATATTGATTGTTCATTCAAAATTTGACCTTAATCAACGAGAAACATGTCCGAACAATAAAGATTTCTATAATTTCCATTTATTTCTTGAGTACTGTTTTCTTTAACAATGCCTGTCTACTCGCTAATGTATTGTTTTACAATTTTGGCAGAGAGTGCCCTCTATTGATAGTTCGAGCGGTCGCTCTGACGTCTTTCCTGCCTTTATACGTGTTATTAAGGGGATCTTTTACCACATGACCTTGAGATGACCTTGTGGTTTGGTGAGATACAACTAATGTTTTCACAAGCATGATTCCATGAATCCCTAAGTAATACTATTCGTCATTGAACAATGGCGTTTCCAGTAGTTTCGCTGACCTTATTTAAAAGAAAATATCGAATGAAACTTTTGGCGCCAATTTTCTGTACAAGGCGAAAAGAACAAAATAGAATATTTTGATGATGATTTATATTATCTGCGCATTCATCGACTCACATTTGGAAGAATCTCAGTTTATATTAGCTAATCGCGCACGGTAATATGCGTAATATGTTAATATCCTACGTGATATGTGTTGGCGTTTCTCTGGTTAAACAAAACTCTTATTAGTATTATTTCCACTTGTTCTTTACCATCGTCTTTCTTTGTACATTTTGGGGAATAAAAAAAATTCTGAGTGAACAAGGAGAATTTCGAAAGCAGAAATTGTATTTCATTTATCATGCTAATTAGCCCTAGATCACCGAGTAACATGAGCTTTCTTCAGTAACTCAACACCAACAACAGGTAATTATAAATATAAAACAATGCACTAACTGCAGTACTTCTCTTTTCTCTTCTCCTTATAACGTGTAGGATTGGTTATGCGATACAAACCAGGGAGAGAATTAATGCTGAGAAGCTGCTGACCGAACCAACACCCTATGGAAAAAGCTTGCAAGTTAAATTAACATCCTTTAGTGGTAGGATCGGAAGACACCATGGAAATTGCATTTTCTTAGGCTGACAAGGTCCTGGTGCCTGAACCAGCGGTCTGGAGAATAATTGAAGACTAAAATTAGTAAATCGTTGCCAGGTTGACATCTTGAATTTGAATTTGATTTTAAAATTGTGGGAGCGTCAGCACTTAGGCTATTTTGCTCCCGTCACATTATAAGGGGGCCAGCCCCTTATCATTACAAAGAACAACTCTAACGTTGCATAATTAAAAATCTTAAAATGTTCTTACTTCAGTTAAAAGCTGAGGCTGTAAACGGGCACTCAGCACACATAAGGACAACAGGACAATACAAACAAAATGATACTGGCCATGGGGCCAGTCGCCAGAGCCTCGTTAGTCTTCGGTCCAGGGTGCACTAACGTGGAAGTGAGGTTGACATTTGGGTGTACTACGTGGAAGGTCACACCTTACACCCCCAGGTTGACATCTGCAGGTAAGTCTATGTAATTGTGCTTCTCATATTGGTTGTCTATGACACACTAAACAGTTAACAATAAAAAATGAACGAACTCAAAATTCCACAGAAAGTAACATTCAACTACACTCTGTCCCTAGAATATATGGAGCATGCGAACGAAAACAAGTCTTTGCCATGTAGAGACTCGAGAAGGCTCGACCAATAAACGCTTGAGAGGAGAAGTAGTGAATGGAGGGGAAAACGAGGCTGCAGGTACCAGCCATTTACAGCAGTGCGCACTATTTTGCTCGGACCAATCTGCAGTTCTCCCCTTCTCTACCGTTATGTGCAGTCTAGCTCCATCGATTCCATTGACAGAATGTATAATGTAATTGTCATGGGATTACATTCCTTATTTCAAGTTCCAACTTCAGGCATGGAAAATTTGAGTCCTCGTGTACTTTTTATTGAATTCTTTTTTATTTTGACAAGGGGCAAAGGTCTCGCCATTGAGTGGACAAGGGTGGGCTCTAGCCCATTATGAAATAACCCTAGCCCTCTATCCCCCTTTACCGCACTCAAATAGCTTACGGGGAATGTTCAGGATTATTTATAGTAGTGAGATAATCACACACACACACACACACACACACACATGCACACCATGCTTTGCAAGGGCCTCTCCGATGGCGCAGTGATAGTGTCGTCCCCTTGTAATCAAGGGGTCCTGGGTTCGATACCCGGTGGAGGCACAAGTGGTTCGGATCCCACTTAAAACTGTAGGTCCAGTCCCGATTAGCCTTACTGTGCATAAAGTGGACTTAAAACAACATATCAATATCATGCTTTGCAAGATATTAAAATTATTTTGGTATCTACGCAGTTTTCTGGTTTTCTATAGGTTCCGGTACAAATATTGGAATATAATTATCAGCTGGGCTTACACACTTCTGGCAGATCTTACACACATTAGCATTTGTGCTGCCGCCTGGCGTCCCTGATAGGAACTAATTTACACACTTTTCACGCTCTTCATGAGAAATTTCCTCTACTTGAGGAACTTTCCACAATTAGATCAAAATGATGCCAGTGTTATATAATTTCCTGCTGTGACTGTGATTATGTTACAGATGTGTGTGTGTATATATATATTAAATACAACTCGCGTACCCTAACAGTTACCACTCTCGCCCTAGTGCGAGCGGTACCGACTTCCTATTCCCGATAGGATCATTCAAATGTTGGTGTTGGCCCATCACTATCGTGAGAACGACTGGGGACCATCTCCTGGCTCCAAAGCCAGAAAAACGCAACGATGAGACGATGCTCTAACCAATCATCACCGAACGAAAAGCTCCTTTATAGGCTTGCCCCTCAACGGCATGTCTGCGCCACAGTTTTTTCTACATACTGGAGAAGTCCATACTATACACATAGTCCAAAGATCCATGCCGGCCCCCGTGGCGGAGTGGTTAGCACATTGCGCTACGACGGCAGGGGTCCCGGGTTCGATTCCCGGCCTGGGCATGGATGTTTGTGAGTGTCCTTTCATCAATTTCATTATGTCATCACTCATCCCCATCTTCGCAACTTAGCCAAAAGTGGGACAAGAAGAGAAGTAAAATAAAGCAAATTAATCAATCCAAAGATTCACGGCAGGCTGTGGGACCCATCTATATGTATTTCACCTTGCTCATACCTAAACAAAAACATAGTTATTGATTGATTTGTTTTTTAAGTCCAGTTTATGCACAGATAGGCTAATCGGGATTGGGCCTACAGTTTAATGTGGGATCCGAACCACTATGTGCCTCTACCGGGTATCGAACACAGAGCCCCTTGATTACAAGGCGACGATGTTACCACCACGCCATCGGCGAAGCCAAAAATAAAAAAAAAAACAGTTACGATTTGACAACGTGGGCTCACCAGTCTTAAGCCATTGCTGTACACATGTTCAGACATGTTTTATGAAGTGGCGCAATCAATGGTGAGGTAGAAACAATGTTTATTTGTCAGACAGGAGAAACGATTCTCTTTTTGAAAGACTGGGCTTGAAAAAAAAGAAACCGCGAGTAACCAAAGGCAGTTTTAGTCACAGGAATTTACAGTAAGTGTAATAAGATATGAAGTTTATAGCTTGTCTTGCCCATAAACGCGACACTTAAAATGTTACGCAGGATAAAAGTGGGTGGAGAGAGATGTCTGCGAGCACAAAAGGAAGACTATTCATGGGCAGACGATGAAACAAAAAGAAGACGGAAAACATTAAACAAGAAGATAAACAGCAAAGATTACGACAAAAGATAAATGTTCACTTAACTATGAAGCGTGCTTAAGTTCCTTTCCTACTAGCTGGATTAGTGATATGTGTTTTGTTTCAATAGGGAGACATTATTTATTTTCGATGTGGAAATTATAAGGTATCCTGTATCCCCTTCGACTTTGAGCACTGTTCACAAGCGAAAGGGATCTGAATTTTTGGTATCCTACATTTTTCGGAATTCGAGGTGAATTTGTATACAGCGTTGAAATGGAGAGAGGGTAAGGGTAACATTAAATAAATTCTTTCTTTTTTAACATTTTGATATTTTTACTATTAACTTTTCTTCTGCCTAATAGGGTCAATTCAAATTGTAAAATTTCAATACAAATAGCAGCAAAGGCCGTTTCAAAAAGCCGTATTTCGGGTTTGGAAACAAAATACAATTAGTTCCATCATATGTTAGTAATAAATTTATCAGTCATTCGCCACCATAATATTAAGTTCTAACACTGCGAGTTATTGGTGAATAATGAATGAAAAAGATAGTCTTTCCCTGGTTGGGAACGTGTTTAGAAATGTAAAGCCTGGAGGGGAGGGATCCAATGTAGGGGCTCTTCCACACAACCCCGTGGTCAATTTTGAACACTGTGTCTAGGCCTATATCTCATTAAAAATATCTGTTCAGACATGGCCGTAGACAGATCCTACACTTAACAATATTACATGCAGTCGCACCTGGCATAGGTGTTCTTTGTAAGTGTGTCTTTATCAATTTCATCATATCATCACTCATCCTCATTATCGGGATTAGCCAAATGTGGAAGAAGAGGGACGCTAATAGAAACCAAATAAGAAAACAAATCGAATGAAATTTACAGTCAATATGCACTCACTGTACAGAATCGTGTTCTATGGGGCGGAATATTGCTTAAATCGTGTACGCCGACTGAGGGGGAGGGAACGTAACTTGCTACCTACAAAGCCAGAGGTACCAGGTTCGGACTCTTGTCAAAGAGGGGATTTAAAAGTCGGAAAGGGACTTCTGGGGCAATCTAAAGAGAATTTTCGAACTGAGCCAGGAACAACTGGAAAAAAAAAGGTAAAGTCCCTTGCTTTGCACCACGCCATGAAGGCGTATAGAAGGTGTGGAGTTAGGGATGTGATTACCCACCAGGGGTGTAAGAGGTGCTCTTTCCACGTAGAGCACCCAATAGTCAACCTCACTTCCACGTAGTACACCATGGACTGTAGACTAACGAGGCTCTGGCGACTGGCACCATGGCCAGTATAATTCTGTGTCCTCCTGTGTTTTGTCCTTACTTGTGCTGAGCGCCCTTTTTAGCCTCAGCTTTTAACCAAGGTAAGGACATTTTAGTTTCCAGCCACGCTTTTATTTTTGTTATGATAAGGGGCTGGACCCCGTATAGTGTGACGGGTGCAAAATAGCCTCAGTGCTGACGCACCCTCCAAAAAATTAATTCAAATTCCCCACCAGTTTCCTCGAGGTACCCACTTTATACGACGCTGCGCCGGAGCCGCTTGAACAGGTGGAAAAAGTCCCTGTTTCTCCCCAGCCGGGGATCGAACCCGAGTCTCTCGCATGATAGTCAGACGCCTTAACGACTTTTTATTATTCTTTTTTAAAGGAATACCCCTTTGCGGAAGTATACCCCATATTCACACGACTTTCACTCATATCAGTCGGACTATTTTCTCGATTTTTCTCATGACAGACAAACACAAATAGCCATGCCTTACCCGGGACTCCAACCCGGAACCCCTGGCGTTGTAGCGCGCTGGGCTAACCACTCCGCCACGGAGGTCGACAAACGACTGAGCTACCGCGGCTTTTAAGAGGAACAACTATGGGAGAGGAATTCGAGGTGTGATAGAGGAAGGGTCGCGTGTGGTCTGTGATTGGAAGATACAACCTGCTTCGCACAAGTTTCAGGAATTCCAAATATTTGAAAATTCTCGCTCGGTTGTCCCATGAGTTCTGTCAATCTTGGCTCCTCGCTGTAATTTTGTAAAGCATTGCTTGAAAATAAGTTGCCCACTTCAGTTTCTGGTCTTGCATTAATACACGACAGCTGACAGCAGTACTTCGCGCCTTCCCTGTAAATATCCCCAACGCAGTTTCGTTTTTTACAAAAATGAAAATTGACATAGATTTCATTGCTCATTTCCTTTTCATAATATCCTTCGGCCAAACCGTTGCTCGTGTTGTTTCAGGGAGCATGAAAATTACCCCGTAACCCTTAATTGAAAGAAAAAAGAAAGAAACACACAAAGCGATAGAATTAATATTCAAGATGGCTCCAGGACATGTTATCGTCGTATCTTAGTTAAATTAATATTCATCTTTGCCTTCACAACCATGGAACACCCCTTGCGAGGCAGCTGCTTTGTCTTCTTCGCTCCGGAGGCCAAAGTGCCACCGATTGGTGGACAGCCCAACCGCTTTATTGGACCTGTTACAGAGTTCTTATCATATCATTTTACGCCTTATTTATTACCTTCAATTACTGTAATTGTGGTTTCCGACATGGTTTAGCTCGCCAATTTATGAAATTGCTACAAAAAATCGAGGTGACTTGTTTTTCATGTTATATTATAATTTTCAGGTTCGAGAGCCTAACATTTTTTTGAAGATTATTCAGTGGCGAGTCCTTCCCAAGATAGTTATAAGGCAAAAGGTAATAGCTCTACCCATAGGCGGAGCTATAGATTTTTTTTTCTAGCAGCCGCACAGAAAAAGCTGTAAGCATATAAGATATTTAACACTTTAAATGTAATGGGCTAAGTTTTGTAGAAAGCCGTGTTCGAAAGGTGCAAGACGGTACTTGAAGCGAGCATCCTCCGAGAATCGTCTCGCAATTCGGTCTTGAAGCCTTGGACTGGAAGTGGAAGTCGATCGAATTGCACTTCGACTGCAGCGCCAAATACGATCAGTAGATAAAACTGAGGACTCGTTTTTCCCCGCGTTTTAAAAACACTTGTCTTTCACCATAGAAATCGCATAGCATTTTCAAATGTTCGTACACATACATTTCCACAATCAGAAGAACTTCAAGCAATAACTTGCTGGCCCGTAACGTATATTTAACCTGCGTTGCTGGCTTTCTACCTGCGTGATTTTAAACACATGAACGAGTGCGGAAATCACGTGACCTAGTCAGCAACCATCTGTACTGCGAACTGTGCACTTGCGTACTTCTGTTCCTGGCGCTTTCGAACTGTGCTAGGTGACGTCACTAGTACTACTTCAGACAGAGCCTCAACCTTTAAAATGTAATCCGAACTACCGTACAATGTACCTCCACCAGGAAACAAACCCACAATCCTTTGATTAAACGTACTTCGACGTTGTTTGTATGTAAAAAAAACGAATGCAAGAAAGAAAAGAAGAGAGTGAAAGATTTTATTATTATTATTATTATTATTATTATTTATTATCTCAAAAGAGTTACAATTAAGCCATACAACATTTTATTTAGAACAATATTAATACAAATAATGACTTTATGCCCTATGTTGTAAAAATATATATATACAAATGCTACAGTTAAGGAAAATTAGGTGAATTTACATGAAAATGTGGAGTGTTACATAGTAGCAATGAAATAAGGAAGATTTGAGTGTTATTTTAAAGAGAAGAAGGTGTATGGGTTTGGATATGAGTGTGTATGGAATTACTGTTTGAAAAGGATAGGGATGAAAATTTAAATCATATATGCGTGGGGGGTAATTGATTGATTGATTTGGTGTTTTAAGTCCACTTTATGCACTGGACTGGACCTATGATTTAAAGTGGGATCCGAACCACTATGTGCCTCCACCGGGTATCGAACCGGGGGGGGGGGGGGCGGGGGGTAAGCACTGAATATAATATTACTGTGGGTTAGAATTTATAGGCATGTGACGACAGAACTGCGCTTTGCTGGGAATGCATGAGAATTCATTTATTGAGGCGAACCTGTCACAAACGTGAAAAATGTTTGATCTAGAATGTTCTCGCTTTGTGTTCATCACTTAACATTATTGTCTGGTAACCAACAGGCCCCGGATTCGAATTCCGGTGTCGACTTATTAAAGTGTCTAGCAACTCAAGTGCCGATCAATATATTTCTGCTAAAGTTTGATTTATTTTTGTTGAATACGCTGGTAAAGGATTTCTCGAACAATTTTCGTTTGTTGTGATATATATACTATCAATACTTAAATATTCCCTTCTGGAAGGCGCACGTGACTTCGAACCACCCGCTAAATCCGCCAACGGCTCTACCGGTTTCCCGCCACTACGTGCTGAGTCATGTGAAGGCTGTTGCCGATACACTCGTGTCGTCTGCTTCACTGCAGAAGGTCTTGCAAGAATTCTTCGGACTATCACATCATATCCTTCGCACATAAAAGCTCCATATCGAACTCCCTACCTAGAAGCACTACAAGGAATATCACCACAACAACACATTCATTCTATTTTGTACCACACAGCGCCAGTCAAGAAGTAAAAGCCATAACATGGAGAGTCCATTGGCCCATTCGACAGGTGTGCGGCGAGGTTTGGCAACTGCGATGGCAGGTTCGACAACGTGGTTGGTTTTCGCTGACAACCCCGTACTGTCTAGGGATTGCCAAATCCGGATAAAATTTTATCTGGATATCGGATAAATTTCTATCCGAATTTCAAATATCCGGATATCGGATATTCTGCTATACGGATTATCCGATCTGCCCGGATTATCATATTTCCGAATATCCTGCATCTGGATTATACGAAATGTCCGGACATCCGAATGTGTGCATTATCCGGACAGTTTTATCATTTATCCGCTTTTATGAGCTATCAACATATTCATTTATTCGTCATGTTCGTATTTACTGTACGGATATTCTACAAATCCTTCATCAAATCTGTGCTATTTTAACAATGTAAGTCAGTTTAATTCAAACTCAGTATCAGCACAATAGGTAGTAGCTATGGTGCTATATTGGAAAGGAAATTTAAGTTTACATATACTGATAACTTTATAATTATTATATTGATAAAAATGAAAGAAAAAAACTAGAAACAACCAAAATTACAATAGCATCAAATTATGCCTTTGTTTACAAGAATATTTATAAGATATCAATGCTATACATAAGAAAATATATATATATATCTTTGTTATCTCCTTCCAGGATAAAGCAAGTCTTTGTATCTACAATTCTGAGCTTCAGTTTTCGAAATTAATCATCTTCTCAAATCACCTCCAAACGTAGAACATATAAGTGGCACTCTATGCGACCTTCCTCCAAGCACTCATTTGAGGAACTGTAACATTCACAAGCCAGCCCCTTAAGGAAGATGAAAACAGATACTTATTCACTGCTTCCAATTCAACATGGCATCTTTTATACATATCAGTGTCATTCCATAACTTTCGAATCTTTATAAGATTATATCATGATCAAAGTTCATTCAAGTCATAAAAGGCTTCTATATAACTTAAACATCCAAGTTATTATAACGTTGCCAAGTTTAATCTTTAAAAGCAACAATTATTATACAAATATATCACCATCCCATATTGATATATCTGTCCTTATCCTTGTTCCATCCTCAGCTCCTTACAAAGTCACAGACAACTAGTATCAGAGCAACTAGTTCAAGCCAAATCTTTTAGTATGTGCAATCTTCAATTCTTTTTGTTTTATATTTTTGTCCATAAGTGCTTAACAGCTTGAATGTTTGTGTTGTAAATGTACATATTTGCTCTGTTACAGCTATTTTACTATGTATATTACAATATACTTATCTAATGATTACAATTACCATTTTTTGAATGTTGATACAAAATACCAAGTATGACATCATATTATACATTGAACAATTTTAAAGAGTTGACCTTTGTATATAAACCTTGAAGCCAATGCAAATGTACACAATTTCAATAAATTTAATTATAAATTTGAATGTATCATATCTTTCTTGTCTGAAAGAACACATATGATTGAAGATGTTTGTTTTTCATATTGCCAGTCAAAAATAACTGTTATGACTAAATTGTTATAAACATTGCACAAATGTGGAACTTTGAACTTAGCCTAACCTATTTCAAATGTTGTTATGACAATGTATTATTTTTATTGTCATACTGGCGCTCAACAAGGGACGAACCCACAACAACAGATCTGAGCAGTACTGAGACTTTTGAAATATAATAATTAATATAATGCCTCTATATTTACAAACTGTTTTCATGTTTACCATTATAATCATCTGAGTATAACTGAATATTTGTTTTCCAACAATACAACAAGAACTTGTTCATCATGAACCAATACAGTGCAACTACACATAATGAGTTTTTAGTATATAATAATGTTGAAAAACAAATAAAAAAAATCAAGTTCTACATACCAACAATTATTATCTAGTGAAGTTCCATATGAACCATTTTTACATAAAACAATGTGGCTACATAACATTTTTATTTATTATCAACCAATGAAGCACCATTCAGAACTTCATTCTTAATCTGAGAGCATAATTTCTATATTAATCTTTATTTAGCCAAAAATATATTAATTATAATTTTCTATATGTATAGTAAGTTACCTATGGTCCAATTAAGTTTCCCATTGGGAATTCATCCATTTGTCTAGTAACATCAGCTAACAAGACAAGAATCTAAGTCCCTGCATCAAAAGCAAACATCCTCAGATTTACAGAGTGTCGAAACTAAGATTTCTTACATCACAAATCAATTCATGCAAGAAATGTATAAATTATGATGTGCGCACAAAAATTATAAATCATAAATAACTGTTGTTCCTGAACTCACAGCGTCACGGCACAAATTTCCTATTCTGCCCTTTGTGAACACATTTTAGAGCCATAATGCATTCTAGCATTTTAAAGGAACCTACTACTTGACTTACGCTTATATCAACACGTCCTTGATTCTTGTCAAGTTTATTTCTATTTGAGCCTATAATTCAACTCTTGGAATCTTATAGCTCTAGTAAATGTTTTTAAGCAACAGCTAACTCTTAGTATTAAAATCTATTATGCACATGCTATCACATTATATTATACATTTTTTGCACTCCAAAATACACATAACAAAGAATATTTGTTATATTGAATTTTTCCACCGTTAATCACAACTAAGGATCAAGATATATGAATGAGGACCAATGTCGGATTACGAAGATCAACTTAAGGCAAACTCTACACATGAATACTTCATACCTGAACTAAAGTTTCAGACTCAAGGAAAGAAGCACGAAAAATGAGAAAATTTTGACATTGACATCTGACAAAAGAAAAAATTGAGCATAAAGTACTGTGACTCACAGTACCACCCTTAAGCAACAGTCTAAGAGAAGAACTCAACCAACCAACCCTCATGGGTATGGTTGTGAAACGAAGCATTATCTTTTGTCCTTCAAACCAATAAAATAAACAACATGTTATCAGTTAAGATATCATTATCATGTTTTGTAATGATGAAGAAAATATTACATTATACATTTATGAAGTATGAACATAAATATTGGATATATAATCTCAGATGTATAACACTGTCAAACATATACATGTGTGTATTAAAAAAAAAATCAATTTTTGATTATCAGAATTGCTTTGAGTTTGCAATTGAGAAAATACTATCTGAAATTGTCAAATAATTAATCAATCTGTGTCTACTCTTAATATAGATCACACTTATAGAGAATGACATCACACTGACAATACCTTGTGAAAGCTCATTACTATAATATCTTCAAGTGCAAAGATATCATATGATCATGTCAAAGTCCTTTAATATGCTGTCAAAATAAATCACAAATTAACGTTGTTATTCATTTAGAATAAAACAACTAAACTATACCTCATACCAACAAAATTCCATCCTAGTCTGTATAAATATTTTATCAATCCTAGCAAGTGCATTGATAAAATAACATATCTCTGAGGCTTAATTGACAAATCTTTTTAACGTAGTCGTGTGTGATTTCAGAAGTCATCAAAAATATATCTAACATAGCTTTAATCCAAAACATGGTAAGAATGGTTATCTCAAAAGATACTTGATATTTACGATCATTATCAATATAAGTCACGTGGCTCAGAGTAATCACTTATGTAATTAAGTACATTTATATTATAACATAAATGGAACATTACATTCCCTGAAAAAACTAGTGTAACTGGTCTTAATATGTATTTTTCCTTCCTAAATTTATATCCCTAAGATGTGGAAATGGTCAACCTTCAGTCATCATATATATATATATAGCAGCATCATTGTGTGGCTTAGCTTGATAAGTGTATTTGTAATCATAAATACCTAACCTATCAGCAGTACACGATTACTGTTGGAAGAATCCAAACTTGATAAAGCACCAGAGATAAATGTGCATCATAAAAAGAAATATATATATATTCATGTAATAAATATTTCTACATTAAGTGTCACAATAGGACTTACTATTGCCTTTACGTGAACACTTCACAATGCTTTCATGCAACTGTAGCATGGAATTATGAGTGACGAGCTTGGATCATCTAGTGGATGTCTCCGCTACATGTCAACTTCATAAAATATACAAGTAAACAATTCATCTTCAGGAATTATTGACTTAACAAGTCCCTAATAAAATAATTCTCGTATATAAGCATTTTAAATGCACTTACATTCTTTGTACATTACCACTGCTTAACTAACATCTTGGGTAAGATCTTTCACCAGCTATTCAAGTTTGTTACATAGATGAACTATTAAAGTGTTTTAAAATTTGCTTTTGTTGTGCATAATAATGCCAAGTTTCCCACAAACATGCGGAGTTATATTTAAGTATAATAAACTTAAATATAGTGATCATGCAACTAAATTGTGCATAAAATAAATCACAAACTTATACTTCAAAATATTATATTGTATTTTTGTCCATCAAAATGAACAGTAGTACTGTGGCCAAATATACCTCCCTAGACCAACAGTCTAGAAGATACTCCCAACCAACCACCCTTATAAGTTGACGTGTCAAGCAGTTACTACATATAGGTCAAATATAGAAGCTAAAGAAACATCAACTTGTCTAACTTGGGCAAGAAACTTCTGCACAAGATCACTAATTTTACATTACAAAATAAATAAAGAAGTATAATGTATATGCCTACTTAAATATTTAATTTGATTCCTAAATTTAATTTGTGTTATTGGCTTTGGAGTCTCCAATTAGAAGCTGAACTCCGAGTATAAGCAGAGTTTCTATAAGTTTTGCTACGGCCACCGTCACTAGTTTTGCTACGGCCACCGTCACTATCTGATCGGTAATACTCTATTTTATCATAACCATCACCATTGTTATTGCTCTCTCTGCGTACTGTGTTTTGCACCCTTGTATCACATGATTGTTTATCATGCTGCTGTTGAATTTGATTACTAACATCAGAAGATGTTTGTTCGTTATTATTAGAAAAAGTCCTAGAATTTCTATAGGATTTACTAGAATACCTATCCTTATTTCTATTTTGATCATTAGCACATGAAACATTTGCTACTCTAGCCTTATTCTTTGGATTATAATTATTTCTGTTCATGTCATTGAACCGTGCAGGATTATTTCTTAAAGATTGAAAATTTTCAATTACTTGCAACGTTTGCTGCAATGTACGTACGTTATTGATCACCATGTGTTCACTAATCCTGTGTGGTAATAATGAGGCTAATTGTGCTATCAAATGAGGTTCTTCAGCATGAGGCTGAGTAGACTTCAAAATTTTGTAGTTCTTATTTGCGTATTGTAACAGGCTTACATTACTCTCTTTTGTAAAAGGAGAATTCAAAGTTTGAGTCAACTTTACTGATTTCCAGCGGTCATTCTGATAATGTGCCAAAAAAGCCTTTTTAAATTCAGAATAAGTGGTAAACTGATTCTTTACTTCTAAGTACCAAGTTCTAGCACAATCAGTTAGAAGTTTTGGTATGTACTTCAAGAATTGACTTTCTTTGATGTCATAAATATCTAGGTTTTCCTCTACTTTTTCTAAGAATTCCGATGGTGCAAATTCTAAAGATATCCCATCAAAATGAGGGAAATGCCTCAAGTCCTGTGGTTTAATGAGAACTTTAATTTGACTCTTATTACAATTAGTCAATGGAACATCTACTGAATGACTAACATTATTCATATGACCAGCATCATGTTGTGCATATGAAATTTTGTCATCAACATTATTATTAGCAACTGATTTGTTCTTCCTCAATTTTCGACGCTTAGATGCTAATCTTGTATTTCGGTATGGACCACTAAGCATACTTACTCTATCATGATCTGAATCTGTACTATTATACATCTCAGATTCAGTATTCACTCCTATATTATGTCTAACAAGACTACTTTTTGGTGATCCATGACAAACTTCATCTTTATTCCCAACTGTATGTTGTCTCTGATTTACAGTGTGAGAACTCATTCGAGGTGTAAAGTCACTCTCTGCTTTAGCTGTATTTTTAACTGCTCTTATATCATGAGTTGATAATGGTGTTAATGCATTATTAACTACACTCATGATATTGGTTTCTATTTGTAGAAGTGCATTCTTAACACCTAATTCCAAAGAAGAGTTGATATTGCCATTATTATTTACATCATGCAACTTATGCAATTCATCATCTCTATAATACTTGTGCCTTGTACTAATATCCACCGACTTATCACTATCAACATCACTCCTAATTGCATCATTCTCTGGAACGCGAGTGATAATAATATGCCTTGCACTGCTAGACATAACTTCTTTATCAACCTCATCATGTTGTATGCCAATAGATTTGACATCAACCTGTGGTTCAGTTGAATGAGCAGACTTGGTTTCACTTCTTAACTTAATTAGATCATTACTTAATATACCAAGTGATACACTACACTGAGCACAAACCTCAAGACATTGATCCAGTTGAGAAGTGAACTGTTTGGATAAATTACTAACTGTATCGTCTAATTTTTTATCCATATCCGCAGCAAGATAAACTAGCTCATCATTCATCCTTTGATCCAGTAATTGAACTTTCTTTTCTAACTTTTCTGTTCTATCTAAGCACTCCTTACGGAACTGTGAAATATCTACCTTAATTTCTCTAAGTTCCTTACTTTGAGCTTTACTGGCTTCAATGCTTTCTTTCATCTGACTCTGCACAGCACAGATACCTTCTTTCATTTCACTTTGCACTGCAGAGATACCTTCTTTCATTTCACCTTGCACTGCAGAGATACCTTCTTTCATTTCACCTTGCACTGCAGAGATACCTTCTTTCATTTCTGCCTGCTGCGATTTGAGCATCATCACAATGTCAGCCAATGTGATCTCCTTCTCCATAATGTTAGGTATTGAAACTAATATCAGAAACAAGAATATTCACAACTCAATAACTTATACTTTCCTATCCAATAATTGTACCATTTGAGTCTCATAATCTAAGTTTAACAATGTAAGTCAGTTTAATTCAAACTCAGTATCAGCACAATAGGTAGTAGCTATGGTGCTATATTGGAAAGGAAATTTAAGTTTACATATACTGATAACTTTATAATTATTATATTGATAAAAATGAAAGAAAAAAACTAGAAACAACCAAAATTACAATAGCATCAAATTATGCCTTTGTTTACAAGAATATTTATAAGATATCAATGCTATACATAAGAATATATATATATATATCTTTGTTATCTCCTTCCAGGATAAAGCAAGTCTTTGTATCTACAATTCTGAGCTTCAGTTTTCGAAATTAATCATCTTCTCAAATCACCTCCAAACGTAGAACATATAAGTGGCACTCTATGCGACCTTCCTCCAAGCACTCATTTGAGGAACTGTAACATTCACAAGCCAGCCCCTTAAGGAAGATGAAAACAGATACTTATTCACTGCTTCCAATTCAACATGGCATCTTTTATACATATCAGTGTCATTCCATAACTTTCGAATCTTTATAAGATTATATCATGATCAAAGTTCATTCAAGTCATAAAAGGCTTCTATATAACTTAAACATCCAAGTTATTATAACGTTGCCAAGTTTAATCTTTAAAAGCAACAATTATTATACAAATATATCACCATCCCATATTGATATATCTGTCCTTATCCTTGTTCCATCCTCAGCTCCTTACAAAGTCACAGACAACTAGTATCAGAGCAACTAGTTCAAGCCAAATCTTTTAGTATGTGCAATCTTCAATTCTTTTTGTTTTATATTTTTGTCCATAAGTGCTTAACAGCTTGAATGTTTGTGTTGTAAATGTACATATTTGCTCTGTTACAGCTATTTTACTATGTATATTACAATATACTTATCTAATGATTACAATTACCATTTTTTGAATGTTGATACAAAATACCAAGTATGACATCATATTATACATTGAACAATTTTAAAGAGTTGACCTTTGTATATAAACCTTGAAGCCAATGCAAATGTACACAATTTCAATAAATTTAATTATAAATTTGAATGTATCATATCTTTCTTGTCTGAAAGAACACATATGATTGAAGATGTTTGTTTTTCATATTGCCAGTCAAAAATAACTGTTATGACTAAATTGTTATAAACATTGCACAAATGTGGAACTTTGAACTTAGCCTAACCTATTTCAAATGTTGTTATGACAATGTATTATTTTTATTGTCATACTATCCGGATAATCAAATTATCAGGATATCCGTGCTATCGGGATTATCCGTTGCATCCGAAACGGTTATCGGATATCCGTTATTCGGATTTTGTGGCCATCCCTACTACCTGTTGCCTACTGGCACTTCTGGGTTGTATCAATCCCATTGAAAGTAAATGGAATCGTTACAACCCACAACTGTCCGTGACTGTACAACGAACGGCAAAGATGATAATAATAAGCAAATCGTCAATCACTATCTTTTTTCCTTTTTATTCTACATCCTGTGTTGCTTTAAGGAATGGAATGACTGTTGATGTGAAGCAGATATCATCTACATATTTACCTCTTTATTCTAATTCATGGTCATCATTTGGTAGAAAACAGACTGAATTAAATGGTGACGGACAATTCACCTATTATACTCTGTCCCGGCAATCTCTGGAGCGAGAGAAAGAAAGCAAGTCTGCGCAAGTAGCGACTCGTGAGAGCTCGACCAATGAACACGTGCGAGGGAACGGGACTGCGTGGAGGGAGAAAGTGACTGCAGCTTCCAGCTGTTTGTATCAGTGTGTACTGCTTCTTCCCGCCCACCTCCTTCCTATCCTTCTGCGCGACCTTGCTCCAAAGTTTCCCGGGATAGAGTATATTTATTTTGCTGTTGCATAGATGTTGTATATCTAAAATCGATTAACAAACTCTAAGTACAGTAGATAAAGAGAAAAATACACATGCTGAATAATAAATAATGACAAGACATCGAAAACCATATATTTAAAAAAAAATACTGAAATATTGAATGATAATGATACTGATAAGACTACATGAAACTATGTACATTTTTGTAACACCCATACGAACTATCATTCCTATCAAATTAGTGAAAACAACTCTTTACTGCATTTGTTGCGTCCTGTTCATTAGCGTCTTGTGCAATCGCACTTCTTGCGGTGGCATTACCCACTGTCAATTTCCATTATCGCGTCACCGTTGGCAACAAAGAGCACGTTATTCAAAGGTGGTCGGTTGTTACTCCAATCTTGTTGTGTAGGGAACTCAATAAAAAGACAAAGAGGAAAGTTGTTGGATTCAGTTTTGGAAACAGGTTTTCGCCAGAAGACAAAGACTGGGAAATAAACAATGGTGGCAGATCATGCCCTACTCTCTTGAAGCAAAAAAAAAAAAACTTTCTGAAAACCCACAAATAACCGCAAGTTGGAAAACGTGAGAACTGTCGAGTTTAACGTCCTGCTTTGAACAAGAGGAAGGAGAAGCAGGTTTCTGCGTCTTGCCTGGTTTCAGCGTTAGGTTTACGCGATTTGTATATGTGAAAATTTTAATGTAGATCATTTGTCCGGTCTTCTGGAACAAGGCGAGGAGAACATTACAGTACACCCCCCTCTCCTTGAAGATACGAGATGATGTGATTGCGGAAGAACAAAGGTACCTTCACGTGCACACTTTTTTTAAGTCAAGGTAACAAAAGTTGGAGCATTATAGGTCGTTTGAAGTGTTTATCCTTTTCTACTTGTGGTGAAATGGAAGATACTTTTTCTTTAGTCAGAGGATGTACGTTATTTTGAATGCAAATCGACAGATTCGTGGGGATAGCATACAACGGCACCCGTAGGATTTTTTCTCAGGAGGGCAGGGTCATAGAAACTTTTATTATTATTATTATTATTATTATTATTACTTCTACTGTTTTATTGTTGCTATTATTTTGTTATTATTATTACTATTACTACTACTAATGTTTTTTTAAAAATTATATGCATTAATTTCCATATTCAGTATATCTATATACAATTTGCATAACTGTGTACTGACAAAAGCTGTTTTTTATAGTTAGATAATCAGTGTAAAATAGACTGTAAGCTTAAATGTAACCTACTTCAAATAATAATAATAATAATAATAATAATAATAATAATAATAGTTGCTGTAACTTAAGCTTGCAAGTCAAGGAAAACAACATTATTTGTTATAAAATATCGCTACAATTACACCATTCGAATTGCATTAATCATTATCAGGAATCTGAGGGGGGGGGGGCAAGTGCCCCCCTGGCCCCTCCCTACAGGCTTCCTTGATAGCATACGTCAGTAACCTATAAGTTATTTTCTAGAGGGATCCTTTCATGCTAACCAAGTGTGTCACTTATAATAGGTATTATAAATATTATTATTATTATTATAAGGACCGATACCAGTGGTATCGGAAAGTATCGGTTGGAATTCATCTACCGATACCAGCCGATACTTTTCCGGCATTTTGGTCTTTCACGGGGTCGCGCGACACTTTCGCTGGTTCCAATTATCCTGGAAGTTATGCAAAATCCGACGTTTATTTTTATTTTTGTACGAAAAAATTAATTTTGTGATATCATAACATGCAATTCTTGAATATTGTAAAGCAAAAATCTATGGTAAATTGATGCATATAATTATAGTGGAATAGCTTTAAAGCGGTATTATTATTATTATTATTTGTTATCTCAATAGGGTTACAATTAAGCCATACAACATTTCATTTTGAACAATATTAATACAAATAATGACTTGATCGGTTCAGCCTTAATTATTATAGCTATATGTTAAGAGATCGCTTCAAATTGAAGATATAGCAGAATACATTCATTGCCTAATTTATTTCTAGTCAAGCATTAAGAACCTCTTCTACGAAAGAGAATGTCAAAATAAATAGGAAAATTCAAGACTTATCAGATAACAAATGCGTTTGTAACACCACTAAGCCTTGTTTACATGTTAAAAAACACTAACGATGCTGACTAACGTGGTCTTTAATACATAATAAAACAGCATACACGTAAAGTTTCAACCTTAGCATATATCAGGGTCTTTCTTCTTCAGACTTTATTTCTTTAGTTTCATTAGATAATGACTTGTAGTGCTGTTTCCAACCGTGGAAAATTCGCATGCTGCGACGTAAGGAGTATGAATGCGAGTATATTGAAGGAGATAGCATTTCCAACTTGTTATTTGGCCTGGTTGTTTGAGTTAGTTTTGAAGTCTACTATATGCACAGAAAGGTTAATCGGGACTGGACCTATAATTTAAAGTGGGATCCGAACCACTATGTGCCTCTACCGGGTATTGCAAGGCGACGACGTTAGCACTACGACATCTGGGAGGCCGTCAAATAAAAATGTTTGAGCTGCAGTCCGGTAATTTTCTAGACACACCTCGTATTTCTGCCAAAAGGACTGGTCTCCCGTTGGACGATGCCATGTGGAGACTTTCCGTAAAGAAAGCACTGCAACTGACGCTTTAGGCTAGCGCGTCGGGTAAAGTAACTCGTTTCACTAGGATCACGAGGCCTGTTATTTTTGCTCGATCCGTGCATTTCTTTATGACTTAAGGAATATGCCCTATGTTTCGGTCTAATCTCGATTTTCTTGGTACAATCCCTAGGGGCTATAGAAAAGCATACCTAGTGAACACAAGTTGAAGCAACCTCTTATTACTCCTAAACTGCTCTATTAATAACCAGGGGCAGTACCAGATGGGAGTAAAGGGGTGGATTACTTGTTGGTGTTTTCTCAAAAGGCCATCTGTTACTAGGGTTACCAGTTTTTCGGTTTTTCCCGGACGTGTCCTACATTTTAGCCTCATGTCCGGCGTCCGGGAGGAATTTGAAAAATATCATAAATGTCCTATATTTTGAACGTCACATAATATTGTCACGGTATCTAGTGACATGTGAAACGCAGTTCGATATAAATTATTTTTTATATATTGATTCATTTTATGCACAAACATGAAAGTGTGAGGTTTGATCTTATTTTGTGAATAAACTTGTATCCGAGCCAGACGTCGGAAGCTGGGGACGGGTTTTTCTTGAGTGACAGCCGCCGCTTAGAACATGACATATTTGCACCAACACGGAGATAAGGGAAGATTATTTTCGCCGCTACCGGGCTCGAGTCGCAGCAGGCGTTCGAACCCATGTTCACGGATGACCAGGAAAACCAGCTTGAGCCCAAGCCTGAAAGGATCGACGACGCGCACTTGACCGCGTTTCAAGACAATGGACACAGGTCATTCGCATCCCCTGAGAAAGCGAAGCCAAGCTACTAGAGCGTCCCGTTCAACGGAAGAATTCGAATCTCTTATATATAGGCTGTACTATGATTCCAGACACAGTTTTTACCCGGATTTCACAGAGAGAGCATCTCCGCGCTACACTCTCGCGTGATCATTGTTTTGTGTCCGTGGACTTTGTTTCCTTACGTACCGTGAGCGAATCGCAGATAGAGAGGTACCAGTGTGCGCCTTATTTTGGTGAAGATTACGCGGTGATTTGTTTTTGCCAAGCGTTAACTACATAATCATGGGCGGCTAAAGGAAATTGAGAAGGGAGTCTGTCGACTTCCCTGACCCCGCAACGATGCATCGCCATCTTCCGATGAAGCCAGTCAGCCAACGCCAAAAACGACACCAAAGCCAAACACTGCCCAAAGCCCGAAGGACGTTTTCAGAACGACGCCGATCGAAGCCCGTCACCAGAGAGAGAGATTGGAGGACGACTCCAGAACGACGCCGATCGAAGCCAGAGGGAGAGATTGAAGGACGACTCCAGAACGACGCTTCCAGGACGACGCCGAATCGAAGCCCGTCACCAGAGAGATTCCGAACCGGCGCCTGACCTCGTACATCCGACGCTAGTGGCAAGAGGAACGCCCGAAGTACTAAGGAGGTGCAAGTACACCAGATCGTCGCAATTATTCTTCGTCGCGATCGACCTCGGAGGAAAATTTCGCCACAAAGGAACCGTGTGCAAGTCCCGCGTCCAGGAGAGATGAATGGCCGCGCCATGTAGCAGAGTCTGGTACAGTATACTTCAGAGGGTCTCATGTACATGTAAACGTGCGTCGTTAGTATCAACACCGTACAGTTAACGCCGAAGTCTCACTTATTCGCAAAGTTACTCAGGAAAACCCAAACCTAACTTCCGCGTCTAAAAATTGTTTTGGTATTGTTATAAAAAAGGGTAATTTCATGTTCAGATGTTCTAATTTAATTGTCTGCATTCAGCGTTAGAAGCTCCATTTCATTTCTTTAATATTTAGTGTAAATTGTCAAAGTGTGCTCCATTTCTTGTGTAACCGACCGCCCCGTCGCGCCATTTAATTTGTCAATAGTTGACTGATGAGTCCTTTTAATTGTGGAAAGCGTAGTTGTTTTTATTGCAAGGTCGTGTGCGTGAAATAGTATTATTTGTTGCATAGTGGTTTTTAAGGTAATTTTTGCTCGCGCCGACGATTGATTAGTGTATTCCGGCAGCTGGAGCCAATTAAGTTTTTGCATCACTATGTAATTGTGTAGTTGTTCTCATTGGACGAGAGAGGCTGATGTGTATTACCCCCGTCCGAGAAACTTGTTTAATGTCGTACTTACGACTGGGTGCAAACGTTCATTGGGACGAAAGATTTAACCACGCCGACCCAATTGTCTTAGTTAACCGCTTTCCGAGGGCTGGCACTTAAGTTAATTTAAAAGAGCACAGGAGCTGGCAGACAAATGCCCTAAATTCACATAAAGGTTTAAAAATTAAAAGGAATGATATGTTAATGAGATCCATGATTTGTATCCATACTTCACATGTAAAAATACCTCATGTGTGTGAAAGAGAGATAGAGTGAATGTTGTGAGAGTGAGGAGGCTTTGTAAACAGTTGTTGATTCCAATAATTTTTTTTGTTGTTACAATATATATTCACTTTTTACCGTTCGTCAGTGTTGTTATTTGACGCTTTTCAGGTACCGGATATTATGCTATTAGTGTTTTATGATTGTTCGAATCTACATATCAAAGGTAAACAAATCAGTGTAACATTTCAAGGTATTAATCTCCGCCTCGCAATAGTATGACAATAAACGACCGTCTCAGTACCGAACTTGATAACTGGACCGTGAGTCACGACCGGTTTCCCGTACACATAACGACGTTTGGCCCCGTGCCGGGGTATGATTGACACGTCATTTCGGGGACCGTGAGTGCACTCGTTACATTATTAATTAGGAAAATATATGTTTCAGTTGCACAAAGATAAATCATGCAAGTTACAAGTCTATGGACTGCACTCCCAAACTCAATAGTGAAATTTATTTTGATCCAGTCATGGCCCAGAAAGAAAAGAAAAGTTTGTCCTGCTAGAAAAAATTACACCCCACGAACGCTCGAAACATATATGTTAACATGTTTGCATACAGCCATACACTACTCATTAGCCCCGTCTTGTTCGCTGCACTTCTTGACTCGCTTTGCACTGAAGCGCCTTTGGTTACGAAGTGCAGCAATTCTCAGTCGTCTACGCGGTGATTTCGTGTCACGTAGTGTATTTCGTGCCTGCACCGTTTGCACTACGGTGTACAGTGTGGTGCATAATCTCTAGGTACGTGCTAACCAATCAAATGAACTTGACAAGCAGCAGACAGGCATTTGTTGAATCTTTTGAACTTGAACACCGCTATTCTTGCGTGCAACGTTCACTTGGTTGAACACTATTTCTGCACCAGCATGACAGTGGGATGCAGCTGCACTACACCTTGTGTCAGAAAGTGTAGCGAATTAAACGGAGCAATTGTTGCCACCATGTACTTCTTCTGCCAGCTAACATGGCATTAGACTGGGTTATGCCAGCAAAAACCGACAGGATTATCAAAAATCCTTTTGCTCAATTCAGGCATTGCTGAACGCAAGGACGTATTTAGGAATGGGGGTCCCCCCCGAAAGACTTACTAAGTACATACTAAAATGAAATAATGAGATAATAAAATAACCAAAATTAAATAATGAAAATATACTTGTTGTTTAATCGAGGGATACTTATTTCCGGCGAACTTATTGGAAGGCAAGGATTATATTGAGATCATACGACTTTGAATGGCAGAACCAAAGAAGATTTATGCAAGATTTAATACTACATATAACAATATGCATACGATATTACCAGCAACTTCACTATTTGTAACATCCTTTTTTGATATTCAACAAATATGCAATTCCATTCGATTCCATTTGACATTAATTTCCTTGCCAGGGCAGTTATTTTTTTTTTTACAAATTTTGCCTACCTCAACTATACATAACTTAGATAATAAATACCGTCTTTTTACCTATTCATGTAATAAAAATATATTAAATACAATTATAGTTATTTTATTTCGACCCCCCGAAATATATTTCTAGATACGTGTCTGGCTGAACGGCATTCAAAAGTACTATACGCATTATTTATGTCCTCTGTTAGCTTCTCAGAATCCTGATTCACGAAATTATGTTCCATAGACATATACCAGAAGCGCGAGGGGTCCTGTGCCTTGGCACACGTCACACACACCTAACCTATCGGAGACCCTTGTTCGACAGCCACATTGGCTGAAAAGCATTACTGATAAATACTCACCAGAGACTCGCCATCACTGCTTTCACAAGACAAAGGCACTGCAAAGGGGAGACCCCCCAACAATGAGAGACACCCAAACTGTTCAAATATGTCCACAAGACTGAGAATTTTACTCCAAGTACCAAAGTTCCTCAAATTCCTACATAATCTAATTACCATACGCGTCTCCTTTTCTTTCCCTTGTTTCCTGAGACCTCCTGTCTCATTAGATACACGGCAGAGCATTACAGGACACATCCCCTGATTATCAGAGTCCTCCGAAGCAATACTTTAATTTGACAGGGGAAACCTGTTCTACAAGACCTCCTCATTGCTGATCGCTCTGCGGATACATGCTGTAAAAGCACTCTCTCTCGTGGTCTTGTTCTGCGCAAGACGATCCTTGGTGTAATGGCGCTAGATGCCCGCTGTTAACATGATTGCCGCGTCGGGCATGTGAAATGTGACGCCACGGCGAAAACCAAAAAGAGAATAAGATATCATCTGCGTATTGGCTTGGTCTTCTCGCTCGGTGGCAGGTAACATCCATTTCGGATCTTTCCTGTCCACCGGTCACCTGGACAACGAACGCCCACTTTGTAGCATGCTTGGAATAGCAATTCGAACTGGACACGAGTATCGGAGAGTAATTAACGGAGTGGGTAATCAATCAGTGGACACCAGAACAGGACAGCTCACCGTTTCTTTCTGCACACAAAAAGTAGTTTCCTTGGGCTTACATATATGGAAAAAGGTCACTTGCTGACTAAAATGGAAGTCAAGGGTTACTGACTGCCCTTGTGTTCTCACGTGTGCATGTGTGTATGTATGTAATATACATCACGAGCATATTCTAGGCAAGCTGGTCTCCCCGATGGCGCAGTGGCAGCATCGTCGCCTTGTCATCAAGGGGTTCCGGGTTCGATACCCGGTGGATGTACAAATGGTTCGGATCCCACTTTAAACTGTAGGTCCAGTCACGATTAGCCTTACTGTGCATAAAGTGGACTTCAAACACCTAATCAATCAATCAATCTAGGATAGCTAACTATTCTGCAAAAAAAATTGCCTCCCTGATGGCGTTGTGGTAACGTCGTCGCCTTGTAATCAAAGGATCCCGGGTTCGATACCCGGTTGAGGAACATGCACAGTGGTTCGGATTCCCGATTACTCTATCTGTCCATAAAGTAGACTTAAAACAAATCTTTGATTGATTTGGTGTTTTAAGTCCACTTTATGCACAGTAAGGCTAATCGAGACTGGACCTACAGTTTAAAGTGGAATCCGAACCACTTGTACCTCCACAGGGTATCGAAACCGGGACCCCTTGATAATTGATTGATTGAATTGGTGTTTAAGCCAACTTTATGCACAGCAAGGCTAATTGGGACTGGACCGACAGTTTAAAGTGGGATCCGAACCGCTATGAGCCTCAACCGGGTATCGAACCCGGGACCATTTGATTACAAGGCGCCGACGCTACCACTGCGCCATTTTTTAAAACACCAATTCAAATTCAAAATAAAATACATTGCAAAAACAAAAATCGAGTAGGAAATATGGGTCGGAGTTTACTAAGAAATAACCCTATACTTCTGCAACCTGCTGTACACAGGCTCCTCCAACACCGAAGGAAGAGATCCGCAAAGATCTACACTCTGTAGAGCAGCCAACGAAATTAAGTCCTCTGCGCAAGTAAGACTTGAGAGGGCACGACACCAATGAACGCGTGAGGGAAAGTGAGTGCATGTAGGGGTAAACGCGACTGCAGCATCACGCACTAGCTTGCTCTGCCCGCTCGCTTTCTCCCCTTCTCTACCGTTATGCCTTGCCTCAGATTCCCAAGTCAACGTGTAGAGATGTTGGTTGTTTTGCTTTATTTTAATTAGCTTTTCTGCCACTTTTGGATAATCGCGAAGATGAGGATGAAATGTGGTAAGATAAAATGGATCAATTGACAATCGCAAACACACATGAACAGGACAGAACACGAACTCCTCAGAGGGTTATACTAGATGTGAATCCAGATGCAAAAGACAAGTTACTGTCGGATTAAAAATTATAGATACTCGAGTTTGGACTTCAATTAAAAATCAACCAGTGGACCTACAAAAATATGAGTTACATCAAAATTTAGCTTATTCAATTCTACGTTAATCTATGCTAACCAATTTTTTTTTCGAGTATGTCTTATATTTTTTATCGTCTTGAGGACAAAAAGGGCCGTTTTTTTTAGTTTTGCGAACGATAGCTATTTTTTAACTTCTATAAATAAACAACGGGTTGTCCGATGGTAATGAAATTTTAGTATGGTCCAGGCAGAAAGGTTTTAAACATAAATCTTACTTTTCAGATGTTTAAAATTTGTCAAAAAATCGTTATCATCAATTTTGCGAAACAACTTTTTTCTTAGTATTGGGTAGTCCTACAAATCCAATATTGGTCTTGATTTGAAGCCCTTTGCATCTGTTTTTAAAATCCATTATCGTTCTCAATTCACATTGAGAAACCGATTTTATACAGATTATTATTCAGCGGAGTAAAGCTGTACGTGGCACGCGGCAACACCGCAAGCACCGACTCACAGTTGTGACAATTACTTTTGTCACTAGTCTTTTTTGTACTTTATGTGAGTGTATTTTAGAATTTCGTAAATACTCTTTAACAACTTTCTGTAGCCAGTTGTGCTTTTTGGCTTTTCTTGGATTTTCGGTTCTAGACGGCGAGGGTAGGAAAACAATACCGACTTGTGGAATTTTTGACACTAAGGGTGACTTTTACTTGTTCAGCGAAAGGAAGAACGTCCGAGTTGCCGACCGAGGGGGAGTTCTTTCGCAACACGTGTGAGGACTGCTCTGTTTTTTTTTTGTTCACCCCCAAACCCCCCAAGTGGACAATGAGGCTGGAAGAAGGACCACCGTCCAGCATTTTCTCTAAGCTAACGAATTGCGAGGCGGTTGATTTTTGAAGTTTCAAGATTTCCTTAAATAGCCCTGGACTCCAGAGGACCGACACAGTTTAGCGCCATATTCAGACCGAACACCATCTCCGCGTCACTTTGCGCGAGATACAGAATTTTGCTTTGTTTTAACTTTTCGACCGCGTCGTGTTAATTGTCGTGAGTGTGTGATCACAGTGACAGTGCCAGGAATTGAGGCCGTGTTAATTACGTGTTTCACGTGCTCCAGTTGTGTTTTTCCCTTTTTTGTAAGGAGGGACATTGAATCAATATGGGCGGTTGAAAACTACGAGAGGGACGGGACCTTCGGGTTTCCGATTACTGCTGCCATGAAGCCAAGAGAAGAAGCCACGACCCTTGCTTAACTATACGACGCCTTAAGTCAAGAGAACCGCACCACGACGCTTGCATAACGGCGTCTAAGATGAAAGCCACGCCGCAGCGACAACTCGCATTGCCAACCCAGGTGGGAGACGACAGTACAACAGTGAGACGAATGCTACGTCGAGAAAAAGAGAAGAGATAGAGAAAAAGAGAGAGATGAAACGACGTCCGCCCTTAGACGACCCGACGCCCTGCGTATCGCCGAACGGCCATTGGAGCCACGATCGGATGCAACGCCCCGAGCATACAGATGGAAGCGAGGTGCTTTTTCCGCCCATCTTCGTCGCCGCGATGGAAAAAGGGAAGAAAAATTAATGTTACGTCTAAGTCGAAGAGACCGTTTTCGCCCGCCAGGAGGACAGACTGGCATAGCCACGAGTATCGTCGGGACGCCGCAACGAGGACCGTTGACATCAGCGAGGACCACGCCGCCATTGAGTCGGTATAGTATCCTCCAGTTATCTCTTTATGTGTGAGAGTGAACATTTGTCCACCTACGTCGCCACTGGTTCGTCATAAGACAAAGCGAGATGAAATCGAACAATGTTGCCTGCAATTACTAATTATTTTGGCCAATCAAATCAAAAGTACTATAAATCTTCCAAAATTAAGAACCTATTTCGCTCACCCTTCGAAATTCTATAAATGTAAAAGACCTACTATTTGTTATTGTTTTCCTATTCTCGCGCCGAGTATTTATATAATTAATTGTTTGACTTTTACCGTGCTCTTTGATATATATAGGTATTAGAAAAACTAGGTACTAAATAGTATAGCCGAGTTAATCATTTTGAATATATCCTAGTTTATATTACAGTCGTTTGTATTATCAGCACTCGTGTACTTGTAATCAAGTTAATTTCCTCTTGTCACTCATTTAGTGTATGCTTATTCTTTTGCATAGTAGTGCCTCGACAAGTGTAATGTCAATTATTATTTACTTTTGGTAACTATGACGCCTAGCTAATCGCGTCTCGTACGTGACAGAGCGCTGGCCGCGCGTATTTACATTGAAAGCAAGCCTAAGGGGCTAATAGAAATCTCAAATGTTTAAAGGTACACGGGAGATAAACCAAAGAGGCGGTTAGATATTTTATCATGTAATGGTATATTGTGTTCACCCCTGCAGCGTGTGTGTGTGAGTGCATGATGGAATGAGAGCGAGGGGATATGTACAAGTAATGTGTTATATTATCAGTGTTGTGTTTATTTTTGCCGAATACACATATATATTCCTTATCCTACAGGTGTTCTTGATTCATTTATATATATGTATAGATGTATATCCTCGTATGGTCGATATTTTTGGTTTTAGTCCTGAGTTTGAAGCTGTATAGCTTGTCTCCATTGACCAGAAGGGTTATAGTTTTCTATTATTACAACAGTTATTATTATTATTATTGCTATAAATGAATAACAGCACCACTTTATGCACGACGTGGCTTACCGCCGGAGGTGTAAATAACCGACCCGGTGACATGAACCTGGAATTAAACCGTTAGCTGGTGGTAGGATTCGTGTTTCCTTAACCGGAGACGCGAACCAAGGACCGACGACCGTCCAATCGGGCGGCCGCGGAACCCTGAACCTACGGACCAGCGGTAGAGTTGTTTGGCACCTCGAACTGGGGACTTCGGTCTCCCGGACGAATGGTCAAACAGTGCCAGCCCGGCAGTTTCCACGGTTCAACGGACATCGCTGTGTGCCGTGTTGCCATGTTGCACTTACAGTTTTACTCCGCTGAATAATAATCTGTATAAAATCGGTTTCTCAATGTAAATTGAGAACGATAATGGATTTTAAAAACAGATGCAAAGGGCTTCAAATCAAGACCAATATTGGATTTGTAGGACTACCCAAAACTAAGAAAAAGTTGTTTCGCAAAATTGACGATAACGATTTTTTGACAAATTTTAAAAATCTGAAAAGTAAGATTTATGTTTAAAACTTTTTTACCTGCACCATACTAAAATTTCATTACCATCGGACAACCCGTTGTTTATTTATAGAATTTCAAAGATAGGTATCGTTCGCAAAACTAAAAAAAAGAGGCCCTTTTTTGTCCTCACGAGAATAAAAAATATAAGACATACTCGAAAAAAAATTGGTTACCATAGCTTAACGCAGAATTGAATAAGCTAAATTTTGATGTAACTCATATTTTTGTAGGTCTACTGGTTAATTTTTAATTGATGTCCAAACTCGAGTATCTATAATTTTTAATGAGATAGTACTCTACAAGATTGCAGTTCAGGGTGTAGTATACGGAAGCAAGGTTGACATTTAGTTGTCTTCAGAAAGGTTCACCTCAGATTAAAGTTAGATTCGAATCATTGTGAAATGTGCATCCACCAAGGATCGAACCCTCGACCCTTGATTACAAGTGACAGCTATGCCACAATGCCATCGGCAAGATCCGCTGTACTTTCTATTCAGTTTGCCCATGCGAGAGCTGGGAAGGTCGACCGCAATAAATATCCCAACGAACCCATCCAATTATATCCAAATGACAAGGATACCTCCAGATCGGTTTCCGAGTTCACCTGCTTTAATTTCCATAATATCCCCATCGCGACATCGGATTCCTGGGAACAGTTCGTGGACAACCTCCATCAGCTCGTAAGCTGATATCTCGTCCGTTATTGCTGTCGGAATTTTCTGGGATCGGTGGCCCGGAAGATGGATGTCGACCGAAACCTCATTACTTAGGGCTACAAGGGCACCATACTTACTCCGCGTTGGTGGTCAATTCATTTCTTCATGCGGGGTAAGATGTGTGCGTAAAAGACGAACGCACAGCCCTAGAGACCAAGAACGATTACGCCAGTATAATTAGCGTTCCCTTTCCCAGATAAATATCAGACACTGTTTTTCGGGGGAGAAGGATGCTACCTCTTCTTTGATTAGCGTATCGGCTGAAATATGCTCGTCGAGTTGTTTTTTCCCTTATCAACTGTTTTTGTGAAACTGGATGGAATTATGTTAATACCTCAGTAAAAGAACCTTACTTCTTCTTTTACATGATTTCAATTAATTTTCCTTTACAATTGTTCGGCATTAATAAATTAATTATCGATACTATATATTAGAGTGATCCAGTGAGAGGATTTCGGTTGAGTACCAAGTAGTTCGCAAGGACGACGCTAGATAGAGTACGGAATTGAGAGCTCCTTCGCTCGAGCGAATAACGCTCGAACAGGCAAAACGAACTGTATACGCTTGATGCTCAGTAGTACACGTAAAACCAGGAGCGTATATTCGAGGCTAGCTAGACTATCTGCGAAGCCTAAAGCATAGAAAGTAAAATACTGAAGATAATGGCAATTCTAAAGTTGGCAATCTGAATTCTTAGGAGTTGGCAACCTGAATTCTTCGGAGTTGGCAACCTGAATTCTTAGAAGTTGGCAACCCGAATTCTTAGGAGTTGGCAACCTGAATTCTTAGGAGTTGGCAACCTGAATTCTTAGTAGTTAGGCAACCTGAATTCTTAGGAGTTGGCAACCTGAATTCTTAGGAGTTGGCAACCTGAATTCTTAGGAGTTGGCAACCTGAATTCTTAGGAGTTGGCAACCTGAATTCTTAGGAGTTGGCAACCTGAATTCTTAGAAGTTGGCAACCTGAATTGTTATAAGTTTGCAAGCTGACTACCGTTTGGATGGCAAACCACTGTGCCATGTGCCTCCACCGGGTATCGAACCCGGGACCCCACATTCACTCTTGATCTTTGGGTGTAGAATAGTTTTCTTCTTTCACTGTGGCGTCCCACATTAAGGGTTATAGTTTGGAATAGTTCGGAGTACTGACAGTCGTGTTTAATCAATTTCTGCAGGAAAATGACGTCACTGACTCTCCTGTTCACTAAAGTGCCCAAATCGAAATGTGTTGTAATCCTTTTTGTGATAAGTCAAAGAAGGTTTTGGGTTGCCTTAGATGTTCCTAGCTATTTCCCAACTGGAGAGGAGATGGCTAAATGCCTGGGAGAGTTCTTTGTACTTTACATTATCAACTAAAAATGAATTTCCAATGTACAGGCAATGACACCAACCTGTCCCCGTTTAACGGTTCTCCATTAGATAGAAAAGTGCCTTCTCGTCCATCTATTAAGAGCACTCCTCTCTCCCTGCCTGCTTTCCGAACCCTTCTCGTAAATTTAGCCTAATCAGTGTCAACAGGCCAGGATTTGGGCAATCGCTGGGATGGTTTGTGGTACATACAATATACTTAATGAACCTTCCGACTTCTATCACGTTCCTTATTCCTTCCCCCTGCTTCCTTTTCCACCCCTTTTCTTCCCATCTTATTCTTCCTTTCGGTACCCGGAATTTGTGGTTAGGGCCTCGTGAGGTAATCCTTACATAGAAGCCTCTGGTCACGTACGTTTCTATTATTCTGCTTTGTTTTTTCCCCCGGGAGATTCAGAGTAAAGGAAGGGGTGCTTCTCTACTGGCTGAGGGTAAATGGTGCAGTGCCTATAGAATATATCAAAATTTTTGCGAATGCTTTTCTGTTGTTAGGTTGAGGTTCATGATGTAAGATGATGATTTGCCTAAAAGGTGTGAGAGGGAATGTGAATATCATCTTCATGAAGTGACAGTCGAAATAGTAA
This sequence comes from Lepisma saccharinum, assembly GCF_977018435.1. Taxonomy (NCBI): domain Eukaryota; kingdom Metazoa; phylum Arthropoda; class Insecta; order Zygentoma; family Lepismatidae; genus Lepisma; species Lepisma saccharinum. The sequence continues at coordinate 31,885,517 of NC_139251.1, read as the reverse complement.
CTCTCTTCATAAAGTGACTTTTCTAATATCCATGAAGATAAGCAAGGTGTCAACGTTCTGTGATATGAATTTAGAACTTTTCCCACAACTCATTGCCTGCTGCTATGTTCCCGGCAAACATTTCGGAGCACAATGTAAACATACTTCATTAGCATTGCACTAACAGCTTTCCGCCAGTAATTCAAGATACAGAAACAACGATTATATGCTAAATGTAGTGCTTCTGCATTTTACCTAGCCCCTAAAAATGATGATCTAAAGGTTATTATCTGCCACAAAAAATGCGTTGTGTACGCTGTTACCCTGCCCCCGTGTCAGGGCAACAGTGTTTTTTTCTTATTTAAATATTTTATTAATATGTTAATTAGTTAGGTAATTACGTGTATAAACATATATGTGTGATTAGTGTAAATCAATTTATTATGCATTTTTAGGTTCATATTATTCCATGTACAAATACCATGTAGCACTCTGTTCTTGCTTCGTGTTTCGAACGTTCGAGGAAAAGGCGGGCAGTTTAGCTGTTAAAGATTAAAAATTTTGAAAGAAGGGCCGTTGGCAGCAGACGCCAACCAAACGTATATAAACTCCCAGATGAGAGTGGGGGAGGTCGGCTGTTGGAACTGAGACTTGGAAGGGAGAGGCTGTTTTTGCTTCGGTTAGCTAGGACCGGAGGACAGGTCTCCCGAAACGGATGCTGTAAGAGATTGGATTGCCGGGCAAGCTAGTGCCTTGGTGTCCAGTTTACAGGTAAAAAGGTAGTTGTACTGGATGTTATTTTGAAGTAATTACGGTGCGCCGGGCAGCCTAGTGCCTTGTCACCGTGGAGGTTGAGAAATGTACACGTCGGGCGACCTAGCGCCTGTTAAGACGTTTCTTGGAGTAACGCGAGTCTACCTTGTGACAAGCGTACTCCACATGTAATTCATGAAATGTAAAGCATCCAGGTACAAACAATAGAGATTCCAACATCAAAATTAGAGTTTTGGCCCGATAAATAATTAGAGAAATGAACGTTCGGAAACGACATGTATATACTTTAAATTTTACGTTAATTAAACTATAGAAATTATCCAAAATTTCAGTTTTTAATTTCATACATGCTGGACAAGGTAATTTATCCCCCTGATCATAAAGTTTTCGCAAAGGTTATCCGTTGTCTCTTGTAGTTAATTATATAATTATGTTGACTTGTAGCAACCCACGTGCATTGTCGTACAAAGAAAGATACCCCTAGACAAATCAGAGCTGAGTACGAAGTGCACCGAACCTCGAGTGCGGAGGTAAAGTGTGGGGGGCCAGGCAAGTAACATATTTATTTGGGGGCTCTGTCCGCGATTGAACTTATTTTCTTTGAAGGCGTGTCGCAGGATATTGAACTAGATTTTGAATTGAAAGTTAAGGAGAGAAACGGACGAGGATCGAACCGATGATCTTGCGAAACAGAAAAGGGGAAGTTACAAGAATGTCGCTTGGTAACTCGAGTAGGTCCAGCCCGACCGTGTCAGATATTTCTGTTGTTGAGGAACAGAGGTGCGTTCCAAGAGTGACAATGGAGGAAATTCGTTTGCCGCTTCCGACATTTGAGGGAAATGTAGGGAAGGAAAATGCTTTTTCGTATCTGGATAGGATTCAAGATTACGCGAGAACGCTGAAAATTTCGGAAGATGATCTTCTGAAGCAGTTTATTCCTCTTTCGTTGCGAAATGAAGCGAGGGAGTGGTTTTTGTTCACGGAACCGTTCGGTGATTTTTCACAATTCAGGCATTAATTCTTGCAGGCTTTTCACGGATTGGATTATCAGAGAGAAGCAGAGTTATTTTTGTCGCAAAGGTTTCAACTTGCTAACGAGGGATTGGCGGAATACGTTCGCAAAGTTGACAGGCATTTTAGTAGGATAAGGAATTCGGCTTCTGCGCAGGAGAGAATTGACTTTGTGAAATCGCACTGCAATCCGGTATTTAGGGATTATTTGTACAACAAGACATTCACTTCTATGAGAGAAATGAGCGAGTACTCGCTAGAATTGCAAGCGGAGTTTTTGGAAAGGCAGAGATTCAAGTCTTTCGTTTCGGAAGATGAAATTCGCCACTGGTCGCTGAGAAAGTCCCTTAATCAGGAATGCGAAGAGGAGAGGGGGAGAAAGAAATCTGATATTTTCTTGGACCCTGTGAGCATTGGTTTTGACCGCCCGAAAGTCGAGCGCTTGAGGGCTGAACATGTGGTTTCACGCCCTCCACCCTCGCGGCTTGCGGTAAGGGATGAAAACAAACGGAACCGCTTTTCGAAGGAAGATTGCCAGAGAAATAAATTATGCTACACTTGTGGACAGAAAGGTTGCAGAGCTTCAAATCACCGTATGGAAAAGAAGATAAATGAACGTGGGAAAAAAATAACAAAAAACGCGTAGAGTCGCCACGAATTTGTCAAGTTCGTGGCGTGGAAACTGCAAATTTTACACAGAAGAAAAACTTTTCACCTCACAATGTAAATGTAAAAGAGATAAGGGAACCTATCGTTTTATGCAACGTGGCTAACGTAGAAGTACACGCATGTATTGATACGGCGTCGTCCAATAACTTTGTGTCTTTGGAGGTCTTCGAGAAAATGAAGACAAATGGAGTGAAATTGAAGGGTTCTAAAACTAAAGTAATACTTGCGGAAGGAAATGTGGAATCTTTGGGGAGCGCTTACGTGAATATTAAGTTTTACGGACACAAGGCTCGGGATCAGATATTTGTGTTATCTAATGCTAATCATGAAATGTTAATGGGAAGGACATTAATGGCTAAGCTGGGACTTATACCCATGATTCATCGTAACGGGTGGGCAATTGAGCCTGATCTTTCGAAAATCAAGCCTTTTGATTCGCCGCCGACACGTGACAGCGTTGATGCTGTTGGTTCTAGGGGACTGGGTTCGACCACGGATGGAGTCGAAGGGGTCCGAGAGAACGTTTCTGCTTGCGGAGCGGAGACACGTAGCAGCGACATGAAAGGGGAGGGGGTTGACGAAGAGAGAAGGATTGCCATGCTGATGGAGGGTACCGATATCTCAGAGGAAAACAAGCCGAAATTGATTGCCATACTGAGAAGGCATATTGATGTTTTTCAAGATAAACCGGGATTAGCAAAGGATTACGAGGTTCGTTTGGATGTGAATAACGAGAAGCCGTTCCGAGCGAAACCTAGGCCACTTTCTGAGCAAAAGAGGAAATTAATGAATCAGACTGTTGAGCAGATGCTGGAAGACGGGATCATTGAAAGGGGTGACACAGATTACCTTTCACCGCCTATCCTTCATGTGAAGAGAGATAACACATGTAAAGTGATCATCGACAGCAAAGGCTTGAATAAGAGATTGGAGGCTAGACGTAGAGAAATACCTGATATTAGGTCGACAATATGTAAGCTTTCTGGGGGAACTATATTTACAGTTCTGGATATTCCGTTTGCATTTGCAAATATGCAGATTTCTGAAGATACTAGAAAATATGCAGGTTTTTGACAGAAATGGGAACGTTTAGATACAAAAGGCTATTTTATGGCTGTCGTAGTGGACCTTTTCACCTTGCAGAACTGATGCAGAAGACGCTAGGAGAGCATTATCAAACTGATGCAATATGTTATTATGATGACGTAGTGATTGCAAACGCTACCGAGGAAGAACAACTGAGAGTGTTGGATTCTGTCCTGGGAAAGATGAAAGACAAAGGGCTGACGATTAGTTATCGAAAGTCACGTCTCTTCAGAAAGAAAATTGATTTTCTTGGGTTTACAATTTCAGAAAATACGATATCTTGTGCGGAAAGTAAGAGGAAACAGGCAGAGCAATTGCAGCGTCCCAGAAATATCAAGCAGGTTAGGAGACTAGTAGGCTTCTTAAATTTTCTGTCGGATTTCATAAAGGACCAAGCAAAAATATCCAAACCGATCACGGACTTGTTACAAGGAAATAGGAAATTTTCTTGGGGAAAAGAACAAGAAGAGAGTTTGCAGAAAATGAAGAATGCAATTGTAAATAGTCCTGATCTCAAGATTCCTGACGTTTCGAAACCGTTTTACTTGTTTGTAGACTGCTCTGACATAGCACTTGGCTATATCGTCGCTCAGTAGGACGATAAAACGAGAAAATTGCAGACTGTTGCATTTGGGAGTAAGAAGCTGTCTGACACTCAGCGTTCTTATTCTGTGACAGCGAAAGAGTTATTTGCGTTGACCATGGGTCTGGAGAAATTTGAATATTACTTTCTGCAAGCACCGGAAGTGATCGCTTACACTGACCATTCTGCGCTCGTGGATATTTTGAAATCTTCTCAGATTCCGAGCCACATAAACAGAATGATAAACAGGGTGACCAGGTTTCCAGTTACAGTAAAATACATTGCCTGTAGGAATAACACAGCGGTTGACTACTTGTCGAGGATCGAAGCGGCATTCTCAGAGAGGGAGAATTACATTGGATCTTCGGATGCAGAAGAGAATTATCCGATAGAGGACATCAAGCCTGAAGGATATTTCAGATTAGAGATGCCTGATGGGACGATAATGAAACACCATGATATTCCTAAAGTCGAAGGCAAAGTGGGTCAGAAATTCGACCGGAAGCAGAAAAGGAAAACAGAAGCGATGTTTACAGATGCAGCTGGCAACACTGTAAATGGAAGACAGACGGACGGACAGACAGAAACTTCGCCGCCCGTAGATCTTAACGATAAAGAAATGTGGAAAAGAGAACAACAGAGTGATCCTTATTTATCGAAATTAATTGGATGTTTAAATGGAGAAGAAGTTGAAATAAAGGATGCTCGAGAGAAGAGAAAATTTGACTTTTACCTGCAACGTTCCTGTCTCGACGATGATGGACTTCTTTACCGTTTCGTTGACGAAAACACTGGACTTTATCCACCGTTTAGCTACAGATTGAAGCTGTGGGTACCAGAGAAGTTGAAGAATGAAGTACTTAAATCTTCGCATGATGATTTATTATCTGCGCACTTAGGACATGGAAAGACATTGTTTAAGGTCCTAGAGAATTATACTTGGGACGGAGTAGTCAAAGATGTCAGTAACTATTGCAAAAGTTGTATCACTTGTCTTCAGTATAATCCTGACAACAGCAGAAAGATGGGATTTATGAACTCGAGAAAATCTACTGCGCCTGGATACAAAGTATTTCTGGACATTTTTGGACCACTGCCTACAAGTACGAAGGGGAGATACAAGTACTGTTTAGTCATTCAAGATGAGTTCTCAAGGCACATTAGTTTGACACCGCTTAGAACTACAACGGCGAGGACGATCTCGCAAGCATTCTTGAAGTACTGTTTTCAGTCAGGATTCCCGAAATACGTTGTCAGTGACAACCAGAGTGTATTTCGAAGCAAACTGTATTCACAAACGTTGCGTTCTGTGAATTGCAAGCCTGTCTATATTACGCCATATAGACCGAAGGGAAATAAATCAGAAGCAGCGATTAAGATAATGAAGCAAGCACTTGGGAAGTTCTGCAAGGAATACTCGTCGTGGGCTGAAAACTTGGACGCGATAAGTTTTGCCATTAATAATGCAACGAATTCAATGACTGGATTGAAACCGTCATTCTTATTCTTTGGACGTGATTTGTACACGCCGCATGACACTCGGAAAATGGAGCTTCAGAGGGAAGATGGAACCGGGGAGGACGTCACGGCGGAGAGACAGATGGATTACGTCATGCAGTTAAAGGAAAGAATGGGTGCGGCTTTCGAATTTGCAAAAGAAAAAGAGGAAAAGACGAGGCAAAAGACGTCAAAGGCCTACAATAAGGGCAGAAGAAGGGTTAATCTTCGTGTAGGAGATCCAGTACTGCTTCAAGAGCATAAGATTTCGTCTGCTTTTAACAAGCAAACTGCGTGCTTTTTCCCGAAATTCAAAGGATCTACAGAATTCTGAATTTCACTACTCCAAATAATGTTGTTTTGGAAAAGGAAGGTGAGGGGAAGAGAGTTCTGGCTAACGTTGACCAGCTGAAGGTCATTCCGAGAAGAAATTTGAGAAGTGTGAGGGAAAGCACTCGTCCCTAAATTCTACCCTGAGAATCCATCTCAAGGGGAGGGGGTAGAAGGGCTGTGAAAAATGATGGAAAGGAAGCCGAGTGACCGACTTCTTGTTTGTACAGTAGTAATTAAGTTCCTGATTTATTGTCGCTACACATTAGAGTCCTGGTAAATTCATTTCTTGTGAATGTAAGATTTAAAATTACGGACTGTTGTATTTTATGTTATGTCAACCTTTTGCCGATAAAGGGTGGTGACAATTGTGAACATGAAGACATGAGATTTTTATCGCTAAGAGAATGCTGAGGATGGCAGTTCGATGCCCGAAGAAGGAAGGGAATTCCTTAAAGATGAAAAATGGAAAAGCCATATTTAAGACGGGTCGTATGATCGAACGATAGAAAGCATTTGAAGCTGAAATTCGGCAGGAGTCGAACCGAGTACCGCGGATGTCCCAGACGCAAGGACTAGGCGACTAAGGAGCCGGGAGTTCTTCGAATGGACCGAGGAGAGGCTGAGTCGACCCTAGAGCAGGAGCCGTACATGTTCGATGGAAGGTGGAGGAGCTGAGTCCGTCTGCACCAAGGAGCAGTCCTGATGACCAGATGACCCAGATGTCCAGGAGATTCCAGGATTCCGGAGGAAGAATCCGTGTGGAAAACAGACAATTTAGTGCAGTGAAATTGAAACTTTCTTTTTCAGAAACAATTGTGGTGAGTAGTGAATATAACTTTTTTTTGTGAACTTTTTTTCTCAGTTACAGTGCTTAACTTTTCTCAGTGACTTTAAGACAATTCACATAGACTGAAATTTAAATTTCAGATTGAATTGTAACGCTGGGGAGGGGGAATCTGTTACCCTGCCCCCGTGTCAGGGCAACAGTGTTTTTTTTCTTATTTAAATATTTTATTAATATGTTAATTAGTTAGGTAATTACGTGTATAAACATATATGTGTGATTAGTGTAAATCAATTTAATATGCATTTTTAGGTTCATATTATTCCATGTATAAATACCATGTAGCACTCTGTTCTTGCTTCGTGTTTCGAACGTTCGAGGAAAAGGCGGGCAGTTTAGCTGTTAAAGATTAAAAATTTTGAAAGAAGGGCCGTTGGCAGCAGACGCCAACCAAACGTATATAAACTCCCAGATGAGAGTGGGGGAGGTCGGCTGTTGGAACTGAGACTTGGAAGGGAGAGGCTGTTTTTGCTTCGGTTAGCTAGGACCGGAGGACAGGTCTCCCGAAACGGATGCTGTAAGAGATTGGATTGCCGGGCAAGCTAGTGCCTTGGTGTCCAGTTTACAGGTAAAAAGGTAGTTGTACTGGATGTTATTTTGAAGTAATTACGGTGCGCCGGGCAGCCTAGTGCCTTGTCACCGTGGAGGTTGAGAAATGTACACGTCGGGCGACCTAGCGCCTGTTAAGACGTTTCTTGGAGTAACGCGAGTCTACCTTGTGACAAGCGTACTCCACATGTAATTCATGAAATGTAAAGCATCCAGGTACAAACAATAGAGATTCCAACATCAAAATTAGAGTTTTGGCCCGATAAATAATTAGAGAAATGAACGTTCGGAAACGACATGTATATACTTTAAATTTTACGTTAATTAAACTATAGAAATTATCCAAAATTTCAGTTTTTAATTTCATACATGCTGGACAAGGTAATTTATCCCCCTGATCATAAAGTTTTCGCAAAGGTTATCCGTTGTCTCTTGTAGTTAATTATATAATTATGTTGACTTGTAGCAACCCACGTGCATTGTCGTACAAAGAAAGATACCCCTAGACAAATCAGAGCTGAGTACGAAGTGCACCGAACCTCGAGTGCGGAGGTAAAGTGTGGGGGGCCAGGTTAGTAACAACGCCAAAACATATGAGCGGATGGTCCAGGTCCAATGTATCGAAACGTTCCTCATGAAGTGCATTTTCTAATCTCCATGCGGAAGGGGAAAATTGATTGGTTTTATTTATTATATTTCGCGTTGCTGTCACTTCTGGCTAATCGCAAAGGTTAGGGTGATTGATGATATGATGGAATTGATGGAGGGACACTTACAAAGAACACGCCTGCCGAGGTTCGAATCCCGACCTCTGGCGTCGTATGGCGCTGTGCTAACCACTCTGCCACGAAAGTTGGCGATGCTGCTAAGTTGAGGTTTATAATGCAAGATGATGACTGATCTATAAGGTGTTAGTGGGGGGATGCTGTTAGGTGGCAATATATTCTTCATGAAGTGGCATTCTAAAGAACTCTATTGATTGATTTTTATTGAATTACGTTATTTTACTTCTATTTCCTGACACTTTTGGCTACTTGCAACGATGGGGATGAATGGTGGTGGATGGACGAAGGGACAATCACAGACAAACATGTATGAACGCAGGCACGTAGCCAAGGGGAGGGCTAAGGAGGCTGAAGCCCTCTCCGAAATCCTACATATATCTATCTTAAATAGTGTGTAGTGGTAATTTATTTTACTTTCTTATCAGAATTAAACATCTTGCCATAATAATTTGTAATACACTGACAAATTCATCTTCAGGGCTTCTACCCCCACCTTTTCACCTTTAAATGGTGGCTGCTGATAAGGGATGAGCCCCACCCGAAATAAAATCCTGACTGCGGGCCTGTATGATCGACAGCACAATTCCTACAGGGGATTATCGTGGATGTCTGCCTGGCCGCCAGGACCTCGTAAGTCTGCTAAATGCAGTCTGAAGTGTACTACGTGGAAGTGAGGTTGGGTGTCTTCACAAAGGATCACCGCTTGCACCCCGAAAGAACTCTGTTCGTGAACTGACTTTCTAATATCAACAACGAAGGGAGCAGGGTAACAGAACTTCCAAACCAACTTTGGAAATATTACATTTCTAATAGCCACGCCGATTCGGTGCCTAGCTACTTTGACTGGTCGACTCACAACCTCGCCACTGAAGCGTCCGGACACGAGTCCCAGTCTGAGCATGAGTGTTCCTCTGATAATATACCTTCATCAATTTCATGTAATCATCACCCATCATTGCGATTAGCCAAAAGTGGCAGAATAGCAATGTAAAAAAAAAGCATAACATCAAGTTTTGACTCGCGTAGTTCATTAGTACCGAACTCACCCACCAGCAGCGCTGTCAGCATTGTTCTTGAAAATGGCTTCTTTTACTGGTGCGGATCGTGCTCGCTGTGTGTTTTGGTTTCAAGTTGACCAAGATGGGGCACCACCTCACTACCACGTAGAAGGCCGAGATTTTCTTCATACCCGACCCCGCTAGATTTTTTCTTGTGGGCTTTCATTAAAGATCGGGTCTTTGTACCACCTTTACCTGCTGATCTTGCTGAGCTGAGACTTCGAATTAACGCCGCCGCTGCAGAAGTGACGCCTGACTTACTGGTGAAAGTCTGGAATGAAATCGACTTCAGGTGGGATGTTTGCCGCATTACAAATGGTAGCCACATCGACCGAACATGAATGCTGTATGACAAACTTGATGTATTTTGCTTTACAATGGCACCTCAACCGACTCTGTAAGTTATCTGAATAAATTTCTATATGCTTTCAAAGTTGTAAAATCATTTTTGAATCACCCTGTATAAATTTAGAGGGGTAACCCATCCTGGGTACACGGTACCATTACTAGCAGACAGTGTTCATTTTGATTGTTAGTGATTGTTTCTTAATATTAATAATTAGCCATCCAATGTAGATAGTACAGTACTGACTGCCTGGGGCCACTTTCGCTCGCTCGCACTAGTTCGAGTGTTCCACCCTCGAGCGCGTACAGTGGGATGCATAAGTATTACTAAACAAATCGTCCATCACCATATTTATGCTCTCTGTTTTACGCAACGAGATCTTCAAGAAGTGAAACAAAACGTCATACAAGGAGTTGAACAACCCCAGCACCAACTACGTAAAATGTATTCTTTAAAAACACGTAAGATGCAAGAGAAGATTAATGAAAATAGTCACGGACAATTTACAGAGTAATGCTTATGCATCCCACTGTACAATCAAATACGAGAATAATCATACACGTAAAATATTCGCATGTAGTTTGCGCCAACGATCATCTATTTCATTTCCACATATCACTGTGTAAGCTAGACTGAACTACATTTTAACACGGAGATGATGACCACATCACTTAAGTTTCAGTTTCGCTGCATCTTGTAATGACCCCGAGTTTGCCATTACTTCGTGGTTTTATATTATTATTATTATATTTTATATTATTATTATTAGTATTATACAGTTAATAATTCATATATATATTCATAAATATATTAATGCCTTCAGCCAATTTTCTAATATGGCCGCTTTTATAATCAAAATTATACACTGATATCTACAAGTATGAATAGCGGCAAATTTAAGCAATTTACATAGTTTCAACATTAATCGTTTGATTTGCCTTTAAATGTTCTAAAGATTGTTGTAAGTTTCATTTTAATCAAGTTAGTGAAGCCTAAGTTAATCATTTCTGAGTTAAATTCCTTATATCTATTTGTTGTTTCATGTTTCTGGCAAACGCCGTTGAAAGCCATTGTTGATTTATTTAAACTCTTGTGGTGTGAGAAGATCACGCGCTTTTCATTGCATTCTTGCCACCACATACCTAAATTCACTGTGCCAGATTACTGTACATTTCTAATATATTACTGTTGGCTTTTATCAAACTTCCTAGTATTAAAAGGTTATTGTGTCTGCTAACACTGTGTAACTGAGGAGGTGTTTTCGCCTTCCAGAAAAACAGTTAGTAGTTGCGCGAAGAGATTTGAAGTAGTAAGAGGTGCTTCGCGTTACGGGAAAGATAGGCTTACGCATCTCGTGCTGTACCGTTCGAAAGTATTTGAATTGTAATTTTAGTCTTACATGATATACGTGCTTGTCTATAATAAACGTAAAGTTGAACATATTCCGGTTTTTCTTTATTTCGAAAGTGTATTTCGTACTTGCGGATACCTGCATCAGGAGGACAACCTCGTGGGTTGTCATTGGACTTCACCTGTGGATCCAAGGGGAAGGAACGCAGTAACTTAGCCCGATCCCTGGGATTATCCAGCATGCTCTGCTGAGCTTATAAGGTAAGTGTACTTGTGAAGTGCACCGCTACGCGGGACGTAGCAATCTTTCACTTCACCTTCCATATTTGAGGGTCCACTACCAGCACTAGCACAGACAAATTATGGTTTTACGCAGCGGCGTATGCTGAGTGTAAGACCTGGATTAGCTCACTATGACACCTGGTCCTAGGCTATGGAGAAAGGCAGAAAACTAATAGACTCATTCTTGATGTCTTCAAGGAAGCCACATAAAGTGGACTTAAAACACCAAATCAATCAATCAATCAAGAGTGAATGTGCATAAGCTTTCGCCTGCAGTGCGAATGCAGGACACTGTGAATGAACTGTAGACTTCGTTCATTCTACTCTTCAGTATAATAAGTACTGATTCGATCAGTAATCGTTTCCTAACACAACTTTATCTTCTAATTCTTGTAAATAATTCTTCATATCCTTACGAATATTAGTAATCAACCTTAAGTTTCTAGAATAAAGTTTAAGCCATAATTCTTTACAGATATATGCTTTATCACCAAATAACCTATTTGATATACGTATTCATTGACACAGGCATTGCAGTGAAGAAAAAAATCATATCAACAAGTGCATAATAATGTGTAAATATTATTTATTTATTTATTTAATTGTAGTTGTCTCCAACAGAGAAAGCTTCTCCAATTATGGGAGACTTGCATACAGTTTAAATATACATACATAATTAATAATATATAAAAACACACATACACACAAATAAAGAGATACTTCACACAAATAGATATTTACAAGACAAAACAATACAAAGCCATACCTACACTCATAGTAAATGGTAACAATATACCTATCACCCATGATATATATACATGTTTAGAAATCCCTAAATGTCTGCACTTACAAGACAATAATTTCTATAATTTCTTGCGCAAACCATAATGATTGAAATTTTGTCTTGCAAACATTCAGGGAATACAAAACAATACAAAGCCCTACATACACTCATAGTAAATGATAACAAATAAATATCTCACCTATAACATATATTTATATTCAGAAGTCCTAAATATTTGCACTTATAAGACAATAATTTCTATAATTTCTTGTGTAAAACATAATGATTGTAACTTTGTTCTATAAATATTCAGGGAATACGAAAAATCTAACTCATTATCTACCATTGATAACTTATTGTAGAAATCTAACATTTGCTGTAACGGAGAGTTTTGATACTTCTTAGTTTTAGCCATTTGACAATTCAGCAAGTTTCTATTTCGAAGATGACAACATGTAGTATTAAAAGATATTTTGCTTAAAATTTGAGCATTATCAATAAGGCCATTAATTATTTTATACAAAAATAGCTGTTGCATAAAAATTCTCCTTGACCTTAATGATGGCATGTCGATTTCTTTTTGAAGTGTATTGGTAGATAACATTTTAACATTACAATTCTTACCATGTTTTTTGGAATACAAATAACTTTGAAAGCGTTTTTGTATTTGTTCTATTTTTTCTATATATTTTTTAGCTATTGGTGACCAGATTATAGATGCATATTCCAAGGTACTCCTAACCATTGCATTGTATAATAACGTGATTGCATCCAAATCCTTTAAATATTTTGACATTCTAATTACAAAACCTAATTTTTTGTATGCAATATTTACCATTTGTATTATATGAGTGGAGTACGAGAGATCCTTGTCAATTATTATACCAAGATCCTTCATAGTATTGACTCTTTCCAATTTTTGGTTGTTTATGAAGTATTCACATTGCACGTTCGATTTATTTGCAGATAATACCATGTAATAACATTTTTTTATATTGAGATCAAGTTTATTTTGAATACTCCATTGATAAACACGCTTTAAATCTTCCTGCAATTGACAAGTATCTTGCAACTTTGTAATTTCTTTATATATTTTGATGTCATCTGCATACATTAGACAACTAGATTTATTAATACTTAATGGTAGGTCATTCACATACAGTACAAAAAAAAGAGGCCCTAAGTTTGATCCTTGCGGTACTCCAGAGTTTACATCATATTTAAAAGATTTTGTCAACCTAAAATCTACATATTGTCTTCTATCTTTCAAATATGATTCAATCAGTGATATCCAGTCATCTGATAATCCATACCATGTTAGTTTATGAAGAAGCACTTTATGATTAATTTTATCAAATGCTTTAGTAAAATCTAAATAAATAGTATGTACTGTGGATCTATTATGTAACATTAAATGAACTTCTTGTGTATAATTTAATAGATTCGTGATCGTCGATCTTTTTGCTGTAAAACCATGTTGACAATCTGTTATCCAACATTTGACATGATTATATATTCTAGTGTAAAGAATTTGCTCAAGTACCTTCACAGGGGAGCATAAAATTGAGATTGGTCTATAATTTTCTATTTCGGATATTTTATTCGTTTTTGGTATAGGACACACCTTGGTTAGTTTCCAAATACTAGGAAATGTTTGCGTCTTCAATATTAAATTGTAAATTGTGCACAAAGGATATTCTAATATTTCCGAACACGCCTTAACGATATACGGCGGAATCCCATCTGGTCCACATGACTTCTTTGCTTTAAGATTCTTTACTGCATTATAATATTCGTCTTTATGAATTTTCTTCAATGATAATGTTAGAAGTGTATTAGCTTTTGTATTTACAACTACACTAGAATTATCTTCATTTTGTTCATTTTGTCTATATACAGTGCTAAAAAAATTCGCAAATTCATCTGCGATACTTTTATTTGAATCTAATATATTCTTACCTGATTTCATTTTCTGATTATTAATTTTTTTAGTGTTCCTCTTACTTTTTGCAAATCGCCAAAAACCTTTCATATCAATCTTAATATCTTCCTCTAATTTTTTAATATAATTATTATAAGCATTTGTAATTAAAGTTTTCGATCGCTTCCGTAATTCTTTATACCTATGTTCACTATTGCTATCATGTTTCTTGCGTTTCCTATAGTATTCTTTCTCCTTTATAATATTAATAATTTCTGCATTAAACCAGTAAGGATATTTACTATTGAAGGTGCGTTCTTTTCTTGGTATGGTACTATTCAATACTACATTAAACTTATCGTAAAACCATTTTACTGCATCATCTACATTATTGTAATTCTTTAATTCTGTCCAATCTATTAAGTTGAGCATTTGATATAGTTTTAAAAAGTCAGCTTTTTGAAAATTATAAACATTCACTTTCTCCTTTGAAACTCTATCATGAATAGAACCCAGATGAAGTGTGATGTTTAAAGCTGGGTGATGTAAATCTTCCTTTACAAAGGGATATTCTTCTCTATGTATTAATATGTTATTATTGCTATTAGTAAGTACCAAGTCAAGGGTTTTATTATTCTGATTTTTAATATTATTAATGGAACATAAGTCATAGAGATTTATAAAGTTAGCTAGATTGATGCATGTGTTATCCCCATTTAATAGGTTATATGACGCATCACTTATTAAAGATAAATTGAAATCTCCTATAATGAGAATATTACTATTTTGAAGATATGTATATTGTTCGAATATATTGTAAAAAGACCGATATGTTTCCAAATTTGCTTGGGGAGTAAAATATACTGAAAAAATATAATATATATTGATACCCAGTGTCACCTTTACACATATAAACTCTACCTGGCTACATATGTCTATAATACAGGAATCTATGTTGTGATGAACAGCTATTATTACTCCTCCCCCTCTTTTATTATTATCCCTATCTTTTCTATATACCACATAATTGTCATTAAACAATTCTTGATTATACACTCCATTTTGTAGCCAAGTTTCTGTCAATACCACTATATCATATTCGCATTGAATACTATTAGTATAGAATTCATGAGTTTTAGTATTCAAACCACGTACATTTTGGTAATAAATAGATAGTGTTTTTAATCTCTCCATGAAAAATTATAACCAACAAGAATTTCCAGTTTTACTGGATAGCTATTACATCATCCATGGATTTTAAATGTATTACTGTACTATCCTTACTTTTCCTCAGTAGAATTCTACCCGAATTGTCTATCCACAAAAACGCATATCTTTTTTCAGTTTTTATCTTACGTGCTTCATTAAATATCTTTCTCCTACTGTATGTTATACTATGATTTACATAAATTGTACCATTATGAGTAAAACCTATTTGATTTATATTTAGATTTCTTTTAACTTTCCTTTTCTCTACAAATTTATCCTTTACACTTCTCCTAACAAATTTCACAATGATGCCACTATCATGTTGATGAGGAGATTTTTTTTAGTCTATGACATATATCAATATCTTCATTCTTAATTTCAACATCCAAGGCTCTACCAATATCTTTTACAATATCATACACATTTTCATTCTGTGTTTCAGGAATACCATATATTTCTACCATATTCCTCCTACCGTACTGTTCTAGTTCTTCAATTTGAGTTTGCGTTTCTTTAAGCTGCTTCTTTAATCGCAAATTATCATCATTAAGTTTTTCGATTTGCACTTTACATTCTCTTATTACTTCATTTTGTTTTTTTAACATGTCATTATTTTCATCTAACTTTTCATGTACAAGATCTAAAGATTTACCAAGTTCTTTTTCAATATTTCGATTACTTCTTTTCAAATCCTCGAAGTCTTTCTGTAAGTTTATCAACATCTTATAAACATCTTGCATAGAAATACTTCCCTCACTGCTACCAGCTGGTAAATTGTCTTCATAAAGACTGTTTCTTCTTTCCCTTTCACAAGTATTACAACGCCATTTCTTGTTTTGTTTATTCATATATTCAATATCAGGTTCTGTCAGATTTACACATTGTGTGTGATAGTATTTTAAGCATTGGAGACATTGTATTTTTGATTCTACGTCTTGTCTGGCAACCGAATTCTTACACACCGGGCACTGACTCATTATTGCTCATTAAGAGTAAACCACTCACTTTAGACACTCACTTTAAACACTTCGATTTATCGTTGAATCGTCCCGGCGCTCCGCAGATTGATCTGGCAATACTGGTGCTTCAACTGTTGACAATTGATGGTTTGTTTATGTTCTTGAAAGCCGATTTACCATTAATATATTTCATTATTTATAATGTTCATACAATTTTAGAGTTCACATTATATACTATTCTAAGCACTAGGTACTTACGTTCTATTTCACCATCACACTTTGCATATCCACTTAAAAACACCAATAAAAAACCTTAATTCTGCGGAGCACCTCGTTGATCAGTTCTCACCCGTCGGCCATCGGTGGGCTAGTGTACATAGATGTTCATTTGGTATTTTCTTCTCTAGCGTGAAGAGTATATTATGTTTAACGAAATTGGGATATATATATATACTGTGTTGAACTAATAAATAATAATAATACAGTAAAACTTCGTTAATCCGGACCCCGATAAGCCGGACTTTGCTTAATCCGGACAGGCAAAAGGAAAAAAAAAAGCAGAATGCAAGGTTTTAAATGTGGCTAGAAGAGGCCTCCCCAATGGCGCAGTGGTAGCGTCGTCGCCTTGTAATCAAGGGGTCCCGGGTTCGGTGGAGGCCAGTGATGTGCCGTAGACTATACGTTTACGTCTACATGCGTTGTCTACACGTAATCTATGCGTAGATTACATTTGGTTGTAGTTTACTTAGACTACGTAGACAATTTAAAGTGCATTAAAATTAATTTTCAAGGGTTTTCATGAAAGGAAAATGACATTTTCAACTATATTTGTTCCTAACGAAATGAAAGGAATCCTACTTACAACAAAATTTCTCTTCTCTTCTATCATAAACTATGGAAGAAGATAAATAGTATGCAAAAAAGACAACAGATGGCAGTCGTGAGGCAAGAGTGGTCTTTGTGCCATAAAACACTAGAATATTTCCTATATTAGGTTTCTTCCTAGGTGAGACATTGTTCGAATTTGGAAGAAATAGTATGAAAAGTTCTCCTCACACATCAGCAACTGATACGCAGTATAATTTTCTTTTAATTCCACGGCGCCCTTTGCTAAGTTACCACCTTTCGCCATGTTGTTTACATAGATTACGTAATCTACGTGTATAAAATAGTCTACGTGTAGAATGTAGACTATCGTTGTTTACGCGTAGACGCACATCACTGGTGGAGGCACATAGTGGTTCGGATCCCACTTTAAACTGTAGGTCCAGTCCCGATTAACCTTACTGTGCATAAAATGGACTTAAAGCACCAAATCAATCAATCAATCAATGTGGCTAGAAACCAACAAGAGAACTTCCCAAAGAAAAGGCAGTCAACCACTAATGGAATTCTGTTTGCCGCAGAATTTGTACTGTACTGTATAGTGTATTTAGGCCTATACCCTTTAAATACACCATAATAAACGTGTTTTGTTGCTATAAATGTACTTTCTACTGTTATTTTAGGTTATTTCAGTTAATCCGGACTCTCGTTAAACCTGTCAACTAGTCCCCCCATTAGTCCAGATTAACGAGGTTTTACTGTAATTCCTTGTATGTGCGTCGTTGCCAGTGGCGAAGCGTAGAGTTCCTAGTAGGGTAGGCACAAAAGTGCGATAATTTCCATTAGTTGCTTAAATCTGTAAAAAGAAAGGGGGGGGCTATGTCATGGAGAGTGGTTCAATGTCTCTCCTGGCCGATTCTTTACTTGCCAGTGGCGTGACGTTTTCAAAAGTGTTTTTTACCGGACATAAATACGATAATTATGCCTTAGACGTTCTCCTCCCGCCCACCAGATGTCATCGATCTAGATTTTTGTTCATTTCGGGTGTTTTTATTTGTTTGTATTTTTTCAACCCCTGATTTATGCACACACCTCCAGAAAGAACTACCAATCATGGGACATCGCGAAAATCCAACGAATAGTTCTCGAGCCCTGTTGTCAATTCCTTATCACTTTTTTCTAAATTTATTTATTTATTTTGCAATTGAGGTGAAAAAGGCTAGAACAACCCCATAATTTTCGGGTCAGTCTGACGTTTGTGCCCTGAGCAGACGACAGAATTCCGCACTTTCAGCGACTGTCAGTTTGGTACGTTCTATTGCTGCCAATTTAGTTTTTGTAGCAAGACTTCCTCGCACCGAGGAAAACACCATTGTTATCTGTTGTCTAACTAAAGGAATGGTTGTAGTTAATTCCAGTCTTGGCTTTCTAGATAAATGAATTTCTGATACCTGTATGTGCAAGTAAACGTAATTTAAATTTTGAATATTTTCGTCTCATTTGTTCTGATCTATGCTAATCGTGACGATGATAATGTATGGAGAATGAATTAAAGATGATCAGGAAACATTGACATTACCACAATTAGGTCACCTGGCTTCGTAACGTGTTAGGATGACCATTACGGGGCTTTCAAGAAAAAACACATGTAAAGGTGACCTCTCTCATTCAGTGCGTATACTTCGCATCCTAGTTTGTTCTACCCCGTGTGTTAGTAGACACCTTTACGTGATAATAGAACATAGGATCCTTGTTTGGGACCCGGCAACACGACAGGTTACTATGTAACATATAAACAGGTTATAATAAATGAGAGAATAGAATCCCAATTTTTAGGCGCAATTCAGCTCTTTTCTGCCAATCCAATGTGACAACACTGGCCTGTTCCGCCAGACCTGAAACAGACATGGTCCGCGCAATAACCCCATAACACTCTTTGTCCTAAACCCAAAAAAGTCTTCCCTTGCATTGTACTCTCATTGACCGCCCTCTTCTCTTGTTATCCCTTCAGGCTAAACGAAACTGCCTACCTCTTCGCTTGTGTCGGCTGCATAAAAAAATGTCTACTTGTAATATCTATTCGACGACAGTGTTAACGCATTAAATAACGTTTCAACAACTTTTAATTTTTTAAAAAATATTTTGCTTTCACTTGCCACTGCTACTTGCAAAGGAAAATATAATTGAAAACATTTTAGAAATGATTGTTATAAGAAGAAATCATGAAAGACCAAAAGTGGGTTCTACCTTACCGATGATTACATCTTCACTCAATTAAGAACTCGATTGTTCTTGCATTTCAGTCCAGCACTTCTTTTATAAATCTGATCGCTGCACACGACAGGAATCACAAACAAAGCTCTCAGTCTCCCGCCACGAACCTCGAGCTCCGAGCCACGCTCCCTTGTAGCGTCCTGAGCAAGAGGCAAGTTTTCACAGACAGGGAACAAACGAGGGAACCCCCGTTCACGATAAAAATAAATTATTCTATTTTCAGTGAAAGTAAAACTACTTTGTAAATATAAGGCGTAGCTAGCATTTTAATTTACATAATTTGGTATGAAGACTTACTTTACAAATATAAGTTCTTTAGACTTTCTGTTTACGCTACGGTGTTGGGTGAATCGACAAGACCATCAGCACTCTGGCCAGAAAACGATGTCAGAACTACAGTACTCCGTAATTTTCAATGTCACTTACACTTGTCGATGAAAGGAAGGAAAACCTAAGTTTCGTACAAAATATGGAGAATGTACAATGAAATAGAAATATCTCTGCACGAACACAGGCTAATGTTTACAAAGAATGCCGGTACACCACAAATTTCCAGCCCTGGCGGAAATGCAGTGTTGCTGATATTCTGTTCGTCCTAGTGGGTAACACCGGCAGGCCGGCCTCACGAGCACGTTATAAGCATACGTACAATACTCATAAGATTAGGCTTCCCGCATATACGACCGTACGACAGAATGTGAAGAGAAGAGGCCCCAGCAACTGTGCCTCACTCCGTGGAAAGTTCGTATACTGCACAGGGTTAGAATTTTTTTGTAATTATCATAAATGAAAATTCCAAACTTTTCCATTGCATTACATGTGTTTTGACGAAATAAGTAAATACACCTTTAAAAGAGTAATGACTTGGGTAGGCTCGGCCTCCTGGCCTCATAGGACGCTTTGCCAGTGGTCGTTGCTAATCCAATAAGTAACAACAATTAAATAAAAACACGCGAAACAAATTCATGTATTGCTATCGATCTTAGCTATGTAACTTACGTAAATTACTTTAAGGTTTGTTATCTAACCCATCCTTGATAAGTTAAATCTATTTCACATAATCCTTGCCGATTTCTCACAATATGCTTGGCAATTTTATCATAATAGCAATGTTTGCTAATATCTTACCATATATGTGCCAATTTCTCATAATATGCTTGCTTGCTAATTTCACACAATATGCTAATTTTTCACATTAACATCACCGATATTTTACAATATTCTTGCCAATTTTTTACATTATGTAAACCATACAAATTTCCGTTTTTGTTGTAGTGATGTATTGGCCTCGTTGGTGAGAATTATTCTATGTCAGCAATCTTCTCACTCGGCGTGGTCTGGCTACATTGTGCCCCCCCCCCCCGCCCCCCACCACCACCAAAGAAGGTGAGACGGCTATTTGCAGACACGCCAATGCGGCAAAACACTGTTCCCATACTATGCTGAAAGTCTTCGATTGATTTCAGCCTCAGGTACCCGTTCAGACAGTCCCGTAGCTAGATATTTTAATTTGCCCCCCCCCCCCCCCAACGCCCCTCCGCATTACCAAGCACCGACAATTTGTGTACGTCCTTCTATATTTTTTTCTTAACCCATGGTTTGTGATATTTATATCCTACAAATTTTGAAATGAGGGAACAAAGAAAAGTTCATTAAAAAATAATACAGGCTATATTTAAAAATTCGTAGCTTTCATTTCTGATTTAGAAAATTTATCATATTTAAGAATATTCCAGCAGTGTGGTGCCAGAATATAAATCTACAAGGAAAAGAAAATAGAAGATGAGAAAATTAATCAAAATAAACGGTACAGCATACAGTAAGTTCTCAGAAGAAAAATTTGTAATTAAAAATTATTCAACTCTGCTTGGAAACAATAACGTCGTTATGAACTATGTATTACGCATTGTTCTAAGTAAAATTTACAAAATATGTATAAAACCCGACTGATATCTGAGAATGAAGATGGTGCCCCTGCCTACCCCTCGCTACGGGCCTGCGTTCAGATCACAAAGAAAAATGGATAAATGTAAGTGGCGAGCCGAGCGTTAATGTAATAACAGGAACAATGCAGCAGACAGAACAACTTCAGACCTGTGCAGAAGTCAGTGACGGTGCCCATGAATATATTACTCGTACCTGTACCGAAGGTCCCACAACGTCGACATAGCAGCTACGTTGAGTGCTATGGATATATCACACGCACTTCCCGCAAGGTTCTTGCATAGCTACCATTGGAATAACCAAGCCACGTGTGTTTGTACACTGACTTAGTTCCTTCGTCGAACACAGCACGGTGGCGAATGCGAGAAAATGACAATTCTGCCAAGAGAAACACATTGCGGATAATTATGGACTCGCCCTCGTACATACTGTTTTCGTACATTATCATTGCGGTTTTCTTTCAGTGTCCTCGCCGATTTCTTACCGAGTTATGTAATTATGAACATGGCTGCAGTTTGAAATTCGTTGCTGCCGTTGACTTAATTGGAGACAATGGCAATAACAGCCTGCCACGCTGTAAGATCACGATGTTATGTTCTCAATGGGGTACGGGATTCCAGCAGCCCAAGTCCCAAACGGTTGAAACACGTGTTTCGCGAAATGTTTCCCTGCAACTCCGAGGGAACGTAATTCCAGAGGCGGTCGACTGCAAGCGCTGTACCGGGATCAAAAAGTAATCCAATCTGGAATTGAACAGGCGGAGAGGAAAGGGGGCTGGAGTCTCTGGAAGGGATTCTGGAGGGTGGGGGAGGGCGCTCGGTTGAGACTGCAATGTCTATTTCCTACGCCAGTTGCACCATGGCTGTTTCCAAGGCTTGGCCCCAGGCAACGCCATCTTATACAACAGGCCTATGCGGATAGTCCTTGCTTACATACGTTATCAGTGGTAGGCCATAAATCACAATACAGTATCAGAATCCCAGTCGCAAATGAGCGCAATTTATTCAAATTTAAATTTGAAAGTCCTAATGATGTACCACAACCACTGGCGTACGCAAGGAGAAACTGATGGGGCTATTTCGAGAAAATAAAAATTTTCAAATGAAAAAAAAATGAACTCGAAAAAAACAGTGATAAATGGAAACCACCTTATAAATTTACGAAACTTTATTCTGTCCCCCCCAGAATGCAGGTATACACCTTTACAATTCGAGCCACTTCGAAAAAAATCTTGCGTACTCCAGTTACATGTATGTAGACCTGTAGTACAGCATTAGGACATAGGTACATGTTTACACACACAAACATACACTATGGTTTACAAAATTTTAAAATCGGGGTACTCACTTGTACTATGTCGTTCTATCGGCATCAGAATTACCACTATCCGTTGCACAATGCATCTGTGGTAAAGTAAAATTTAAGGTGATCCCCTGTGCTTTGCCGCCATGAAGGCGTATAGTGAGTGTAGAGTCAGGGCCCCACACTTTCTCGATCACGGCCGAAGGTGGGGGTGATGTGATCAGCACCACGCCCCTGGCTGACTTTACCCCGCTGAGTTTCCTCCATGTTCATCCCTGTTCTCCCCCACCGAGGATCGAACCCGGCTCTCTCGCATTGTAGTCAGACGCCGTAACGACTGAGCTACCGTCGTGAATTTCTAAACAGTTTCTCGCACTTAAAAACCACGGTGTATTTCTCCCAGTGTAGCAACTCGTGTATGATTTAGGAAAAGGACTTCTCATCGTTCTCAAACAAAACCTAAAGGAAAGTAGGGAGATGGGCGGGGGGGGGGGGGGCAGGGGGGGCAGAGCATGGAAACAGTAGTCAAACAAGGAGAAAGGATTTATAAGATTGCCGCAGGAAAGCTATTGCAGGTACTTTACGAGTCGTGCGCTGAGGATGCAAAAAAACACGAGAGAGGGAGGGCATGATTTTCGGTGAAGCCCCTTCCGCAGTTTTTCATGTGACGTATATGCCCCGCGATCCGAACCAGCGGGGAAGGCCTCGTTTCCACGCAATTTGACTCCTGAGCTGCTATACGGACCACTTTTCCTGATGGCTACATTAATACGAGATTAGGTAGGGTGTGCCGAGGACGGGGGGACATTAGAGAAGGCCCCGAGGGTAGAAGGGGGAGACCGGGGGTGGGTGGCAGAGAGAAGTCGGCTGAGGGAAGCTCCACATAACTCTATCATCCGTGAGAGTATACGCAGACACCTTTTCGACCAAATTCTATCAATCGCGGACAATGACTAGCCAATTTGCTTGTTTCGGTGGGTGGTTTCCTTTCCCTCCCCTCTTTGGCGTAGTGTCGCCAAGGGGTTGCAGAAAAGAGGGGTGGTTCGTTTTCGTTCTGTTAGCCCGGGCGTGTTGCTCTTGTTGGCCTGATGTCATTAATGTGATTTTCTTTCCCCAAAGCATATTTGACACTCTTATAATTCGATTTTCCTTTCCAGTGAGCCTGTTAGATGAGGTCTCCGGGTTGCAGAGAGGAAAGCGCTCTAGCCTTCGGTGCAAACTGTTGCGGGTTCGTTTTACACCGTGGAACCAGATACAGGGGTTGGTTCAGGAGTATGGTCACTAGGGGGGGCTATGGGATATGATCTCTCCAAGCCAAGAGCTTACTTCAGAATCATTTTAATGCATAAAGAAAAATGTTTGCTTGGAATAGACAAAAAAAAGTGTCTTGTAACCAAATATTTACTTAAATAGTGTGCGGTGAACCCTCATTTGGCTTTTTCTTGTAGAAGTAAGGTGATTCATGTGCAGTAACCTGAGCCAGTGGCGGCGATTGGGTTCCAAAACCGGTGGGACAAGGTGTCAAAACTGAGGGTGGGCAAATACAGTATATTTCCCTTTGTAGATAAGGTTTAGCATAGTGCGGGGGCAAAAATGGCGCCCCCCCAATCTCCGCCACTCTAACCCCTCGAGTTACGTAAGTAATGCGTTCCGTAAACCTTTACGTGACTTGAATTTTACGTAAGTCGAATTTGTAAATTGCTTAAGTGTAACTTCGTAAGAAACTGCAATATATATATGAGACAGATTTTTTCCTGGCTTGGCAACACTGCCTATGGTTTCGGCACTAGTCGCGTCGTGTAGGAAGACTCATTCTGTTTCCGTAGCAAGTTGTCACATGTTGCGAAACCACGTTAGTAAGCAGCTGTGTTGATTACGTGGAACATGTTTCGTTTACCCCTCCAGGTTTTTGTGTATAGCATTGCTATTCGCGATGAGTATTCAAGATGAACAGCGACATGTCATAAATTTTGTTGGCGCTTAGGGAAAAGTGCTGCGCAAGCATATGCAATGTTTCAACAGGCATATGCCGATCAAGACAGACTGAGTAGAGCCACAGCATTACCATGGAGTCATTGAGACTCTGCGCCAGCACGTAGGAAAAAAGAGGCCGCATTTGAAGAACTCCTTCAGATTGCACCACGATAACGCAAGCCCGCTTTTCAGGATTACGCAACAAAGAGAAAAATAGAAATTTTCCCGCAACCAGCATACATCCCGGACCTTGCACCCTGAGACTTTTGGCTATTTCCACTTTTAAAGGTTGCTTTACGTGGTCGTCATTTCTTGACGAACAAAGAAGTGATTACCGCAGCGCAAGTTTTCTTCGGTTCGCTACCTGACGACGAATTTTCAAAGACATTCACAAAGTGACAGGAGCGTATGGACACTTGCTTAGCTGTCAATGGTGCCTTGTGGTTTGTAATTTTTTTGTTTCATTTTAATGATTCTTGGAGGGGTCCATGTACATGCTTGTCTTTTAACTGCTACGCAGTCACGACTTTTTGACCTATTGCGCTCATTTTGGTTTCAATCGGCAGCTAATGAACCAAATTTTCACCCTAGTACATTTGCTAGCCACATACATACATATACATACATATATATATATATATATATATATATATATATATATATATATATATACATGCATGTGTGTGAGTGTGTGTATTATTTACACGGTCTTATTTTATAAATGAAACATCATGCAGTAGTATTTACTAGGATATAAACTACAAAAGTATGAAAAATATATGAAAGAATATAAAAACAAACTGAAATCACACTTTTCAAAAAAAATAATTATTGTGACAGCTAACTGCTGTATTATTGTAACTGCGAATTTACTTAAGTCGCGTATTACGTAAGTCGGGTGGTTACTGTACTCAAATATACAGTATTATATAGTGATATTTTATTACATCATTTGCGTATCTGAATCATGGAACATTGTTTACAAAGTTTATGTCAAAAAAGAAAAGTTTGTTTAAGTACACTTTATGCTCGCAGAAGCTATTTGGAATGGACCTACAGTTTAAATTGCGAGCCGAACTGCTGTGCAAAGTGCTTTCTACCCGTCTAATTAGGCGACAGATGATGGGCAAATCCAGTGTCAAGTCAAAGTTACGAAATTTAGTAAAGGCTACCAAATGTTTTGATCACGCTTACCGAAAAGCTTAACCCAGCGGGTTTTGATGATTCAAGCACATTAGTTTCTTCTGTGTAGAGAAAGGGGTCTCTGTTATCGCACAACACTTGAGCAACCTTTTGTTCTGACGTCACGGGAGACAGTTTTTTTAATTTTAGGCTAAGTGCCTACATTGTTAAGTTAGGCTAGCTATGTTTAGTTCTCTTAGCCTAAATAATAATTTTTCATTGCATTTATGCTAATGGAACCTAACCTAACCTCGTAGGCATTCCTCGTCTGACGTCAGAACACAAGGTAGCAAAACTGTTGTGCGAAGAGGAAAGTCCTAGAGAAAGGATCACAGAGAAGAAGAGAATGGTAAAATGAGAAAGTGATAGAAAGAAATACGTATAAAGAATGAGACAGAAAGTGATAGAGGAACAGAGGAAGAAAGAAAAAGAAGGAAAACAAAGATGTAGAGAGAAACGATGAAAGAAGAGAAGGTTAAAAAGAACGATGAAAGAGACAGAGAATGAGAAGAAACATCACATGGAGATATTTTTTCCACTGAATTCAATGGCGATGCCATTGGATTTACCCATCAATTGTCGCTTCGTAATCAAGGAGTCACGGTTTCGATTCACAGTGAAGGCACATTGCACAGCGGTTTGGATCCCACTTTAAACTGTAGGTCCAGTCTCGATTGGGCTATCTGAGTATACACTGGACATAAAACAAACTTTTTTGGGACAATGTTATCAAATACGAAACACGTGACAAATGTTCCATGATTCAGATGAACAAATGATATGATAAAAAATCACTACGAATTACCGTGTGTTTCATTGTACTAACCCACCTAATTGTACAAAAAACTTCCTTTCTCCTAGGAAAACTGAATCAAATGACAGTTATAAACCCCTCTCTCCCATCTGAGCTACTGGTCACTGCATAACAAATACGAATGGCCATAAAACTATAAGGTTGGATATAGGGATATCCGATGTCCAAATTTATGAAATCCGGATCTAAAATCAATTGATAAAGTTCGATCCGGATCTGGACGTCTCTGAATCTAGATTGGGGGAGTGAAGAAGTCTCGTTTCCAATTCTGCTTGCCGCGCGGGGGGTTAAAGTCAGGTAAACAAACAGCAAGCAGATGATCCGACAAGCTCGCTAAATCTTCAATGCCCGAACATAGTCGAATTGGCCTGACCGTCTTTTGTTCAGAAACCAGTTGACACCGACCTTCATACCGTACAAACAGAGAGAGGTGATCTTCATTCCATAGGATGTCAGGGCGTGCGATTCGAAGAATGACGGAATCATCAATGATACACGAATCCAACTTGTCCGCTTCACTGAAACAATACAAAGAGGTGGACCTTTCAGGAACGCGGACCGATGAGAGAGTGACAGCTCCCCCCCCCCCCCCTCCGCAACTCTTCCGCCCATCCGTCTCTTGTACAGCCGCCATTGCATTGTTAAAAAACAGACGTGAAGCGTTTCCATTGGCTGTCACTCAGGCGCGTGTGCATGCAAGTTTTAAGTACTTCCTGTCGAAAATTTTACCTCCCTGGCTTTTACATTGTTAACAAGGCGCCGTTTCCGATCTCCGGCCCACGTTCCTGGCAAGTTTTCCCGCGCTGCTCTTTGGCCCATTAAACCTTTAACAGCAGATCGCGACAGCGACTCAACCAGGCCTCATGTTTGCTACATTTTTCACGGCCGCATTAGAATCTCGATGCGTTAGATGCTCCTGCAAAGGACGACGGGAAATCTTTTTATTTTCAAGCTTATTTTCCTCTCGCCAGATGTCGCCCTTCTTTTAAAGTGTTATTTGACAAGTATCACTAGCTTCTATTCAAATATTTCCATTATTCCTTGAAAGTAAATTTATATAAAACGAATTTAACTAAAATTTGTTAAACTGTACACAAATCATTTAGAAAGTGAAATGAATATCGATACATGGCACATTTGTCGATAACGTATCGCAAAATTTCTTAAAAATATATAAAGTCTTGCAGATAATTCTTACGGTAGGTCAAATGAGGGATAGAGTAAGTTGTCTTAGTGATAACTAGACCATGGATTTTTAGGTTATAAAAAGCATGCTTTTTAGGTTTCTAAAATAGGTTCGAAAAATCCTAAAGAAGGTCCTAAAAATCTTAAGTTAGGCTCGAAAAATCTTCAAGTAGGTTAAAAAAAACTTAAAATAGTTCAAAATTCCTGAAAAATGCTGATTAGGTATAGTCACCGGCAATGAACATGGACACCTATATCCTGAAATACGCATTATCTTGCATAACGTTATGTGTGTTGCCTAACCCTACGGCGATGACAGAACTTACCATTGGAAATTTGCTATTAAAATCCACTCTTCGCCGTAGTCAGGCAACAATCCTTTTTCATGTTATCCACAGTCAAACTCCGCAATTTTGTCTGTGAGGATCATC
The DNA here is from genome assembly GCF_977018435.1 of Lepisma saccharinum. Classification (NCBI taxonomy): domain Eukaryota; kingdom Metazoa; phylum Arthropoda; class Insecta; order Zygentoma; family Lepismatidae; genus Lepisma; species Lepisma saccharinum. The sequence continues at coordinate 31,857,567 of NC_139251.1, read as the reverse complement.
ATATATGCTGAAAATAATCTTGCAACAAGAACACAGTCAGTGGTGCAAACTTCAATGCTGAAATGTTACTTTGCAAGGCTTGAATGCCACAAAGCACAGACGTGACGCGAAGGTGTGCAAGACCACACAGATCAGACCACTTTGGGTCGTACAGGTAACAGTGGAACCAGACATTTTGTTTTCTTTAGAGCTTTGAAAAGTCACCAAGGACTTGGAGGAAGGGAAATCGACAGAGAGTACGTTTCGAACACGTTTGTCATTGAATGTTTTCGAGACCGAACAAAGCAAATGCCTCTGTGTGACATAAAAATCCTGTAAAACCTTTACAAATATATAAAAACAAAAATGGACTTGATTTAGGCGCATAAACCTAAAATAGGTTCTAAAAAGCAAAATAGGTTTTTTTAGGCACTATAAAACTTCATCAGTTGTTGCGTTTTTTAACGAAAAGCTGACATAACTTATATTTTCTTACATACCTGTAAAGGAAAATATAGGTTAAAAACCTAAATTCCGAGGTCTAGTGACAACGTCGTTGCCTTGTCATCCAGAGGTACAAGTTTCCATAACCGGTGGAGGCACATAATGGTTCCGATCCCATTTTAAACTGCAGGTGCAGTCTCGATAAGCCTAACGATGCATAAAGTCACTTAAACTTCAACGGGTCCATCAGAAAATAGAAGAAAGCATAATTTTTGCTGTCGTTTACATTTAGTAAATGAGTTGTTTTTCTTTTGGTATAAAGCTCTTGATCACATGGCCCCTCGTCTCGTGAACCGAGATACAGTATATATTATATACAGTACAAACTTTCACAACGTTTAGAGGCCATACGTAGAGATCGCACACGTTAGACACTAAAACAAAAATAGGCAAGTAAATATGCACTATAAACTTGCTACCAAATGAACTACATATTTAAACCTGTTCTATTTAATTAGGACAACATACCTGATTATATTTGTGGATTTACACTTCATATAACAGAACCAAATCCGAAGAAAATAATACATGCTTGACATTCTGATTAGAGTACTAGACCGCTGTCACGCAACAGTCCTTGACAATCATTGAGAAATAGTGATTGATCGCACATGACAACAAGATACTTCTTCAAATATTCCACAGTTAAGTTTTGACTTTATATTACAACACATTTTTTAGAACTGGAGCATATTTAAACAGCGCTACTGTGTTTGGATCAAAATGATCCCCCCCCCCAAGGCCTATGGCGCACTTCCCCTAAAAAGTAGATCATTCCCCTTGCCCGCCCCCCCCTTTATGCCGAATTATTTACTCAAATTATTTTGGTCAGACAAAAATTTCGGAACAATATCATTGACATATTTAAGCAATATATGTTTACTTTAGGTACTTCAGGCTCACTTTCATGTTTGCTAACATCAAATATACAAAACTGCTCAGGCCACTGCCATTGTTAGTGTACTGAACCTTATTCGTCACAGTTTGTCTGCTTGACTAACCTTGTATTAATGCGAACAGCAAGTCCCCCTCCTTCCAAACCGATTCTAAAGGCATAAGAGGTGGTGTTTCATTTCAACCCCATTACAGCGATCACCCACAGGTGAGTAGAAAACTGTACATAATAACAATAACTAAAAATCAATAACAAGTCAATCAAAGAAACAACCCCCGCCCATTTTTGGGTGAAGATATGTAGAATTGGTATAAAATGTCTCCCATGGCGCATGATTCTGTGGGCACCCCTGAGTTAAAACATTGTTCTCATCTCTAAGATTCATCCCTAATGTCTTTTACCAGTTGAAAGTTTCTCGTACAGTTTGGCCTGCAGTGTTTTATTTCTCTCTTCAAGGCACATTATCGGATCTGACAATGCAGAATAGTTGGCAGCAATGTCATTTCGTACAGTGTCCTTCAACAGCAAGTTTTACAAATAATGCGCATTGACAACTTATCATCTTCAAATACAGTATTAACAATATCCAGTATCATGATAAATTTGCTGGCGTAATATAAAGCTGTATAGTCAGTGGTCGAATTGGGCCGGTACGAGCCGTTATGGCATACCGGTAGTAAATTAAGATGCCAAAAAGCATACCGACAGTAAATTCTTAAAATTGACACTTGTAAGTTGAAGCAGAACGCACAAGTAGCTAAGCAATTCCCAACATTTTACTCGCTCATTTCTCTCTCCCCTCTCTCTATTTCTCTTTCTTCAATTTTGAGTTCTACCGCACAGCACTCTGCACTCTTCCCCCACCCCGCCGCCCATGCCGAGCACTCCTTGTCGATCATATGTCATGAGTAGACCTCGGATTTTTAGGTTCTAAAAAGTGTTATTTTAGGTTCATAAAATAGGTTCTAAAAATCCCAAAATAGATTCTGAAAATCCCAAAATAGATTCTAAAAATCCCAAAATAGATTCTGAAAATCCCAAAATAGAGTCTAAAAATCCCAAAATAGATTCTAAAAATCCCAAAATAGATTCTAAAAATCCCAAAATTGATTCTGAAAATCCTAAAATAGGTTCTAAAAATCCTAAAATAGGTTCTGAAAATCCCAAAATAGGTTCTAAAAATCCTAAAATAGGTTCTAAAAATTTTAAATTAGGTTCGAAAAACCCCAAAATAGGTTCTAAAAATCCCAAAATAGGTTCTAAAAATCCCAAAATAGATTCTGAAAATCCCAAAATAGGTTCTAAAAATCCTAAAATAGGTTCTAAAAATCCCAAAATAGATTCTGAAAATCCCAAAATAGGTTCTAAAAATCCCAAAATAGATTAATAAAAATCCCAAAATAGATTCTGAAAATCCCAAAATAGGTTCTAAAAATCCCAAAATAGGTTCCAAAAATTTTAAATTAGGTTCGAAAAATCCTGAACTGTGTAGCTTCCGAAAAAAGAAAACTGAAAACGGTTCAAAATTCCTGAAAAATACTGATTAGGTATAATCGTTAAAGAGGACCATAAGAAATGTTATTAGGTATATGAATAACCAATTATTATTTTTCTAACCAAGTTTTCATTTACATTCATCATTTTCAAAATTATCCACAAATTATTGTAACACTATACTTGTGTTGTTAGCAAAAGTCAGTTTGTTGATATGAAGAATCAATTACGCATGAATACTTCGCTGCACAATATCGGTGGCAACTTACCGGGAATTCTGAGTGCATTTTTCTACATTACGTGAAAAAATCCACTTTTTATTCATCCAGATCGCATTGAATTTATACATATTTATTAAAGCCCTGAGGCAAGTTTTTCACATTTGTGTTTGTGACTTGTGTTTATAGATGTATTTTTAGTCTGAGTATGTGAAATGGCCAATGCAAACTCTGCACCTTAAATTAAATATTTTAAATATGTATACCGTATAATTGAATTAGAATTTTTGGATAGATAGGAATCGCACATACCCTTTATATTGCTAATATATTTGCTTGTATGTGTAATTGGTGAGAGGCGGTAATACGTAAGGCTGAAAAATATCTGCTTGTACTCTTGAATTTTTGGAAAGTTCGCCTTGAGAACCGGGAATTTTATCCTACGGTGGCCACTCTGAACACATAACAATCTTTTTCATGTTATCCACAGTCAAACTCTGCCTTTTGTCTATGTGCATCATCTTAAATGCTGAAAATGATCTTTGAACGAAAACATTGTCAGTGGTGTAAATTTGAATGCTGAAACATTACATCGCAAGGCGTGAATGCCAGAAAGTACCGAACTCACGCGAAAATGAGTAAGACCACAAGGATCACAAGTTTGTACCTTGAACTGTGCAGCCTAAGAATGACGCCAAAAAATTTGTTTTGTTTAGAGCTTTGAAAAAACATTATGGATTTAGGAGGGAGGAAAATCGACTGAAAGTATGTTCCAAACCCGTTAGTCAATTAATTTCGTCGGTACCAAACCAAGCAAATACCTCTGTGAGATATATATTTGGTCAGTCAAAAAGTAAATGCAATGTTTTTGTTTTCTTCCGTAGGTTGGCTGTACAGCTTTCTGCGCTCGCAAGCTGATAGATAGTATCGTTGTCTTCGCCTGTGGCAGGTTACAGCGTCATCACTTCAGTTCGCTCTGCAGTGTTGCCAAGTAAACATGGCTGCGCCACTGTCCGTGTGCACCATAGAAGAACAGCGTTCTGTAATCCGTTTTTTGTGGTCTGAAGGTGTACCAGGAGCTGATATCCATAGAAGACTTTCAGCACAATACGGTGACAATGTTTTACCGCTGCGAAGTGTTTACCAGTGGATTGAAATGTTCAAAAGCGGTCGAACAAGTTCGGAAAAAAAAGTCAAGCATCAACACTCTGCAGGAAAAGTGATGCTCACACTTTTTTGGGACTCAGAAGGGGTAATTATGGAACATTATGTGGAAATGGGGACAACAATAAACAGTGAACGATACAGTGATATGCTTTCGAACAAGTTGAAGCCTGCAATTCGAAGCAAACGACGAGGTCGATTGTCGGAAGGCATTCTTTTGTTGCATGACAACGCGCGTCCCCATACCACCGCCAACACCGCTCAAACTCTTCAGAATCTGGGCTTCGGTTAGGTGTTAGAGCATCCTGCATACAGTCCTGATCTCGCTCCGTCGGATTACCGTCTGTTCGGTCCACTTAAAGATGCTTTAAGAGGCCGTCGATTCGACACAGATCAACATGTAAAGGAAGCGGTGCATACGTGGCTTGCTGCTCAACCGAAAACCTTTTTTTCTCAGGGTATCGGAAAGCTTGTGGAACGTTGGACCAAGTGTATTGAAGTGCAGGGGGACTATGTTGGAATATGATATCATTGTAAGTTTTCTATTGTTGCTGTGAAAAATAATAAAAAATGATTGCATTTACTTTTTGACTGACCTAATAAAAATCCTGAAAAACCTGAAAAATATATAAAAACCTAAAAAATTTAATTAATTTAAGCGCATAAACTTAAAATAGATTCTAACGAGCAAAATAGGTTATTTCAGGCACTGTAAAACTTCACCAGTTGTGCTTTTTAAACGTTAATGTAACTTGTTATTTCGTATTTACCTACAAAGGAAAAATTAGGTTAAAAACCTAAAGTCCGACGTCTAGTCATGAGTAACGCAACAATAATGTCTACAATAAAATAGTAATTGAAATAAGTGCTGATGTTGTAAACTTTGCATTTTGCACAGGAGAATTAAAATTATAGCATTAACTGTTTGTCCCTTTAAGAATTATTTGATTTTATTGATAAAAAATATTTAAAATGTTACACGCAAAAATTTATAGTCACGTGGTTTATCCGTTTACTTATCGTAACTGCCCACGCGCATTTTCATTCTGATCTCTATTCTTTTGGTCGTGGATTGAAATGTAAAAACAAATGCTTTAAGTTGTTTTTGCATGTACTGCACAAAATGTATGTTTTTCGTCCAGTTTGTGTCACGGGCTGACTTGTGCGACATATTCATTTTGCGTGCGCGTGTCACAAGTGAAAAATTAGTTTAGTTTTGTGGATGAGAAACGGACACCTTCCAAGAAACGCGATACAACTGAAGTTGAACTTCAAAGTGCTAAAAACGCAAGTACTGAAAAAATTCTGACAATTCATGAGTGGCGCAAATAAAAAACGAGCGCAGTTTGTAGTGATAAAAGAGAGAGAATGAGAATCTATATATTTTTACAAGAAATCAGAAAAAAATAAAGGATTGTATCAAAAGACAGGTACAAGCATACCGGCAGTAATTTATTTCCAATTCGACCACTGACTCTAGTCATGGAAACTTATCCTGAATGTATGCAACCAAGAAGCACAGTAGTGTTGTCCACGGGACGAGACGGGACAGGCTTTTAAAAATTCGAGACGAGACGAGATTGACCATGTGTCATGAGACAAACGAATATTTTCGAGACGAGACAGCATTTCCACGAGACTTCCACGAGACGAGACAGGCCAAAGTCTCGTCTCGTGGGCAACACTAAAGCACAGGCTCATAAATGCCACGTTGTAATTACTATAAACCAAATATATTAATGATCGACGTATGAAGTAATCAAGTACACATCCGATACAAATGAACGCAAAGTATAATAAAACGAATTTACCTTAGGACTGACTGACTTTTTATTTGACTTTGGTTTTGTGAAGTATCGCCTATTAGGCCTGGCTTCTATTGGGCGCCTCCAGGACCACTCAGCAACCCAACATTGTTGAGTAGCAAGAACCCTGGAGGCGCTTGCTACCTAGTTGTTGAGAAGGAGCGACCGCGGCTTCGCTCAACATAAAATTCTCTCGCTACCTGCGGTCAACTGTCGTCTGCAAGTCTGCTGTCTTCTGTTAGTTGCAACATGGCGCGGCGGAACTAAAAGATGCGTGGAGTAAAATGTATTTGCAAGTTCGATTATGTAGCCCAAGCGCACCTTTAGGTCGCGCATCCAATAGCCTTAAATAGTAATAACTTTTTCGCCACTATATTCTCGGAGAATGAGTGATCTGTCAACGGATAATTATGCACTGGCTTCAACTGAAGTATATTTAAAAATACCAACAAAATAACGCAGTTAAAAAAGTAATGAACCCAAATACTGTTCACAACATTAAGTTGTTTTTTTGGCTAAATCGGATGAGCATGCTCTTGCAAACATGTGTTCAGCTTGAGATGGAGACCACTTTTTATCTCGCTACGTAAGTTTCGGGTTCGAGGTCCGGTATAGGCATGGATGTTATTTGATTGATTTGATTTATTTTACTGTGCATTTTTGCCACTTTTGGCTAATCGCGAAGATGAGGATGAGTTATGATATGGTGAAGGAACAGTCACAAGGAACAGCATGCCCAGGCCGGGATTCGAACCCGGGACCCGGCGTCGTAGCGCGATGTTTAACCACTCCGGGATATTATTTGTGAATGTCCCTTCTTCATGTCCCTTCTTTTTGCAAGAAAAATTGGCATCAAGTATCGAGGCCATTTCCTGGGTGAAATACATACTTTTCAAGAGAGCGTGATATCAAGAAATGCACCGTGTGATATTTGAAAATCCATTGGAAGGAGGATGGTATTACAATAACTTAAACGATGATCATGCAGAGTTAATCATAAAGACAACTAAAAAATGTGGCATATTCATGTATAAACGTCAATTCGTACGTGTTTATTTATATTGCTTTAATTTACATTCTTTTTGCAGCTACAAAAGCACAATCAGCAATTGATAATTTAAACTATATCAAACATTATTGCGTGAAAACAACGTGAGAACACCGTTATACAATCTTGCACACATTTTGCAATTTATACTCACTGTTCAACATTTCTGTTCGTAAGCCAACCTCCATGGCTACAACGTCAGGGTCACGGGTTTGAAATCCCAGCCTGGGCGTTCTTTGTGAGTGTCCTTTCATCAATTTGATCATATAATCAATCATCCTCATCTTCACGATTAGCCAAAAGTAGCAGAAAAGCGACGATAAAAAACAAAATTCAAATGAAACTATTGTTCTTAAATCGTATTTATTATTGTCCTATTAACAATAGTTCATTTATTGATTTGTTTTATTTTACTTCATTTTCGTGCCACTTTTGACAAATTTGAGAAAATGGGAATGAATGATGATATGATGAAATTGATGAAAGGACACTCACAAGCATTCATTCCCAGGCCGGGAACCACACCACCACGGGTGCCGACCTATTAACAATGGCATGAAACTATTGAGGAATAATGATCCCATTTCAAAGCACATTCTCGAAACTAATCTTTCTTTCACTTATAGTGTAGCGTATGCGTATGTTATAAGTGTTTTAACAAAGGTTTACAACCAATACGGTCACACACACACAAAAAGCGTTTCGGGTTCGATACCCGGTGTAGGCACATGGTGGTTCGGATTCCACTTTAAACTGTAGGCCCAGTCCAAATTAGCCTACTGTGCATAAAGTGGACTTAAAACACCAAACAAACAAACACACAAGAAGTAGAGTGTTGTGTCAAACTTGCACTCCTATACGAAAATAATCTTTAATTTATACACATATATCCTTAAATAAAACTGGCCACAACCTTCCTACACTCAATGTCACTCCTCCATGGTTATTACGTATTATTTTGGAGAAATAAAATTGTAACCACAGAGAATTGTTGTAACCAAAGCTCTCAAATTAGGAATATAACATTTCCCCCAATTGTATCTCTATAGATAGTAGACACAGATCTAGATCTACTCATGTTTTACTTCGAGATTAACCACATACTTTAATTTGAAATAGCATCCATATATATGTCATCACATCGATTCATAATCCATTAATAGTGACACCGTATTCAACAGCCCAACACGCCCTGCCATTTTCGCTGCAGACGCCACAATGCAACGCGATGCGATTTTCAATTGTTTTCGGCTGGAAAGTCGCTACTTCTCAACTTTGCATCCAGGAAAGGCCATAAAACTGTGTGACGTAGCAGGTCAACATTTGCTACCATGTTGAGCGATCCTGGAGGCGCCCATTGGTTCCTTGTGTTGAGTAAACTATTGACGTGTTGGTAGTATCTCTCTCTGTATTCTTGTACTCCTGCCACTGTCGCTTGGAGCTTAGGTCTTATGCAAGTCTTTCAAATAGCATACCAAACTCTCGATCACTGCCGAGAGTTTCGGACAGCAGGTCTCATCTGTCTCGATTTGGCTCTCATAGGGGATGGTCTGATTTTCATCTCGATTTTTTAGAAAACCTCTCGTCCACGATTCGAAATTCGACACGAGATAAAGAAGAGAAAGTTACATGTCTCGGTTCGGTATCACACCTTACAAAAACGGCCATCTAGCGACAGAGACAAGAACTAATGTTGAGTTTCCCTATCGTTGTTCTAGTTTCATGTGGAATGAATTCTAAGATATTTTAGTGAGGCTTTAAGGGTGGAGAATGTTGAAAGAGGAGGGGGAGAGTATGAGGTACTGTTTTTTTAAATTCCATGTCATAACCATACTTCCTAAGACCTCATGCCCCTTCCCCCTTTCTCTCTTTTTAAAGGCGCCATTAAGAGTTAGAACCAGATTGCTCTCTTCCGTACCAGGCAGTCTAGATCCCGAATAGATGTCTATGGCCTCAAAGAGTGTGAACGAGGACATTTCGAGTTGAAAGTCTCTCACATAGAGGGCAGCATCGAGCACTGGCAATGATTGTAGCTAGGAGGGGGTGAAGTTGTGAATTCAACATTATGGGATGTGGAACGAGCAGTGTGGCGTGGAGAGAGGGGGCAGGGGGGAGGGGAGATGGACAAGTGAGTGAAAACGATCATAATGCGGCAAAAAAAAAAACCAATTGCTTTCGACATTTCTTCTTCCCCCTTCCTCCATTTTGCGAAAATAAAATTCTACTTTTTTTTTGTGCATTTAATGGTCAGTAAAGTTTTCCCTCCCAAGCACGGAGGGGACAAAATGGCTTCCGTGTCCATGGAAAAGGAAGCAAGCATTTCAACGCGTGTGGTGAAATATGGGGAGGGTCCTTTTTTTAAAGGAAGGAATAAGGGGGAAAAATTATAGTCATGTTGTCGAACTCTTGCTGGGCGAGAAGCAGTTCCTCTCGTAAACCAATTTAAAAACTTCCGTTGCGGTGGTGCTGTTTTGAAGAGTGGGCTCTGGCCTCCTCTATTTTTTTTTTTTTATAGGGGATTTGGCACATGCGCGGCCGGTCCCTCTGTCATATTGTAAGTCTCTCCTGGGGAGTTGCTTACAATTCATAAAATTGAAAGATGCGGTCGCAGTCGGCGATTACAAAGCATGTTTTTGTAGTAGGAATAACCAACCGGATTTAAAGCTTGAAAGATTCTGGTAACAATCGTAGTGGGCTGAGAGTCGGATGACGTGTCCAAGTCTCAATACGTACAACATAATTATTGACATATGGCTCATCTCCCTCAAACATCTAGAACCAACCGATCGCCACACTCCTCGACAACTAGCACCAAGCGATCGCCGCCACACTCCTCGACATCTAGCACCAAGCGATCGCCACACTCCTCGACATCTAGCACCAAGCGATCGCCACACTCCTCAACATCTAGAACTAAGTGATCGCCGCACTCCTCGACATCTAGAACCAAGCGATCGCCACACCCCTCGACATCTAGCACCAAGCGATGGCCACACTCCTCGACAACTAGCACTAAGCGATTGCAGCCACACTCCTCGAAATCTAGCACCAAGCGATCGAAACACTCCTCGACATCTAGAACTAAACGATCGCCGCACTCCTCGACATCTAGAACCAAGCGATCGCAACACCCCTTGACATCTAGCACCAAGCGATCGCTACACTCCTCAACATCTAGAACTAAGTGATCGCCACACTCCTCTACATCTAGAACCAAGCGATCGCCACACCCCTCGACATCTATCACCAAGCGATGGCCACACTCCTCGACAACTAGCACCAAGCGATCTCCGCCACACTCCTCGACAACTAGTACTAAGCGATTTCAGCCACACTCCTCGACATCTAGCACCAAGCGATGGCTACACTCCTCGACAACTAGCACCAAGCGATCGCCGCCACACTCCTCGACATCTAGCACCAAGCGATCGCCACACTCCTCGACATCTAGCACTAAGCGATCGCCACACTCCTCAACATTTAGAACTAAGTGATCGCCGCACTCCTCGACATCTAGAACCAAGCGATCGCCACACCCCTCGACATCTAGCACCAAGCGGAGGCCACACTCCTCGACAACTAGCACTAAGCGATTGCAGCCACACTCCTCGACATCTAGCACCAAGCTATCGCCGCATTCCTCGACATCTATAACCAAGCGATCGCCACACTCCTCGACATCTAGCACCAAGCGATCGCCACACTCCTCAACATCTAGAACTAAGTGATTGCACTCCATGACATGTACAATTAAACGATCACCTGGGATCTGAAATTAAACAATCATCCTTCTCCTTGGCACATAAAATTCTCTATCAACCCTCCTCCTTGACGCCTAAAAATAAGCGATCACTCCCTCCTTCACATCTACTTTGGCCGCGAACATCCGAAAGGCAACCATTAGATGTTCCCTGGACATTTGTGCGCTGTGTATACTAAATACCGTAAGCTATTTCCCTGCTCCTCGACATCTAGAAATAACCATTTGCCATACTCCTCGGCATCTAGAAATAAGCGATTGCCATACTCCTCGACGTCTAGATTGCAATACTCCCTATACACTTAAAATTAAGAGATCACCCTCCTACTTGACACCTAAAATTAAACAATCACCCCCTCCATATTATCTAGAATTAAGCGATCATCTCCTTTCTAGCATCACTTAATTCTCAAGTGATCATTCTCCTCCTAGACATCTGGAAGGGATCACCTCTTATAATCTGTCTCAGGAATCTCTGGAGCGATCGAACGAAAGCAAGCCTATGCACAAGTAGTGACGCTAGAGGGCGCAACCAATGAACACGTCCGAGGGAACGGGATTGCATGGAGGGGGAAATCTACCAGCAGTGTGTACTGCTTCGCTCCAGCCCCTTCGTTTCTCCACTTCTCTACATTTTGCTCCACAGATTTCCGGGATAGACTATAGCTGACATCTCGAATTTAGCGATAATTTCGTTCCTGGCATCTAGAATTCAGCGACCACCCTTCTCCTTGACATAGAATCAAGCGATTAACTCGAGTAGGAAAGGATGCCTTTCGTGTCCATGATGGACGTTAAAAATTGTATCATTCAGTTCGAAAAATAGCAAACTTACGGCTTCAGTTGTTAAATATTCCTTATGGACATGCTACATATGTATGCCAAGTGGTAAGCTTCTGCTTCTACTCACGAATGGAGTAATTTACTCATACATCCCCAGGCAGAAAGAAATTTGTAAAACAAAGGAGAACAACAGAAACGTTGCATAAGATGGCCACAACGATAAGATAAAAACACGAGAGACTACGGAAAGAGGGGGGCTGTGGGAAAAAGCCCCTCCGCTTTCTCTTCCCTAGCTTAGTTAAAACTTCGGTAAATTGGGAATTACTTTCGCGGTTTTGCGATGCAAAGTAGACTTTTTTTCTATCTTCTTCTCTTTTGGTTTACGTTGGGCATTAAGCAGAGCGCTTTGCACAAGGGCGAACAGGTGGGGTGAATCTTATGAGGGGGCGTGCATTTTTTTCTGAAGGCTACATTGGTGTTGGTGCGTATATGGGGTGCAGAAACAGGGTGCGAAACGAGGGTTGGGAGGAGAAGTTTAATATCTTGCTTGATTAATTAGAGAGATGGTTCCCTTACGGTTCCTCCCTCCATCTTGAGGAAGGCTTTCTCACCTTGGAAACTTTGATTTATTTTGATGCATGTAAATGAATCCAAGCGGGCTTTTTTGTAATTCAATAGAATTCACTAGGTGCGTCAAATTCCGCGACAACCGAGAGGGAGGGGGTGAAGACTGGCAGAGTGACGGAAGAAGTTATAAGAGAATGCATAAGATAAAAAAATGGAGAGAGGAGGAAACGTTACAGTAACACTCCCCCTTCTATCTCTCCCAACTTCCAGAGCACCCCCTCCCCGTATCCGTTGAAGACAGCACCTTACCAGAGAGGACCGGCATGAGTGATTGTTACAGCAGCTGTTACAATCTTCCCTTCGTCGTCTTCTTATTACTATTCTTCCTCCAAGAAGGAAAACATATTCAGAATCTGGGAAACTTCAGAGAAGAAACTTGTTTTCCTCTTCGAATCTGATTAACAAAAGAGACGAAAGACCTGTCGCCTCTGTCCTGATTCCCCCCATCTCCATAGCTTTGTGCTTTTTCCGCAAAATCTAGACGGTTCTTCACATCATATCCTTAAGATTCTAATTCTATATTCTGCGTGTAAGTGGAAATTCAGAACTAGGGATTGACGATATCGGAAATTTGATATCGCGATATATCGTCAAGAAAACACCGTCACGGACGATACGATATCGCTAAAATATCGTGACGATACATCGCCGACAAGATATATATCGTCAAAATAGCGTGACAACATATCGTCTGTTGATATCGTCTCCGGTCGATATTCTTTTAAATATCGCAATATATCGTCTAGACTACCAATACTTTTCAGAACCTTCCCGCTTTTGGTGATCGCGGGTTCGATTCTCGGTGGAAGCCCTCAAACTTTCGCTGCTGACCAAGCATCGTGGGGATGTGTGGAGAGTCGCTTGGAAAGCAAGGAATAGCGTGTTCCGGTTCCGAAACCCAGAAGACAGCACCTTACCAGATGGGACTGAATACGCTGATCACGCTTCACCCGATGAAAAAGTGCTTGGCAGCATGTTATAACCATATGCAAGGTGTACGAGTGTAAAGAAAAATAAATATTTAGTTCGTTTGCCACCAGATGGCTTTAATTTAGAAAAAGGGGCGTGGCTGAAATTCCGGATGTCGGAGGAAAGCAAGTTTCGTGTGGGAACTTGACTTCCCACTGATTAGCTGAGGTTAAAGCACGTTAAGTTGAGTTCTCTTTGAGTGTTGAAAGGGGTCATCTCGTAATGGAACAAAGTACATGGAGTAGTTGTTTTGTAGTGGTTTAGTATTTTTAGTTCTTATGTAGAGTATTTAGTTGGGATTTTTAGTTAAAGCACTTCACACTTTGTTCTATTCAGAGATAGGTCTTTTGGGGGGAAATTAATATTAAAACGAAATTACTATAATCTCCTTTTGGTTAAGGAGAGTAAGGAAGTCTTAATTATGTAAAGATTTAATTGTATAATTTAATTGTTTCTTTATTATTTATTGTATTTATATTGGGGGTTTATATTCATATAATCATCATTTATGTAGTCTCAAGCCCTTCAGACATTATGTTGTTAAATAAACCTCTTTACTATCAATCCTTTTATGTATAATTCCTCTAAACCTACAATTTTTCGACTTAAGCCTTCCACTGCCTTATCTTTATATTTCTGCTAGGTTAATAGACCTACTTCAGTTGCAAAGCCTCGTGTCCTAATGAAGGACAATATTTCTTAGTGAATAATTGTAAAGGAAGTGCAATAAGAAGCTGGTCATAATGTCAATATGTTTCAATATTTTCACAGAAATGACACTTAATTGTTAGTCTACACGTGTTTTTGATATGATTTTTCCAAATATGTGTTTATTTAGTACTTTTTACACATAAAATGTTTCTGAATTTGAAATATGTGTTTATTTTTTTAACTTAAGTAAGCAACCTAATCACACTAACTGAGCGTTTCAAGTGTTATATAGGCCTACACTCTGACTTGGGCGCCGCGGAAAAATCTTGAAACGCCAAGAGCGTCGTGAAACTAAAAAGTTTGGGAACCCCTGGTTTGTGTTAATCATTTTCGTTAACCGCTGTATAAATGATACTCATAGAACTAAATGCATCATTTTGATTGATGCACCAGAATGCATCGATTGATGCACTAAAGTGTGTTTTATGGCTTCTTCAAAGAATCAGATTCACATTTGATGCATTTGGGTGCATTTTTGTATGTCTTGAAAGAAACACCAAAGTGCATAATTTGATTCAAGTGAGGATTTATTTCAGTGGAGATGAACTTCAATGCATCAGTTGATGCGTTTTGATGCACATTTCTGCATCTTTTTTGATGATGCACTTAAACGTTCCGTCTGAGCTACACAAACTCTGTAGCTCAGGCCAAACCTTTAAGTGCATCATCCAAAAAGATGCAGGAAGGTGCATCAAGGAACATCAACTGATACATTGAAGTGCATCTCCACTGAAATAAATCCTCACTTGAATCAAATTTTGCACTTTGGTGTTTCTTTCAAGACATACAAAAATGCACCCAAATGCATCAAATGTGAATCTGATTCTTTGAAGAAGCCATAAAACACACTTTAGTGCATCAATCGATATGATGCATTTAGTTTTTTGTGTGCATGCACGAGACGCAGTTTCTCAATGTTCATTATTAATTTGGAAATGTCGGCATGTAGAAGTGAAGGAAGGAAAACAAGTGAGTGCGTTCGCTTTCTTGAAATGTTTAGAACTCTGTGTGTACGTGCTCAGATATTGTTCAAATACTTAAAAATATTATTACATATTTCTTAATAATAAACTGAGTAAGTACTGTACGCTTCGCAATAGTTAGTTACATGTTTTATATGAACGAATTCAGTAGGCCCATACGAAAATGCACGTATCAATCACTCTCCATAGTTTTCGGTCCAAAGATACCCTTTCTCCTTAGTAACGTCCGTTTCCATGGTCAACAAAAAACATAGCAAACACGACAAAGCATTACATCTTTAAACATTTAATTAAAACAGCCATTATAGAGCTATTTTTGCACTTTCAGTACTAAGTTTTACATGTATAGCTATTTATGTAATCTCTGGACTGAATCATCATCTTATGTAGATGTCACTCTTGTCCGATGCTCGTTTTCTAACTTGGAATTGAATCATCTGCATTAATATTAAATTAATAAATATGACTCGTTCTGGATACCAGAATAGTCTGGACAATCTTGGAGGAAAATAAGACAGACAGAGAGATAATAACTACAGTAAATAATATAATATGTAACTGAATTATCTATTCTTATTATATCTATATATTTTTTCTTTTGTTTATTGTACATGTATATTATAAATAAATAACAATAAAGAAAGGAAAAGCGGTGGAACAGATAAATTCAGAGCAACTGACGTCCTGGTTTATTTAAAGGCACCAGACGGAAACTGAATCGAGTCAAAAGTGAATCGCATCTTCCATTGTTTTATTTAAAACTAGCTGATTACCCGGCGCTGTCACTAATTAGGTTAGCGACTCCGAAAACTATGGATTCGACACTAATGTAGGTCATTTTTCACCCCCCTCTCACCCTCCATGCCGATAGGTGATGAACTTGGAGTTGAACGGCATTGGGAGTGTCACTATTCATCTTAGCGACCCCGAAAACTACGGAATCCACACTAATATTGGTCGTTTTCACAACACAAACTCATTTCAGCCTGAATGTTAGACAACCTGAGAAACACTATCGTTGTGCGGGATGCATAGACCCACACAGCACACACATATCCAGGAGACGTCTAATGGACGTCCTCTGGATATCCATAGGATGTCCCGGAATGTCCAGTAGATTGATTGATTGATTTAGTTTATTTTACTTCGCGATTTGTGCCTCTTGGCTAATTTGCGAAGATGGGGATGAGTGATGAAATGATGAAATTGATGAATGGACATTCACAAACAACCAAGCCCGACCGGGATGTGCTAACTACTCGGCCACAGGGTCGGGCTGGAATGTCCAGTAGACATCCATAGGATGTCCTCTGGATATCCATATGTCCGTCTAGGGGACGTCCATAAGATATCCAGGAAAGACGTGTTTTAGACATTCTGTGGATCATTTTTGGATGTGTTTTGGACATTCTGAATATGTTTCGGATATTCTGTGGATAATTTTTGAACATGTTTTGGACATCCTGTGGATAATTTTTGGATGTGTTTTGGATATTATATGGATAACTTTTGGACATGTTTCGGACATGAGTTCACGTGATTTTCTGGATGTTTTTATTTCATTATGGATAATGATATATTCTGGACTAAAATTGTACCTAATCTGGACATTATGCTGATATTTTTCGCACATACTTTGGATACGAAAATAACATTCCTGGACTAGATTTACACAAATTGAAGACTTCGAGTACACATATGCTTATAACAAGCACTCCACACTCTCTCTCTCACGCACACAAATTCACACACACACGTATCTACACATCCGAAAAGTACTTTGTGTTCACAAGCATAAGCATAGTAAGCAGCGCTTATTCTTCACTACCACGGAAGGCAACGTCCTCATGCAAACTGCCGTTGTGTTCGAGACAAGACACAAAGAAAGCCTCGTGGCAACTTTCACCTGCTTGGCGCGCATGCGTGACTCGCTGAAAAGACAATGGGCCTACGTGCAACGCAACATTGTTATTAAATTTATGATTTATTACTGCATAACAGAGTTTGAATGCTAACATAATTGGCACTAGATACTATGACTGAATCTTTACACGGATATCAAAACATTTATGTCAAATTTGTGATGGCACATGGACGTAATACCACATATACCATGAATATCCAGAACGGGACGTCCTATGGATATCCAGGAAGGGATATCCCATAGACGTCCCATGAATATCCCATTCTGGATATCCAGAACGGGACATCCATAGGACGTATGATGGACATCCACAATATCTGAATTGGACATTGTAGACGTCCTACGGACGTCCCTTGGAGATGTGTGCTGTATGGGGAGTCACGGCTGATTTGTGCGGAATTTGATATCGGTAGTTTTCGATTATTTTTACATGTCACCCCCTTCCCATCCCCACTCTTATGCGTGCCCTTACCCTCACAGTATTTCTTTCCACATTGTAAGTGATACGTGTACCAAGTTTAGTTGAAATTGCTCCAGGCGTTCGAGAGTTATGCCGAAACAAATATATATATACACACACACACGCACATGCATCCATTTATATATATATATATATATATATAGATAGATAGATAGATAGATAGATAAGGAAACACGCAGAACAAACATCTTCGGCTTCGTTATGAAGCAAAGAACTAATTTAAATTATGTTTAGAAAGTGATAGTTGCAAGGTGTTCCCATCCGGAGGGCGAGCCATGAGAGTGAGTTTATATTTTAGTTGGGCAGTCTTGTTTCTCTAGCTAGAAAGATAATTTTCGCCGCTGTGAGGAAGAAAAGAAGACAATCAATTTTAGTTCCTATCTCTCTCTCTCTTCTCTTGTGGCCGGATGGAACCGTTCAGAGGAATACCGCTTGACTCAAGACTTACAGCATCAATAACGTTTGCTAAGAGGTTCTCTCTCCTCCGTCCTTCCTGTTTTTATCTTTCCTCTTTGACGTTGACCAGCGCAAACAACTGTTCCTCAGCCCGAACCCATTTCGAACCACTTCCGGTTTTCTGGAAAGCTCCGGAAATTGCTCCTTCTTCAGCGAACATTCAGCGTCGCCAGTGACCTCTGGCGGACATTTTCAACTTTTGCTTTCTCAGCGCTTGCAATTCATCTTGTAAACCCACGTCTTAGTACACTCATATACTGGTTGATTATTGATGCACCAGCGGTGGTCTATTCGGTAGGGCGTCTGACTGCCACGCGGGAGACCCGGGTTCGATTTTCGGGGTGGACGATTTGAGGTAGTAATTTTCCGGACTTGTCCCCATTAAAGTGGGTCTCAAGTCAAATCAATCGGTACCTGGGCGGCAACCCTGCTGGGTAAAGTTGACCGGAGTGTGGTGCTGATCACATCACCTCCAAAATGGCCTAGATCGAGAATGTGTGGGACCCTATTCCCACATCGCCTAAATGTGCCTTCATGGTAGATGATATATTCACGGGGAACTTTACCTTTAAGATGCACCAGCTCTTGGGTTATTTGCAGTATCCGGACAATTGCGACCAAAACAAGAAACAAATCTCACCATGGACAATTGCGAGCGCAAACATTTGAAACCAAGGGCAATTGCAACGAAAACATAGATCTCACCATGAACAATTGCGGCAACATACAACTGAGACCAAGGACAATTGCAACCGCCAACAACAACGACCACGGACAATTGAGACCACAAATCTGCGACCAAACCAGTTTAAATTGAAATGTCTCACTGAAAATTGCGATCAGATTACACTGGGCAAGGGATCTGATGGACTGATCCAGAGGAGGTGACATTTTCGCAAGAATACAAAAAATATCTATTATGTAATCGTAAAATACTTTTTTTTACACAATGTTGGTATAAAATCAATGCAAACTTCGAATTTGCAAAACTTCTAAGTTAAGTTAGAAAAGTACCAATAAAATTCAACCAATACTTTCCGATACCGATACACTGGCATCGGTATCGGCTCAACTCTAATATATATATATATATATATATATATATATATATATATATATATATATATATATATATATATATATATATATATATATATATATATATATATATATATATATATATACTCGTATATCAGTGGCGTATACTGAGTCCAAGATCTGGGCTATCTCACAATGTTACGTGGTCCTAGGCTATGAATAGAAATGAATTTACCAACTCGTAAGAAATCAGGTTGCCAACTCATACGAAATCAGGTTAACAACTCATAGGAAATCAGGTTGACAATTCATATGAAATCAGGTTTCCAACTAATAAGAAATCAGATTGCCAACTCATAAGAAATCAGGTTAACAACTCATAGGAAATCAGGTTGCCAATTCATATGAAATCAGGTTGCCAACTCATAAGAAATCAGGTTGCAAACTCACAGGAAATCAGGTTGCCAATTCATATGAAATCAGGGTGCCAACTCATAAGAAATCAGGTTGCCAACTCATAAGAAATCAGGTTAACAACTCATAAGAAATCAGGTTGCCAACTCATAAGAAAACAGGTTGCCAACTCATAAGAAAACAGGTTGCCAACTCATAAGAAATCAGGTTAACAACTCATAAGAAATCAGGTTGCCAATTCATAAGAAATCAGGTTGCCAATTCATAAGAAATCAGGTTTCCAACTCCAGAATCAGCATCATCATCTCACTGATACGATTTTATATACAATTTCTGATCGATTTTTTCTCCTGTATTTTATACTCTAGACTCCAGGCTTCGAAGATACCCTAGCTAGCCTATAATATACGCACACACTTCTCACATAAAGTTTGGAATAACGTTATATTAGGCATTAGGTGATAAGCACAGCCTTTGATTGCAACAACACATGGTATCTGTCTGCCTTCTGGACGTTCTTGTGTTCTCGCCGACATATGCCACCGTGACTATCATCTATTGTCTAATATAACAATATTCCAAACTTTTATTTATAGATAGGTATATACATATGTAACATTTTTATTCGTACACACGGATTTTCAAAGAAAATGCTTTAATATCTGAAAGAAAATACACTCTTTTGAAATTGTTTCTTTACAATTCAATAACTAATATCATTAGGAACATAAAATCTTACCCAAATTCTGTATAACCAATGACAATAATAAATTAAATGAAACTGAAAGAGAAACATGCCATTTTTTGTACAACTTTTCTATTCGTGCACTTTGTCACGGTATCCAGTGACATGTGAAACGCAGTTCGATATAAATTATTTTTATTTATTGATTCATTGTATGTTCAGATATAAAAGTGTGAGGTTTGATTTTATTTTGTGGATAAATTTGTATCCAAGCCAGACGTCGGGAGTGGGGAGACGGGTTTTTCCTGAGTGACAGCCGAACTGTCATTGCTTATAACATGACATATTTGCACCAACGCGGAGAAAAGGAAGGATTATTTTCGTCGGGATCGGGCTAGAAGTCACAGCGGGTGGGCGAACCCATTTTTCACGGATCACCAGGAAAATCACCTGGAGACCAAGCCTGCAAGGATCGAGAACGCGCTGGTGACCGCGTTTCAAGACAATGGGCAGAACTCATTTCCATCTCCTCGGAAACCGAAGCCAAACCACCTTAGCGTGCTTCCCAACGGACAAATTCGAAAGTGACATAAAATCACGAGTACTACGATTCCAGACACAGTTTTTACCCGGATTTCATAGAGAGAGCATCTCCGCGCTACACTCTCGCGTGATTATTGTTTTGTGTCCGTGGACTTCGTTTTCTTGCGTACTGTGAGCGAATTGCAGATAAAGAGTTACCAGTGTGCGCCTTATTTTGGCGAAGTATTACGCGGTGATTTGTTTTTGCCAAGCGTGGACTACATAATAATGGGCGGCTAAAGGAGATAGAGAAGGGAGTCCATCGACTTCCCTGACACCTGCAACGATGCATCGCCGTCATCCGGTGAAGTCAGCCAGCCAGCGCCAAAAACGACGCCAAAGCCAACCACCGCCCAAAGCCAGAAGGACGTTCCAACCGAAGCCCGTTACCAGAGAGAGAGAGAGAGAAGGACGACTCCAGATCGACGTCCAATCGAAGCCCTTTACCAGAGAGAGATGATTGCAGATCGACGTCCAGTTGATGCCCGACACTAGAGAGATTCCGGACCGGCGCATGACCACGTACCCCCGACGCTAGTGACAAGAGGAACGCCCGAAGTACTGAGGAGGTGCAAGTACACCATATCGTCGCAATTATTCTTCGTCGCGATCGACCTCGGAGAACAATTTCGCCACAAAGGAAACGTGTGCAAGTCCCGCGTCCAGGAGAGATGAATGACCACGCAATGTAGCAGAGTCCGGTAGAGTATTCTTCAGATGGTCTATGTCCATGTAAACGTGCATTGTTAGTATCAACACCGTACTGTTAACGCCGAAGTCTCACTTATTTGCAAAGTGACTCAGGAACCCCGAACCTAACTTCCGTGTCTGATAAATTTTTGGTATTGTTATAAAAAAGGGTCATTTCATGTTCAGATGTTCTAATTTAATTGTCTGCATTCAGGGTTAGAAGCTCCATTTCATTACTTTAATATTTAGTGTAAATTGTCAAAGTGTGCTCCATTTTTTGTGTAACCGACCGCCCCGTCGCGTCATTTAATTTGTCAATAGTTGACTGATGAGTCCTTTTTAATTGTGGAAAGCGTATTTTATATTGCAAGGTCGTGCGCGTGAAGTAGTATTATTTGTTGCATAGTGGTTTTTATGTAATTTTGTTCGCGCCGACGATTGATTAGTGTATTGCGGCAGCTGGAGCCAATTAAGTGTTGCATCACTATGTAATGGTGTAGTTGTTCTCATTGGACGAGAGAGGCTTATGTGTATTACCCCCGTCCGAGAAACTTGTTAAATGTCGTGCTTACGACTGGATGCATACGTTCATTCCAACGAAAGATTTAACCACGCCGAATAATTGTCTTAGATAACCGCTTTCCAAGGGCTGGCACATAAATTAATTTAAAAGAGCACAGGAGCTGGCAGACAAATACCCTAAATTCACATAAAGGTTTAAAACTAAAAAGGAATGATATGTTAATGAGATCCATGATTTGTATCTATACTTCACATGTAAAAATACCTCAGATGTGTGAAAGAGAGAGAGAGAGAGAGAGAGTGAATGAGTGAGAGATTGAGGAGGCTATGTAAACAGTTGTTGATTGCAATATTTTTGTTGTTACAATATATATTCACTTTTACCGTTCGTCAGTGTTGTTATTTGACGTTTTTCAGGTACCGGATATTATGCTTTCAGTGTGTTATGATTGTTCGAATCTACATATCCAAGGTAAACAAAACAGTGTAACATTTCAAGGTACTTATCTCCGCCTCGCAATAGTACGTCACTAAACAACCGTCTCAGTACCGAACTTGAAAACCTGGACCGTAAGAGTCACGACCGGTTTCCCGTACACAAAACGACGTTTGGCCCCGTGCCGGGGTATGAATGACACGTCATTTCGGGGACCGTGAGTGCACTCGTTACAACTTAATAATATAAAATAAAAAGTATATTCAGAGCAAATTGACTAACAGTTCTAATACTTTGTTGCGTATCCTTTGGCTTTAATTACTGCTTGACACCTGTTCTTCATAGAATTAACCAGTTTCCGACATGTTTCAGAGCTTATTTTATTCCACTCGGATTGCACAACAGTTTTCAACTCTTGTTTGGACTTGACGCCTGCTTTATGGACTCTCCTCTTCAAAATTACCCATAAATGCTCAATGGGATTTAAGTCTGGACTTTGAGCTGGTGTTTGTAGTAGTTTGGGCACATTCCATATTAGCCAATTCATGTTAACTCGCGCCTTATGCTTACTGTTATTGTCTTGTTGGAATCTGTAGATAGCACTCTGCTTTACATTGTTCTTCAATATGTCCAAATAGACATGCATCCATGATAACATCAATAAACTGGATGGTACCAACACCTTTGGACGACATACAGCCCCAAATCATTAATGACCCACCACCGTGTTTAACTGTTGGAACTGTGTTAATGTGATCATTGACTTTTTTTTATTTTCTCCAGACCCTTTTTATCCCTTCTGACCAGTATATATTAATCTTGGACTCGTCTGACCATATGACACTTTCCCAAAATGCCTGGTCCTTGTGAATGTGCTCTTTCGTGAATGAAAGTATATTCCTGCGATTCACCTTATTTACATACGGCCACTTTCGTGTAATTCTGCCATGATATCCATGCTTCCACAAGGCACGTCGGACAGTTTGATCGGACATCATCTTGCCAGCAACATTTTCTACTAACGTTCGTAACTGAGGAACACTTAGTCGGGGGTTTTCTCGCACTCTTGTTAAAATAAAGCGTTCATCACGTTTATTCAACCGCCTCTCTTTTGGTTTTCTCGGCACATTCTGTGTTGAACCTTCCTCTCTAAATTTGTTTACTATGTATTGAACTGTGGAGTGTGATTTATTGACTGTTTGTCCAATTTTTCTTAACGAATAACCTCTAAGGGCCAAATTTATAATAACATCCTTCAGATCGAAACTAAGTTCCTTCACCTTACCCATTTCGAACACGCTGATAGATAGACGATAGGCCTACAACAATACCTACGCCAGCATTCCGCTTGACGGGGAGCGCGCCTGCATGTTCAAACTTGTTACGAAGTTGCAAACTGCACGAAATCGCCCGGATAGCGGTGGCGCTGTATGTGAGGAAGATTGAAACTCTTGCCTGTACGAATAACAATGTTGCATGAAACAGCGTGTTTTTCTCTTTTCACACAAATTATATGCTCTGTTTATACACTTTGAACATACATTTTTATTAACATTTGTTGGTGAAACGTTCATTAACATTAATTTCTAGGTACATATGAAAATGATTTACTAGTAGATTTTACATTTTTTCATCGGAAATTCTATATGTACGAATAACAATGTTACATACTGTCTTTGTTGGAGTGCTAGGTATTGTTCTCTTTCTGCTTGTATCTGTGTGAGCTTTCTCTCTCTCTCTCTCTCTCTTATATTTCCCCATCCTATTAGCGTCGCGCTTTCTTCGACAGGCTCCAGGTTGTTACCGCGATAATAAATAGCGGATTCCAACCTCCCACGAACCTCACCCCCAGATTAGCCGACCGACCACGCCATAAATCATGCGTCGGGCGACGATTTTTGTTCCTCCAGAGACTACTCAGCCTCCCCCTCCCACCTCGCGGCACTTCGCAGCCCCCACGCACGACGCACGCAACGCTCGGAAGGAGGCCATAATCGAGTTACACCGGGGAGTGTGTGCCAATTTGGCGAAACCCGCCTTTCGTCCGCCATTACTGCGGGGGGGAACAATGGAGCCATCTAGCGGGCGGAAGTCAGACTGCGCCGGAAGGCCGGCGGGCGGGAAATTGTTCGACACATTTAACGAGCTGTGGCCGGTGTTCCGGGGTCCCCGGAGCAAGCCCCTGCGTTCCGGGGGAAGTTCGAAGCTGAGTCAGGGCCGCTGTTAAAACTGGACCGCCCACCGTGACCCCCGGCGGCGCCACCGTCGAGTTTAATGCGAGGCGCTGCGGAGAGAGCTGAGAGCTGCTCCGGCCGTGTTGGACTTAATCAACCTGCGGAGAGAAAAAGGAAAAATGGGAGTATCCAGAAAAATAAGAAAAAAATGTCTCATCAAGCATAGAAAGGGGGGGGGGGTGTTACTGGAAAAATATCTGTCTGGGTAGCTGGCAAAAACAAAGATGGCATAACCCACACAGCACAAATCTCCAAGGGATATCCGTTGGGCGTCCATGGGATATCCAGCTCTGGAAAATATCTCAAGTACGTACAAAAGATGTCCCAATAACTTCCAGATAACGCATTCGGAATATGCATTGATGTGAAAAACATGCACAAAAGTGATCCAGAAATGTGAACAGCATATACTTTTCTAGGTTTCCCCTGGATATCACGTATCCGGGCAAATAGATATCCATGGGGCACCCTATCCAGATATCTAATGGATATCCAGAACTTCGACGTGGATATCCAGAACTTCGACGTGGATATCCAACGGATATCTATTGAATGCATTTTGGATATTTGTGTGCTTCATATGTGCTGTATGCAGGGGCGTCGCCACCGGGTGGGCAAGGGTGGGTTCTAGCCCACCTTAAAATAATCTCAGCCTACCCGTCTACCCATCGAAATAGAATGCATACATGATATAAATTATTTAGATAACGCAAAGTAACAAGCTGGTAAATAATTATAGTATAAAGAACACAACACAACACGGCCTTAACAATTGTCTAACATAACTCAGTTTCACTACAAAAATAGAAAAAAATTATTGAATAAATTTGATATAAATGGTTATTCTAGAATTCTTTTTACTACTCCGGTAACTGTGACGAAATGAGTTTTGGTAAATAAATCTTTTATTGAATGTTATCAGTTGAATATAAATATCCCATTATTATGTTCACAAGCTTCATTTGTCTTGTAAAAACGTAGAGAAGCTTTTCTTTAACCGATGAAACCTTATTTCGCTCTACTTTTATAATATTTATTTTTATTTACAAAATACAGGAAATTTATATGAAGAATTTATAACAATAATAATAATTGCATACGAAATATTTGTAATAATTGCATTAAAAGTATGAATTTAAGTCAAGGACAAGAATACGTACAGCACAACGTTGATTGGGGAGAGGAAGGGAAGACACCCTCACCACCTTGAAAAGATCCTAGGGCATGACCACCGAACCAAAGCTCACCTACAGATATTTTATCCGCCCTTGAGCCCACCCCAAGAAAAAAAAAATTCTCGCGACGCCACTGGCTGTATGGGAAATTGGGACTCGTACCCGATATTCTTGATTACGAAATCCTGTGCCCGATTAGCGATAGCCGAATACAAAATTCCTGTGCCTGATACCTGGAATTTCAATCCTGAAATCCTGTGAAATAACCGCGACAAATGCAAGTTTCCCTGATATCTGCTTCTCTCTCTTTCCTTTCTTTGCTGTCTTCTTCTCCCTCTCTGTTCCCTCACGTCCTCTTTTCTTCATCTCTCTCTGTATCATTCTATTTCCCACCTGTTTCCTCTCTGTTTTGCTCTCCTGTCCGTCTCTCTCTCTCTCTGTTGTATTTTTCTTTTCTTCGTTCTTATTATTTTCTCCAACTTTGTTGTCCATTTCAATTTCTTTCTTGTCTCTTTCTCCTGGCTTTACCGCTCCCGCTTTTCGGTTCTCTATCTCCCTCCACTGTCTATCGCTCTATCTATCTCTCTGCATTGTTTTCTCTCCATGTGAATGAATGGTGAATGCACGGATTGTGTTACATGTTGTTTGTAGTTAATAAAACCAAATGCATTAAATAAAGATGCCATTGTACACATCACTCTACATGGTTCATCACATGTTTTCAACGCACATCAGCCCCCATTTTTCTCTTTCTGCATCTCTTGCATTATCCCACTTTATTGTCCCTTTCACGTTCTCTGTTATCTGCTTCTCCTCTGCCTTCCTCCCTGTTCTCTAGGCTCTAAAATGCCTCTCCGATGGCGTAGTGGTAACGTCATTGACTTGTAAATGAGGGATCCAGGGTTCAGTACCCGATGAAGGCATATTGCACAGTGGTTCGGACTAGGGATGGCCACAAAATCCGGATAACGGCTATCCGGATAATCCTTATATCAGAATATCCGATATCCGAATATTTGAAATCTGTATAGAAAATTATCCGATATCCGGATATGGCCATCCCTAACCCACAACTGTAGGTCTTGTCCCGATTAGTCTATCTGTGCATAAAGTTGACTTGAAACAACAATAACCAGAAACAAAAGACAAAAAAAAAAGTCAAATCTCGATTCTAAGCGACTCCTCGTTCCCAGTATCGACTTTAGTCGAACTGTATTTTCAAACCTGACAGCATAAAGAATCTATATTCCAGTATATCCCATTATTTACCTTTCCCACACGAAAATTTTCTTCTGGAAAAATGGGGGGGGGGTCTGAATGGACAAATTAGTCAGAGTGGTCAGTGCATGTACATTTCCTGCAGATGAATCGCGATAGTCGTCCGTCTCCTGATACTGCGGAAGCAGGAAATGTCGCGAAGTAAGCGAATCTCTTCGGGCGATTTGACCTTTTGTTCTGGCCTCGTCGCCAATTATCTCCCGACGGTCTGTTATTGTCTTGCGGAGCTCATCAGTGACCTCTCTTTCCTCAACCGACCGCTGTCCATCTTCACGGTCCATCTGGCGCCGTCAGGAGGACATTTCCTGGACGCCCAACCGACGCGGGACCAGCTAATTCAATATAAGTCGTCATGTGGTGAGCGGGGGGATCGCTACTTCTCCTCCCCTGTCGCTCTCTGTAAAAGGCCGCACCAGCCATGTCGCGAGCTGAGCAAGTGCTGTTAAAAGCTTAACCATAACCACAGATAAAAGTATTATACGCAGATATTGAACTCGGGAAGGAAACCATCTTCGCTATGAATTACTGTCCGCAAAAAGTTCTCCTAGTCACCGCTGAGAGGCGCTACTCGCACCTTTGCTTTCACCTAGATCAAATGATTTGCAAGAGATTGCGCTGCTAAATTTCAACCCCACATATCTGTTTCAATCCCACTGGCGAAGCATGACGTCACCTGAGCCAGTGCCCTGGATGAATCGGACGTTCCGTAGCAGGTTAACGAACGAATCATCCTGCGTTCACTCCAGAGGTCCTAGGGAGTTACAACGTTTATCTGTGGTTTAACGGTAAAATATTTTACGGTAACGGTGTAAGTTTTCACATTAAGACAAGAACGAGACTTTTAAATAATAAAATTAAGAAGAAGATGGATTTATTTAATTTAACTTCGCTTTTCTTCCACTGTTGACTAATTGCAAAGATGATGATGAATAGTGATGATGAGATGGATGAAGGGACAATCACAAATACCGTACGCATGGACGACACAACACAGTTCCTACGGAGGATTATGCTGGCTGAAGGTTCTGGCGCCAGAGCATTGATATCTGCAAAATGTAGTCTAAGGTGCAATACGTAAAAGAGAGGTTGACATTTCGCATCAGGTGTGCATTTCCGACTATGCAAGAGAGTATGGACGCATGGACGCAACCGACGGAGCCTCCTGCCTCACTCACTCCCTTTTTTCCTCCCCTATTACAACACTACAGTACCGCTGCATACGAGAGTGCTCTTACACAAATACGGAAGGTTGACCGGGCCTGCACTACACATAGAATAATCATTCATTCTTTTATTACAATTAAATTATCTGTCTGAAGAGAAAGGCGTAGCAAGAGGGGATACTGGCTTCCCAAAACCTTCACGTTTAGGGACATGATGTTAACAGTGGCGGCGATTGGGTTCCAAAACTTGGGGGGGGGAGGTGCCAATACTGGGGGCAAGGGCCCCCGTAATTGCTGCCACTGGATGTTAATGTTCTGACCCCCATCCCTCCGCGCCACAAAGTTAGACTTGAACATGTCTATTATCAAACCATTACATTTGATTTAACAACTGTACTCTCGCCCGCGAATATCTGGAAGAGAAGTGGGTGCAGTTAGCATCCATTTGCAGCAGCGCGTACTGCTTAGCTCCATCGACTCGCATTCTCCCCTTCTCTTCCGTTACGCGCGGCCCTGCTTCACAGATTTCAGGAACAGCTAAATCCAAGCTAAAATATGACAGCCCTCTAAAGCAAATTCGCCCAGAAATGGCAAGTACTATGAATACGTTCTACACTTTTCTTTTTTTGCCCTTGTTGCACATGCAAAACCGGAAGTCAATTCGGCTCGTGGCAAGTGCCACAGACGTACGTCACTTCCGTATTGCTAGCGAGAGAGAGTAAGAAATCCGAGCTCACAACAATGCGATTCCCATCACGTTAAATGCGGGGAGAGGTTATATTGAAAGGAGAAATCGCATTCAACAGATTGGGCGACGGAGCAGCCAATCAGAAGGGCGGGAGTAAAGAGCAAAACAAAACACTAACGAGTGGAAGCGAGAGCTTAGCTTCATCCTGCTTATAGGACGCTGTGTCTAAAAGCCTGGGCAAAGGATTTATCCCCCACCTCTTTGCCCCCCTCCCGTCTCCGTCAGAGGGAGATGAAGACGCGCGGGGCGGAGGGGGGTGGCGAGAGAGAGTAAATACCCCCGTGTTGATTGAACTAAAATGGACTGCTTGTCGACAAGCTGCCTGGGGTTGTGTGCGCTTGTTTCCAATAAGGATTCTCCATTAGGACCTGGAGTTACTCTGGCCTCGATCTACAAGTCTCAGCCTCTTCCAACGGCTTCGTTAACCAACCCTACTGTGGATTTTCCTTTCTCTTGCTCTGTCCTTTTTTTTGAGGGGGTGGGAAAGAGAAGGAGGCGTGCTGATGCCCTCGATGAATTCCCTCTCTCTCATTCGACTCTTGTATACAAGCTTGTATTCGGGTCACGTGGCCAAGTAACATAGGAAGTTAGCACGTGGGGGTAGATTTGCCAACCACACTGATGAGCTGCTTCTAAATCATCCTTCATAGAGACGCGCTATGTATATTCCCTCAGGGTGCCAGATCTCGGTGCTACAAGTTGCCTTCCGGGCATACTGGGGGATGTTGTGAGGGAGGGTTCAAAACGCCAATATTTTCCAGAAGTTTCACAGCACACTAGAAGTATTGGTGTTTTCCTTCTGGAGCGCTTTTCTGCCACTAAAGATGAGGCGCTTACGCCTTTGGTGCAAACCGTCCCGGGTTCGATTCCCGATGGGAGCCCTCAAAATGTTCAGCGTCGTAAGGACACCTAGGGAGGTACTTGAAAAAGCAGAAGTAGCAATCCTCATTCTCGAAAACCACAAACTAGCGACGATGGGACTTGCTGCGCTCCCAACGCTGGCAGGCCTTGGCGCTTGGAGGACTGTTGAACGTGGAGTTTCTTTCGTTTTTCTTTTCATTACTAATATTGATTCGATGGTTGAATCACGTTCATGCAAAGGCCGCCAATCGAACCTGGAACTTTCGTTCGATGACGCCCTGAGTCGACAACTCTAAGTACTCGGCTATCTTGCAAGGCGTTATATGTGTGTTACTTCTTGGCGGGCAGTAGAAAGCAGGGGTGCCCACAGAGGGGATTCATGACGCGCCTGCGTCATGGGAATTTTTGGGCGGGACAAAATTTTGTACAAATTCTACATATGTTAACACAAAAATGGAGGAGGGGTCGTTTCTTTGATTGACTTGTTATTGATTTTAGTTATTTTTATTATGTAGTTTTTCTACTTACCTGTGGTTGATCGCGGCATATTGAAATGAATGATATTAAAATGAAACACCACCTCTTATGCTCTTAGAATCGGTTTGGAAGGGAGGGGGCATCTGTTGCATTAATATCAGGTTAGTCAAGCAGACAAACTGTTATTAAGAAATAAGGTTCAGTGAGTACACTAACAATAGCAGTGAACCTGAGCAGTTTTGTACGTTTTATGTTAGCATACATGAAAGTGAGCCTAAAGTAACTAAAGTAGAGATACTTACATTGCTTAAATATGTCTGTGTTATATTGTTCTGCAAATTTTGTCTGACCAAATTAATTTGAGTAAATAATTCGGCATAAAGGGGGTGGGGGAAATGTTCTACCTTTTGGGGGGGAGTGCGTAGGGGGATGGGCACCTCTGGTAGAAAGTAGACTGCTTCTGTCTCCGTACAAACACGCACACAGCTCTCTATTTCCGGTAGCGTAGGGTTGGCTAACATATTTAGAACAGGAATGGAGATACGTGGGTTTAGGGAACACATTTAAGGCAGGCAGGGATCAGACCCAACTTCACCGACCGCTCTCCGGGTGCAGGCACAAAAGAAGGAAGCAGAGGTCAGTCGCCAACCAAACATCAATACCTTCCACCTATTTACTTGTTATGTACACCCGCCGGCATTAAAAATTGGACAATTAGATCCTGAAATGCTCGCTTCCGTATAAGGCGTTATGTGTTTTGCCTAACTCTGGTAGAAGTTGTCGTTGAAATTTGCTATTAAAATCCACTTATCGCCGTACAGTTAGGCAACACACATAACGCCTTGCAAGAAAGCGAGTATTTCAGTATCTAGGTGTCCCATTTTTAATGCCGGTGACCGTACCGTGATATTTAACTTTCATATTTTTATATAAATACAATGTTATGAACAAAATGTCTAAGAAGCACAGAGTTCAAGATCATCTATGCAGTAAACGTCGCCTCTACAAAGTGAAAGTTGCAATATTGCTGCAGAGCGGAGGGTTACAGTGAGTTGAAGCAGGCACTTATGGCACTCCCCTTCCCTCCAACTCCACATATGCTGCGGATTCGGACTATAACTGTACGAAGATTTCGAGTGTGGAAAGGTTCTTTATGCGCCAGCAGCTGCGGATTCGGACGCGACCTAAATATGTATGCATGCTTATTGTTTTGTTTTGATGATGAAGGCTATGGAACAAAATACAGCAGAATAATCACAAGAAAAAATATGCAAATTATGTTATTCTGTGTACGCTGTAAGAACGAAATGAATGTAAGCAAATACATATTGCTTCTGAGAAATCTAATTTGTTATTCCAGTGACAGCTGCGCAGGAATATTGCGCGTAAGAATATAGTGCGTGTAATAAATCCATACCACTCAACGTAGATGCTATACTGAAGCTGTGGGTCCTTATATTGAGAACTGCACAAAATAGTTCCAATTCTCGCCACCAGGTTAAAAAATGGCGCTGTAAGCAGTCAAAACGTGGAATTTTCCGTAACTCTGACGTCAAAGTCGGTGATATTGCCTAACCATTGTGTGAGCTCCCTGGTTGTTGTTGGTGACGCTTGTTGCTTTTTCCTTTAGTAATGTTCATGTAATTCGAATCGTGAAATTGTAGCGATATTTTATTACAAAGAGTATTGTTTTCTGCGATTTATAGTGCATTTCTCCTGTAACTATACCACGTTTTGACTGCTTACAGCGCCATTTTTTACCCTGGTGGCGAGAATTGGAACTATTTTTTTTTTTTCATAACTAGCGAGCGCATTGCTTTATTAGCATATCTACGAAGTTTCAGACTGCTACTCTCATTACAGCCCGTGCTGTACCACTCTGAACACCGTCACTTTAATTATAACCACCTGGTAGAAGTCACGTTGGTTTATTTACATTAACTTCGTTCTTACAGCGGATGAACAATAGTTTGGAAACACAAAATGAAGATAATACCGCAAAGGTGGAAGCCGTTGATCAAAAACTATTGAAAACAAAACGAAAAAAACCGAATACATCTCGCGAATAGGAATAATAGGAAAGGGTAAAAAATAGTGATTTCTATTTTCCACTTCTGGACGCTGATTGTTCATCATAAGGGCAGCAGAAGAAGGAGTTCATCTCTATTGGTACTCCCCCCCCCTTCTTCCCCTTCCAAGACATTCTTTCCGTGTACGTGGTCTTTTACTTCCACCCAAAAATTCCACTTTGGAATCTCAGGTCGACCATATAAAATCCCCAACGAACCTCGCTCGCCATCATTTTTTTTTGTTCTTCCTCCCCCTCCCCTTTTATCTTTCTTCTTTTCGTCTTTCATCCAAGTTTACTAGTTCCGCTGATGCCAGCAGAAGTTACCTCTTCGATCGTGTAGAGATTCTAACACAAACCTAGCGGATCAGAATGGGTTTTGCCCCCTCCCCTTGTCCCATTTTATCCCCCAACAGTGTTGGTGGGACCTATAGGCCGAAAAAATCCCTCGGGGGAAAATCCCTTTCTGTAGAAAAATCCTTTCTGTAGAAAAATCCCTTTCTGTAGGAAAATCCCTTTCTGTAGAAAAATCCCTCTCTGTAGAAAAATCCCTTTCTCTAGAAAAATCCCTCTAAATCAGTACACTAAATAAACCTGAATATAGTACTGGGTTATTAAAAAACAAATTCGCACTTTGAAATGATTGCAACTTGTCTTGTTATTGAGATGTGATAATACGTATGTATGAAAAGAGTAACTCAAAAAGTTTTATATCAGTGGCCAAATTCTGCAAGCACTTCTGTTATGATCCTGGCAACGTGGAGACAGTGGTTAAAATAGAGCAAAATGATGTATTTTGCTTTCAGACAGTGCAGTGTTCCACAGTATGCTGTAACTTTGCCAGTTGATGGGGTTGCCACCTGATCCATGTTTCCACTGTATGCTGTACGTTTCGATTCCGGTTGGGGTGGAGGCTAAATAGACAGCTATAGCTCTAGGCACGAAAACAGTCCAGTCCAGTCAAGGTCGGATCTTCCCCTTGCCTCCTCCACACCCCTGGCCCTCCAGGGTTGCCACACTTCTAAGCCGCTCGGTCGATACTTCAGGCGTTGTACGTATGCGGTTGATTTCGTCGGTTGAAATTGTTCCTCCTTGGCAACACTGTAGGTGGGTGGCGTGACCTTGACTGGACTGTTTTCGTGGCGAGAGCTTTAATAAGTATGTGTACGCGACCTACAGTGGAGCCACATGCAAAAGAGCGCGACTCCTGTACATCGTACTCCCGCTGGAGGGGAGGGGCAGAGTGGAGCAGACTTCCTTATGGCCCGAGTTGAACAGATGGAGGGGAAGGTGCGCGTTGGATTTTGGCCGAAGGTTATTTTCCTTGTGGTTGCTCTATAGCTACCGACATCGTGCGCATGCGCCGATATTCTGCCCAAGATATATCACATATACTTGTGGCTAGTTGCTCCAAAAGGATCGAATGTCTTATGTACCATGTCATTAGCGATATTTTGAAAGGTACAGTCACCGTCAATAAAAATGGGAGACCTAGATTCTGAAATGCTCGTTTCCCTGCAACGGCAATAAGTGGATGATTTTAACAGCAAATTTTTAATGGCAACTTCTACCACCGTCATAGAGTTAGGCAACACCCATAACGCCTTGCGGGAAAGCGAGCATTTCAGATGTAGGCGTCACATTTCTATTGCCGGTCACTGTACCTTTCCATTTGATAGCTCATGCATCCTTTACACCTCACCTCAAAAATTTCCCTTTGCGGGAAATTTCTTCCCAAATTACCTATAAAAAGGTTTCTTTTTACAATGAGGGAAATTCTTATCCCCGATTCTACAACATTATTCCCCATTTCGGCTTCATCTTTAACTTCCAGCATTATCTTACGTGCGTTTCCAACCCCCCCCCCACTCTCGCCCCTCCAAAAGCTCCCCGAAGTGCCCTGTCTTTATACGCAAGAAACAAGCCGTAAACTCTGTATTCAAATACGGTTGGCAAATCTTCCGACACGGACCTCGGAGAAAGCGCTTATATACTGGCGAACAACCCAGTTTACAGCCATCGCAAATTCTTCCGCTCAGTTGACAATTAAGCTGCTCTTCCTGTCTGCGTGCGTTAGGATTCAGGTTCCATCAGCCTCTTCCTGGCGCGGGGGATGCCGGGAAAATGGAGGCAATGGAGGAAATGAGGAGGTCTAGCCAGTGACAGAGGGAGGGATGCATAATAAGGTTGCGTTGCTAGGCAGTGTTGCCAGCCCCGATGCGGAAATAGTTTAGAAACTGTATCTGGCTTCACTGCGTTACGGCTCTGTAACAAGTTGAGAAGTTATGAGGTGTTGGTACAGTGCGATCCATGAGTCTTACCGTGCAAATTGTCGATGACTATTTTCATTAATTTCTTTTCAAATCCTGTGTGTTTTTAAGAGATGGATGTTTATGTATTCTGGTGCAGAAGTTGTCAACAGCTTGTTTTGAGTTTTCTTTTAATTCTTCAAGCTCTTCTTGTGTCAAATAAAGTGCACGAACATGATGATGGACAAATTGCAAGGTAATACTCATGGATTCCACTGTACATTGCGATCCATGAGTATTACCGTGCAAATAGTCCATGACTATTTTCATTTTTTTTCTTACATCCTATGTTTTTTAAGCGATGGATTTTTAAGTATGCTGGTGCAGAAGTTCTCAATATCTTGTTTTGAGTTTTCTATTAATTCTTGAATCTCTTATGGGGTCAAATAAAGTGCACGAACATGGTGATGGACAATTTGCACGATAATACTCATGGATCCCACTGTAGTGCAATACGTATTTGTAATTTGGAAATGTTCATGTGTTCCACGAATCAACGCTCAACTGTAATCCAGTAACTAACCTGAATGTGATTCGCTTATGGCTGCAAAGTGTAAATTAAATTTCTTTTCTACAAAATTAATGTTCCTTTTCCCATAAATTTGATTTCATTGTTGTATGCATCAGATATTCGAATTGCTATATTCTATTTGCTATTTTGAGACAAGCTGATATGAAATTGTAATATATATTTTTAATGATAGAGTGAATGTAGTTATAAAAATTATGTATTTAAGAGTGTATTTGAACTTACTGTATAAAATTTATATTAAAAAAATGTATCTTATGCACTTAAAGTGTATGCTGGAAAAAACTGTCAGATGTAAAGCTGTAAGTCCAATAAACTAAATGAAAGAAATGTATAATATCGCAACTTTTAAAATCTGTAACGTTTATTACATAACTAACTACCTAACTCTCCAGCATTCTTATACCCGACGGTTTATGGCTGCAGCAACACAAGCCTTCCATCTGCCCTCTCCTGGGCAAGATCAATCATGCAGGATAATTTCAGTTAATGTAACTTTATTATGATGCAATATTTTGTAATCAAAGGGGGTTGGAGAGTAAAACCTCAGGTATAAATACCCAGAAATTTCAATGCCAGTATATTTCTTGACAATTCGGCTCCTCTGTGGACTAGAAGACCAAAATCCCTGGGTGGACTAAAAAAAGTACTTTTGTTGAACCATGCATGAATCAAGCCGCGATGTATAAAAATATAGTACTCCAACAGCCAACAGTATGAAAAGTATACGCCATTTTCAATGACTGACAATTCGTGCCCCACCCTGTATGATGGCTATTTACATAATATGGTAAAGAAGTGCGATGACAGTTTTAACTTGTATGCAACCCACCGTGCAGTTGTGATATGCAGTGAAGGGTGCGGAACAGGGGCACCAACAGTGAGGAAAGGTTTCACTGAAGGGGTGTGCCCATGGAGTATTTCGATTGGATTGGATTGATTTGTTTTTTTAAAAGTCCACTTTATGCACAGTAAGGCTAATCGGGACTGGACCTACAGTTTAAAGTGTGCCTCCACCGAGAATCAAACCCGGGGGAATATTTCGAGTGTGTCATTGTAACATAAGAAAAGTGATGCAGTCTAGGAAGTCTAGCCAGTTGAGTTCTCCACCCAAGAATTCGCTGTCACACATTCAGGGATAGCGCCCTGCTTTGAGTGTTTCAAGCATTTCAACTTCATCCTCGCGGTTAACTAAAAGTGAAAGATAACGACACAAAATAAGAAAAATGAATATATATATAAAGCGGACAAAGCTAATATTGCATGCTTCATTATTAGAAATAAACATTGACACCCAAATTCATATTTCGAAACACTTTCGGGGTGACTTGACACACCAACTCTTACTTCGAAGCATATTCTGGGGTGGTTTGTACCCCTAAATCTTATTTCGACGCACTTTACGGGGTAGTTTGAAGCCACAAATTTTATTTCGAAATACTTCGGAGGGGAGTTTTGACCCCCAACTCTTACCTGAAAGAGCTTTAGGAGGTAGCGTGTACTTGACTGAATTTATGTTGTAGTGTTACCACCTACTATCTTCAGAAATACTCTTAACTCTAAGTGTAACCATCTATGCAAGCTTTTGAAACATATTTATAACTAAATTTGTAAAAGAAATACTGCAATTACAAAGTATTAATCAAAGTTTGTTTCGTACTTATACGCACAGGTAGGCTAATAGGGGCTGGGCCTACAGTTTAAAGTGCAAGTCGAACTACTAGTCAAACCGGGAAGACAAATGAGACAGGTACTTGAAACGCAAGATGAGGCCGAGACTGGAAAGCACTCTGAATGCTGGGACTGTTCCTTTAACAATGGCCAAGGATCTTATTATTATTATTATTCAAATCCTTTGTCGCAAATAAGGACCGAGGTTGGAAACACTGACGCAAAGGGGTCCAGGGGCGGATCGCTGTAAGACAGGGCAACAGGGAAGTAAAGGGAGATGAGA
The DNA here is from genome assembly GCF_977018435.1 of Lepisma saccharinum. Classification (NCBI taxonomy): domain Eukaryota; kingdom Metazoa; phylum Arthropoda; class Insecta; order Zygentoma; family Lepismatidae; genus Lepisma; species Lepisma saccharinum. The sequence continues at coordinate 31,820,603 of NC_139251.1, read as the reverse complement.
TTCAGAGCAACTCCCGCCAGTCGATTGGCGAAGCGGAATACACTTTCAGATCAGCCGTTTCCTTTCTCTTCTTCCTTTTTTAACCTTTTTCTTGTGATAGCCTGACTTCAGCAAATGTTCTTAAATCTCATGAGGAATCAATATTGGAAGACGAAAAAAGTGGAGTGGAAGGGGGCGGGGAAGAGAGTGTTTTTTTCCCCTGAAGTAGGAGGATTTGGGCTACACGAGTCTTTTGATTTTGCCCTTCCAATACACTCTCCCAGATACATCCTAGGAATTGGGGAGATTTGAGGAAGAGTAAAGATAGGGGCAGTAAATCGAGAAAGGGGATGGGAAGGTTGGAGACTGTACAAGAACGGGAAAATAAAACTTCGGGGCTAATGTCCTCCCTTCCCCCTGTAGTTTTCCACAGGATGATCCCAGCTACAATGATCTCACTTCTGCAGTTTATGTTCGCATTCGATAGTATCGATTACTAATATCGAGACATCGTTGGACACGAAGTATGGTTATTTAGGATTCGTTTTCTTCAACCTTGTTAGCATGGATTGCTCCGTCAGTACACAATGTGGTTATCCAATAAGAAGATACTGCTTCTGTGCTCAAAACATTTCTGGATTCAATCTTGAAACTAATCAGCGGGCCTATGATTGTAGAATTTCCTTCCTGCGCATGATGATGCGCAGTTAAATGGATTTTGGCATTCTACGCATGCGCCAGAACAACTAATAGCCCTGTGTGGGCGGAGCGTTCTCTAGTACGTCAGAACTGTGACTCGCTTCCAATAAGAAATGATACTTCTGTCGGCAGCTCTACATATCTCGGTACGGTAGATATTACCGGATACATAAATTTATAAAGCCGCTATCTTACACTTAGAAACAAGAAATAATGTGGCTGGTAGCATTTGCTGTGTTGCCATGTCGGTGATAGTATAGCGTCATTCTAATTACTCTAAAGGTTTGTAATTTTTAGTCAATGTAGGCCCTCGTCTTGCGGGATGACTGTAACATACGAGGGCTGTTTAGTAAAAGGCTCAACTTGTTCCCTCTATTGGCAACACAACGCAACGCTTCCAATGTTTCTTCATGATTGAGACATGTTTTCTTGAATCACGCAGCTTTTTCACGCCCTTTCAAGGTTATTTTTATGAATGGGGGTGGGGTGGAGAAGAAAAGACTGCTGGAGCAATGTCCGGAGAGTAGGATGAGTGAACCATAATAGCATATCAGGAGTGACGCGTGAGGAATAACGCTTTCGTGGTGCAACAATGACTTTGCTTTGGTTTTCCCATAACTCGTGTTTCTTTCTACGCTCAACAACCCTCAAACACTGTTAAACATCCGGTTCTTTGTTTACTATTTGGTCACGTTGAACACCTTTCCTGTAATAATAATAATAAACAACTAAAGTCACTTAGATCGTTGACAGAGTCATGCGGGCGTTTCTTCCCAAATTTTTCGCGCTGTCTGCCTGCGTGACTCCCGAACGTTGAAGCAACTGCGCATGCGTTAAGTGGACGAGTCCATTGACAAAATAGGGATGAAGTGATGACTGCAAGAAGGCAGATAGGGAAGCACGCTCCGTGAAAATCATTTTTGTTCCGCTTTGAGAGGGTTTGTTTCAAGATCTAGCAACCATCACGAACACGGAAAGAAGCTAGTGGTAGTAAATAACCGAAGAAATAAAACGAAATGAAGTCCATAGCATAGTTTCACTCACATGACGCTACCTAGTTCCCCTTTATCGTTTGGAATCGTCCACTGAAACTATTCAGGAATGGGTGTGCCTGACATTTTTCACATTTCCACATTTCCTGATAAAGTTCACTTTATGCACAGATAGGCTAATCAAGACTGGATGTACAGTTTAAACTAGGATCCGAATCACTATCTGTCTGTATCGAACCTGACACCCCTCGATTCTAACTTCTAAAATTTCAAAAACTCAGTAATATAGAAACTCACCAATAAATAGAATGTGTCACAGTTACAATATCCTTGTTGCAAACAAGCAGTGTGTAGATTTTTCACTTCCATTTGACAGATATAAAAGAATAATAGATCCAGTGCTATAGAAAACGAAACTCTGATTGAATATAGATTGTTTAATATAAATGTTACCATTTCCAGTGTGCAATACTTGTGAATTACGTATAAACCTCTTGCCTAAATGTATGTAGATAAGTGTATATATATATATATCTCATGTGTTACGTATGTTGTATGTTACATGTATTGTACGTTAATGAATGAATGAATATGTGTGTGTATATTTCCATGTAATTTCTATTGCCGCGGTGGCTCAGTCGGTAACGCGTCTGACTACCATGCTCAAGGTCCCGGGTTCGATCCCCGGCCGGTTCAAATCCGGGAACTTTTCTAACGATGGAAGCGGCCCCGGCGCCCACCCAGCGTCGAATAACATGGGTACCTGGGGGAAACCCTGGGGGGTAAAGGCGGTCAGGGGCGTGATGCTGATCACATCTCCCCCAATCACGACCGGATCAAGAAAGTGTGGGGCGTTACCCCCACATCCCCTATACGCCTTCATGGCGTGGTGCTATGCACAGGGGAACACTTTACCTTTACCTTTATTAATCAAACACAGTGCACGCCTTCTCTAATTGGAGGTTCAATCCTCTGTAGAAGTGCAAAGCATAATTAAAAAATTACAATGCGACGACGATACCACTACTCCGTCGGGGAGGCTCACTATACTCCTCTTTCAGTCGCCTTTCTACCATCCGAGTTAATTGCGACGCTGAGGATGAACTGATAAAATAGATGGGAGAGAAACACTCACGGCTCAGCAAGGATTCGAACCTAAGACCCTTGCTTCGGAGGGCGTTACGCTAACCACTCCGCCACGGAGTCCTCCGTGTCCATCATTGAGAGCATCATGGCGGCCGATAATGACTGCGCAGTCTGTCTGGTATCCCTTTCTTAACAATCTCAAAGCGCCACCAGTCCACCCACTTAGGTCCCACCCCGCATTTCCGCCCCCCCCCCCACGTCCCCATCCACCTTTACCCCCTCCCCCTCCTATTCGGCTCGCATTGTTTGTAAAAGCAAATTTGTGTTCTCGATTACAGAGTGTCGCAAGGGGGAAACAAAGCCGATTGGGCGAGGAGGAAGGCGAAGGTGATGCCTCAATGAACAGATGAGATGAAGCGTCCCCACCTTGTAATACTCGGTGCAAGAGAAATGAACGGCAGTGTTGCCAACTATGGACATTCTCACTAAAAATTGGCAAAATTATGTTTCTCAGGTGGCGGATTTATGGAACGTCAAATGTATCATGTACAAAAAAATGTTAATGTAAAACAATCCAAGCGTACATCGGAAAGATGAACTGCAGGCAAGCTGTTCCTTTTCCACACAAAAAAACAAATAAAATTGAAATTAAATTATACTTAATCAATATTTCTTTGCGTACGAAAAACGAAGAAAAGCAAAACTATTCTCGTTACTCATCTTGAAAAGTAGTTCACTTACAAAATTACAGGTACATGAAAAAATAACGTTATTAATTAGCATAGCTTTCAAAGTTTGTACTAAAAGAGCGTTCCAACAAATCATTCATGTACGAAAACCCTCATTCAGTGGGGGCATTAGTTTCAGGTAAACAGAGAGAAAACTCCAATATTTTAAGAATATTTTGCATATTGTTAACAGTCTACGTCCCATGATGTGCAAAGATAATACAAAATATAACTGAGTACTAAAAAATAGGCCATACATGTAACATGATATTGTTACATCAAATTACAAATTTTGAATATATATAGTTTTTATAGTCGACATTAATATCACGAAAAATCTAAAAATGATACATTTGCTATATCTGGTGACGATATTAAAACGGATAAATAGGTTCTTTTTTTATTAGATTCTTGAATAAGATCTCCCTTTGAGTTGTATAAAGTGGGCATTGAAATATAATATGATGAGCATCTTCCTGGTCTAGTTTACACTTGGACATAGGTCAATCAACTAAATTAATTTCATATAAATGGTGATTTAATCTGATGTGACCTGATCTCAATCTTAGTATTAAAATTTAAAACTTTCTGGGTATATTAAATGTTTAAAACCATGTAGTTTTAGTGTTTATACAGTAAAAACTGCATATCCCGGAACCTCTATAAGAAGGAAACCTGTAAATACGGGGAAAAAAAGTCCCCAGAACGGACCGATTTTATACCTGAAAATGACCTGCTTGGAAACCTCCTTAACGCGGAAACGGAAAACCATTTAAAGACCAACGAGATGTTTCTATTCTCAGTAAGACGGAAATTTCTTCCTTTATTTTTTTCGCTCGCAAGAAAACAATGCAATACTGTAAGTGGAACACGCCTCTGTTGCCACACGCTTATCGGTAACATTGTCGATATGAAAGAATGTGCTACAATACTCATAGCTGTTACGATTCCGTTTCTTTCTTTCATCTCTTACCCTCTTTCTCCACCTTTCTTTGTCTATTTCTCCTCTGTTCTTTCGTCATCTTTCTATTTTTCTTGTTCTCTCTCTCTTTGTTTCTTTCTTTTTTCTTCACTTTTATCTCAATCTTTCTTCACCTCTCTTATTCCATCTTTCAATCTTTCTCTTTCTCTCTATGCACATCGCGCTACGACGCCAGGGGTCCCGGGTTCGAAAATATACATAAGTACGTACTGTACGTTCTTACAATACTGTAAAAAGCGTACCAACATGTTGTGTAGTTACATAATTGTAATCTCTGCTATGCTTATCGCGACTGTATCGCATTTTTAATCATGTACGTACATGCATTAGTACTCTACATTATCAGTAATGCGAAAGGTAAATCTGTCTTTCCATTATTTCCTGCAGCGCTCTATACTGTATTTAAAGTCAACCCTGTATATGAAGGAAAACTCTTGAGAGGGAAAATTTTGCTTGGAACCATCATGCTCTGGGATAGACAGGTTTTACTGTATTTAGTACATTTTTGTATGAATGATCCATATATATATAAATTTTTGTTTAACCCAAATCTCCCAATTTTTTTGAATTTCGTTTTTAACTCTTGATAACATATCTGTATATTGTAGTAATATATTCGTTATGTTATCCATTATTCTTGGTTCTTTCGCATTTTTATCTGTCAGTTCATTATAATGAAACCCTGAATGTGCTGATATATATGCAAAATGAATTGTCCTTCCCTCTGTAGTTAACTTATCATATAATCTTATTATGTAAAGCACCAATGCTGATGCCTTATATAACTTTTTATATGAACAATACCATGGTTCGTAGTAATAATAGAGAAGGTGTATTGTTGCAGTAATTCTATGCCAATAAGTCATGTCACAGAAAAGGAACATTTTGGTGTCCCGTTTTATGTTTTAAAAATCGGGACAAAAACTCAAAAAATGGACTGTCTTGGCTTATACGGGACTTCTGGTCACGTAACTGGTCGTCAGGTATATCGATTAAAAGCCTTTCCCGAAGATGTAAATTTGTTGGGCAAAGGGGGGGGGGAGGGGCATTGGGAGACAATTATATACTAACCATGTGACATCCCTTAAACCTTAATGAATGGCTCACGATGTTAGCACCGGCCCTGCACGTATATAAATCCGGAACTGAATTAATAATAATTATCAATTATATTATTACTTAATCAGATTCATATCAACAACCTGAGCCCCGTAAGAATTTCGAGCGACAATCATGCTTATCTGCCCTTATTCATTTAGGAACATGAAATGTAATTATATTTTCCAAATATTTAAATAAAGAGAAAAATCTATTTTAAAAAATTAGCACTGACATGTTTCTAACTTCCCTGATTAGTAGAAATTCTGCGGTGGAGACACATAGTGGTTCGGATCCCACTTTAAACTGTAGGTTCAGTCCCAAATTGCCTTACTGTGCGTAAAGTGGACTTAAAACACCAACTCAACAATGAATAGTATAAATTCTAGTATACGAAATCTTTAGTATGAGTGGGAATAGAAAATGCAGCTGAAACAGAGATTAAAGAGAAGCTTGTCCATGTCAATAGGTAACTTATGATTATGTATAATCCATGCATTTTCCCGAAAAGATAAAGAAATTATAAGATGAACCTGGCAGAATCCGTAATATTCTTTTATTTTCGTGGCAGTGGATACAGAATGCCCTGGTTGAACCGAAACCTTCAACTGCTGGCAGTTCAGCGTGTTGCTCACAGGTGGCAGCACCTCCCGTACTTGGAGGCTAAGCTGCGGATATTCGTTCTCTGCGTTTCTATTGAATCAATCTCAAGATTTTGTTTTGGCTGAAAATAGCCTCGAGCCTTACTATACCTTGTGAAATAATATTAAATCATTTGGAAACGAGTCTTCCCAAAAGAGTGGAAGATTCCCGTGTACAAATTATTTGGGCAGATATTTAAGGATGAAGCGAATTATCATAATTCCAGAAAATAATACTAGTAGTATTCTACTATCCTCCTATTACTGAAATTATCTACGAAAAGAAAAACATTCCGGGCTCAACTCCCGGCCTCTGTCAGTAACCTTCATCATCAATATCATTGGGAAAAATCCTTTTTTTTCCTAGTGTCCGAAGACGAGGCCCAACATAATATATGTTCATTTTGGGTCATTGTAGGCCAGAAAAAGGTGGGGTTTATTTTTTGCCTTTTTCGGCGTTTTTTGGCTTATTGGTACTTCTTTAGCCTTTCTTTAGGTCTTAAAGGCTTTTTTTTTGCAACTTCACCTTCTTTCGACTACGTTTTTACTGCCTATTCTCAATTCGAATCATCATCAGTTCATCACCTCCTAAACATCCTTCCTGTAGTAAAGAAAGAAAAAAAAGAAAGGACGAAATATATTTGAACCATCCCTGAAACGAGAGAAAAATATTTTTGGACGACTGAAGCAGGTACGGTACAAGGTCCTTTAACCGTAACTTGTCTGAAAGGTCGCGCTGTAAGTGGCAACTTTCTCTTGTTTTGAAGCTTTCAGTTTTTTCGCACTGTCTGTTCCATACCACCAGAATTTTGTATTTTTTTATTCATTAAATATGTAATTAAAACTGAAGTTATTAATTAATTTGGATCACATTTATACTTCCGTTTTTCCGTATTTAGGTCCTTTTTTATATATATTTAGGTCTTTCTATAGGTCTTCTTTTGGCAATTTATAGGTCTTCAACTTCCGAGCCCAAAATATCATACATTCGTCGCTATTAGCTCAAATAGGAAAAATTATGACGTTACATTAAGAAAATTAAAGAAACGTTTCACCGGTTCCATCATATATTGTTTTATTGTGGAACATAAATTCATGCTGTACTTTGACGTTTCTGATAAATGCCCACCTCCCCCACCAAGTTCGACTAGATATTAGTCTGAGAATTCTTTCTCAGCACATTTACCAACTCCTTGTTGAGAAATTTGTGCCTGCACACAGAGATATTCTACAAGTCTACAAGATACATTTAACAGGAACAATGGCGTTATCCTATTATTGGGGGCAGGGATGACTTACGGGTGGACGAAACACTTTCATGTGAGTTCTTCTTCGGTAACCTCATAAGAGTTTATATCTTTCTTTCTATTCCTGTCAAGTATCTCTCTCTCTCTCTCTCTCTCTCTCTCTCTCACTCTCACACACACACACACACACACACACAAACTCCCCATCACCCACCCACCTCCACAAAATAACACATTCTTTCCATTCTTATCTTTTTCCTTCAGGTTCTCTTCTACCTCCCTCTCTCTCACACACACTCTTTCTTTTCTTTCTACATCTCCCTATTCTCTTCTTAACTTAAGTTTCATTCTACCCCATTCTTCACACTATATTTCCCTTTTCATCTCTCCTTCTCTCTCTTACACACACACACACATTACTTCGTTTTCTAGCTTTTTCTTTCTAATTCTCTGTCTCTTCCTACTTCTCTCACTCTCTCTTTCCCCTTCTTATTGATTTCTTCTTTCTATCCCTCCTCACTCACTATTTCCCTTTGTATCTTTTTCTCTCCCCTCTTCTTCCCGTTCACTCATACACACAATATCTCTTTCTATCCTATTCTTTCATTCTATATCTCTCCATCTCTTTCTTTTGTGTGTTTATCTTCATTTTCCCTTCCTTCCTTTTCTTTCTCCTTCCATCTATTTCTGTCTCCCCCCCCTACTGTTTCTATCTCTGTTAAAAGCAATGTTCTTCCCGAAATGCTTATTGTCACAGAGGTAACAGTTGGGCTGAAAAGTTCATAGGCTGACTCATAGATGGCGTTACTAGAATTAAATCCATGTGCTTTTTACTTAGTACTAACCTTCAAAAGATACGTGTATAAATTTCACAGCTGCCGGATAATTAGTTCGTGAGATATAGCATTGTGAGTGAAGCAGCTTTTGTTATTGTGAAAAAATGGATAAAAAAGAATTTCGTGTGTTAATAAAGCATTGCTTTTTGGCGAAAAAAAATACTGTTGAAGCCAAGGCTTGGCTTGATAAACATTATTCGGACTCTGCACCAGGAAAATCAACCGTTGAGAAGTGGTTTGCTAAATTTAAACGAGGCGAAATGAGCATCGAAGACGATGCACGCAGTGGACGCCCCAAAGAGGCTGTTACCGACGAAAACATCAAAAAAGTCCACAAAATAATTTTAAATGATCGTAAAGTGAAGTTGATCGAGATAGCTGAGACTTTAAAAATATCAAAGGAACGTGTTGGACATATTGTGCATGAATATTTGAACATGCGAAAGCTGTGTGCAAAATGGGTGCCGCGCGTGCTCACAATCGATCAAAAGCAATAACGTTTTGATGATTCGGAGCAATGTTTAGCGATATTCAACCGTAATAACACGAATTTTTCCGTCGATATATTACAATGGATGAAACATGGCTCCATAACTACACTCCAGAGTCCAATCGACAGTCAGCCGAGTGGACTGCACGTGATGAACCGAATCCAAAGCGTGGAAAGACGCAACAGTCGGCTGGCAAGGTTATGGCATCAGTATTCTGGGATGCGCATGGTATTATATTCATCGATTACCTCAAAAAGGGCCAGACCATCAACAGCGATTATTACATAGCGTTGTTGGAGCGTTTAAAGGATGAAATCACGAAAAAACGGCCCCATTTGAAGAAGAAAAAGTGCTGTTTCATCAAGACAATGCACCGTGTCACAAATCAATGAAAACGATGGCAAAATTATATGAATTAGACTACGAATTGCTTCCCCATCCACCATATTCTCCAGATCTGGCCCCCAGTGACTTTTTCCTGTTTGCAGACCTTAAAAGAATGCTCGCTGGAAAGAAATTTAGCACTGATGAAGAGGTAATCGCCGAAACTGAGACCTATTTTGAGGCTAAAGAGAAATCGTACTATAAAAATGGCATCGAAAAATTGTATGACCGCTATAATCGTTGTATCGCCCTCAAAGGCAACTATATTGAATAATAAAATCGAATTTTGTCCAAAAAATATTTTTTACTATGTTAGCCTACGAACTTTTCAGCCCAACTGTTAGACAGAGGGGTTAGACATGAGAATTTCACAGCAGGTTTGAGGTCACAGGATAGCAGCTGGATGAGTCTCGAGACAAGAATGAGACTACAGCCACCTCGGTGGCTGAGCGCGTTGAGTAAACAAATCACGATCTCCACCAGATGTACCGGGTATACCCTTCATCACTCATCGTCGCGATCAGTCTAGAGAGAGAGAGAGGGAAGCGACGTAAAATAACACAAATACAGTTTCTGGAAGAAGGACAAGCCATTCGAAACCGAGACGAGAAATGGAAAGATTCTTCACTCCCGATGCGAGACCGTGCTACATCGTTGCCGACCTCCGTGGCGGAATGGTTATCACAGCACGCTACGACGCCAGAGGGCCTGGGTGTTAATCATCCTCATCGTCGCGATTAACCAAAAGTGGCAGAAAATCGACATACAATAACCTCAATTAATGAAACCGTGCCACGCCGACATCTTTCTTCAACATTTCAAATTCTCCCAGAACCGTGCTCCATACGGTTTCGCAGTCCGCTAGCAAGCCACGACCAGCAGGTTGAAAACCGCCAGAACAGAACGAACAGATTTTTCCACCCCTCAACTTGCTTTCATCGGGAGAGCGGTTCAAAAAAAAAAAAAAAAAAAAGAGTAAAAATCGTTTCCTCACCTACTTTAACACGATTCGCTCCAATTTTTTCCCTCCGAAGAGGGGATCGAAGAGGGGGGGGGGGCAGGTCCCCGCACATATGTATAATAAATCGGGAGAGGACGCTCGCTTTTGGGAGCGAAGCAGACATGTGCTGCAGCAGACGGGACACGGCAACATGGGAATTGAGTTCTTCCGCTCTTCGACACGGAGCGTTCCTGAATCCTCCCATGTTCGTTGAATATGTAATGTGACGCTTCAAACGAAGACACGGCGCAAATCTCCCGATCGGGCAGATACGGGAGCTCCCCACTTCACCAGTCTCCCACGTCAGTGTAGCCAACCGCGAAAATAAATAGCCAGTTTCGGATTAGATTTTTTTTACGCGGACAGATTTACGTAACGCGGACCTAGTGGCGGATTACCGACCTTCTCTTGAGAGGGGAGGACCTTTTTGTTCATGCTGCCAGTAGCTGTGTGTGTGTGTGTGTGTGTGTGTATGTGTGTGTGTTACAAGCAACATACACAGAGTGTCACGATACAAACTGAAATCCAGTGTTGTATTCTAAACATTTGATCTATTTTAGCGCAACAATAATAACAAAATAAAAATAAAACACAAATGCATGCATTCAAGTAAAACAGAAGCAGATATTCGACAACTTCAAATTTTCCTGCAGTTTCTATGTACAGTGGTATCCATGAGTATTACCGTGCAAATTGTCCATCACCATGTTCGTGCACTTTATTTGACCCAATAAGAGCTTCAAGAATTAAAAGAAAACTCAAAACAAGCTGTTGACTACTTCTGAACCAGCATACATAAAAATCCATCGCTTAAAAACACATAGGATATAAGAGAAAAATTAATGAAAATAGTCATGGACAATTTGCACGGTAATACTCATGGATCCCACTGTACAGGGTTATTCAAAATTAGTAACCTCAAACTAAAAACGGACAAACTCCGAAAGTATTGTTCAATATTGATTCAAATATGGTTCTAATGTCGCGCCATACCATGAAGTTTCATTTCTAGGTCGCCAGAGTTCAGTCTCTCTGCTCTCTGTGACTACGTGACTAATAAACCAGTGGATATGGAGTCGAACAGCGGTGCGGGGCGCACGCAGTGTTGCATGTGGTTCCACGAAACATGACACGTCCTTTCCCATTTTACTAATATTTATTGTTATTAATTATCTTTTCTCTTGTACAAATGTTTATTGTTCTTAAATCTTAATTTCTGTAATTTACCTATCACTGATAATGTCAGGATAGTGACTAACCTGTATATACTTACCTTGTAAGGGCTGTGACCATGGCAATTACAATTGTGTTTTGTCTTGACTTTAAAGTTCGGGCTCGGTTTTTGAATAGAGTGATCAAGTTGAATTATAAGAAGTTTAATTTCTTTGAGTGAAATGGATTATATGTTAGGCATATAAGTATTTAGTTTGCAAAGAAGTAGAATCGACTTCATTTTCCTTAGTGCAAACTTAACTTTGATTTTTATTTGACGAACTAACAGAGAGATATTATCCCATGCCCTGAGAGGTATCAAGTGAATGCTTTCGAGTCTTTCATGTGAACTTATTATTTCCTCTTTTAGTTAAATCATGTTCTTTTGACTAAAGAACGTGTCAAACACAGTCCGTAATTACCGTTCAACGGCGTTATTTTTGTTTTTAGGGCTTTGTAAAAAGACAAAGTGTATGTTCCTCTCTATGGCCTGCGACAACACATTACCGATGAGAGTTAAGTGAATGCGACCATTCTTACGCGAATTTGGGATGAAATTTAATATCGGTGGGATATTTGCCAAGTAACAAAAGGGCGTCATATGAAAAATTTATAGGTGGGTTTCATGTGACGTCAGGATTCGCACCGCCGCCATGTTTGCGGCGAAGTTGCTTGTCGTCTGCAAGGAAATACCCACCACGTAGCGTTCGTTACACCTGCGCCAACTGTACGTTTGTTCGTACTGTGTAAAATGTCGATAGCATTGCATAAAATTAGTGACAATGTCGTGTCATCTGGAAATAGCGGTAATTTTTCATATCTTCAAACTCTTTGCGCAATCGACAGAAAAAGATATGGAGGAATAGCGAAGTTTTGCGGTGTAGATCCATATGAACTGGACAGTAACGAAATGAAAAGGGGCATAAACCTTTGCCCAACTGCAGCTCACGTGTGTTGTTTATTTACTTGACCCAGCTACCTGGAATCAATTTGGGAACGACTTAAGATGACCGGACCCCTCTCCGATTTTCTTCATATTTGGCATACTCACTAACTGAGGCCTCGTAATAACGAATCTGAAGTTAAAAGTTGTCGGAAACGTCTAGAAATTGCAAAATAAGCTAAAATAAGGCGTTAGTTTTCGGAATGGAAACCGTCGATTTTCGCGATTTTTCTTGTTTCACAAGGAAATATATATATATTCCTGATACCACAACGACACCAAATTTTAACTATGTTTGCCTAACCTATCCGAAACTAACCTAACCACACGTCAATGGTTCGTGGGGCTAGTGCCAATGGTTCGTGGGGCTAGCGTCAATGGTTCGCAATTATTTTGCAATTTCTAGACGTTTCCGACAAATTTTAACTTCAGATTCGTCATTAGCAGGCCTCAATTAGTAAGTATGTCAAATATGAATAAAATCGGAGAGGGGTCCGGTCATCTTAAGTCATACCTCAATTTGTATTCGTATTTATTACTGGTTAGGATTTTGCTTGAAATATTTACATCCAGTAAAGGTTAGCTGTAAATTCCATTATCGTCTCTGTTTCCTTTTAAGATTTGTTGAAGCGGTGTAATGTAAAATGTTGAGGTGCTCGAAAACAGTAATTTCACTCCTTGCTTTAACAATTTCGGATATACCGGCCTCCGTGGTAGAGTGGTTAACACAGCGCGCTACGATGCCAGGGGTCACGGGTTCGAATCCCAGCCTGAGCATGGGTGTTCTTTGTGAGTTTCGCTTTATCAGTTTCAACATATCATCACTCAGCCTCGTCTTCACGATTAACCAAAACTGGCAGAAAAGCGAAGTAAAATAAACCAAACCAATCAATCGATTTGGGATACTTTGATAGCAGTGTTTCTTTTTTTCTGACAGTACGCAAAGCCTACTACGTTGCGGCACCTTTTCTCTTGGATCGCATAACAATTAATAACAGTTCGTGTTAACGAACGAAATAAAATACATAACCAAGTACAAACGTACAATTATCAAGACGAATTAAACTTTGAAGATTATCATTTTTATCGTCAAACTTGTCGGAAGTATCAGCACCTTTCAACCAAAAAACAAGGAAACACTATTGTAAGTATGATTAAGCACACCAGTTCGATCCATTTGTACTAAAAGTCACAGACAAAGGTGGCATATGAACATACCTGAGAGGAAATGTTCACTGCTACTCTGTAATGTTCGCTTTGTTCATTAAAGTTGGCACGATTTACTTTCGCCAACCAGACGACGCGGTGGTATCTTCTGACCAACTATCGAGTCCCGTGCACTGAAGCGCACCTTCTGTTCTTTCTCGGAAAATTCGAGGATAAACGTGAGTTTCTGTTAAACAGCCGAATACTGCAGAGTACCATCGTAAACAAGGTTGAAATCTCCCGCCCGCCCGCCTGAATTCCGTATGTTTACAAGAACCGGCCTCAATCATGGCTGCTCGATCCCACAATGCAACAGTTTGTGACGTAGGTGAAACACACCTATAAGAAACTTGAAGTTATGTAGATTTTAATGCAGTAAATAAACTATGTAAGTATATTGTACAAACTGAGTTATTTAATTTTAGTTTCAGTAACTAATTATGAATAACCCTGTGCATGAGAAGAGTTGACTTACCAGCGGTAAACTAGATAACAAGGGAGTACTCCACTGATTATATCAAATAGACAGTGGCGGCGATCAGGGGGGGCGAGGAGGGGCAGTAGCCTCCCTACTTTTTGCCACTTTTGCTCTCGCGCTATGCTAAACCTTATATACCAAGGGAAAGTAAACTGTCCTTACCCCCCCGCCCGGTTTTGGAACCTAATCGCCGCCACTGTCAAATAGCATATCTCAAGATAGTCGATGGCGCAATGGTAGCGTCCTCGCCTTGTAATCAAGGGGTCCCTTGTTCGATACCAAGCGGAGGCACATAGTGGTTCGCATCCTACAATAAACTGTAGGTCCAGTCCCGATTAACCTTACTGTGCATAAAGTGAACTTAAAACACGAACTCAATCTATGACAGTATTTATTTTAGGAATTGACTGAGGGAGTTTTAACAGGCATACTTTTTTCTTCCTTTCGTCATGCCTTCCATTTGGTTTTAGTGAAAGGGCTTGTCTCCATGTTACGTAACTGGCAGAAATAGCCGATGTGCTGACGTGCCCATAATTTAAAAATAAATAAATCAATCAACATTTACAATCTCGGATAATCCGATCAGCACCATGCTTCGACCGCCCTTACCTCCCACTCTGCAGGTACCCATTTTGTAATATGGGCTGGGCGAATGCCAAAGTCACCGTTTGCGGAAGGGGAAGTGCTACCCGAGATATCCCACCTAGGGAATTGAACCCAGGTTTCCCGCGTGACAGTCAAAAGCAGTACCGACCGGACCACTTCGGCTTCAGATCGCAATATACACGTATATTAACTGGCGGTTTATTTCAAGTGGCTCCGGGTTCGATCCCTGGTGGAGACATATTGCGCAGTGGTTCGGATCCTGATTTAAACTATAATGGAGCCGCCGTACTGACCGGTGTGCAATCACAGCGCAGAACGGTTATTTTGACAAAATCCTGTTTCCCTTATGTCTGCTTTGGGGAGGGGAAATTTTAACGTTGTCGGCTCTTGCCCAAGCGGTGGGCGTAATTTGGCTGATTGACCGCGAGTTCCTTCGCAGGTAAACGCGGCAACAGAGGGACACTGTCATAAACGCGGTCTCCGCGACGGTTCCTGGCCCGGTGCACTTAAAGGTTCAGTTCCGATTAGCCTATCTGTACATAAAGTTGTCACGTTTTGTACCTCTCGGTCTTGAAGGGTGGGGGCAGGTAGGCCAGTCAATAATAAGCACAGAGGGGGAACCGACACCATTTTCATAATTCGAGACGAGAACAAGATCAGCTAAACCCGAACTGATTTTGTACACGGCTAATTCTCCCGTAAGATTGTTGTACTGCGCAGGCGTCACTCGACTATCTTTCCCACAGGACTCATGCGCGGTGACGAGAACTTTCTGCTCAGAAAGTCGCGCTGCAAGATGACGCGTGGAATAGAGTCCCTAGCACGATCATCTTGCAGCGCGACAATCTGAAGTTATCCTTAGTTATCTCCATCGTCACGATTTGTCGAAAGTGACAACATAACCCTAGCAAGCAAGTTTTCCTTCTGAATATATTTGTGCACCACTGCCGGTGCGTTGGTAAATTTTCGCCTCTTGAGCTTGCAACACTGTTCGCTACAATACTATTCTGTCACCACTGTCTATCTTTCCCTCCATCCGCCAACCCTCTGATGCCCGTATGCATATACGGAGGACACTGAACATGTATTTCAAGGGGGTGAGAAGTGAAGCTAGAGAGAGAGAGAGAGAGAGAGAGAGAGAGAGAGAGAGAGAGAGAGAAAGAGAGAAGAAAAAAAATCAAAATTCAGATGATCGGTTTTATTAAAACGAACCGACGTAGAGGTGGAGATGCATTCGCGTACAAATGGAAAGCGAGGGAATGATTTCAGCTAGACATTTGGGGAGGTGCCTTTTTTCTCTCAATAATCTTTTTCGAACCTTGGATCTATTTTCTCTTGTTGCTATGCGTCCGCATGCTGTACATCAAGGACACCCCAGGGCGAAGCCTAAGGGAGCTAACCCCCCCCCCCCCGACGAAATCCTACAAATATCTAATTTAAATAGGGCATTACTTCCTTAACAGGAGTAAACATTAGATCGAAATCGTTTAGTGTATAATAGAGAGAACAAAGTTATATTTTTATATTCTACCATTTAATCCAAAGAATAAATGGATCCACAGCTCTCAAAATGTATAGTTTTCTTTGTGAGAGATCACACAATATAAACTTTATGAGTAAAATTTGGCTCTAACTTTAAAAGCCTTTTTTAAAACGGAATGTGTAAATGGTAATAACAAAATACAATAACAATGAATTTCAGTACACTAACTGTACAAAATGCAAGAAACATAATAGACAACACTTCTGTTGGATATTCACTCATGCGGTGCAAAGTCTCTCTATTTATATAATAATAACAACAACAATAAATTTTGGTTAAAATTGGTTTATTTTTAATAACCTATAATAGTTTTGATTTATTTTACTTCGCTTTTGTGCCACTTTTGACTAATTTGCGAAGATGGGGATGAGTGATAAAATGATGAAATTAATAAATGGACACTCACAAACATTCACGCCCAGGCTAGGATTCGAACCCGGGACCCCTGGCGTAGCGCGATGTGCTAACCACTCCGTCACGGTGGCCGGTCTTATAATAGTTATTATTGTAAAATGACATAAACGTGGTAATAATAATTATTACTTATACTAATCAAGTTTTATTAGTGGCCTGCCCCCTCTACAAATATTCCCGGCGACGCCTGTGCTGATGAGGGATTAGCCCCCCCCCCCGAAATAAAATCCTGGCTACGGGCCTGGGTCACCGCAGGACTTTTTCTCAGGGGGAGGCATCAATGCTCAAAGTGGGGAGGGCATGGAGGATGCCATCCATTCTCATAAAGCATCCCACCACTATAATAATTTGCATAAGCACCCACCATCCTCTGCATTTTCTCCATGTTGATCCATACAAGCTTCCCTATCCTTTCCTCAAACTGCGCAAAGTCCCCCCCCCCCAGTGGGGGATGTTTGCTCGAGCCTGTAGAATAGCTGGGAACAGCTTGTAGTATTAAACATTATAGCCATTGAATAAGTTGGCGGCTTACGTAAATTTTCCTTGCTGAGGGATAATACATTGTCATATTCCCACTTTATAATACAGAAAAATCAGGTTCATTTTTCGAAAATAATTTTAAGACCAATGAAGTTTTCCACTACGAAAATAGGTTTTGCATAGTTTGTAGTTCGTTAATATGCACTTGTAAGATTTTTCATTGTTTTGACTTCACACATATTTTATATTTCAGAAGTTGAATAACCCTTTCCTCTCTCTTTCTAGTCTTTGGGAAGGTTGAAATTCCTTGGCACCCGGGGTGTGGTTCAACTGGATGCTTTTCGCTTTCGAAATCCTACTTTCAACAAACAAGAAAATATTTCGTAACTATACGATTGTTTGTTCTAAAACTAAACACGGCATTTACACACCATTTACAAAATGTGACAAAACACCAATATAAATGTTCACCATTCTTCCCTTTCAGCGTTTATCGATTTTTGCTCAATACGTTTAGACTTTAAAATTGTAATGGGCAAATTATAGACATAACACCACGAGTGCATTGTCCTCTTCAAACTGTAATGTGAGCTAGTTGGAGAAGAGGTAGTGTGCTTGATTTTGACGAGGGTGGTCGTGCGTTCGATTCTCTATTGAGGCAAGATTTTTTTTAGAAGTATAATGTGGTGGTTGTTTTCAATATTACGAATTTAGTATAAAGTTTGTTACTTTCTGTTTAAAAATGACAAGTATTTTGAATACAATGCAGTGGCAAATTAATGACCATTCTCAGGTTTTGATCTTGCTTGTCACTCACTACATAAATAGTTGTTAGTAGTTTTTTATCGCATCTACTTCATCGCAATAGCCATTTACTTACGTTAATTGTCCTATTTACTATTAATTTTAGACGCATCGGAAGATAGAGGTGAGGGGATTAACAACAGTCATTACGAAGGAACGGACATAAAATTACCAATCTTAGCAATTTGAACTCATCAAACTCTCCCCTTTGTTACAGTAATGCACTAAATCACTGCTTGCTATAATTCTGTGTGTGTAGTATATAGAAATAAGAAATATATTAGGTTTCAGTGAAGTGCATAAACAAACATATATTGAATAACATTATATACAGCATTCTGAATACATGTATGCGATATGCGAATTAGTCATACCGTGTGTGTTAATAACACAACTTATGAAGAATGGCTAAAAGAAGAAAAGTTATACCCTTAACAAAAAAAGAGGAGAGGGTGGGATTTGAACCCGCGACCTTTCACGCTTGACGAAAAATAAGGATAGAAGCGTTTGACCAACTGCTCCATATGAACTTAACGGCGTTATGCCCTTAAAAACACATTGACGTTTATGAAAACATCCACCTTCCTGTGTTCCAAGCACATTTTCGTGAAAAATATTATTTTTTGAGAACTGTTCGATATTACGGAGGGTATTGAAAATGAAATGTCGCATAAACTCCTCATAAATTTGCTTCTTTTTGCTCATACTTGATGGCGATTTCCTCCAAGTGGAGAAAAACTCTATTCAGTGTTTCAAACCTCTCTAATTTCAAGTCGAGAAAGCAGAATCGTAAACATTCCTTAAGGTTCTTTATCCAATTTACTATTTATTTTTGATTTGTGTATTATAATCGCGGTTATAGTTTCCAAGTTCATGGAATGTGCGAAATTGAAAACTCTTCACCGCAGCGTTTTTCTTCTAGTTGAGGAACCAACTCAAGGTTGGCTACTGTCAGCTTGCGCTGAAGTGCAATGTTGCTAAGTTTACGAATTCAGGACTTAAAATTCTTTCGTGGCGGTCAAATAAGATGTGAACATAAAAACACTTGTTTAAATGTAGCAGCACGTTAATCTAACCGATTTCGCCACCGAAATTCGTGGCTTTGAATCTCGACATGAATGTCATTTATCATCTGATCATCACTCATCCTCATCGTCGTGATTAGTCGAAAGTGAAAGAGAAGGGGCGTAAAATAACAAAAATACAAATATGAAATTCATTACTATAACCATTCTAGCTTATAGAACATGCACAGTTTCTCGTCAAGTTTGAGCACAAATATAGATGACAAAATATGCCATCGTATTGTTAAGGTCTGGCCTTGTAAAGTATGATATGAGAATATTGCCTTCAGCAGTGGCGAAGCGTCATAAGAGGCCCGGAGGCCGGACCTACGCTAATATAATTGGCTATTACGGATTATTTTATTACTTATAATTTCATTAAATGACGCCTTAATACAAGAAAACTGAAATTCTAGTCCTTACGATAATTTCCACAAATTTCCACCCCTGCCAGAAACTATATCGTCGCATGTTGAGCCACTCCTCCGAGGGCCTCAGCTGGTCCCATAACATTCTATGTGATTCATGCGGGAAAGCTTAATTTCAGGGGCACTTTCGCCCGAAATGTTGAGTCCGGCCTCACGCAGTGATGCCAACCCTAGCATAATTGCGCTAAACGTAGTACAATTTGAACTTCATTGGCACCTAGCACCCTGTGTTTGGAATAATGGTAAAATATAGCATCTTCTATAAACATGCGCCTCTGGGAGACAGATAAATTGAATTCAGAGGAATATATTTTGATAAATAAAATCGAAATCTTATTTGTTTCAAACAAAAAGTAGCATGCCGATCCAGCTACATCTGGTCCACCGTCTTATTTTCATCTTTTCTTTATCTTTCCTTACTTAGCTCACGAGGAACATTTTATTGAAGGAAATTGCTAGAAAGTTGGGGTCACAGATAAAACAAGCCTTTTGTAGTCGTCGAATTTTCTCAAACTTTTTCAAGCGTTATATTGAACAAATTATATTGTAACTAATTTAATGGAGGAAATTACCAATATTGTTTAACTAATCAACAACGCATGTTCACATTACAACTGCCCCCAAAATAGATGCATAAAATGAACTTAAGACCTAAGTCATCCGAGCACAATTCAGTTGCATTTAGCAAAATTTAAGAGTTTAATCAGCACACTTTTCCTAAATGGGAGGTTGACAACGCTGGACACACGGTACAAACTCGGCTTGACATCTGTTTCTTGTCCAGCGCGGGGTGTCCAACGAGGGGGAAGGGAAGGTGAGGGTAGAATGGCAAATACAACTTGTTCCGAGGGCGAAAAAATGTCTCTATCCAAGTGTTCTGCGTTTTCGTTAGTTTCTCGATTTACTCCTGTTGCGTTGTTGTTTTTTTTGTTATATTTTATCTTGTTTTTTCTTTGCGCTCATTTTTTATTGTTCTTTGATTGTTTTTTTTTACTTCGCTTTTTGTGCCACTTTTGGCTAATTTGCGAAGATGGGGAAGAGTGTTGATATGATGAAATTGACCAGAAATATCCATGCCCAGGCCGAGATTCGAACCCAGGGTCCCTGCCGTCGTAGCGCGATGTGCTAACCACTCCGCCACAGGGGCCGGCTTTCATTGTTGTGAGCGTGAAGTGAGCGTGGGGAATAATGACTTGTATTATTCTGGAATGCTACAAAAACAAGCATAAAAGCCTATTACCGGGCATAGGAAGAAAGAAGGGGCATCGGAGCATTGAGGACTGCCACTCGAATGACATCTAAAGCATCAATTTACAATAAAATCAAGAAATACGATTTACGAGTTAGCACACATCAAGAGTTACTATTCAGGTACGTTGATACATGCAAGAGTATGTTGTTACATTTTCACACGCCTGTGCCTACCCTTCCAGCGACACCACGCTTCGCCGCTGCACACATGCACACAGATAGGTTTGTTTGGGGATGTCTGTCATTTCTAAACCAGAATATTTTTGCTCCACCGACACAAGTCTTCAATCTGTCACAATCCTATCTGTTTTTCACAGTCTATACCAATTTCCTTCAGATTAATCTGTACAATGTCTTTGCTATTTTTTCATGGCCTTACTATCATGGTATCCGGTGACGTGTAAATCACTGTTCAATACTTTTCATTATGCATAATTAATCTTGATATTGCTTATGTAAGGCGCGAGATTTGGTTTTGTCATTTGAATAGTTCAGAAGTATCTGTTGTGGAAATGAAATTCGAGCAAGACAACGAGAGTTGGAGGACAGGTTCTGGGTAACGGCAATGATCGTCAACAAGGTTCATTCTTTACGTTGCACCTGTATGAATATCGACCTTATCCTTATGAAATATCTCCGTTTTTCGCCGGCGGATCTACACGAAATTAGGGCAACCGAAGCGGCACGTTATAAATTATATCTGGATTTAATTTCATTGAGATCAACTGAGTATCCACGACGTAAGGGCGAATTGGTTTTTAATAGGCGATTCATGGACCACCTACGAAACCCCAAGACTGACGCCAGAGAGGCGAGGATTTAATCCTCCTGCACCTGCTTGAAGACACGTTTTCCGCGTTCAAACACAATAGGTTCAAGGTGAATGTACCCTCCTGGAATAGAAGCGACGCTCGTCTTAACGCCTTTCCAACTGAAATTTTCGAATCTGGTATAAAACTGCGGGACTCCGAATTTTCAACACAGTTTGTCGCGAATCTCGGTGCGACAGCACCTCTGTGCTGGAGCTCCGTCTACAGTGGTTTTTTCGAGGAACATCAGCATCTGGCTATCAGTGACTCGCGATACGTGTACTTACATCACTCACTAGAGGACGTCGAAGTGAGACGGTGGTTCGGTGAGATCATACACTGTTACTTTGTTTTGTAAAAAGAGGACTATCGAAAACTATGGCCGGCTAGACGGATAAGAGAACGGCGGACGTCGGGTTCCCGAAGCCCTAACGGCGCTGCCACTACCAGCCGACGCCAATACCATCGACGTACCATGTCATGGAAGCCAGCGGAACGCCGAACGCCAAACTCCATCCACCACGACGCTACAGCCCGAACATCCAACACCCAACTATAACGACGGCGAGACGCCCCGATGCCCGAGAGAGAGGATTCCAAACCGTCGTTTGAAAGAAGCCCGCCAGAGGAAACAGTGGCCCGGAGAGAGAGACGCCCGAGAACAACCAGAGGGACGTGAAAGCGACAAGTCAAGAGCGCTACCAGAGGAACGAAACTAGATGTAATTAACCCGTTCACAAACATTAAGTGAGCCGCAGTGTTGCCAACCCACCCAAGAAAATATCACCATGTGATATTTTACAGGCGAAGCTAACCTACAAATAGGAGTTGGCAACACTGACTAGTTGCTTCTCAGCGTCTTGGAAAACGTCTTAAGACAAATATCTTAGTCTTTAAGAAAGTCGACTTCCGGTATGTCAAGAAAATTTTCTTAAGACAAACATCTTAAGAGGTTTTTCCAAGATATTGATTTTCTTGGCTCCTAATTGAGCTAGGATGACGATTTTAGGTTTGTTGGATAGGATTCGACGAGAACTATTCGACTGGCAAATAAAATCGATTCTACCCCCCCTCTATTTTTTTCTAGCATATTGATCTATTGCATGCTAACCAAACCTCTTGGGAGGCAGGGGGCTCTTGTAACGCCACGTATGTATGTATGTAATGCGATTTGTGGTAAGAGGGGGTCCAAAATTTTGAACTTACGGCTGGAAAATGTTTCTATAAAATAACAATGCCTATGAACCTGTTTGGCTTCAGGAAGCAAGCTATGGAAGTCCCCGCCCAGCCTACGTCGTCGAGCTTCAACGAACTCCTACCTTCCATGCTATCTAAACTTAACGGTCTGTTAATTATACACTTGAATAGCATTTTGACCCAGTACGACGAAGATGTGGGCAAAACTTTCTATGTATTCAACAACAACTTGAATTATTACCGGTTCCCCATCTCCGGCAAACTTAAGTTCGACATGAATCCCGAGAACAAAGGGGAGGCCAAAGTTTCCTCTGGCAAGAACATCTATCGCATCAAGCATGATAGGATGGACAGTACCACTACGTACGATGTGTTTGCTGGCGATCGCCTGTACGTGGAGCTCTTGGACGACTACGATAAACTCATCCCTCTTTTCATAGAAATGAAAATCACCTACCCTATAATAAATAAACATAGCAACAATGCCTAACGATATTTTTGGTCACACCAAACGCGACGACCACGGCGACGAGCATCTCATGCTTGACATCAGGGTCAAAAAGTTGCGAAGCGACCTGCAGGCCCTGCAGTCCACGCTCAACTCCAGCCTCCAGTCAGAAATAGCTAGCCTGCAGTCTCAGTGCCTGGACCTCGTACTCAAAATTGACGCCGAGCTTAAATAGCTTCTGCAAAAGTACACCGACCTCGCGTCAATAGACAACTTTGACAACTTGGCACTGAGCGTAGGCAAGCTCCAAAACGAACTTATGAAGCTGCAGCAAGCGCAAACTTCTGACGTGGAACAGCTGAAGCGACACTTGCAGGACCAAACGAGCACCATCCAGACTGAACTGCAAAACATTATCCAGAGTATCAAGACTCAAGATGACTACGATCACGTGAATGCTAGTATTGCCAAATTGCACGAACAGTTTCAATCGTTCGAAATTCCTACGTTGGAAAGCATCAAGGCTGAGCTTCAAACGGACGCTTTGCATCCAGCCATTAACGAAGTCAAAACTAAACTCCAAACGCTACAGGACTTCATCGACAATCTACCTTCGTCTAGCGAGCTGAATGCCATTGCCCGTAGCGTGGCCAACATAAAACTCCAACTTGAGACCTACGAAGATTTCGGGAAGCTGCAAGGCACCAAAGCCCATATTGAGGATGCTCTCGCCGTCATCAAAAATGATCTGGCAAACGTACACGAAGCACTGGAATCCAAACTGCCTGACATCAGGGATACCCTGGCCAGCGTCCAACCGCAGATCACCAAGTTGGAAAATCTAAACACCGAATCAGAGTTGTCGCATTTTCATCACTTGATCGACGACATACAGGCTAAGTTGGAAACTTTGCAACAATCCACCCCCACCCAGGACGACATAACACAATTACAAGAAGGCATACGCGCTGCTGCTGCTGCCTCAGAGTTGGACGAGATGAAAAAAAAGCTTTGGAGTCGCTCCAAAACACGGTGACCACCCTGCCTACCTCGCAGGAACTGAAAAGCGTGAGGAGGGCTCTCAACCGAATACTCAAATCCGACGACATCAAAAACATGCAAACCGAAATTGAATTGCTTCGGGAGTCTGTTGCAACCTTGCCTACCAACCCGAACATAAGCGAGCTACATGAATTGTTTGCGGAAATTAGAACCCAGGTCCACGACCTCGCAACCCAGAGCTCCAAGTTGACACTTGTGGAAAGTCTACGGCAGATTATCGCCAATGTGAAAGAGCAAATTGGCAGCATCGAGGCGAGTCAGGAATCGGCCATAACCAATTTCAGTACCCAACTACATGAGTTAAACGAAAAGTTCAAGAGGCTAATTGTCGATGTGAAGATCAAGCCCGATTACGGCACTGTTGTCCGTGCTATCGAGGAACACCTGGAATCGGTGAACGGTAGATTGGAGGATGTGGAGAGCGAGGTTCGAACCAATGGAATCTGTGAACGGTAGATTGGAGGATGTGGAGAGCGAGGTTCGAACCAATGTAAACACCCTGAACGCCAGCATCGACAATCTCAAGTCCACTGTTGTCATCGAACTGTACAGCATTCCAAACAGGGAATTTTCCTCGCTCTTCCATCCGGGTGCCAAACTTTACATGCTGACTCCTGCCAAAGCCTATCACCAGTTTTTCATCGCTGGCACACTTCAGTTCGTCAAGGTTTCATACTGGTCTTTGCCTCACGCAACCCACTACCCAACCATGACCGTGACGAACATCAGTGACGAGCCTAAAATAAGAGGAGTGAAGTTGGTCGATTTTACCCACCCCGAAACTCGCGATACTGCCTATGCCGAAGATGCCACTCAAATTATCGACATAGAAATAGGTGACAAGCTGTACATAGAAAACCCGGCATTGTCTACAGCCAGAAATCCCATCCAACCTATATTCTTATTTTCGCGCAATGTCTAGGCAGGCTATTGTGAACGAGCTGCACAAACCTGCACGGCAAAACTACAAACGACTGGCGGTAGTGACCAAAGGCATAGACGACTTGTGGCAAACTGACCTTGTGGAAATGAGCAGTTGCAATTTAAAAAATTTACATCAAATCAACAAGATATACAAGTATCTTCTCACCGTTATAGGCACATTTTCAAAATTTGCGTGGACTTTACCCCTCAAGGCAAAAACAGGAACCTGTGTAGTGGAAGCATTCAAAACTATTTTCGATGAAAGTGGCAGGCGACCTCGATTTCTTCAAACAGACAACGGAAAAGAATTCTACAACTCTGCCTTTCGGCAATTTATTCAAAAACAAAATATTCAACATTACTCCACCTTTAGTCACATCAAAGCCAGCATAGTGGAACGTTTCAACCGAACTCTCAAAACACGCATGTGGAAACAATTCACGCTTCAGGGGAATTACAAGTGGCTCGACATGCTTCCGGAACTTGTTAACAGCTATAATCACAGTTTGCATCGCACGATAAACATGAAACCAGCTGACGTCAACAAATCTGACGAGCGACGTTTAATTTCTACGGTTTATTGTCCAAAGTACAAATTTACGAGCAGGAAACCGAAATACAAAATTGGAGATCAGGTGAGAATCAGTAAAATTAAGCGTGCGTTTGAAAAAAGCTTCACAAAAAATTGGAGTACGGAACTTTTCACCGTAGTTCGAGTCTTACCCGGAAACCGTCACACGTATATAATAAAAGATAATCGCGACGAAATTCTGAAAGGAAGATTTTACGAAGAGGAACTTTCTAAAACAAAATACCCCGACACGTATCTTATTGAAAAAGTATTACGTAGAAAAGGTGACAAACTGTTGGTGAAATGGCTGGGACTCGAGGGAAAAGGTTGGATAGACGCAAACGAGGTGATTGTGTAACGGGTGCTTGGGATGTGGTACGGCGACTGCCAGATTTTCCATCGGAACGTCAGGATAGGAAAAATGGCGAGCTTCTACCCGACAACATTCGCTGCCTCATTGTTGGACCTTCTGGATGTGGAAAAACAACGTTGCTTATTGATAATTTTCTTCTTGCACCCAACTGGTTAAACTGGAAGAACAGGTACCTGTATGTTTTCTCCAAAAGTTTGGAGCAATCGAAGTATCGCCAACTGTCGAAACTGTACGAGGGACTAGGCATAATTATATTTGCTTCTGAAGTGATACCACTAGACTGCTGTCTCGAAAATTCGGTGGTGGTTTTTGACGATGTGATCCTGGAGAACCAGAACGAAAGTCGCAATTTTTTTACTCAAGGTCGGCACAAAGGCATGGGCTGCTTCTACCTTGCTCAGACTTTTTCCAAAATCCCCAAGCAGCTACTCAGAGACAATGCTAATTTTATTTGTTTGTTTCGTCAAGACTACACCAATTTAAAACACGCTTACGATGATTATGTAGGTGGGGACATAAACTACAATCAGTTTTCCAAATTTTGCTCTTCATGCTGGAACCAAGATGATTTCGGATTTGTCACAATAGACATGACGAGGGAACCCAATAACGGAAAATACAGAAACAAAATTAATAATTTTATAAACGTTGCAACGTTACAAGAAACGTCTTGACCTATTATAAATAACTACATACAAAAAAATGAAACGCAAACTTGCAGACGACAACCTGAAGCTGCGTAGCTACCTGGCAAAACGGTTTAAGGGGTGGAAATCCGAGAATCGGGGAATTTACGAAGAAAAAAAGCGTCAGGACCAGCCTATCATCGATGCCATCAGTGGACTTGGTAAAGAAATTAAAGATGTCACCGAGCAAAACAAAGAGTTAATCAACGAGCTTGTGCCACTTACTGCTCGAAATTATACCATACCCACACCGATATCCATGATTCACACTACTCCGTTCGAACTTACTCCGGCTCCGAGACGTCAGGCCCTAGGCAGTACCTCTTCGGACAAGCTATTCGAGCTGGGTCCGTTGGCGAGGGATTACCTAAGCACCGGGAAATTCGAAAAAGACGAGGTATTCGGATTGTACCCGACCATGGAACATAACGAGGGTGTGGTTTGGAAAATTGGAAAATCGAAAGTCACGTTCGAGGGTGACGACGTAAAAATCAATTTGGACGAGAAGAACAGCTGGACTAGGTATCCCGGCACCGTGGGACTGTGGGAACTTATCACTAAGAAGCAACCTAAAGATTATACAGACGAGGATTACCAAAGTTACACAGAAATTTTGATCATGACGGACGCCATGTACCAAACCAACGATGCAACACAGAATCGCGTAAAATCTAGCAGTGGAGAAAAGTACAGGAACCTCATCAAGCCAATATAGACCCAGCTCAAGACTGGCAGCGGTGTCAAACTCTACAATACCCTACCTAAAGAGTTAGTTTGGGTAGACGACGTAAGGAAGCTTGTAGATCGATTGCTGGTTATCGCAGGCGAAGAAAATGCAGGCAATCGCAACTTCCACAACGAGAAGGTGGGCATCATGGACATGATTAGCACCAAGCTTGCCAACTTCATTGTCAACGACAACAAAGGTATAGGTTACCTTATCAAAATCATCAATACCCTGCCTCCGAAATTCTGGAATGTAGCCGAGGGTCGAGGTTTGGTGAACGATATTATCAACAAGCTACCCTTCGAGATGCACCTGCCAGGTTACCAGTACTGCGGTCCGGGTACCAAACTCGAACAGCGACTGGAGAGAGGAGACAAGGGAGTGAACACACTGGACGCTGCATGCAAGGATCACGACATTGCCTACAATACTCACACAGATCTCGACGCACGTCATGATGCCGACAGGAAGTTGGAGCATGCAGCTTTCGGGAGACTCGTCCGCAGAGATGCCTCGCTAGGTGAACGGGTTGCCGCATTGGGTACGACCATCGCCATGAACACAAAACAAAAATTAGTGTGGTGGCTGTAAATAAATAACACCCTGTGAAAAAAAGCAACTTGTATAACCAACCTATTAGGGGGCAAAGCCTTACCCTTTCACGATATATAAATAACATACTATCACCATGAAGCCCAAAGGTGTTGTTTACCAAATACCCTAAGCAAATCTCAAGTCTCTCGGAGCTCTTGATGGATTGCTTACCAAAAAGCAGCGCGAGAAGAAACATTCCTGATTGGCAAAAGGTCATGGAATGAAATTTGTGCTTAGCATTCCTCAGTTGAGGAGGTTAAAAGGTTCGCGAAAGCAGCAGAAGACTGGAGGTTTCATATTCAGCATCCCGGCTATCTTGGCAGCATTGGGTGCTGTAGGCAGCTTGGCAGGAGGCAGTGCCGCCATTGCCAAGACCATCATCGATGTAAAAAAGAACAAGGACGAGTTATAAGAGCAGAAACGCCACAACCTGGTTATGGAAAAGAAGGGGAAAGGTGTGACCAAACAGCGAAAGAACAACCTCGAAGCTTTGAAAAAGTTTTAAAAAAAAGAAGAGCCCCTGTCCAACTTCGATATTGAATCTTTGATCGAATCGTTGAGGGTCAAGCACTTCAGGGGCGTTTTCATGTTTGTTTCTCTACCTTCTGTTGTGAAGAAAAAAGAGTGTGGCGTGGTTAACCTGGACAGTTACGAAAATCCAGGTACACATTGGATATGCTACCGTAAAGGCAACAACAACAAAGCATTTGTTTTCGATTCATTCGGAGGCACGCCACCTGCTGCGTTGGTAAAGTATCTCAGTGTTGCCAACCTCTACTACAATGACGAACGCATCCAGGGTTTCAGCGATGTGAACTGTGGCCATCTCTGCGTTTCCATGCTTGTCTTCCTCTCGCAATTAAATAACCCAACAATCGAGGATTTCCAGAAAGCATTGTGGCACCTAAAGCACTATGGGAGTATTCCAACTCACAAGCGAGACTTCGCTTCTGAAACTTGCATGACGATATCATCTATCCTAAATCGATTGCTCTTCGTGCATTCTACAGCATGTACCTGATACCTAATGTGACGGTACACAACAATACCATCAAAATTGGCAGCGAAAAAATCAGCATCACCCCTGGTCAGTACAACCTGTCTACCTTGCAGGCTCAATTGCCAAGAAGTGTATTGCTGTCGCAAAATTCTGTAACTCACAGGGTGGAACTGGTTTCTGCCACGGAAACCGTAGACCTGAGTACCATCGGAGAGCTTTTGGGATTCGAGAACTACACAAAGCTCGAACCTGGCATCAAGCACATCAGTAGACCCAAATGGAGAGTTCACAAACCGAAAGTGAGGCTCGGTGAGGCTCGCCTTAATGGTTTGCTCTTGTAAGGCATAAGCCTCATTTTCTCGCAGTGTTACCAACACCTTACTCGAAAAAAATCACCAAGGTTTCTCTCCACGTTCCGCGCCTTATTTATTGCGCTGACACAGCGTGATGAGTAAATGTACTCTCTCATCCTTGAAGGATGAATGCACCTTATCGTAATTTTTTTCCAAGTCCCGGGGACCAAAATGTTTATATATCGTGACCTTTGTAAACCTCTCTCTCTTGGGGGGGGGGGAAACGATGTGCCACACACGCGCGCGTATGCCTCTCATTATTTCCGTATTGTGACGCAAACCAAACAAATAATAATTGTTTTTTTTTTAGGATCCCTGGCCCCTATATAACCTCGCCAGGGGTGCGTGGTGCCCAACCAAAAAAAAGTTCTAACGGCTGCGGTTATAGATTACCACACCTCTGTAGAGTTTCACGTGTCTTTTTTTTTTCTCTCAAACTTCCATGAAACTCTACAGAGGACCTCCGTAATGCATGCAACGTGTACTAACGACTCTAGTGTTATTTTGATGTTGTAATTTTTTTTGGATATAGAGTTTTATTGTGAGATAGATAAAAAAAATTATGTTTATTATAATATTTTCTTGATGAAGATGGAGAATATGTGTGTGTGTGTGTTACAAAATAAAGTTGCATGCTTTTTTTTTCTAGTGTGTGTGTATGTGTATATGTTTTTTTGATGTTCGACAGCATCTGAAACGATAAAAAAAAGAAAGAATTTTATTGTTAATTTTTTCTCGTGTAAAAAAATTAACAACAAAATTCTTTCTGTGCAAATTTCTGATTGTCTCGTGCTATAGTGATGTAACTGATAACTGATGAAATTGACATTGTAACTGATCTGAACTAGTGAAATTCGTACTGTGCCATTGTAACTGATTGTGTTAGTACTAAAAATTCCTTATTGTGCAAGAAAAGATGTTAAAAACCTGTTAAAACTGCTCTGTGACCCTCTCGTTCTTCACGTCGTAGGCGAAGGACTTCTCTGCAATCAGGATGACACTGCATAGGGTATCCTCGGGCAAGACATCGTGGAACTCGCAGACGATCTTGATGTTGGTTCGATCGTTGACCACCACCTGCTTTCTCTTAGATGTGTTGATGACGGTCATGGGTCTCCGTGCTTTGAATTCGCTGGGCGTGTAGTACATGTCCACGCTTCCCTCGGTCACGCGTTTGTAAGCCGAGAACGCTTCGTAAAGTTTGAGGTAATCGTTTTTGGTCATGTCGAGGTTGTAATTCTCGCGCGGGAACACTTCGTTCCTACCGTTCTTCAGATAAACGTTCTTGATCTTGCAGTCGTCGAACTTGCTGGAATCTTTTTCCTGATTCTTGTCCCTCCCGGTCTGAAAAAACACTACGACGAAATCTGGCATGTCGAACTGTATGTTGTTGAACTGCGTCGTCACGTCGAATTCCATGTGACTTCCCGACGCCATCTTCTGCACGCACTGGTAACCGTGAAAGTGAATCGGCACCTGCGGACTTTTCAAGATCTCCGCTTTGTACTTGAGGGCGTAGTTCGTTTCGTATTCCACCACCGGCATTCTCAATTCCATGCTCCGGATGACGCATTTCGCTGCTTCGGGTAAAGTGTTGGCTATCGGCGTGGTGCCGTCCGGACCCAAAGTAGCGTATCGCATCAGTGCGTCGTTGTCGTTGGCCGCTCTTCGAAACGTGATCCTCAGTCCTCCCTTCCACATGATATCCTTGTAGTCCGAGAAGAAACCAGGCAGCAGACGCATGGGAAAGAGCACCGTGTGACTTCTCGTCGATATTTTGGTCCCGGCTTCGAATCCCCCGGCCTGGTAGTACGCTGCGTCCGTTTTGGATAATTTCAACGTTCCCACTGCCGTCGACGTGATGCCTGGAAAATCTATTCTGTCGATGACGGTGTTGTGTTTCCTCACCTCCACCTGCGAGAACAGGTGAGGCACGAAGTTGTCCACGAGTATCAAGTTTGCTGCTGCAGGAAACGCGTCTCCGCTTTCCTTCTTCACCACGTCGAATTGAAGGTAGAGGTCCGCTCTGTGAGGATGAATGAACCCGTCGCCTACGTCCACGTCGTATTCGATCTCCCTGTTCGCTTCGTTCAGATTGGCGAACGTGCGACGGTTGGGAGGGAAAGATTGCAATTCGTAACTTTCGATTTGCTCCATTTTACATGTATGGTTATTTATTATACGTTGATCTCCACGATGGCCGTCGTAGTGGCACCTGCGAAATCCACCACGTCTCCTTTCTCGTTCGTCACCACCAACTCTATGTCGTCTATGCGGTTGCGACATACTGGAAAATAGATCGGCGAAGAGGGCGTGTAGATGATCGGTTCCATGAACTCGGAACTTGTTTTGAAAGTGGCTATGATTCCCGTCTGCTTGTGACTTCCTAATAATCCGTCCGAAGATTTCGTGATCATGCCTTCCGCCACGTTGCAGTGTACGTTCAGAGTCTCTATGGCCAAGAATTTAGGAATGTTGGTTGCTACGTGCTTGATGCCAGCTTCGAGTTTTGGGTGGTTGTTCTCGAAACCTAAAAGTTCTCCCATGGTGCCC
Organism: Lepisma saccharinum; assembly: GCF_977018435.1. Lineage (NCBI taxonomy): Eukaryota > Metazoa > Arthropoda > Insecta > Zygentoma > Lepismatidae > Lepisma > Lepisma saccharinum. Next base: position 31,788,714 of record NC_139251.1, on the reverse strand, counting down.
AGGTCCACGGTCTCCGTCGCGGATAGGATTTCCACTCTGTGCGTGACCGAATTTTGAGAAAGGTATGTGCCTTTGGGTAATTGAGCTTGCAAAGTGGAAAGATTGTATTGTCCTGGCGTGACGACGATGTGTTCGCTTCCGACGCTAATTTTGTTGTTGTGCTGCGTGACGTTAGGTATGAGGTACATGCTGTAGAATGCACGCAGAGCCACGGATTTAGGATAGACGATGTCGTCGTGCAGCGTGAGTTTCAAGATTGAAGATTCGCTCGTGAGATGGAACACGCCCATCCTAGTGATGCTGTTTGAGGTTCCACAATGCTTTCTGGAAATCCTCGATCGTAGGGTTATTTATTTTAGAGAGAAACGCGAGCACGGAGAGGCAGAGATGACCGCAGTTCACGTCTCCGAAATTTTGAATGCGTTCGTCGTTGTAGTATATAGAGGTTTTGTTCGTTTTCAGATAATGAATTAAATTTGTAGGTGGAACACCTCCGAAAGAATCGAAAACGAATGCTTTATCATCATTTTTGTGGTAACATATCCAATGCGTGCCTGGATTTTCTTGACCGTCCAAGTTGACTACTCCGCATTCTCTTCTTTTAACGCTTGAAGGTAACGAGTCGGACATGAAAACTCCTCTGAAGTGTTTGATTTGTAACGGTTCGATCAGAGATTCAATGTCTCGGTTGGTGAGTGCTGTTGTTTCTTTTTTTTAAACTTCTTCATCACGCCCTTCCCCCCTTTCTTCTCCATGGCCAGGTTGTGACGTTTCTGTTCTTCCAATTCCGCCTTGTTCTTCTTCGAGTCGATGATGGTTTTCGCGATGGCGGCACTTCCGCCAGCCAAACTTCCAACGGCCCCCAATGCTGCTAGGATGGCCGGGATGCTGAATATGAAACCTCCGATCTTTTGCTGTTTCCGCGAACGCTGCAAGCGTCTCAATTGAGGTGTACTGAGAAGTAATTTCATTCCGTGTCCTTTGCTCAAGCAAGAACGTTTCTTCTCGCGTTGTTTCTTGGTGAGTAACCCATCGAGGGCACCTAGATTTTTAAGATTGGAGTATGGTATCTGGTACACGACACCCTTGGGCTTCATGTTGATGCTCTATGTGTTATTTTCACGGTATGTTATTTATATATATATTCTGAGATTTTTTCTCGTGTAGTTTTTTTTTTACGGTATGTTATTTATATATAAATGTTCTGAGATTTTTTTTTTTCACGGCCTCGCAGTCGTTACACAAATTCTATTACGTGCTTCGTTTTCTTGCCAAGAAGTTCCTTTGTCCCCTTGTACACGATTCGAGTTTTGTTCTCGATTAAAATAGATAGCTTCTCGTCGGATAACATGTTAGCGTATCGATCTGGTAAAAATAGACTGTATTGTGCGTTGAGCAACAGGCGTACCTTGGGACCATACTGGGTAGAAACGATTGAACCGGAAGTTATCGTGTAAGGTTTGTCGACCTCCAATTCCTGAATTTTTACATACTCGACTGACAAATTTAGCATTTGTTTTAATGCTTGGAGATCACTCATTTTTTCAGTCGTCATATCGAAGAGAAAAATTTCAGAGTGTTAGAGAGAAATTTAATTGTTTTTTTCACGATGTGTGTTATTTATATATACCGAAGATTATTTTTTTTTTCACGATGTGTGTTATTTATATATCAAGTTTTTTTTTTGACACGTATATATATTATTATTTTTTTTTAACAGAGGAAGAAAGTCCGTGCTTCGGAAAACGCGATGATGTGCGTAATGATATCTTCCGTCTCCTGCTTAGACTTGCGCCAATCTACTGTGTACCGTCTTCTTCCCTGCCTTGCCTCGTGCAATTCATCTAACCTATCGTTTAATTTTTCCCCTGCAGCCGAAAGCAGAATGTTGAGATCACCGCACCTCAGGCCGCTGATCTCCCGAAGATGGTCCTTGAGAACCATTTCACAAGGGATGCGAAATTCCGGCGTCGTTCTTGCTATGATTACAAGTTTCCCTACATCCTCACAATCTCCGTTTACTGCGTGTTTAAATATTTTACATAGTAGCTCGGGCGGCAAATCAGTTATACGAGACATGTTGTTATTATTATTATTTTTTACTCTATGTTATTTATATACCCCACCCCAATTTTTGTTTCGTGTTCATGGCGATGGTGGTACCCAGTGCGGCGACCCGTTCACCCAGCGATGCGTCTCTGCTCACGAACCTTTCGAAAGCTGCGTGCTCTAACTTTCTGTCTGCTTCGTGACGTGCATCCAGATCCGTCTGCGTGGTGTTGTAAGCGATGTCGTGATCTTTGCATGCGGCGTCCAACGGATTCACACCCTTGTCTCCTCTCTCCAATCTTTTCTCGAGTTTGGTACCCGGTCCGCAGTACTGTTAGCCAGGTAAATGCATCTCGAAAGGTAACTTGTTGATGATGTCGTTCACGAGTCCTTTTCCTTCGGCCACGTTCCAGAATCTCGGAGGCAGCGTGTTGATGATTTTGATCAGGTAACCTATGCCCTTGTCGTCGTTCACGATGAAGTTGGAAAGTTTCGTGCTGATCATGTCCACGATGCCAACCTTCTCGTTGTAGAAATTACGGTTGCCTGCATTCTCTTCGCCGGCTATCACCAACAATCGGTCCACGAGCTTCCTCACGTCGTCCACCCAAACGAATTCTTTGGGTAACGTGTTGTAGCGTTTGACGCCGCTGCCTGTTTTGACCTGGTTCCAAATCGGTTTGATGAGATTCCTGTACTTCTCGCCGCTGCTCGATTTCACCCTATTCTGCGAGGCATCGTTGTTTTGGTACAAGGCATCCGTCATGATCAAAATTTCCTTGTAACTCTGGTAATCTTCGTCGGTGTAATCTTTCGGCTGCTTTTTGGCAACGAGTTCCCGCAGTCCCACCGTACCCGGATACCTGGTCCAACTATCCTTCTCGCCTAAATTAACTTTAATGTCGTTACCTTCGAAGGTCACCTTCGATTTCCCAATCTTCCACACCACACCACCGCCTTCGTTGGTTTCCATGCTGGGATACAATCCGAACACTTCATCCTTGTCGAATTTCCCCGTGCTCAGGTAGTCTCGTGCCAAAGGTCCCAACTCGATTTTATCCGAAGACGACGTGCTACCAATGGCTCGACGTCGTGCCGGTGCATCCTTCAGTTCGAACGGCGTCGAAGGAATGCTCGAAATGGGCGTGGGTACAGCGTAACTTTTAGCTGCGAGCGGTACGAGTTCGTTGATCAAATTTTTATTTTGTTCCGTGACACTTTTAATTTCTTTACCTAGACCGCTGATGGCATCGATCACAGGTTGATCCTGACGTTTCTTCTCTTCGTAGAATCCGCGATTCTCGGATTTCCAACCTTTGAAGCGTTTCGCGAGGTAATCGCGAAGCTTGAGATTTTCGTCTTCGATTTTTCGTTTCGTCATAACGTTTATTTATATACGTCGTTTCTCACAACGTTGCAACGTTTAGAAAGTCGTTGATTTTGTTTCTGTATTTTCCGTCGTTGGGTTTCCTCGTCATGTCTATCGTCGCGAATCCGAAATCGTCACCGTTCCAGCAAGTAGAGCAGCAGCGTTCCGAAAATTGATTGTAGTTCATGTCTCCGCCTACGTAGTCATCGTACGCGTGCTTGAGGTTGGTGTGATCTTGACGAAACAAACATATGAAATTAGCGTTGTCGCGTACTAACTGTTTTGGAATTTTGGAAAACGTTTGAGCTAGGTAGAAGCAATCCATTCCTTTGTGACGACCTTGCGTGAAAAAGTTGCGAATTTCATTTTGATTTTCCAGGATGACGTCGTCGAACACAACGACTGAATTTTCACGACAATCGTCGAGTGGTTTTATTTCCGAGGCGAACGTTGCAATGTCCAGACCATCGTACAGTTTCATCAGTTGCTGGTATTTGGATTGCTCCAAACTTTTCGAGAACACGTACAGGTGCCTGTTCTTCCAATCTAACCAATTCGGTGCGAGGAGAAAATTGTCCACGAGCAGTGTCGTTTTCCCACACCCCGAAGGACCTACGATCAGACAGCGGATGCTGTCGGGAAGCAACTCACCGTTCTTTTTTTTTCTCGTTTGACTTTCCGGATCCGGTAGACGCTTCACCACGTTCCACGTACTCACAAGATCACTTCGTTCGCGTCGATCCAACTCTTTTCCGGAAGTCCCAGCCATTTGACAAACAGTTTGTCACCTTTCCTACGCAATATTTTCTCGATGAGGTACGTGTCGGGGTGTTTCGTTTTAGAGAGTTCCTCTTCGTAAAATCTTCCTTTCAAAATCTCGCCGCTACTATCTTTTATTATATACGTGTGTCGGTTTCCGGGTAAAACTCGAACCACCGTAAAGAGTTCCGTGCTCCAATTTTTTGTGAATCCCTTCTCGAAGGTGCGTTTGAATTTGCTGATCCTCACCTGGTCTCCAATTTTGTATTTAGCTTTTTTGTCGTGGGTGTGTACTTTGGACAGTAAACTGTAGAAATTAAACGCTGCTCGTCAGACTTGGTAACGTCAACTGGCTTCATGCCTATCGTTCTGTGTACCGTATCATTATAGGTGTCGACGAGTTCCGGCAGGATGTCGACCCATTTGTAATTTCCCCGAAGCGTGAATCGTTTCCACATGTGTGTTTTCAAGGTTCGATTAAATCTTTCCACGATGCTGGCTTTGATGTGACTGAAGGTCGAATAATGTCGAATGTCATGTTTTTGAATAAACTTTTGGAATACGGCGTTGTAAAATTCTTTACCGTTGTCCGTGTGCAGAAATCGAGGTCGTCTGCCGCCGCTTTCGCGAAAAATTAATTTGAATGCTTCCGTGACGCACGATCCCGTTTTCGCCTTCAAAGGTAGAGCCCATGCGAATTTCGAAAATGTGTCTATGACGGTGAGGAGGTACTTGTTGCCCTTGTTCCATTTATGTACGTTTTTCAAATTGCCGCTACTCATCTCCACGAGATCGCTTTGCCAGAGGTCGTCGATGCCCTTGGTTACCACAGCCAAACGTTCGTAGTTGCGGCGTGCAGGTTTATGCAATTCTTCGAAGATGGCTTGCCTAGACATTTTTTTAGAGATTACGTTTGAAGAGAAGCACCAGCGTGATAGGATTCAAAGAGGGTGGCACCTCGCTCGTGTTTTGAATGATCAGCTTATCGCCGGCACTCACGTCGAAAACGGTAAGATCTTCGTCTTCGTGTATTTCATATATGTTGCGCGTTTCGTTCCAACGTGCCAGAGGAAAGTTTCCTGCTTTCTGGACACCACGATTCGATATTAAGATCATGGTGGGAACGCTAGCTTTTCTGCCGTGAGACCAGTACGAAAATTCGTTTATCTGAATTGTGCCATCGAGGAGAAACTTGTAGTACGGATGATAAGGATGCAACATGTACAGTTTGTTACCTTCGACGAACGTGGAGATTCTCTGTTGATTGGGAACGCTGTTGATTTCGATGGCTTGCAAGGTGAACAATTTGGCGAATTTAGTGTCGAAGGTGACGAGATTACTGTGAACTTGTCCGAGTTTATTTTCGATGGGCAGCAAATGCTCGATTGTGGTATCCGTTACGGCAGAAAACGACGGTTTGATTTTCACTTCCACGTTCAACTGCTTGTAGTTTTCGTTGAGTTCTTGCAACTTGGCACCGAAAGAGGCCAGCGTCGATTCCTGCGTGGATTCCAGCACTCCAACTTGATCTCTGATGTTGACGACAATGTTCTGAAGGTTCTCGACTTGATTCAATTTCGAGCTCTTCTCGGTAAGATCGTTCACGATGCTTCGCATCTCTGTAAACTGCGTGTGAAGGTCGGCGACGCTCTGCGAAGTGGGCAGCGTCGACACCAGCGAACTAATTTCGTCTCGAATCTGTTCCACGTTCGCCGTTTCCGTTTCTAGTCGTTTCAGCATTCGAGATATGTTTCTTTTCAAAGCGTGCAATTCTTTGGAGGTGGGGCGATTGGCCACCCTACTCTCGAGATCGCTCAATGAACTTTTGATGTCGCTCGAATCGGATAGTGCCGTCACCGCTGTTTTCAATTTTTCCAAATCTTCGATCGAAGGCACGCTCGTCCGTAACGATTCCAAGTCACCCTGTATGTTGTCGAGTACGTGATGAAAATGAGCGAGATTCGTTTCGACGTTCAAATTTTCTAAATATTCGATCTTCGGCTGAACCGTGCTTAACGTGTCTTGAATGCTCGTCAACGCTCTTGCTTCAGCGTGAATATTTTTAATTTCTTCGTTGATCAATTCCAAGGACGCCTGAAGCGTAGCGATGGTGGTTTGAATGTGTTCGAAATCTCGATACGCCTCCAATTGAATTTTTATGTTCGCGACGCTTTTACCGATGACCTGCAGTTCGTCCGACGATGGTAGGTTCGTCATTGTATCTTCCAAAGTCTGCAACTTGGATTTAATTTCTTCCAACGTGCTGGTGAATTCTTCTTGAAATTTGGAAACGACGACATGCAAGCGTTCTGCGTCTATATCGTTCACGACGGTTTGAAGTTCAGAGAAATTCTTTTCTATTGCAGAAGTTCGTTCTTCGATTTCGAGTTTCAATTTTTCCAAATCTTCATTTTTCGATTGAAATTGCTGTAATTTGGCCAAATCATTTTGAAGCGAATCCACGCTCAACTGTATATTTTGAACGTTGTCGTAAGAAGGTACGTCGACATAATTTTTTATCAGCGTCTTCAGTTCGGAATCGATTTTCAGAATGGGGTCGAGACATTGCGTTTGGAGCGTAGCGATTTCCGACTCTAAACTTTTGTTTAAGGTCTCCTGCAAAGCAATCAAATCGGTCCTCAACTTCTTAACTCGAATGTCCAACATGAGAATCTCTTCTGCGTGGTCTACACGCTTGGTGTTGCCGAAAATGTCGTTAGGCATTTTTGGTTAACGGTTATTTATAATAGGATAGACGATTCGTAATTCTACGAAGAGAGGAGTGAGTTTGTCGTAATCTCCGAGGAGTTCCATGTAAAGATAATCTCCTGCAGAAACATCGTACGTAATGTTAGAAAGCATCTTGTCGTGCTTGATTCGAAAAATATTCTTGCCGGTAGAAATTTTGATTTCGCCTGCGTTTTCCGGATTCACGGTGATTTGAAGTTTCCCGTCGATCGGAATTTCGTAGAAATGTAAATTGTTATTAAAAACATAAAACATCTTGCCCACATCGTCATTCAGTTTCGTCCAAATGCTGTTGAGATGAACGATCAGTAAACCATTGAGTTTAGATAACACGGAAGGTAAGAGGTTATTGAAATTTGGTGGTGCAGTCTCCATGTTGATCTGTTTGCGGAAGCCAAAAAGATTCATTGTCCTTGTTAGTTATTTAAGAATACGGTCAAAGTTTTTTTTTTGTAATGACAGACAAAGTGTTTTTTTTTTGTAATGACTAACAAAATGATTTTTTTTTGTTTTGTTTTGTTTTTATGAATCTTCTGTTGAAGATGGACATATGTTGCAGGTTTTGCTTTCTGCTAAGCGATAGTGCCCCCACGGCAGTGTGTGAATTCCGCACTTCAGGATGCACCTCTTATCATCGTGCGCATCCAAAGCAATCTTCCTGACAATGTTGGTTGTCAATTTATGGTTGACGCTCTGGATTCGATACTCTTTTCGTAGAACAGGTGAGCGAGTTTTCAGGCATTCAACATAATCCTCGAATGCGAGATGCTTTTGTACAACCTGTCTACCTACACCCTTGGCCTTCTTGGTGACAGACCCCTCGGCCCGAATTGCATAGGCTTTGGCCCGAAGTCCAGCAAACTCAAGAATAACATCCCCGTCCTTCTCGTCCTTGAGTTTACCAGGCACTTTTTTGTTTCGGGGCAGGATGCCGTACTGGTTCGGTTGGGGATAGCCTGATGTGTCGAAAAGCTCGATGAAAGGTGGAATCAACGCTATATCCTTATATGCATCAACTGTGCGAACATGGTAGACCAAGCTGTCCGTATCTGTATATAAAAGAGAAATGCCACGATCATAATGTTTGCACAGTGTACCATAATGTGTCTTAAACATATGCAACTTTCTCAAGTCCAGAATCGTGGCACCAACATAGATTGGCTTGTTTAGGTGCACCACAGGTTTATCCATGTGGACCAGAGCCAACTGCTCATTATAAATGGTCCTTGATTTAAACAACGGGCTTGCAATCAGCTTACGACATCGCTTCGCATTGGTAACCAGCCTAACGTCCACGCGATTTCTCACGTTCTCCATCGTTTTACCGAACACAGCATTGTTCATCAGCTTGAAGAAGTTTTTGTCAAGCTCCGAGGTTGCAGCGATGCGGTGTTCGGTATTGGCTTTGATGTAGGGTACTAACCAGTTACTGTGCTCGAACCTGAGGATGCGATGAATTTTACCAATTGTAACACCTTGCCTCATCAACCAAGCAAGATTCAGGTAATGTACCACATACCTCTCTTTGGGCTCAACATCCATGATGAGCTTGGGTTGATTCGAGTTAGGTAAACGCTTAAATTCTGGAGCAGGTGGTAACTCGCTGAATACATCATGGAGCTTCTCGGGGAATTTAATGTCCACCTCGGCAAAAAATCCGTATGTACAATCTTCGAAATTTTTCATGTCGAAATCCGAAGGATTAACCCACTCGAATCCCTTGTACGGAAGTTTCTGCATCATGGAAAATCCATACAGGTTGTTTACATCTGTGTGGAGGATGTAGCTTGTTGTTTTAGAGGGATCGTAACCGGTGGCCATGTATTGATTGTTAGCACGTGCATAGCGTTGCGTCACCTGGACCATACCGCCTCGGATGCCTCGTTCCAAAAAAAGTAACTTTTCCACATCATTAAGAAGCTGGAGTTTAATCCTGGTCATGAGCAGCATGGCCGACCATGCCAGTCCGGGGAGGCTGTAGAAGTAGGCAGGGTCTTGGTGGTAGATGTTTATTGCTGTCGCGCGAAACGCCTGCAAAACGTCCGCGAGAAGCGTCACGTCAAGCTTTAAATATGCGTCGTGATAATCTCCAAAATTTCGACAACCTAACTCTTGCCACATGGACTGGGCGTGCTGGTATTCCTCATTTGTTATGCTAGAGCCTCTCAGCCGACTGTAGAATTTATCCTGTGGAGGAAGCGATGTTTCCTCGAACTTGTCGGGGTCCGTTACGTACTCGTATGGGTAGACCCCCTTACGTCTGATGAGCCCAACATCCAAGTTTGGAAAACTAGCTGCAGTGATAGTCAGCTGCTCGTCCCTAAGCTTGCCTGCAAGAGCATCAAGGCTTGCATGGAGGAAACGCAGCGAGTCAAGAAACCGAAGCTCGATAGTTGCTTCCAATTCGGGGATAGACACCCACTTACTCACGCTAATATAGCGCTCCGCGTTCTGTGCTAAGACCCTGATACGACTATCATCGTAGCCGAGATGGGGTACCAAGTGATGAAAATCGTATCCCGAGCCGTTGTGAAAGAAGATGGGAATAAAGCGCGGGTCCCTAGCTTTTAAGTTGCCCGTGTTGCACCACGGACCGATGTAGCTACCAGTACCATAATGGTCGTGGTGGTGCACTTTACTGTTATCGTCGGTGAAGACCAAGTTGCAAACAGGGCAGTTGGTTGCCTCCTCGTGCCTACGCTTATTCTTAGGAGAAAGTCGTCGCATGCGCTTGGGGGACAGCAACACCTTTCCTATCTTTTGGGCCTCCTCTACCATCCTCTGCAAGAAGTGCTTGACCGGGTCGGGACCGCGATAGACATACGGCTCGGGGGCAACACGTTGGTCTCGCCGCACCACAACGTAGGCGTAACTTGAGGCCTCGTGGAGTTGGTAAGGGGTGGTGGAAGAAACTTCGGGATCGGGATAGCAGGTGGAGAGAGGTTCGAGGAAGGCTTCGAAGTCCGCTACAATGATGGCAGGATGCTTTGCCATGGCGCTGTGCATGCTAAATTTTTCTGTCGCATCAGGATTGGGTAGAATAGTTCGTGCAGGTTTGTTGGTACTGCAGTAACGCATGTGAAGAGCGAGCTTTTCGGCAGCGATGTTTTCTCCTTGTAAGCTCTGGTGTTTTTGTTGTCGGTTGTCAAAAGTGATCAGACACCTTCGACAAACTTGTATGCTACCATGATGCTTGCTTTTTTGACTCGACACCAACCGGGAGAGCGAGCGAATGAGGGTGTAGTGGTGTTGTGTCTCGTCCTTGATGAGCAGGAGGTTGATTTCTCGTACCTCGTTGTTGTTGCTCACGTTGCTCACCCGGATGGGGTGCACCTCATTTTTGTTCTCGGTGAGACCGTAAACGTTTATGGCTAATTGTAAGTTGCGAGCACGTGCCTCAAACTTGCCAACATCCGAAAGCGCCACCGGGTAGTCGATTCCCACCATTGCATCCTCCAACTCCGACTCGTACTGCTCGTAGTGGCCAACGCGACGCGGTTGATTTTTCCAGTTGACGGGGTACAACGCTGCTAGCACCGACCAGACGAAGCACTTGTTATCCCTGTTCTGAATATTCAGAACAGCCTTCTTTGCTGCAACATCTGGTGGTAGAGGGACGTAACTAGACCCGGACATTGGTGCAAACTGACTAAAAGTAACACACAATTTATGGGGTTCTCCACACAGCGAACCGCCCGAGCCTGTGGCCTCGTGCTCCTCCTGTTTAACAAGCAGCTCCTCGGTAAACTTGTCGTAAATTTCCCCAATGCTGTCACCATCCGCCAGATGCAGCGTTTTTGCTTTCGTTGCATGAAAGAAAGTGTATCTTTCATCGGTCGGTTTCTTGTATGTGCAACATAGCGTACCGTAGAATTTAGTGGAGGAGTGCGTAGCCAGTGCATTACTAAGAATAGAAACTATCTCTGCTCGCTTCTCCTCTAAAAAGCTACGAACATCGCAAGAGCCGTCCGACAATCGGACATAATCTTCTAATATTCCTCCGAAAGCAGACCGGTCTGCTTTCGTCGCAGGCTTGACGCGTTTGGTGGGTGGTGCATTGATGGGGGCTGCTTCTGCCTTTCTCTTGGTGGAGGTCGAAGGCTGAGCCCCAGATGTACTTTCGCTTAGACAAGTAAGCTTATGCTTCTTGGCATACGCAATTGTGATGTGTTTATTGCATCCGGAACATAGTTCGGTGGCAGCCAAATGCTTGCCTGGCACGCAGGTGCGACAATGTCTTGCAAAATTTTTGCTTGATATGGTTCTTTTGCACACAGGGCAACTTTTCATGGAGCGCATTTTTTTTTCGGGGTATGTTTATTTATATGTGATCTGTTGGTGGTAGAGTGTTTACAAAACAAAAATGCCTTATGAGAAAAATTTTGTAAGCTAATTCTAATTAGTGTTAGTTTGAGGGGTTTATTTATATATGGGTGGTGTTGTCTTCCTCAAATATGTGCTTTAATCAACCCTATAAAAAAATAAAAAATAAAAATATATAAGAAAAATATGATTGTAGATAGAAAAAACACAATAAATATTGTATGCATGTGTAATTCTATTTAGCTTATTTTTGCTAGACACGAATCTTCCTCAGATTTTATTGCCTACTAGTATATTTTTTCTACCAATCTAGTAGAGGTGTGAAACTATGAAAATGTTCTTGTTTAAGCACTAATCATTATGTTTCCAATAGGACTCCTATGGGACGTAGAACCTTGTAACTTTGCTCTATGTATATACTAGTGCTTTTCCAACATGTTCACAAAACCTTAGAACCTTCACAGACAAAAAAGATAAAGTTTCCCCCTGTGTACATGTATAATTCGAATCCCACTGTAGGTCCAGTTTCGATTAGCCTTACTGTGCATAAAGTAGACTTAAAACAACAAATCCAACCCAGAGTATCAACAAATTCAAAAACATAAAATTTCCCCCTGTACACTTGTATAATTTTAAACTCCAAGTTCGATACCCGGCGAATCCCACTGTAGGTCCAGTTTCGATTAGCCTTACTGTGCATAAAGTAGACTTAAAACAACAAATCCAACCCAGAGTACACGCGTCAATACCATCCACCATAAGTAAACTAACATGATCATGATCATCGCCCCTCCCCTCCCTCCGATTGTTACCTCGCTTTTATGTTATTCGTGATGAAGAATAGTTTTTTTTTTCAAGCGCACGTTATGTATGCTCATATTTTTTGTTTAGCGTAAATTTCGATGTTTATTAAAAACACCACTTCGTGTTCACTAACGCAACTCGCAATTATTATCATTAACACACACACATGCAAAAGAAATAACAAGAAACAAAACTTACCTACAAAAAAGCTGCTAGCTATTTAACACACACACAAAACAGTTGTATAATCGCGTACAGTTGTAAAAACGTTACTCTTCTGTGCAGAAGCTTTCACATTACTGTGTTTGATCTGACCTACATCGACACCACAGAACGAAAGTCATCTCTCCCCCACCCCCGTCGTCACATCCGATTGCGATGACAATATAAGCAAACTAGGTCGTGTCAATGTTGCCAACTCACTAGGCCGTATCAATGTTGCCTCCGATTTTCTGGTCGTCCGAAACTCGAATTGGACGGCATCGAAGTGGTGCGTTACCTTTTCGGGAACCTCTCCTCGTACACGCTGAAGTACGTTTCGTTGTACTTCAACCTGGGAGAAAAAAATAATGCCCGAGGGCGAAACCGTGCAGACGCTCTACGAGAAAAACAAGATAGACGATCTGTTGCAGTACAACGTACAGGATTCGATGCTTGTGAGGGACGCGTGTTTCTGAAAAACAGACTCGTGCAAACAATCGTCTCAACGTGCTGCTAGAGCGTGTTGCGTGCGGACCAGGTTCGAGGGCACAAACTCAACTTGCATCTCTCGCATTACTATTTCAGCGAAGCGTTGCAGAACAAGCGATGTTTGTGTTTCCCACGGCAACATCTCGAGTATCATCACAAGCTGGTCGGGGGTTACGTACACCGTAACCCGCACATGAACGTGGCGCTCAAGAACAGGACGAAGGACGAGATTATTTTGGTATTGGATTTTACGTCACTCTACCCGAGCGTCATGGTAGCAGCTGGCCTCTCCCCTTTCAACGTGAACTTTGGGAGTGGCGCAAATTCCACGCCGGAACGTCCGTTCCGCCCGGCACGGAAGTTGATGTTTATCGCGGCGTTACGAATCCAACCGGCTGCACGGAAGCTGATCTTCACGTGTATTTCTCACGGGACACGCTCAATGCCACGTGCATACGCAAGATCATGGCCTTGCGTAAAAAAATCAAAGCATTTAAAAACGATAAGACTTTACCGCCGGGCAAACTGCTCAAAATAGACGCCAAACAGAACACGGCTAAATTGATGATGAATAGCATGTATAGTCAGATGTACAAATTAAAAAACATTCCGGAAGAGATTCGCCCGCACGTCAATCAATTCTACGTTCGAAGGCCGTGCGGGAAAACTTGGGACTCGTTCGTTTCAAAGAACCCCGCTTGCGCGTCCCTTGTTACTTTTCTGTCGCGAAGTTTGAGAGAAAAAAAAAGACACGTGAAACTCTACAGAGGTGTGGTAATCTATAACCGCAGCCGTTAGAACTTTTTTTTGGTTGGGCACCACGCACCCCTGGCGAGGTTATATGGGGGCCAGGGATCCTAAAAAAAACAACAATTATTATTTGTTTGGTTTGCGTCACAATACGGAAATAATGAGAGGCATACGCGCGCGTGTGTGGCCCATCGTTTCCCCCCCCCAAGAGAGAGAGGTTTACAAAGGTCACGATATATAAACATTTTGGTCCCCGGGACTTGGAAAAAAATTACGATAAGGTGCATTCATCCTTCAAGGATGAGAGAGTACATTTACTCATCACGCTGTGTCAGCGCAATAAATAAGGCGCGGAACGTGGAGAGAAACCTTGGTGATTTTTTCGAGTAAGGTGTTGGCAACACTGCGAGAAAATGAGGCTTATGCCTTACAAGAGCAAACCATTAAGGCGAGCCTCACCGAGCCTCACTTTCGGTTTGTGAACTCTCCATTTGGGTCTACTCACATCGATGCTAACATTCCTAAATTTCTAGCCATCGAGACTCTGAATATATATTGCAATGTGGCAGAAGGTATGATCACCAAATTCTCGGACGGCATCCCGGGGAGTCACAAGCAGACAGGTATTATCACTACGTTCAAACCAAACTCTGAGTTCACGGAGTCAATTATCTGCACACCCTCCCCACCGATATACTTTCCTGTATCTCGTAATCGCATTGACAACATATAATTGGCAATTACCAACGAGAAGAGGGAGGTGATTGATTTTGCAGGAGCCACGACCACTGCCGTCGTGGAGATTAACATATAATAAATAACCATTATGGAGCAAATCGAAAGTTACGAGTTGCAGTCCTTCCCTCCCAATCGTCGCACGTTTGCCAACATCAATGAAGCGAATCGAGAGATAGAATACGACGTGGACGTCGGGGATGGATTCATTCACCCTAACAGAGCTAATTTGTATATCAAGTTTGATGTTGTGAAGAGAGACAACGGCGAAGCATTTCTTGCCAATGCAAATTTAAGACTTGTAGATAATTTTGTGCCGTACTTATTCTCGCAGGTTGAAGTTAGAAAGCATGGCACCGTCATCGATAGGGTTGACTACCCCGGGATTACCTCTACAGCCGTGGGAACACTGAAACTCTCCAAGACCGATGCAGCATATTACCAGGCAGGGGGATTCGAAGCAGGTACAAAAATCAAAACTCAAAGTCACACAGCACTGTTTCCCATGCGCCTGCTTCCTGGTTTCTTCTCCGACTACACAGAGATTATGTGGAAGGGTGGTTTGCGCGTCACTTTTCGCAGAAGCGCCAACGACAACAATGCGCTGATGCGTTACAGCACCTTGAGTGCAGACGGTTCAGCACTTCCCAACACACTACCCGATCTTGCCAAGTGCATCATCCAGTCAATGGAGCTGCGCATGCCCGTAGTGGAATACGAAACTAACTACGCAATCAAGTACAAAGCAGACATTTTGAAGAATCCCCAAGTACCCATCCAATTTTACGGTTACCAGTGCGTGCAGAAACCTGCTTCCGGCAACCATTTTGAATTTGACGTGACCACACAGTTTAACAGCATCCGGTACGATATGCCAGAGTTTGTGGTCGTGCTCTTCCAGACTGGGGAGGACAACAATCAAGAAAAAGATTCGAGTCAGTTCGACAATTGCAAGATCAAGAACATCTACCTCAAAAATGGCAGGAACGAGATATTCCCGCGTGAGAACTACAACCTGAACATTGCAAACAACGACTACCTGAAACTGTACGAGGCATACACAGCTTACAAGCAATCAGACGTGTACTACAACCCCGATGAGTTCATAACTCGCAGACCCATGTTCGTCATTAACACATCGAAGAGAAAGCAGGTGGTTGTTAACGATCGCACCAACATCAAAATCGTGTGCGAGTTCCACGATGCCTTGCCCGCCAACAGCCTGTGCAGCGTCATTCTTATTGCAGAGAAAACTTTTGTGTATGATGTCAAGAATGAAAGAGTGACCGAACAGTTTTAAGTACAAGAAAAACAAAAAAATTGCATAATTCTATAAAAATTATACTGACCGTAGGTTCAAACATTAGATTTTTTGTTAACCTGCAACGTAGTGTCCAGGATGTACTGCGAAGGACATACTTCATAGAACATCTTCTTATATTTGTGGAGAAGATTTTTTGAGGATAATCTGAAAAAAAAATAATAAAATTTGATTTCGATGTATTTTTTAGAAATAATCACACTTGAGCGCTCAAAAGAAACTGCCTCTTTTTGCCCTACGTGTGCCCCATTTTCACCCCGTAGGGCATGGCAGGGAGTTAGTTCCATAAAAAAAATCCCAAACCTTCACCTGTTTGCATTTGAAGATAAACACTATTGTTCTAGTATCTTGGCTATATTAAATTGGAACTTCTGTTACATGAGGTTTTTTTTTCATACATACTATCTGCTACATTTGAGGCATGTCTTACTAGTTTCTAGACGATGGTGGCCCCACGGGAGCGTGTGAATCCCACATTTCAGAACACACCTCTTGTCGTCGTGTGCGTCCAGGGCAACCTTCCTCACTTTGTTGATTGTCAACACATGATCGACACTCTGGATACGCTGCTCCACTCCTAGAATTGGCGTCCTAGTTTGAAGTGTCTTGGCGTAATCCTCGAAATTTAGGTGCTCTTGGACGACCTGCCTGCCCACACCCTTAGCTTTTTTTGTGATGGAACCTTCTGCCCGAATAGCATAGGCTTTGGCGCGAAGACCGGGAAAGTCAAGATTTACATCACCGTCCTTCTCGTCTTTGAGTTTACCAGGCACCTTCTTGTTGCGAGCCAGGATTTTGTATCGGTTCGGCTGGGAATAGCCTGACGTGTCAAAAAGGTTCACAAAAGTTGGTACCGTGGCTATATCCCTATATGCGTCGTCCGTGCGAACGTGGTACACCAAACTATCTGTGTCCGTGCAGAGTAGGCTGATATTGTCGTTATAGTGCTGGCGTAGTATCCCATAATATATTTGAAACATGTGAAGCTTGCTTAGGTATAATACTGAGGCACCAACATAGATTGGCTTGTTGAGAATCACCTCGCTCTTCCTCATATGCACCAGAGCAAGCTGCTCATTGTAAATAGTACGTGACTTGAATAACGGCCTTGCTACAAGCTTGAGACATTGTGCTTCTTTTGATATTAGCCTCACATTCACACGATTTCGCACATTCTCCATGGTTTTCCCAAACACTGCGTTGATCATTAACTTGAAGAAATCGCGATCGAAATCAGAAGTAGCGACTGTGCGGTGTTTGGTGTTGAGCTCGATGCATGGCCTCAACCATGGAGAATGCTCGAACATAAGAACTCGATGTACTGTGCGGACGGTAACCCCATGCTTCATCAACCACCAGAGGTTTTGGTAGTGCAGAACATTACGCTCTTTGGGCTTGAAGTCCATGACGAGCTTTGCTTGGTTCGAGCCAGGCGGGCACTTAAATTCCGGGGCTGGCGGAAGGTTGCAGAAAAAATCCTGCAGCTCCTCGGAGAACTCAAGATCCACCTCGGCAAAAAACCCGCATTCCACATCGCTGAAACCTTCAATATTAAATTTGGAGAGATCAGCCCACTTGAACCCTCCGGAGGGGAGTGGCAGCATCATGGAGTGTCCGTAGAGGTTGTTGACGTCTGTGTACATGATGTAGCTGGACAGTTGGGAGGGATCGTAACCGGTGGCCATGTGGCGATTGTTGGCGTGCGAGTGTCGCTGCGACACCTGGACCATTCCACCCCGGATGGCACGTTCTACAAACAGCATCATGTCCACGTCCGAAAGAAGCTCAAGCCTAACTTTTGTAACAAGGAGCATGGCCGACCATGCCAGTCCAGGAAGACTGTAGAAGTATACAGGGTCCAGCTTGTAGATGGTCTTCGCAGTTGCACTAAACGCCTGGATCACATCAGCGAGGAGCGTCACATCGAATTTTAGGTAGGCATCGTGGTAGTCCCCAAGATTTTGGCAATCCAGCTCGCGCCACATGGACTGAGCATGGTTGTAGTCGTCCTCAGAGATGCCTGAGCCTCGCAGCTTGCTGTAGAACTTCGCTCGAGGAGGCAGCGACTTCTCCGCAAACTTGGTTGAGTCGGTGATGTATTCGTAGGGGTAGACCCCCTTACGCCTGAAGAGACCGGCGTCCAAGTTTGGAAAATTGGCAGAGGTGATGAGCATTTGCTCGTCGCTGAGCTTTTTCGCCAGGGCATCGAGGCTGGCCGGGAGGAACCTCAGGGAGTCGAGGAAACGAAGTTCGATGGAAGAGCCTGATTCTGGTATTCGCACCCACTTGCACAAGCTAATATAACGCTCCTCGTTCTGCGCCAGGACGTTCATTCGCATGTCGTCGTACCCAAGATGTGGCACCAGATGGTGGAAGTCGTACCCCGAGCCATTGTGGAAAAACACAGGGATGAAGCGCGGGTCCCGAGCCAACAAATTACAGCGGTTGCACCAAGGACCAATGTATCTACCGTTGAAGTGATCATAGTGTTGAACTTTACGGTTGTTGGTGCTAAACTCCCTGGTGCACACAGGACAGGTAGTAGCCTCCTCGTGCTTGATTTCGTCGTCAGGAGAAAGCGATTCTATAGACTTGGGGGTCAACAGGAACTCCCCTATCTCGTTGGCTTCCACTACCATCCTTTCTAGAAAATGTTTGACTGCGTCGGGACCGCGATACACATAGGGCTCGGGGTCAACAAGTCGGTCTCGCCACACCACAACATAAGCATAACTCGAGGCCTCGTGGAGTTGGTAGGGGGTAGTAGAGGAAACTTTGGGATTGGGATCGCATGTGGAGATAGGTTTGAGGAAGGCCTCGAAATCGGTGATGATGATAGCAGGGTTCTCTACCATGGCACTGTGCATGTGAAATGTTTCTACAGTGCCAGGTTTGGGCAAGACTGCCACCCCTATCTCGTTGTTACTGCAGTAGAGCTTGTGGCGATCGAGCTTCTCGACAGCGATGTTGGGACCTCTGATGCTCTGATAATCCAGCTGTTTTTGATTATCAAAAGTGGACAAGCACCTGCGACAAACTTCTATGTGGTGTTTGTATTCACTTGTTTGGCTAGAAACAAGCCGAGAGAGAGAGAGAGCGAATAAGAGTGTAGTGATGATGGGTCTCGTTCTTGATGAGTAGGAGATGGATTTCTCGAGCATCATTGTCATCTACGCCGCTTAATTTTTACCGATTGCATTTTGTTGAAAAAATATTTGTGGGGTATGTCATTTTATATATATTTAGTGGAGTGTGACAAAATAAATATTTTGCAATAAAAAAAAACCTTGGACGACTAATTCACGATGGTGCTGGGTTTGGTGTGTGTTATTTATGTATATGCTATTCTTGCTTAAGAGGTTTGGTTAGCATGCAATAGATCAATATGCTAGAAAAAATAGAGGGGGGTAGAATCGATTTTATTTGCCGGTCGAATAGTTCTCGTCGAATCCTATCCAACAAACCTAAAATCGTCATCCTAGCTCAATTAGGAGCCAAGAAAATCAATATCTTGGAAAAACATCTTAAGATGTTTGTCTTATGAAAATTTTCTTGACAGGCCGGAATTGACATACCGGAAGTCGACTTTCTTAAAGATTAAGATATTTGTCTTAAGACGTTTTCCAAGGCGCTGAGAAGCAACTAGTCAGTGTTGCCAACTCCTATTTGTAGGTTAGCTTCGCCTGTAAAATATCACATGGTGAAATTTTCTTGGGGAGGGTTGGCAACACTGAGACCCACTTAATGGCGCAGAACCGGTTAATCACCACTACTTGCAATAAATCAGTATGCTAGAAAAATAGAGGAGGAGGGGGGATATTAACACTGTACCACCACCACTATTGCCAGTTAGCGTCACCAACTCTTCTTCATCTTACTGCATACTTATCATCTTAGAAGGCTACAAAATATTACGCCGTCAACTCCTATTTGTAGGTTAGCCTCTTGACAGACCGGAAGTAACATCTTGACATACCGGAAGTCGACTTTCTTAAAGATTAAGATATTTGTCTTAAGACGTTTTCCAAGACGCTGAGAAGCAACTAGTCAGTGTTGCCAACTCATATTTGTAGGTTAGCTTCGCCTGTAAAATATCACATGGTGAAATTTTCTTTGTGTGGGTTGGCAACACTGCGGCTCACTTAATGTTTGTGAACCGGTTAATTACATCTACTAACGAATGTGCTAAGTACGACCGACGAACGCCCAGCGCCGCGGTTGCTAGCCGAAGGAACATTTTTCGCCACAATAAAACCAAGTATGATTAACCATACCAAGGAAAGATACAACATCCGACGACGTAGCAGAATCTGGTATAGTATTCTTCTGTCGATTCACATCCACGTGCGAATGTATTGTTTTTCTGCCGACGCCCTACCACCAAGGCCAAAATCGTATTGATTTGCGATTCTCAACGTGCCTCAGGATTCCACACCTTACTTTCGTGTCTTGCATTTTTGAGTAATTCTTATAAAATAGGTCGTTTCATGTTTAGCCATAATGTTTTAATTGTCTGTATTTAAAGATAAAGCTAATTTTATTAAGTTAATTTTCATGTAACTTGTCAAAGTGTGCTCCATTATAGTGTAACTAACCGCCCAGTCGTTTCAATAACTTGTCGAAGGTCGACTGTTTAGTCTTTTATTTGTTGAATATGTATGTTAAAATGCTCAGGTCGTGCAAGTGAGGTATTCTCTATTGTATAGTGATATTGTAATTTTTGCTCTCGCTGATGGTTAATCGAAGTTTTCCGGCAGCTGGAGCCAAATTAAGTGTTGCATCACTCTGTAGAGGTGTAATTGTTTTCAAAGGACGATTGAGTCTTGTTGTAATACCCCCGTCCGAGAAATTTAGTAAATGTCATGCTTGCGGTATAAATGCGTATGTTCATGTGAACAAAAGGTTCAACCCCGACCTATCATTCTGATAATTGTTTTTCGAGGGCTGGCGCGTATTGATCGTACTGAGCACAGGGACAAAGATTACCAACCTAATTCAATGTCATGTTAAACAAAAGAAAGAGTACGTTGATGGAATACGAACCTTGTACGTGTATTTTTCATGTTGAGAAACCCCATGGGAATGAATGAACGAGTGAATGAAAGAATGAGTCAGGGGGACCTGTATTATGTTAGTTGCGTAAATAACTTTTGATTCCAATACATATATTTTTACCGTATGTACGAGTTGTCATTTATGTATACAGGTGTATCAGGTACAATGCTATTTATGTTTTTATTATTGGAGCTGACAGGTCGCAGGTAAAATTAAAGTGTTATATATCAAGATATTTCATACCAGTCTCCCACATTGAAAGGCAACAGTTACCGTTCAAGACACGAACTCAATCTGGATCGTTTGCTATTGCACAATCGGCATTTTTGCCATTTGTGACGGTGGTGTTATTACTACAAATGCCTCACCATTGGGTGTCTCTACCAGGTTCTGCAAATAATAGAGTGCTCAAGACTTTCCTAAGGAGAGGCATATGAATGTAACAGAGGCGAAACCTTGCTTTTGGACTCATCTTGTCATGTTTTCCAGCATTTCTTGTTTATATGTATGTATGTATGTATGTATGTATGTATGTATATATGTATGTATGTGTGTGTGTATATATATATATATATCACAAAACCATCCTGAGGATGTTCTGGATTGATTTGTCTCGTTTATTTTCACTGTTGTTCTACTTTTGGCTAATCGCAAAGTTGAGGATGAGTGACATGAACTGAAATTGATTAAGGGATACTCACAAAGAATATCCATGACGAGGCCGGGATTCGAACGCGGAACGCCTGGCGTCGTAGCGTGGTGCGTAAAACGAAAGTCGGCCTGATCATGTTCAGTCCACCGAAGCCTTCTCGATTTCAGCATTGTATTGTTAGAAAGGTAGTGTTGATTTACTTATTGTTCAGTTGCCAGGTAATCTGTCACCTATTTACGCCAGGCTTGAGCAAATCGCTTGCACTTGTGAAAGCCAGCGAACACTACCGTGCAGTACGAGATTCCCGTCTGCACCTGAAAGCAAGTAACCAACAGAGAGGTATAGGTAGGTACCTATACATATTTTTAGTAGATTTCGTCATCGGGGCTTCTATCCATTCATAAACGTTTTTGAAGTGACAAATAAGTCAATAATTTTACTTCTCCCTTACACTACATGCGCCAAATATGTACTCCATGCCAAATTTGGCGATCGTACAAATACAAACACATTTATTATTTCTATAGATTCTTATGACTGTTAGTATTATTTCACTCATTATAATATGTTGATCTGATTGTGGACTTCTCGTAGACTTTATGACGTGTAATGAAACTGCGGGGAAATGTTATGAGAATGGATTTAGATAGAACGTATTCAGAGACTCAAAGCCGGTATCGCTGCAACGGACTACAGTTATTGTAGCATACAAAGTATCACTAATACAGTAGTGTTGTAAAGTGATGAACGTGCCTTAAATATAGACAGAGCTGGGTTTAGTCAGTTTAGTTGAACCAGCCACGGTGATCCAACCGGTAGGGGGTGCGAATGCAAGGAGGGGAGACCTGGGTTCGATTCCCAGGTGACAATTTTTCCAACTATGTTACTGCATGCAGCGGCTCTGGAGTTGACTCAGCGTCTACAAAATGGTACCCGGGTGGTAAACACCTGCGGAGCGTGGTGCTGACTACATCACCTCCACGAAAGTGAATGTAAGGGAACGTACCTTCACATCCCCCATATGCCTTTACGGCATGTTCAATGTGCAAGGAATAGCTTTACCTTTTCTTGTGTGTGTGTGTTGTAATGCAGTGTGTCCGGGCTAGAGGTTACAAAAATGACTGTTTATCAAATCTTGATTCAAGATTTCAGTAGTGCACTTGGACGATCAAGCGTGCTGTTGAGACCATAAGACCATAAAGAAAAAACTTATCATAAGACATAATCCATCTATACATAACAAATTATGAGAGTATTCTCTTGTGTGAGGATCTAAACCATCAGCAAGAGGTAAAGAGTTCAACATATTAATAGCAGTAACGTAACGAATATGCTGTGTTATGGTATTTTCATCCGGGGGTAAAAGTACTTCGTTATGATTCCGAATGGGAGGCAAATCCAAAAAAGTTGTACGTGGAATCAACATATGTTGGAGGGATGGCATATGATAATTCGAGGAAGATTGTGGCAAAGACATGTTCCCAAGAACAAATGCTGTAGTAATAAATAGAAGTGAAGGTACCAGGCCAATGGCAAAAGACACCAGCAAAGATTTCCAAAAGGCACACAAAAAATTATTATGAATCATAAGGAAAAGGACAGAATCCAAATCAAATGTAAAAATAAGAAAAGAAAATTGTATTCAATTGAAAAAAAATTTAAGGCAAGGGTCAAAATGAAATAAGGCAATCTAATCTTAAGTCAATTTCAAAAAAAGAAAATTCAAGAGCAAATTCGTATCTTAAAACAAGGGGGTTGGGAGAAAAATTTCCAATCAAAAAATTCCTTTTCTTTTGTAACTGAGATCGAAAAAAATTTGATCAAATATATCTGTCCAAAAAGAAGTTGAACAAGCAAAAGAAACAATAATGTTCTAGTACATGAAATTTGTTTCTTGCCGTTAGGAAAACCTTGCTCTGCTAGCACGAATTTTGTAACGTTCTGCACAGCGTGACTAAATGGGAACAAAAGATTTCCGTGGATATTTAAAAAAAGAACAAAATGCAGAACGAAACACAAAATTTTGGGGGGTTGAGGTATTTATACCATTGTAGTGGTAAACCTCATGATTCATAAAGAATCTTGTTTGTAAAGCAATGTAGACTTTACTCAAATGCAAGGTAGTAATAAACTAAGGGGGGTGGAATTACGTACATTTATCATAGACCTGCAATTAAGATGCAAGTAAACACAAGAAGAGAGTACTCTCACCATTCATAAACAACAGTCATAGCATTCAGCAAGTATAGCTTAAACCTTAAACTATAAAAATATAATACCATATCTTACGATCCAAACGGTGGCCTTATTCTCCAAACGTTGCATATACTAGCCAGTTTTATATCGCTGAAAAATAATAGCGTGAAAAAGGCTCGTACTCATATTAGTAATATTCAACAATCTTTTATTGTTCCCAATCAAAAAGCGCCGATATAACACAACAAGCCCTCGTACAATTTTTGTCGTGTTCCCGCAAGGAAATGACTGCATTCAAGTAAAATTGTCAACAATTTAATTTAACAGGCAATGTGGTCACAAAGCCTCAATTTTATAACGCAATGTTTGTAAATATACAAGGTGCGTCTGAAAAGTTCGGTGAATGGTCTCAGAAAATAAAGGAAACAAGAGTTACAAACAAAATACCTTTACTGGCCTTCAAAGTAATCACCATTAGCTACAACACACGTCTGACGTCGGTTGTAAAGCTGTTGGAAACTGGCAGCAAACGCTTCTTGTGGAATCGCACGAAGCACCGTGGTCACGCGTTGGATATCCGCAACGTCTGCGAAGCGGAAGCCTTTCAGGTCTAATTTAAGGCGGCAAAACAAAAAGAAGTCTGCCGGCGCCAAATCTGGAGAATACGGAGGGTGTGGAAGAACAGTCACCTAGCGTTGACCGAGAAAGTTGACCACGCGGATCGCAGTGTGCGAACGGGCGTTGTCGTGGAGGAAAGTCCACTGTCCACTCCGGTACAGTTCTGGCCGAACCCACCGGATGCGTTGCAGCAGCCGTTTCAAAACTCCCTAGTAAACTTCCGCGTTGACAGTTTGACCCGCTGGTAGAAATTCTTGATGGATCAAGCCCTTGCTGTTGAAAAAGGCGAACAACATCGTCTTAATCTTGTATTTTGTCAGCCGACTTTTTTTGGGAGGCGGGGAAGACGATGAACACCATGCCATTGACTGTCGCTTGGTCTCCGGATCGTATTGGTAGCACTAGGTCTCATCTCCAGTAATGATGGTTTCCAAAAACTGCGGATTCCGGTTAGACATGTCGATGACATCTCCAGACGTTTCCATCCGAGTTCGCTTCTGCTCGTCTGTCAGCGTGTGCGGTACAAACCGGGCACAAATCTTTCGCTTTTTTAAATGTTCGTGAACAATAGTGCGTACACTGTCTTTGCTTATCTGCAACTCTTCTGCGATCATTCTCAACGACAGTCGCCGATCATCCGCAAGCATCCATCTCACTCGTTCGATGCTGTCTGGGATTGTGCTTGTTGACGGTCTACCCGAACGAGGCTCATCCTCGACGCCTTCCTTTCCGTCTCTAAATCGTTTAAACCACTCAAACACATACTTTTTACTCACTGCTTCAACACCGTTCACTTGCACTAACATTCCATGAGTCTCCGTCGCCGTTTTCCCTGATTTGAAGCAAAACTTCATGTTAACGCGTTGCTCCATTTTGCGCTCCATGTTGCAATGACACGAGTTCACACACTCACTCCGTTAGCTTCGTCGGAGTGTGCACCACTGCTTCACTTCGGTGATTTGCACGATAGGGGGGTCTTGTTGACATGTCTCTCAATGCGCATGCGCGGGCGCGTCATCCTAACCAGCACGGTTGTTTTTCAAATATGGGATCATTTACCGAACTTTTCAGACGCACCTTGTATTTCATTTACTTCACAAATTCACTAGTAAAAGTAAATGTGATCAAAACCCAATTACAACACAATTCACCCTCTTCGTTTAAGAACAATTATTGTTTCGACCTGCGAAACACATACCCAATTAATAATAATAATTCTTACGTTGTCATCTCATAGATCAATTCATTATACAATTGCTAATTACCCAAATTAACGTTCTCATCAAATGTTTGCCTGTTTTACGATTCTAAAATGCTCATTAATTTTACGCAAAATTAACTTGATCATTGTAAGATAAAGTGGGAGGGGGAGATTGCATACGTCACGAATTGTTTCAATCTTTTACTTTATCAAGACGCAGAAATTTCCTTGAATTAATCACAGTCAAATACAAATGTTTTAGCCTTTTAGTTCACGTCAATTTCAACATACTTATGCTTATTAGTTATTTTATCGCGTTTTAGTTCTAGCACCCCATTTTACACATTGGTTAACGCTACGCGTTCATTCGTAGGCAGCATTACATTAGTTCGGGCCACAAAATAGACACTTTCGGTAACGTAAGATTTGGCACTCAAAAAGTTTTGGTTCGTCACCTACCTTAATTGTACGAAGATTGGACGTTGCCGCATCTACCTTCCATAGGCGTGTTCTAGTAGAAGAAAAGGTTCTCGAAACTACAGCATCCCTCTAGTACTGAACATCGGTTGTTAGGTGTCGTTCAATGACATACAGAAGCAATCCCTCAAACGTAATTTTCCACAGTCAAAATCATACGTGATAAATGCGCCCTGATTTGTTACGTCGTTGAAACACAAATTTCTTCATGTAGTTCGACGAAATGTGCAGTTTCATAATCAAGCGATACATAGGAACTCGCTTGCAAAAGCAATGAATATTCGTTTTTACTCGCACATTTGAATATAGAACACTCGGTGCAATTTGACGACCGTTGCTACTTGGGCCACGAAGCACGTACGTCATTATCGTTCCTAAACAAAATATAGGCCTTTTCAGTTCTTACGGCGGGCGCTCTAGAAGCTGGCAAGGGAAGTGGGGAACGGGGAAACGACCAATCCAGCGCGATACGAAACGCAGCAGCCTGTAGAACGAGGTTCACGTAGTACATATTTCCGCCACGTCGTATCTCTCGGCGCCACCGCTGTTGTCTGGTTGGTCTGCGGCGAATTCCCCACTTCCCTCGCCAGCTTCTAGAGCGCCCGCCGTAAGAACTGGGAAAACCTATAGTATTTTGTACAGGCGTTTAAATCGTGTTTAGTATAATAAAAACTTCAGTCAAACCAAACTTATGTGGAGTCCATTCCAGTCTGCTGCCGGTCTCTCTGTTCGGGCGTAACACGAGAACTCCTGCAACATGCAGACTCGTGGAAACTACCGCATCGAAGTTCAGGGTGCGAGCGTTGCTCGTGCGAACTTGAACTGTGTTGACGACTGTTACCTTGCCTCTTCCTGCCTTAACCGGCGAACAAGGGGGAAAAAAAAAGAAGCATGGTGCTGCCATCTAGCGGGATTTTAAGAAATCGTTTGACGTAAAACAAAAGAACGTCAAAGGGCGATATACTCATTCAGTGGCGTAGAAACTGAGTTGTGACGAGAAATCGTGTATTATTTATAAAAAAAAATAGTTTATACTTCACGATTCCTTCTGCTAAGGCACCCAAAAGTACACCCTGGACTGCATTTTGGAGACAAACGAGGCTCTGGCGACTGGCACTATGGCCAGTATAATTCAAATTGTTGTCCTGTTTTTTGTCTTTATGTGTGCTGAGTGCCTCTTTATATCCTCAGTTTTTAACCGAAGTCAGAAAATTGTAATATTTTAGTTACGACACAACATTACAGTTGTTATTTTAGTTCTGTAAGAGGCTGGACACCGTATCAAATGACGGGTGCAAATAGCCTAAGTGCTGACGCACCCAAAAATTATAATTCAAACTCAATGTAGCTATAGTGCGCGTCAAATCTCCTGCATATGGCGATAGCCAATAGAAGCGCACTGCAGTGGTGCCATATCGAGATCTCACAAGGAAAAGAGACAGCGTGGTTGAGCGATACACATTGTCACGGAGAGCACGGAACATTAGATACGAAGGAATTTTACCCTTGACGTAACAATGCCACTTCTCTCCATCAGAAATTTACGACCGTCGTTGGTTTCCCTGTACTTGAAGCCTAATTTTTCAATATTCTCAAGGTGGAAGTTGTAGAGCCTTTGTAAAATGTTTTGTCCCTTAAAGAGTACGTTATATTTTTGGCAGTAGGAAGTTCGCCACGATCGTAAAATTCAAAGATGGTTCTACGAACTACGTCTTTTTGAAAGTCATCTAAGCTTGACGTTCTTTTCGGTACGTTAATGTATTTTCTAGGTGATTGAAACATTGGAGCAGGCCCCGATCCACATTGTTTTGCCCCCGAACATATCCGAGAAACAGTAGCTTGATTCACACCACACGCTTGAGCTGTTAGAGCCTGGCGCTTCTTATAGTCAATTTTACTTCTCTCTTCTTCACTCGAACATTATTTTTTAAAAAATGTACACCTGAAAAATCACCTGTCGTGCCTGGCTTCGTACAACACTATATTTTTTCTCTTCTCTCGCTACCACTACCACTTGGTTTACTCAACGACATGCTGCACAGAACCACTAAACACACGAAAAATAGAACAGTGACGGTATCCTCTTCGTCAACTTCTTCTTGTAACATCACTGGGAATGAATTGCCCTGTTCCCTTCGCTAATCGGAAAGTTTCGGAATGCAACAGGAACGAAGGGAGAGCAAAGCGATTCAATGCAACTACGTTTATAATAACATTGCTTCTACAGAGGGAACGGTATAAGCTACAATCACGCTTGTTTTTCGTACATACTCGCAAATTCATTATCTTTCCATCTGTTGAACTACTGACACTTGAAATAATCTATTTATATCCGAGCGCCAGGTACACGATTTAGTAGCGAGGTGAAACAGCTTCTGAACTAGGCAACGCCGCACGTCCGTGATTCGCTGGTGCTGTTCAGGCGTTCAAGGCCATATGCAGGAGATTTGACGCGCACTCTAGCTATATACGCTTCGCCCTGTGCTAATTGTTCACACAAGGTCGTGCAACATACTAATGACGTTACATTCTTTTCAAATAGCTTCCTTGGGTGTGATTGATTGATTGATTTGGTGTTTTAAGTACACTTTATGGACAGTGAGGCTAATCGGGATTGGACCTACAGTTTAAAGTGGCATCCGAACCACTAAGTGCCTCCACCGAGTATTGAACCCGGGACCCCTTGTTTGCAAGGCGACGACACTACCACTGCGCCATCGAGGAGGGCAAATAGCTTCCTTGGGTGTGGAATGGCTCAACAGCTTCCTTTAAGTCATGGCGCGTGCAAAGTTCTCAGTTACAGTGATTCCCAAAGTGTTCGCCGCGGCACTGTCTTACATGGGCGCCGAGAAATGTTCCAATATATTCACTGAAATGACACTTACTTGTTGGTCTACGCAAGTGTTTTACTATTTTTTACATATAAATGTTTCTGAATTTGAAATACGTGTTTACTTTTTAACTTAAGGCAAGAACGTAACAACACTATACTGTCACGGATATCTCGGAGCAAGGGAACGAAAACTAGTCTCTGCGCAAGTAGTGACGCGAAAAGGCTCCACCATTGAACGAATAAGAGAGAACGGGATTGCGTGGAGGGGCGAAAGCGACTGCAGCTACCAGCCTTCGCAGCATCGTGCACTGCTTCGCTCTGCCCTTCTCTGCTGCTATGCGCCATCAGGAGGCCCTGTCATTTAATAGGCAGCAATTAATTTCACGGGGTGCCATGGCATTATCTCTTTTACAGCTTTTTTTCATGTGGATTGTTCGGCACCCAGGCTCGACTCCGCAGCCCCCTAGCTACGGCTCTGAACTTGATAAGACTAAGAAAAGGAGGCATTGCGAGCGAAGCGAGAAAGAACATTTTACAAAATGTTTTTCTATTTTCATAAAATTTGAAATCGAGGGGGGCAATTGTGCCTCTGTACCCCCTACAGGTGCCCTTGGCCGTCAATGTTTCCTTCTCTTGACCCCCGTAGATTTGACTTTCCTCCAAGCTTGGGAGGGGGAAGGGATGCCCCTGTGGCTGCGCCAGTGTCTATCTCGCGCATGGCAAATGAGAAAGCGTGAAGTCTGAGGTTTCTGCAATCCGGTCCATAAGGGCTCGCTGCAGAGAGACATTGCTCAGGCACGTCAGGTTTCAACTCCCACGTGAAGCTGTTGTCGTTAGTGAGAACGTAGAAGCTGGAACCACAATTCCACGCTAACGTGTCGTTTTTGGCGCAGTCCTGAATCGAGATGGCAAAGAAATTCGCACTTCAAATTGTCAACATTCCTTGTTCAAAGCAATGAAAAATTCGAGTATCATATCCATATAACCCGATGACGAAAATGCACGTGGCAGATATTTTTCTTTAAAAAAAAAAGCTTCAATTCGGGGCTTTAAAATCTAGATAAAATTATCCGAGATTTAGGTTCAATTTAATTCGGATTTGTATATGCTTATTCTATTCAATTATTCGTTCGCTATACAAAACTATATTGGCTGAAATTAATTGATGGGCAAAAGGTACACAATCTCACCCTTTTCTATAGAGCAATCAGTTCAAAAGAACCGGCATATCTCTCGAGCAGATTCTTAATGCTTTCCGAATCACACAGCCTTGACAACAGATCGCGCGATAGAACTCAACTACTCCAATTCTTATTCATAATCCTTCACCTTTTCCACTTCTCGTCTTTGGAACTTACTGCTCCTCGAAATTCGGAACGCATGTTCAGCATACGTCTTTAAGACACAATTAAAACATTTGTTATTGAGCACAAATAGTTAACACATTAGTGCAAGCTTATACGTTAGTGACAAAATTAATACAGTCAAGTGCAGGAAAACACTGAAACCCAGTAGCGGCTGGCAGCTACGATGAGTAGTGCCAACGTGATCAAGAAATCGAAAAAAATTCGCCAGCATATGTCATAGAAATCTAATGAAAGAGGTAATGTTAATGGAACTTTGTTTTCTAAAATTGCAGACAAAAATTCAGAGTTCCTAAGATTGATTCATTTTACTTCGCATTTGTACTACTTTTGGCTAATCGCGAAGATAAGGATGAGTGAACACTCACAAAGAACACCGATGCCCAGGCTTGATTCGAACCCGCAATCCCTGTCGTCGTAGCATGCTGTGCGGAGGTCGGCCAGAGTTTCTAGGAAATAAATGCTACTATTAAAATTTCGACGCCTGTCACCTTTACCATTTTTTTTAATATTTTTAAATAGAATTGATGTTTAAATCTGGCGTGGGACAGCCAAGTTGTTTAACTTTTAATTTAATATCGTATAGTACCTTGGAAAACGGTGTATGTAATAGTGCTCTAATCTGACTCGTCTTTACTAACTACCCTTCCTTTCACACACCATCGGACACTTTCACTTCACTAAAATGAAAAACACTGAACAATTAGACACACCGAGTTGATCACGGTATTCTCGCCTTGCTTTGTTTATAATTTGTAACCCCAGAACGGCAGACGGTACATCAACAGTCGGTGTTACTAACAACTGAAATATGATTATCTGCTAAATGAACTGTAGATCTACATTTTTTAGAATTCAATGCAAGAAATTGAATAATATCTCCAAGTGAAATTCTTATACTGATAGATTTTCCGTGGGATTTGTTACGAATATTAAAGTAAAAAATCCCCTGGTGATGCGAATTCCCTTTGATATTTAGGCAGTTCTTTTGTACAGAAAATGTCTTCTATGTTGTCAACGTCAGTTGCAACACGTGAGTGTCTGTGTGAGTGAGAGCAAGGGATATATCTTTTCTTAAGGAAGAAATCGATAACAAAAAAGTCTGGATGGCTCTTTAGACGCATCTATCTAAATGGTTATATAAATTTGGGGAAGATATTACGTTCGTTCTTGCCAAGTATGCGGGAAAGTATCTTTCTCGCGAATTACTTCTCCAACGAGTATTACAAATCGGTCAGGATTAGTCACTTCTCTGTGAAGTTTTTCAACTATGTCATCACAATGCGAAAGCTCTCGTGTCGCTGGTTGTCTTACGGCTACCAATGGGATACCACCTCCTCGCTCTTTCCCTGCGGAGACTTTTTCATGCCTCCGCGCATGCCTCTGCGCACAGGCCAGACTATGCTGGCCCAGAGCAAGTGAGAGAACAGCTGAGAACACGGCGCAGGAATTGAGGCGACCGTAAGCTCGTACGCTTACGAGATTCGAATCTCCTTCATTAACAACGTTGTACAGCAAATTAATGCTCTAAAATTACTGTCAGTTTGGACCCCATAAATATAGCCCAGTCAGTGATTTGAAGCCAACAATATAGGAAAATTCGATTATTCTTCCGCCATCTTGAAACGATTTGTTTGACTACTAAAATGCAATACCAGACCAATCATCTGAAGTACCTCTACACCCACATGCATACTCAATTTTCACCTTGTTATTTATTCATTGTGGTATACTTCCCTTACTGCACAAGTAGTTTCATGGTCTGGTTACGTCCGTCTGTCCGTTTGTCCTTGACTACTATCGGATTAAAAATTAAAGAAGATACTCCAGTTTGGACTCCAATTAAGAATTAACCAATAGACCTACATAAAAGCCAGTTGCATCTGTTTTTAAAATTAATTATCATTGTCAATTCATATTTCGAAACAGATTTTATACAGAATTAAATCTAGTATACTGTAGTAAGTCAAAATAACCAAAGGAATCTCTCTGGTCGCGAAAGACAACAGTTGATTAAACCCACCCGTCGATTTCTCGAAAACTGTATAGCAAAACATTTCTCAATTGAAAGCATAGCCAGTGCCAATTTAAAGCGACAAGTTATTTCGATTTGCAGATCATCTGTATCTGACAGTGAAATAAATTAGGCTATATTTTTTAATGTTGCTCTGTCTTTATAACCAGCAGAATCCGGTTCCATCTGGAAATATAAAAGTAAATAAACATTCAAAAGTAATGAAATGTAAGACTGAGGCTTCCAATGCATTACGTAATAATGCTTCTGTGATCAGTACTAGGGAATCAGTTTGCTATCAACGATAAGGATCAGAGAAGAAGACTTTTAAGTGAGAGGCTCAAAGTCAATTCATGTTGTTTTATTTTGCCATTATCACAATATTGTCTTCTTTTGTCACTTCTACTCATTTTCGTGCGGCCTTTATGCTATAACCTAGGATAGCCTAGTGGCAAATCCTCTCCATGGGGAGAACCAGTAGGCTACTCAAAGTGAGTGAAGATTCAGGGGGATGACAAAGTCCCCTTAGTTGTATTATTGTCACCACGTTAAACCATAGAAGCGTCCCCTCAAGATAACCCCAGGTAATGTGGAAAACTTGATAAGTAATGCTTATGATTTCTGCTCTACTTACGATCTTTATGCATACTTAAACCAATATTTTTTTGGTTATTATTGAACTACTTGAAAGCCAAAATAGTAATAATTGTCTTGAGCTTAGATAGCGTGAAAATATGACTAATGGAGATGATGTCTACAATACGGCAGGAATTGAATAGGAAACATGTGTTTTAGATATTTCAGTCTACCCTAATAACAGACCAATTATTGGGTAGGCTTGAGCTCCACGTGCCCATAAGTTTGCTCCGCTGTCTAGACAATGACGAATTCAATCCAATCTCAATCAGAAAATATTCTAGCATGATTTTTTTAACAAATGATTTTAAACAATTTGGAATAATGCATTGTTGGCTTGTAATAATAATGCTTCCGAGTTAACGGTTTCCATAGAACACATGTGTAAATGAACTATTGAAAATGAGATTCCAATTGCCTGGCTTTTGCAAATGGTTAGAAGCTATTTTAACCGACAAAGCCAATTTGACAGAATTCAACCAACAAAAAAGAAAGGTGCGTACTATATATATTTACATTATTTATAAATATATACTGTGAGATTATCCAAAGTTTAACAATTCTCAGTTGCACTGGTATCAGATTATTAGTGATCAGCGAAATATCTTCATTATTAATACAAACTGATCTATAAGTTATTACACTAATAAATGAAGTGACGACTGTTTAAAATTGCGCATAATAACTTATCAGAACTATGCGCCCGTGTTCTTGAACAAATCATGCATTAATGTAAACTAGTGTGTATACTTTGCTATTTCATTTTTAAAACCTAAGATTGTTATGAAAGTTAGGATTCACATGATAACAAGCTCGTTCACACACATTTTGTCACGAAATATACGTATTGTACAGTACAGTGTCTTTCAATAGTCTTAGGACAACGACATTTTAAACTAGGCAACCCAACTTACCCAAGGCGTTGTTGGGTTGCGTGTAGAGTTAGGCTACATTTCAGGGCTGTCACATGCACAATAGATATTTATAAAATACGCTAAAGAAAGAAATACAAGTATTATAATATAGAACTAGAAAAAATATCAGTATTACAGTTGTTGCAAATGAGAAATAATCGATTCTCTAGTATTTCATTGTTGATGAGTCTACACAAATGAAAAGATGAGAGAAGAAACAGAAGGGGGCAAAAGAGAGGAGAAGAGAGAAAACACAAGGAGAAGAGGAAAAGCAAAGGAGGGAATAAAATGGAGGACAGAAGTGGATACGAGAAGTAATGAGGAGAAAGGCAAAAGATGTAAAAAGAGATGAGGAGAATGGAGCAAAGAGGAGAGAAGAGAGGAAGGAAATCAAGATGCGAGAAGAGGAGTTTGAAGAGGTGAGGAGGGACGAGAAGAGGGGAGTGGAGAGTAGATTAAAAGAGAGAAAAAGAGAAGAACGAACAAAAGAGGAGAAGAGTGCAGTGGAGTCGGAAATCTAGGACAGGAGCTAAGAGGAGTGGAGAAGAGTGGGATGGAGACAAGAGACGAGAAATGGAGGGAGGGCGTTATGAGATAAAAGCAGAGAAGAAGGAGGGGAGAGAAGAAGGAGAAGAGAAGAACAGAAGAGACTGGAGACGAGAGGAGAGAAGATGTAGTTGCTGAAAATATCGCCTCTGCGTCAAGAATTGATGCATTGACCAAATTATTCACATGAAACATTCAATAACATTTTAAAATCTATTGGATAATGTATTAGATGGGTGCGAAATGCCTTTTGGTTGAGTCAGAGCAAGAAATAATCCTCCACGTAAGATCTTTGATTTTACCTGCGATTATACCACTAAAAACATGAATGTAATTTTAATAAGAATTATCCAAATTTTTCTCCACATCTCGTTTCTCTGAAATGGAGATTTTGTTATTTCCCCTTCCCCATCGTTAATTCTAAACTGAATCATTTCGTTTCACACGGCGTGGTCAATGAACACAGTGGGATATGTCTTAAAACTTACGAAAATTTCTGCCACCGGAGAGGTTTGAACCCACGACCATCAGGTTGACAATCTTTAACGGTAACCACTACCCTACAAGCTCTCGCTCCTGAAAGTAGGTAGAAGCAGCTGACCAATATGAAATGTAGATCAAACTCTCCTCCTAATGTGCAAATAACACTTGTTTGTAATAAAGAAAACGAAGGTAGTACGTATCGGCGAAAACATTTAATAGAGAATTGCACGTTATGAAAACTTTTCATTCGATATTTGCGAAGGTATCCTTGCATTGAACTCGAGTGGGAAAAGGGGTAAAATTAGTATGTCCTGAATTACCCCAAATATAAATAGTTATTTCATTAATATTTGTCAATGTCTCTGTGGTAAAGTTTCCTAAAACGATATGTTTTTGCTTCACAGATAAAGTCTCGCCACGCTTTTAAGACTTCGACAAGACAACCTGAGGAAAGAGCAAAGTTCGACTTCGATTGGACTTCACCACGTCTCCTAAGCCAATGAAATTGGAGAACAGAATCCAGGCGCCGGCACCTAGCAAGAGGAGTACTGTGCAAGCAGTAGGTGAGAATAATTTTTCTCTATTTATATAGGGTAAAGGTTGGCATTATCGTGATATAGGTAATATCGTGATAGTTTTGTATTGACGTATCATGAAATAACCTCGCGTGCGAGAAACTGCCTGTTGTTTGTACGTGTTTCGCAAAGGTCCTGCCAATAAGTGAGCAAAATGGCGCCAGACAGAAACACACGTGTTGACGGTCAATACAAAACTATCAAGATAATACCAACCTTTACCCTACAGTTATGGGGGTATAGGGCATCCCCCAGCAATGAAAATTTATACAAAAAATAAAATTGCCATATTAGCATCATCCTCAGCTAGCCCCAAGACTCGAGAAATCATATTCTCCCCTAGGAATTTTCACTTTAGGCAGGCACGTATCTAGAAATATACTTCGGGCGGGTCCGAATCAAGTGTCCCATAATAAAAATAATGATGATGTTTAAATTAAATAATTATAATAAATAAATAATTGAATATTTATTGAATAACAAAAAATAATGCATGTTTCAGTTTGCGAAAAGTACAGTTCCTGGTAATATTTTGTGCTGTTGAGTCATTATTCTTAATGGTATGGGCGTCGCCAGAAATGTTCCTAGTGGGGTTGAATCGAAAATGTCGAGAACACCCCATCCCCTCAAAAATATTGTGATAAAGACCAGTGGCATATGCAGAAGTTTGTCGAAGAGAGGTTCATCTTTAAAACTACTGCATTATCGGTATTTTAAATTATGTTTTATTATTATTAGTATTATTATTATTATTAGCTACTAATACTACTACTAGTAGTAGTAGTAGCAGTTTTAGTTTAGTTTATTTTAGCATCCAATAAGTGTTTTATATGAATAATATAGTAGCTACTTGTTACAACCAAGATTACATAATAGTTACTTCAAAATTTGTAGCAAATTGCAGCAGCAAACGCAGTAGTATAAGAAGCTTCAAAACGTGTGAAAGTTGCAAATTAACAATGTTTCAGTGTTGCAAATTATGAAAGCTTCGTACCAAATTCGATATCTCATGATCATGACCATTTTGTAAACAATGACACAAAATGAGGTGAAATAAAGTGCTTCGTTTATAAATTGCCATAAATTGAAAAAAGGTAGATGGAAATTTCCAGGGGGTTCGACCGACCGGTCGAATTGATTTCTGTCCAGGTTTTGGGATGGGCAATGCCCATTGCCCCCTGCGGTTGCGCCACTGCACCCCCTTCTCCCATAGTTGCTTTGAACTTTAATTAGCTTGGAAATACTTGATTTTGTTAAAAGTATAATATCTTTTAATAACTGCGATAAGATTCCTCTTCACTAAATTTTTAGGCGAGAGTATAATAATGTAGGAACCTGTGGAAATCAAATGTCAACCTAAAAGTATATATTTCACACGTATAATTTGATTTCAGTCATAGTCATTTATATTAATGAGTTAATTTCAAATTCAAGTTGTGTTTTTTGAGAGGGCAACACGATTATAGGCGTAATATACCCCATGGAAAAATACATTACTTGACTAAAATGTGGAAAAAATCTGCGGACGTCCATCATTACCGTGCGCACGCCTATGCTTAAAGTTGTATAACCTTTATTTTTTAATAAATAACATTACAGCATGGGTTATTTGTGTCTTACTTGTACCTTTCAGAGGCAACACGGTGACGCAGGGACAGGATGGAAAGGCTGCGCTTCGCAAGTGGATCCACCAGGAAGGGTTGGTGAGTACATGAATTGATAATGGAGTTAACAACTTATGATTTTGTGCAGGGTTTGATAGTTACTTTTTTGAGGAATTCTAAATGAAACAAGCTAGTAACAGGGTTACTTTTT
The DNA here is from genome assembly GCF_977018435.1 of Lepisma saccharinum. NCBI lineage: Eukaryota > Metazoa > Arthropoda > Insecta > Zygentoma > Lepismatidae > Lepisma > Lepisma saccharinum. Next base: position 31,751,787 of record NC_139251.1, on the reverse strand, counting down.
GCAGTAAATTTGTAACACTTAAATTGTCAACTTCAAAGATTGTAATTTGCGGAAGGAGTTATATGTGGTAATTCTGTTTGCAACTGTGTGTCTTCTCTGGATACTAATGTGACAAGATTTTCATGGAATTTGCTTAAGAGCCCGTATCAGCGTCGCTCGAAAAAAGCAGCGGACAGATGTCATTTATTTTTCCTAGTCTTACCAATATTGATTCCATTTCCCCCTTCGAAGGCAAATCCATTGCATGGGAGACCTTTGCTGGAGGAACGGGTTGCTCTGTCGAAAGAAGCAGACCACAAGGTTCCCTGTCCGCTACTCTCCCCCCCCCCCCCTCAAGAGTCTGACCATAACAGGTTTCCTGTTACAAGACAAAACTTTTTCCGAGTGTCTGAAAGAAGAAAAACCATAGACGAGAAAAACACACATTGACGAACATCGCAATACAACTGAGAGCCAAGGACTATTTAGGGGAGGCGGGGTGTCCAGGGAGTCCGAATCTTCTACGAGAGACTTACGAAGTACTAAAATTAAATAATGTAAATATGCTTGTTTTGTTTAGCATCTGTCGTATAATCGAGAGACGTGTATTTCCGTCAAACATATTCTAAGGGAAGGATTACATTGGGGTCAAACAACTTTGGATGATTGTATCAAATAAGATTTATGCACACCACTACTTAAGTAATATGATTAAATATTAAATTAAGAGCTTTTCATTTCGTCAAATGGATCTAACATCCTTTTTCGTTACTCAAACAATATTCAATTCCTTATCTGTTTCACAATCACCTTGCCAGGGCAGTTGTTTTTATACAAATTGAAGCGATCTGAACTATTCATGAGCTAGATAATGAATATGTGCGGTTATATTCCTATTCATATGCCGTCTTTTTTCCATTCATGTAATAACAATATTAATTAATATTTTGATTATTAATTTAATATTACAGTTATTTTAATTTGTTTTTATTATTAGAAGAAGGTACCAACATCATAGGCGTGCGCAGACTCTCTAATAAGGGGGGGGGGCAAAAGCCTTGAAAATTCAGTCAGATCGGGAAAGAAAACCTCATTTTATCTCACTATTTTAGTTTTTTGCATTGATGTGATATATATATATATATGTGTGTGTGTGTGTGTGTGTGTGTGTGTGTGTGTGTGTGTTCGCGCGCGCGCGTGTGTATATTATATATATATATATATATATATATATATACACCTAGGTATTAACATATTATTTAAATACATTACGTAATCTATTCATCCGCCCCTTAACAAACCAACAGCAAAAATTATATAGATTGTCTCTGAAATGTGAGCGCTCGTTTCTCCTCCAAACCAAACTGTTATAGCAGCAATCGTCTGCATTACTTATTTGTTCTTACTTTCTCTCTGGTAATTTACAATGTATTGGAGAAAAGAAACTGCGAGCAAGAAAATTTTTCGGTCCAAATTTTTGAAAGTTGAAAACAGTATTGATTTAATAGGGCGCAAAAAATGTCATGGGACGGCATGGCATTCTCTTTTACAATTTTTCTCAATCAGATTGTTCGGCGCCCAGGGCCAACTCCCGCTACTTCCTAGCTACGGCTCGGAAGTTGACAAGACTGCAAGAAAAGCAGGTACCGCGAGCGAAGCGAGAAAGAAAATTTTACGAAATGTATTTTTATTTGTATAAAATTTTAAGTCGAGGGGACAATTGTCCCTCTGTAACCCCCTGCAAGTGATCCTGACCGTCTGGAAGAAATAATGCAAGATGGACGTGAAAACTAATTCCGTCTTGAGTATCCTTTTCTCCTGCTACTAGTAGATTCTGCTAGTCTTGCTTTTTTTACTTCAATGTATGCCCCCCCTATAATTGATTTCCGTCCAAGGTTGGAAAAAGGCATAAGGCAATGCCCCCCTGTCCCCTTGTGGTTGCGCCATTTCCTTTTAGAGTATAATATTGTTTAATAACAGCGACAATATTGCTCTCCACTAAATTTCTAGGTGAAAGTATAATAATATAGGGGCATGGAACGTCTGGGAGGGGGGCAAGGATGACCACACCTCGAAAACTAAGGTCAACCTAAAAGTATATATTTCACAAGTATAATTATATTTCAGTCATAGTAATTTACATTAATTATTATGTAATGGGGACACAGGAATGCGATAATTTCAAATTCAAGTGGTGTTTTTAGAGGGGACAGCACTAGTATCGGGGTAATATGCCCCATAAAAAAATACCTTTCTTGTCCCTTTGTGGAAAAATCTGCGAACGTCCGTGATTAGGGGGCAATCCCCCCCCTCCCGTGCGCACGCCTATGACCAACATATATGGAATAGTTTATAACATCGAGTAGCAGGATATCTCTCCTGTATGGTGCTGTATACTAGGGAAATAATGACGATGTTTTGTAGTAGTGCATAGCTATTCAGCCTGTTGCGACACATGTGCAGAACAGGCGGAAGACATTCTTTTGTGTTTTCTGCAGTTGGTGGATTATCCTAGGTGAGATGATTTTGATGTTCTTTCTTTTCTTAACGTAATAAAAACGTGTCTTGCAACCTAAAACGTCGTGCTTTGTGCTCCGCCTGAGGATGAATTATATGATGAAACTGATGAACGGACACTCACAAAGAGCATCCATGCCGGGATTCGAACTCCCGGATGTGATAACCACTCCATCACAGAAGCCAGTGCTAATGCACATAAATATCACTCCAAGTTAGTCATTTGGAATCATTGGGAAAGTCGTGTAGTTAGTAAAATGTGTACTTTTAACATTTTTGATACAATTAAAACTATTTACAGCCAATGCATATTACTCATATTGAACCGGAAAGACGAATTTGTGAATTTACTACAGGACTTTTCAAACATCCGCAGATAAGGCTAATACAGTTTCTTGTTCATATCTATGATAGTTATCCTGAAATACACGTATGTCAGTTTTCACGTAGCTTACTATTTTCCAGATATGCTTGGTTCTGTTAACTGTTCACTCCTATTATTCATAGTTGCGAACTATCTCTCCGGATCCGGGCATGCATGTGAAAAAGAACTGAATCACTCCGCTCCGGAGGGCTCCTTTAGTACCACCGCGACCTAGCTCCGAAACCCTGCCTGCTGGCAATCGTATAATTGTCAGCGATGTTCTCTCCATCCTTTCATCCTTGGGTTCGAGTCCTCGTTGAGCCTGCATTTTTCACTGAAAATTCTACGTAAGTTATGGTTGTAGCGAAATCCGGATTGTCTCCGAAATGGGGAGATTACCTCCGAAATCCGTATTCTCTCATTTTTCCATCGGATTCCCGAATAGTAAAAAAAAAAAATCTGGATTTGGCCATCTCTACTTCACACGTCTTGCGCGAACACTGACCTGCTGATGTGTAAGTGGAATTATCAGTGTGATAATTCCTAGTAATTCAGACTTCATAACATTCTGGTAGAAAAATGTGAAGAACAAATTCTCGAGTTAGTAACCTCAAAGTTGTCTTTTCGACAGCATTTGCTCTTTTTTTTTAACTTCGGACGGAAATGCATGGTAAAAAAATCAGAATTTTCAGTTTTCATGAGATAATTTGGAAATGTGTTTACAGGACAATAATACATCATCATTACTGGCACTGAGATATGGATCTCACTGGCACTGAGATATGGATCTCATACAAAATAATTTAAATACACGAATACAAGAACAGGGGAAGAACACAGAAACGAGCACTGCCGGATCTACAAGCCGCAAGACCCCGCAGTGCGGGGGTGGGGGCAGAGACAAGTAAGTCTCTAGAAGGCCCTCAGTGATTGACATAGTATAGGGTTCGTATATGCGTATTTAAAAACTAAACTTAATTACTCAGGGGTTCAGAAACGAATACAAGATATACAGGTAACGGCAGTGGCGGCGAGGGGGACAGTCGGCCCCAACTTTTCGCCACTTTTGTCCCCCCACTATGCTAAACCGTACAGTATCTACAATGGGAAATATACTGCCCCCCCCCCTCGGTTTTGGAACCCAATCGCCGCCACTGGGTAAAGGTAAAGTTAAAGTTCCCTGTGCATATAGCACCGTGCCATGACGTCCACTTGGAACACACCAATGTGTTTATATATGAGTTGTTGAGGGACTTTTGAATCACCCTCTAGGCTCTTAGATGTGACTTTGTCAACATGAGATCAAGAACTTCACACACACACATGTATTATAATATACATACAGACACACAAACACACACACATATTATAAATAGAGCTTAGAGGGTATGTTTGTGTTTATGTTTGTGTGTGGTAGGTTGGTAGAGGGGAGCCTTTGGTCCGTTGTTGATCCATGCAGATCTGCAGCTGCCACCTCCAACCACGATTTTACGTACAACACGTTGTAATAATCTTGCGATCTTATAAAAGCAGGAAATGTACTTGAACATTGCAATGGCCTTGCCCTAAGGGAAGTTTTATAATGGAAAATATTACGTAAGATAGCTTCTACTTCTTTAATTTTCGATCGAAAGGCGTCTACCGTACTATAAAAATCTGGGGGCTACAGGGAGCTTAGATATGTTGTTGGGGTTTCATCCCCCCTAACCTCCTTGTAGCGCCGTCCCTGTATTTCGTCCAATGAGTACAAGCTAGCAAAACTGTGAATTTCAACAAGTTTGTAGATAATTCTGTAGCTGTTCATAAAAACAGACGTACGCGTATTTTATTAGTTTCTTGCTGTGGTTCATTTTCCCATTTCAGCAAAAAAGTATTCCCACTCTTTGCATACGGTGAGTAAATGTGGGGGAAGGAAGAAGTTCCCCCTTAATAGTCTCACTTAGAAATTTAGTGCAGAGGAATCTAATAACCGTTCTTAAACAACATTATGCTTTTATAGAAATAAAAGTATATACTATTTTCAAACCTACGAAAGTTCCAAGTAACTACGTAAGGAAAGGGTAGTGAATTACTTCCTATGTAATTGGACTCTCCCACTAGCAAATTTCTTATTAACACCTCCACATATTTCATTCTTTAGTTGTATTATCTGTATGTGTCTGCAGAATAAATTGCCCATATATTGCACATGAATAAATTATGTGTAGTTCTTTTGAATTTGCGGTACTAAACCACGTTTATACGTACATTAGTCTTTGAACGACAGATATGGAAAATAAAGCGCCAGCAGAGAACAATGGTGCCACTGAAGTTGAAATTCATCTAATAAAGTGATTTTAGGTGGGCGGGACACACACGAGCCTGTTTTGTTCCCACCAATGTAATAAAAACAGTGAGATGGAATGAGGGCTTTATTTCGTCAGCTGAACTCTTATCAAGGCCCTTGCTCCCCATAATCGGAGGATCTGAGACAGAAATAGTGTTATTTGTCGTATATCCAGAAAGTTGATTGATTTGCTTTATTGTGCTTTTTGTGCCACTTTTGGCCAATTTGCGAAGATGGGAATGAGTGATGATATGATGAAATTGATGAATGGACACTCACAAACATCCGTGGCCAAGCAGAAATTCGAACCCGGGACCCCTGGCGTCGTAGCGCGATGTGCTAACCACTCCCCCACGGTGGCCGGCCCCAGAAAGTTGAAAGTGAATGAAATTTTTATGGTGTGTTTTGTATGGTCATTATCAATAGTAAGTCTGTCATATTATTCCACTAAATAATGTCTTTGGAAAAGAAAAAACAACAAATAATTAATGTATTTTATTTTACATAAGACCTATGCCTAAAAGTATTTTTGTATATGATGACACAAAACTATCTTATGTTGTGATTTCTGACTGTAATATATATATGTAATTGGTGATAAAATAACGCAGTAAAGTATTAAGTAAATATATTTTATCCCCCTACTTACAAATCATGAAAGGAGTCAAATTCGAAATTAAATTGAACGGACGTTCAAAATTTTTAAAAATAGCACTATTTCCATAACAGATCATCAAGTATTTTTTACCATTGACCCTCAGGAATATCTCAAACTTACAATGAACGTTCATTGAACTTATTTATGATCGACAGCTAAAAAGTCATTCATTTGCATGACTGGATGATAATCCACCACCAGATAGAATTTACACAATATTTACCTAAAAACTTTGGGTAAAGTCACCTTCACCCTAAAAAAAATCCCTTGGTAATGGACTTTCGTGTTCTCACAAAAAAAAAGTTATAATTTGGCACAATTTTTCTTTCGCGGGCAAACCTTTTGTAAAGGTGTACTTCAGTCTGTGCAATCAGCCCTTCCCATTTGTGAACAATATACTGGGGAAATCCACCGTCCTTCACTGTTGTCATTGCACTACAACCCCATCGTGATTTAGTATGAGGATATCGCGTAGTGAAGAACTGTTTACAAGCATCGCCCAAACCATTGATTCTCCCCCCAAAACCTTTCCCTGCCTTCTTTTTTTCTTTTCCTAGCTCTCAGCATGCGGTTTTCTTGCCACTTGAGGAAGACTGGCCGATTGTGAAAGAAAAAAGGAACGGGAGAGGAGGGGGTTCATGAGGGGCGCGAGAGGTACAGAGGGGGAAACGGCTAGCGCGACCAGCTTTGAAAAGTCAAAGTTAAAATTTACATACATTGCTCTGTACGTCGACAAACTACAGACATTCTAAAGAAAATTATGTAAGATCAGTTTCATTTCTTTGCTGTAGAAGAACAGTAGAAGCTTTCTTGTTCTTTAAAATGTTGATTTAAGTTATTACATATAATTGGCGAGCAAGTGAATTTTACGAAATTGAGATAAGGAAAACTACGTAATAAATAATGTATTTAGAAAAAGGCTTAACGACATAACAAATTTCATATTTGATCTTTAACTCAGTAAAATTTAAATGCCACACACTTGACTGTTCGAGCACAGAAGGTCGACGCAAGAACCTATTTTTTAGGTATCGTCACCAGCGGTGATACGGGCTCTTAAGACAGCGAAGTTAGCATTACGGTCTAAGGATATTTGTTCTAGGGCGGTGCCCTGGAAAACTTAAAGGGGAGCGGTAGTCATACAGGATTTGATTGGTCCCGTTGACCAATGAGCGACAGTGACAAATTTCAAGTTGTTAATATATAAGTACTCCACATACGATGCAACTTATGAGAGATGAGTTAGGATGAGTGGGTGAGCATACCAACAGGAGCAGGCCACTAATCTGGGCTGTTGTCGTACCCGGGTCGAGCTTCGGTACTGGGTGACTGTCCGGCTAGCTGGCCTGAGGACGGGTCCTGCTTGATTGGTTTATTTCACTTCCCTTTTTTGCTACTTTTGGCTAATTGGGAAGATGATGATATGATGAAATTGATGAAGGAACACTCACAAAGAACGCCGATGGCCAGGCAGGGATTTGAGCCCTGGACGGGCCCTGGCTTGGGCCCCACGGCTTCTGGCAGCACTGCTCTTTGGAGAACTCAACGTGGGCTTCCTGTGACCTGCACTCTGTCACGGCAATCTGTGGAGCAGGCGAACGAAAATAAGTTCTCTACGCAAACAAAACACGCAGAGCAATATCATTGCAGGACTTGTGAGGTCTCGACTAATTAGCAAATCAGTGGGGTTAGTGAATGCATGGGAGCATGAGGAAAGCAGCTGCAGCGTCACCCACTACTCTGCTCCGCCCACTCGTTTTCTCCCATTCATAATTACCATTATGTTACTTTGCTCTGCAGTTTCCCGAGACACAGTGTGTACAGTGGAATGCCAAAGTATTACTCATAAAATTGATTTGCTTTATTTTATTTCACATTTTGTGCCACCTTTGGCTAATTTGCGAAGATATGGATGAGTGATGATATGATGAAATTGATGAATGGACACTCATCGTCCATGTCCAGACCATGATTCGAACCAGTCGTAGCGCGACGTGCTAACCACTCCGCCACGGGGGGCAGCTGGATTTGTACGTGTGCTGGTACCGGACTTTCAGCAGTTTCTTTGGCGTTCTGTTTCAATTCTCTCAAGGCTTTCATTGTGTAAAGCAAGAAGCATAAATATGGTGGGCAATTTGCTTCGTAATACTTATGCATCACACTGTACTTGTAATCTCGTGCGGTCTCCTCGAGAAAGGTTGTTTACACGTTTCATACGTAATGTCTGGAGTGTGTAAGTACTAGGATTGTTCCGGTTATGGACGATAACAATAGGCTTTGTTGCATGATAAATTTAGAACATCCTCGCTTTAAGGAAATCCGTCATTGGATATATTCATATCCAATGAAGACTTCACTGTTTTGTCCCATTATTTGTTGTAATAACATTACTATATGAAGTAGGGCTGAGCCGATACCAGTTTCAAACCGATAGCGATACTTTTACCGATACCCACCAACACCTATACCGATTCATAAAAATTGTAATATTTAAAAGCTCTTCAAAATATTGATTAATATTAGTGAGTGAAAATTCCACTCCAACTATAAGTAACACTTCACACCAGTTTTGCTTTAAAATCATTAAGAATTACATCAGAATATTAAAAAAAACTGTTATGTAAACACAAAGTACACTTTTCCATTAATATTGCTACGAAATCAATGGAAATGTCAAACTTAGCACAACTTTCGGGATAACTTGACTTGGTTAACAAAATTAATAAATGTGGAAATTATATTGTTTTTAATTGCATTAAGGTTGAGATGTTTGTGAATGCATATAATTTGTACATTTTACCAATAAATGTTACAAGCATCTGCAGCCTTCACTAACGAATGAAGTAAAAAATGGCTACATTTTTAAAGTGTTACACACGTAATGCACTTTTGTTAATGTTTTTCATGCATTCAACCTATGCCAACATACTCAAGGTTTTTAATTTGTTAGCAGACACGACAAAGTACGTCATAATTCAATTAAACTCCGTTCATTCCAATCTCTTGTCTATAACCTTTAAATTTTGTGTATAAAATGTCACACGCGTATAAATGGCCCCACTTGATTCGATTCGATTCAATTCAATTCAATGGTCTTTATTCTTGGACAAGGTTCGGCAAATGCTGATCTACCACCTAACCTGATAATATCGATACTTCTGGTATCGGCTAATATCGATACATCGGTATCGGCTCAGTCCTAATAGGAAGATATACGTATATTATGTACCAAAGACATAAATAAAATACTTGCAGGACTTCACATATATATTTTATTTCATTAATTATCATTGATTGTGTGTAATAGTTAGGAAGAAAATTTTCAGCAGAAACTAAGTGTAAATGTACCTTAACTGTCCCTGAATTACTTTTCAAAATGAGTAACTGTAACTCCGTTATTCTTTGAACCAAGTAACTGTAGCAGTAAGTCAGTTACTTGAAGTAACGTTCCGAACAGTGATTTTTCTAGAAGTGGCACAAGCAGCAATCGTGCATTTAATCGCGTAGCTAGAAGCGAGGGACTCCTATGAAGTACATTCTCTCGAACCTTACCTAAAATACAGGGTGCACATAAAGTCCCATTACAATTTCAATAGATCATTTCGTTGCAGCTAAATGAGATAGAGTAATGTTCTGTCACCCTTGTCATTGTGCGATGTCTGCATGGTTGATGCTTAGAAAGTTATTTCATCCTAATGGGTGACTTGGACTACGACTTTAGTAAAACGGTTACAGACAGGTAGTCTCTCCTCGTCCAAGCAAATCGAGAACTCCCTCATCTTTGTGAGTTCTTCTGTAGGCAGTGGCGGTGATTGGGGATGATTGGGTGCCAAAACTGTGTTTGGGGGACAAGGACAGTTTACTTTCAATTGGTAAGCAAGGTTTTCATTAAGAGAGCATAGTGCGGGGTTAAGAAATTGGGGGAACTGCCCGCACGCACCCCCTAATTGCGCCGCTGTCTATTAGTTAAATGTTTTTAACTTTAACTGTTAAGGCTACGTTGTTTTTTAAATCATCTCTCTTTCAGGTTCCAGTAAAAGAAAAGATATGAAATACAGCATATATAGGGCAATACATAGATTACTGCCATGCACTAAAAAAAAACAGCCTCCGAAAAAAGGCCTATTTAGGGGCAGAAAAAAACTGGAGTACATTTTCTAAGGATCTCTTCAGCCTTAGGGGAAAAGGGAAGGGCAGGGGAGGGTTACAGAGGGGGGACAACTAGCGCTGCGGAGGGGTGAATGGTCAGTGGAGGTTGTAACCAAGCCGGGAGGGACGTAGGCACCAGCGGCTGCTGAGGAAGCACTCGTTGGTGAAAACTCCATACTTCCACCCTTTAACGAGCCCCGTTTGTATGAACCTTCTGGGGTTCCTGCACGCCATCCAGGTGGTATCCGGGTTCTCCTCTGTTGGCGTTCGTGAGAGGCGGGGGAGGCCGCCCCCTGTCCCCTGTTAGTTGCGTTAGGGGAAGGGTTGCAGGGGATGTAGTGGTTGCATGGAAACTCGCGACTCTCTCGTCTACACTTCACACTGCTCGGTCCTCTGTCGCCTGGAAGCAGTTCGATCTCCTTTCCCTTTCTCCAGCAGTTCAAGCGATTCCTTTAGTGACTCTTGGTGTCACAGTCAGAAGAGCCAGTTGAGAGTAGGAAACACTGTCCACATTCTATTTTGGTTACGCTATTTTATGTCTCCATTCTACCTGTGTAGGTCAGCCTTTGAGAGACCGCGGCCCGGGAAATTTCTTTTTTTTAAAGTCTATGCCCCAATTAAAAGAAAACAACTTTTAAATACTTTCTATTTTTTAAAACCGTTATACATTAATTAATGTGTACTCTTGAAATTAAATATTACTAAAAATTATGGCATAATCATAAAGAGAAATAGTTCAATTACATCTAGGCTTGATGACGTGACCGAATATAAGGGCAGAGTTTAACGAGTGCAAACCGTTCCCATTGGTTCAGTAAACATTTTACAGTAATTGTACAGTCACGTACAACATTGCTAAATTAATCAATACATGATATGGATTGAAAAGATGTTCTAAAAATGAAAACTTGACTTAAATGTAGTAAAAATAACATTTTTAAGGTTAATGTAATTAACTTACATCAAGTCGATATTTACATCCAAATTGTTAACAGAAAATGTTAATTGTTTGTAATTTAAAAGTGATTATTAATAACTATAAATATGTAATAATAACAATTAAATTATAGCTATTGAATTGTACTATTCTCGGGCTGTTGTAAGTTGAACCCCAAGTTGACGAATATAAACATTTCTGCGTGAACAAAATGTTAAATTTCAGGAGAACCTCTAGCGGTCCGGCGGTTGAGAAACACTAGTCTAGGTTAATCGCAACAACAAGGACGAATGACGACGCAAACTATGAGACAATCACATTCTTGCCCTTACCCAGGACTCGAACCTAAGACACCTGGCTTCGCATCGCGTTATTCTTGTCATTCCACACACAGAGTACAATAAATTAATTCCCTCAGCATTTTCAAAACGTACGCTGGAAAAAGGTTATCGGGGTAAGGTTAATATTTTTATTTATTTATTTGGACGGGATATGGGGAAGGTGCCAGCGGTGCCTGCTCGATTTCCGGTCGGAGCTCAAAACAATTCGGCGTTGGCCTCCCATCGTCAGGACAATTGGGGAGCTTCTTGAAAAGAACAAGTAGCGGGCTCAGATCTCGAAAGCCAGAAAACAGCGGGGATGGGACTCGATGCGCTGACCACTTGTCACCCAATGAAAACCTGCCTGACAGGCCTTGGCTCTCAAGGGCTGTTGCGCCACGGAGTATAGTTGTAGTTGCTTCAACAAGCCTGTGTACAGTGGTGGAAAAAAGTTCTTCCCCATAAGACTTTAATGGCAGTAAATAATGCCGGAAAGGTAGGCAACACACATTGCGCCTTTAGGTGATCGGGTGATTCTGTCTGTCTCAAGAGCAACTCGTCTTTCATGCAAAAGCCAACAGGCACAGGAAATGTAGGAAAGTCACGTGACTTGTCAGGTGGAATGTTGTTCTTCAGAAAATCGCCTTTTCTCAAGCCAGGTCGCAGAACCGACAAGAGCTACACGTTATATCTCCGAAAATGATTCCCCTAAAAACGTTGAACGAAACGCTAAAACAATTCTTGCCTTAATTACAGTATGTGCCGCAGTAGCACAGTCGTTAGGGCGTTTTATTACCATGCGAGAGATCTGGGTTCGATCCCCGACGGGGGATAATCGGGATTTTGTCCACCTGTCCAAACTGCTTCGGTGCCCACCCAGCGTCGTATAAAGTGGGTACCTGGAGGAAACTCTGGGGAAGGGGGGTGGTAAGGCGGCCAGGGGCGTGGTGCTGATCACATCATTCCCACCTTCGGCCTGATGAAGAAAGCGTGGGGCCCTGACTCCACTAACTCCACACCCCCTATACGCCTTCATGGCTTGGTGCAAAGCACAAGGTAGGACTTTGCTTTTTAATTTAGTATACATCCCAATTTTGTCGTAACACAACTTCCCAATCTCTACGTGGGCTTTCTTCCAAGTTCCGTAGGGATGTGAATAGGCTCCAATATTTCTTTACACAATTCATACATGTTACATTTCCTTATAAGAACAACAGCCGATATATTTTGTGTGCGTGTGTGTAGGGGGGGTATAATCCAAACATGTGAGGTGATCCTTTTACCACTACTCAATTCTCAGAAATAAATCTCAATTCCACACACTGAAAATGCAGCACTTTCTACATCTTAGCATGCAAATATCTACATAGTAGCAAAGTAATGTGTGGAAAGAGAAAAATTAACGATTTGTAAAGGCACTCTGAAATTTTTTTAGTTTATTTTTTTTTCAATTTGAACTGACATTCATAACATTCATTAACAATCCCAATATTGACAAAAGAATAGCTTAGTCGTTCTGCTACTTTCAATTCTTCATTATCGTAGTCACCGTAACTCTCTCTCTCTCTCTCTCTCTCTATCTATCTATCTATCTCTCTCTCTTAGCCTTCCCGATGGCGCTGTAGTAGAGTCGTCGCCTTGTAATCAAGGAGTCCCCGGTTCGATACCCGGTGGAGACACAGTGGTTAGGATCCCACTTTTAACTGTAGATGCAGTCTCGATTAGCCTTTGTGTGCATAAAGTGGACTTAAAATAACAAATGAAAATAAAAATCAAAATCACCGTAACTCTCTACAAAGCCAGAGGATCCATTTTTTAAACCTGTTGAGGCTTAGATGTAGCATTGCATTCGTATCATTACCCATCATCTTCATCGTCGCGATTATCGCAAGAGGTAAAAATGCGTCACAAAATAACCCAAACAGAAGCTTGGAATCAATCTGAATATTGGTTACGTTGGATACGTGGTAGAACTGTTTTAAATATCACTTCCTGTGATGTAATAGGGTTTTTGATTAGAGACCATTTGTATAATACATATCGTTGTTGCGAACAATAAGTAGTTTCACGTTCACCACACTCTTCGGTTGTTTAGAAATCGTAGTTATTTAGAAATCGTAAGGAAGAAGGATCTCCACATTTCCGCTTTCACATGTCAATGAAACTTTAAAATAAGTTCAGTGTAGGTCACAAAAGAGATTTACATATTGTTATGATATCTTTTAAACACCACGAAATCTAATTCCAATAGAATACGATACTACTCCTTACGTTCCTGTAAATGTTCACCATTAGTCTAGCGAAAAAAAGTAACGAAGATTTCCGTGTTTCCTTGAGGAAAGATAAGGCGCCTGCTTGTAGCAAGCAAGCCTAACTGCTTCGATCAGTGACCTTCACTGCCAGAGTGACTCACAGCTGGCCTTCCCTCGTTCCAGTGTGCGTATAAAACAGGTATTTTATTTCGTTCGTTCCAATCCACAGTTATATCAAGCTAACATTCTAATACTTTCGTAAAATATGTAGTAAACTAGTTGTATACACTTCCAGAGTGTTGTTGCCTGCTATTTACACGCGGGAGATGGGGGTGTTGTAAACATTTCTGAACCCAAAGGTCGAGCACGAAGGAAAAGTCGTGTAAGCATTGGAGGTAATAACAAGGTAATAGAAGTTGAAGGAAATTCTGGAATAAATTATATCAGAAATTGAGTAAAAACAGTTTCCATCACACATAGGGCTATCAGATCACTCTTCAGCGGAAAGTAGGACAAATTGTCTCAAAATGTTGGACGCGAGCGTATTTGCAGTAAATAGGTTACTAGGACATCTTAGCATATAACGAGAATATGACACATCTTCAGCTCAAAAATTAATGTTGAAGTGAACGGTTGAGTTCAAAATTCCTCAACTGCTAATTAATAGCACGGCTGTATGTGATTTCAACTTGTGTATGTAAGACAGAACGTTTTTCGTCGATGTGGGGCCAGGAAGAGAAAACAATCCATGAATTCGGGAAGGAAAAAAATCACAATTTCGTAAACAAAGTCTGGAAGTTCTTGTTTATTAATACGTAAAAAACCACTATACACTGGGAAAAAACAGAATTGTGTGCCTTATTTCTCCAATAAGGAGAATAATTACTTGTTACTTCGAACAAATTACCGACACTTATATCGATAAAACTTCACAAAGTAAGCATTTTTATACATATATCCGGACTTTTCCGGATCTAGAAAATCGTGAAGTAATTTCTGAGCTGGGATTGTAATTGCTTTTCCGAACATCCAGTAGCAACCATGCACACTCTTTGATTTAAGCATACTTCTCCAAGGAACCACGTTATCTTAGACTCCCCTCAGTTTTTCTGTTTCTCCATCTAATTTGAAGTTACGTGATGCCCAAAATACGTATAAGACATTTCAGATTTATTTCAAATTCCTTCAGGAGGCCAGACACAACTATAAAATGTAGGACACGTCCGGAAATAAGAATGATTCTTATAAGTCTTTTGATTTTCTTATTTAGCGTCGGTTTTCTTTCACCTCTTGCTAATCGCGACGACGAGGATGAGTGATATGATTAAATTGATGAAGGGGCACTCACAAAGAACACCCATACCCACGACGTAGTGCACTGTGATAACTCAAGCATTTTTGCTATCTTTAACTACACACGAAACATAAAGAACAATCTAAATAAACAGGTGCCAGTTCACACTCTAACCGTAAAAATACATATGCATATGAAAATGCAAAATAATATTTATTTTTAGGTAGTTGTGATTTATTATTGTATATTAAAGAAATATATTAGTGATAAAATGACGGAAGTAGAGGAACATCTCCAATGAAACACTCATGCCTTATGGATATTTTTATTTCTTGCCTAACAAGGTTCCGAGTTCGAGTTCCGACCAAAATGGGTTCATTGTGTATGTTTGTTCATGTCTTTAATGTAATCATAGATCGTCGTCATGAATAATTTAACTTCAGAGGAAGAAAACTGAGGTAATTACTAATAAAAACAATAACAAAACAAATTTGACCTTAAAGCCCTGGCTTTGCGCTACATATTCCATCACGGGGATCATAGGCGTGCGCCCAGGGGGCCAGGGGGAGGGCAAATGCACCCCTAATCATGGACGTCTGCAGATTTTTTCCACGAAGAGACAAGCAAGGTACTTTTCCATGGGGCATATTACCCCGATAATAGTGTTGCATTATCGCATTCCTGCATCCTCATTATTATAATTAATGTAAATTATTATGACTGAAATCAAATTATACATGTGAAAACGTACTTTTTGGTTGACATTCGTTTTCTAAGGGGAAGGTGTGGCAATCCTTGCCCCCCTTCCAGACATCTATGCCCCTATATTATTATATTTTCACCTAGAAATTTAGGATAGATGAATCCTATCACCGTTATTAAACTATATTGTACTCTTAAAGAAAATTAAGTACTTTCAAGCCGATGAAAGTTCAAAGCAACTACGGGGGAAGGGGGTGCAGTGGCGAAACCACACCCCCCACAACCTTGAACGGAAATCAATTTTAGGGGGCAAACATGGAAGTAAAGGAAAGCAAGAGTAGCAGAATCTAAGAGTTGCAGGACAAAAGGATACTCAAGATGGATTTTGTTTTCACGTCTTTCTTGCATTATTATATTATTTCTTCCAGACTGGCAAGAGCACCTGCGGGGGGTGGGGGGGGGTGGGAAGGTACAGAGCTGCAATTGCTCCCTTGATTTCAAATTTTATACAAATATATATACCTTTTGTAAAATGTTCTTGTTCTCTTCGCTCGCAATGTCTGCTTTTCATGCAGTCTAGTCAAGCTAGGGGTCGGCAGGAGTTAACCCTGGACGCCAAACGATCTAGGCTAAATGAAAAAAATTGTAAAGAGAATAATATGGCGCTCCATGAATTTTTTTTCCCCATATTAAATCGACATCGTTTTCATTTTGCAAAAATTTGGATCTGAAAATTTATTGGTCGCTTCGCTCGCAATTTGTTTTCTGTAATGCATTTTAAATTACCGAGGAGAGAAGTACTGCTGCTAAAAGGTTTTCTATTTAGTGCATGGAGGAAAAGGAACGCGCAGATTTGAGAGACAATTTATATGATTTTTACTGTTGGTATATATGTATATATGTATGTGTGTGTGTGTGTGTGTGTGTTGTATATATATATATATATGTATGTATGTATTTATATGGGTGTGTGGGGCGGGGGGAGGGGTGTATATATAAACACACCCATCAATGCAATAAAATTTAAACAAGTGAGATGAAATTACGTTATTGTTTTCCGGCCTGAACTATCATCAAGGCTATCCCCCCCCTAATCAGAGGGTCTGCGCACGCCTATGACGGGGACTGACACTTTACGTAGGTGTAGGCACGCTTCGTACAATTTGATGATATCGCGATTACGTAATGGATGTGCAGCCACTTAAATGAACCCCCGAAAATTCACATTTTATTACTAAATTCTAAATTAGCATAATATCACATAGTTTACCTATTCATAATATGCGCCGCTTTGGTGCACTTTGTGGATTGTGCATTAATCAACATCAGGTTAATCGCGGCAGGCAAAGTGGAGGGAAAATGACAATGAAGCACAACGAGGGGGCCCTTGGTTTCCGATTAATTAAACTTTTTCTACATGCAACTGAGTCGCTGCGTGAAATCGTTGAAAGTGTCATTTATTAATTTCTAATATTGCTTTTCTAGCACTGGGCGTCAACAAAGGCGATGAGGATGATTAATGAAGTTATGAAATGGATGATAGGACATGATGATCCATGTCTTACACAAAATTCTAAGTTGGGACTAATGAATATCGATTCGTCTTATCATTTGTCAAGTAGTTGTTTTTAACTCCAATCTTTTTCAAGGACTTCTGGGTTGACAACATGTGTGTTGCCCGATGATGATTCGACGAAAACCACCATTTCAGTGAACTTTCTTGACAATGACTCTAATATCAGTAAAGAGAACATTTTCTTACGAATAGCTGTTGTTAAGAAACCAATTCCTGAAACTTTTTTTCTGGTGGTCTCACGGCACCCAGCTGTTATTTGTTATGGCTGGGCCTGGGGTATGACTCACGCTGCTGTCAATACTCAATCATTCCCGAGAATCCAGGTCCGCCAGGCAAACCCAAGCGACAATTTTGTTATTTGGGTTGCATAGACAAGAGGCTTTAAGATGTTACGATATCGTAGGTCTCGTGGCCCAAGAACTACTTTCCATGACTGTACACTTCGGAACAACAGACTACATACGAACACACAAACCTCCATTCATACGCTTCTAGTCTTCTTAACACAGTTGAGTAATCAATGTATTTTACATAGCACAAACAGGCTCAAAGTCTATTAATAGTATTTCTATGAACAATATTCCTCTCTTAGACCTCAAACTCTTCAGACAATCCAATTTTCTCTCCTAGTTAAAGGCATTGTATTCCCAACCGTTAATCTTACATAGCGAAGGTATATGTTAAGAACAGAAAGTTGTAACAATACTTCTGAACTATATCTCTAAATTACTCATTGTCATAACTTTCCAAATAAGGCGCAGTTAACATTCTAAAGGCTTTCTCATACAACACTTTATTTACAATGCTTTTGCATAAAATTCAAGCTTTATTAGTCTCCATCCACGTATATAATATATCGTTCAGTGTGTTGGATGTTTCTTCTCAAGAACTTTTTGAATAACACAGACACAGATTTTTAAGGTCAGTTTACACTGGTATAGGTAAAGGTAAAGAAGGTAAAGTGTTCCCCTGTGCATAGCACAACGCCATGAAGGCGTATAGGGGGTGTGGGGGTAACGCCCCACACTTTCTTGATCCGGTCGTGAGTGAGGGTGATGTGATCAGCATCACGCCCCTGACCGCCTTTACCCCCCAGGGTTTCCCCCAGGTACCCATGTTATTCGACGCTGGGTAGGCGCCGGGGCCGCTTCCACCGTTAGAAAAGTTCCCGGATTTGAACCGGCCGGGGATCGAACCCGGGACCTTTAGCATGGTAGTCAGACGCGTTACCGACACTGGTATAGGGGAAGGGCATATTGTCATTTACAAAACCACCTAGAGAGAGTTGTGAATTCTATGCTAGGAATACTTTTGAATGGACAAGGAGCGAATTTGTTTAGTTTTTCACCTTTCTATGTTAATTGCGACGATGAAGATGAATGATGATAATATGAAACTAATGAAGACACACGGATAAAGTAACACCCATGTCCGTGTCTGCACTAGAACACGGTACATTTATTTATTCTTTATTTAGAAACACAACAAGAAGATTCCCAGTTACAGCGTTCTGTAAAGAAAGCGTGGCAATGCAATTAACACAGGCTGAGCACAGTTGTAATCTCACGCATGGGATTTGAACGAAATTAAAAATGTTTTCCGTAATCTCATCACAACTTGGTTTACACTTCCATAAATATTCTTATTAAATCTCGAACTGCACTCATTCATAACAATTATAATAAACTTGACAAGATAGATACATTCAACAATAAAGATAAACAATTTCACGGATAAACACTTTTTAATACTCCATATATACTGAACATATTATACGATTATATCGATATTTGGTAGAAAGATTCTGTGTTCCTCACTCAACTCGCTTGGCTACCAGGTTTTGTGTATTTTGGTTATTTTACGTTGTTTTAATCTCTCTACATTAATCACGACGATGAGGATGAATGAAAAATTGATGAAATAGACGGGCAACAAACTCAACGTCCTTGCCTTACACAGGATCCGAACCTAGGACTTAGACATCCAAACGCAACTAGCTACTGAATGTGACACACCACGAGCCACCGGACCACACATTTTCTTATGTCCCTTTTCTTTCATACTTTCTTAGTTTGCTTGGCTATTTCATTTCTTGTTTTGGACTGTTTCGTTGCTGTTATACCTCTGTATGCTAACCGCGACGATAAAAGGAAATGATGAAATCAACATTAATAGGGCATACAAAACATCTAGACTTATCTAGGATTCGAAACTAGAACCCTTTGCTTCTTGAGATGCTAATCGTTTCGTCTCACAGACCTATTGGGGATCGAAGATTCCCTGGTGTGTGCATCGATGTCACCTTAATGTAAGTAAAATTATTTTATTTGTTAATTTGTCCACCAGAATCACCTTTAGGCCTATCCTTCGGACGTGAAGTTTTCTTTTTAACGATAACACCGAAAAGTAGAGGAAAGCAGAATAAAGTGTTTAAAATATATTTGGGTAGCTAAAGGAGGCAAGTTTCCGAAATATGCAATTTTTTTTTAGAACAAACCCGAATTTTACACTTTAATGCGAAATATGGAATATGAACTGAGATAACATTTCTTCTGTTCAAAAAGAACTACCTAAAGCGCTATTAGAACTGACATTTCCAGTCTAGCTGGTGATAGTTCAACTCAAAAGAGATTGTCACGCTTCATTTATTGCAGTTTGGGACAGACACGACTGGCCGTGTTTAACCTCGTTCCGAAATATAATTCACTCAGGGAGAAGGGGGATTTTCCCAGAAGGGAGATTTCGTAGGAACGGGAAAATTTTCAGGGAGAAGCACCTGTTGTGTTGGGAGGGGGAGGGCGTGTATGGGTATGTACACAAAACTGTATTTTGTACCTCCACGATGGCGTAGTGGTAACGTCATTGCCTTGTAATCAAAGGGTCCCGGGTTCGATACCCGGTGGAGGCACATGGCACACTGGTTCGGTTCCCACTTTAGAATCGTAGGTCCAGTCCCGATTAGCCTTTCTGTGCATAAAGTAAACTTAAAACAAGAAAATCAATCAACAAAACTGTATTTTGAGGTCGCAGAGGGATTTTTGGCATTGCTAGGGAAATATGATGCGTATGATTGTGTTAATACATTTGGGTGTTATCATTCAACAAATACATTTCATATTTATTGGCTGATGAGATGAAATAGTTTCCAAATGGAAAAAATTGGCCATTTCTCACAAAGGTAAGCCATAATTATTTTTTGTCATTAGAACTAAAATTTCTCTCAATTTTCCAGAACTAAAACAATATGAAAACCTTAAGCATAAAAGGAACAGTAAAAATACATATAAAAATAACAGATTTTAAATTGATAACAGCGAATGTTGCCCTAAACCGCAAAAAATAACACCGAATTGCAGTGAAAAATAACATCCAAATTTAGGGGGCAAGAAACGAAAACTTCACGTCCAGTATACGAACCTTCGACCCACCGTGGTTGTATTTTCTTATGCTGCGCTTTTAGACATCTCTAGATTAATTGCACCGACGAGGATGGATGGATCACTTAACGAAATATCAACACCTTATACAGATTTCGAACCTATGCCTTTAGCTTCCAGGTATGCTATGTAACCACTCTGCCATCACGGGTGGCATTCTCTTCTCTTAATAAATCCTTGGAAAGTGAGATCGGCTGCCTCTGTGTTCTTTCTTTGCCTGTTGTTGCCATGCTTACCGTCTTCCTCTAGATTACTTCTTTGGGGCGATGTCCATGTCTCAAATGCACCTTCCATAATCAATTCCCACCATTATTCAACACTTAGAATATGTGTTATACGATTAGCAATTTGTTGTATCCCAATTGAAATTCATCTACATCCCAGTCGAACTTTAATTTTAAGGATTAATATATCTACAGTAAACGTGGATATAAGTTACATGGTGTAAGAAAATTGGCAACGTTAGAATGTCAACCCTTTTCTAGCTAGGTAAATAATTAAAATTTTATAAATAAGATAATCTATAGGAAGATATTGTAGGGAAAATGCGCAGTTATGCAACAAGTTGGTTAGGTAAATACAATTAAGTTATCTAGAAAGCGAGAGACACATGAATCTCTCTTAGATTTAGAAGGATAAGAAATCTAGCGAAAGAAATGTTTTCTAGACACATCTAGAAATAGCGCAGCTGTGCATCATATACTGTTAGGTATATACAATTAAGTTATCTAGAAAGAGAAAGACATGAATCTCTCTTATATTTAGAAGGATAAGAAAGCTAGGGAAATGAATATTTTCTAGACATATCTAGAAATAGCGCATCTGTGCATCATATACTGTTAGGTAAATACAATTAAGTTATCTAGAAAGAGAGAGACATGAATCTCTCTTATATTTAGAAGGATAAGAAAGCTAGGGAAATGAATATTTTCTAGACACATCTAGAAATAGCGCATCTGTGCATCATATACTGTTAGGTAAATACAATTAAGTTATCTAGAAAGAGAGAGACATGAATCTCTCTTATATTTAGAAGGATAAGAAAGCTAGGGAAATGAATGTTTTCTAGACACATCTAGAAATAGCGCATCTGTGAATCATATACTGTTAGGTAAATACAATTAAGTTATCTAGAAAGAGAGAGACACATGAATCGCTCTTAAATTTAGAAGGATAAGAAATCTAGGGAAAGTTGAGTGTGCAAGAAACACTCTAAAATGAGCAGCTGTGCATCATATATTGTTAGGTAATTACAATTAAGTTATCTAGAAAGAGAGAGACATAGAGACATGAATCTCTCTTATATTTAGAAGGATAAGATAGCTAGGGAAAGGGATATTTTCTAGACACATCTAGAAATAGCGTAGCTGTGCATCATATACTGTTAGGTAATTACAATTAAGTTATCTAGAGAGAGAGAGACATGAATCTCTCTTAGATTTAGAAGGATAAGAAAGCTAGGGAAAGTTGAGTGTGCAAGAAACACTCTAAAATGAGCAGCTGTGCAGTAAGTAGTGTGAGAAAAAGATGGATGTAAGTTGCAGTTAAATTAAAACAGGAAATGTGTAAATATAAACGCATGGAAAAAAGTCTCAGAAAGAATGGATCATTGTGTGTGAAGGGAGAAGTTTAGAATTTATTACATTTTGTAAGATTAAGCCGGATCACTGGATACAAAAGAAATACTTAAATTACATTAGAATTATGCTGCTATTGCTGTGTTTAGATGGAAGTATTGAACAGGTTTAGGTAAAATAATAGTGATCATAGGCACTGGATAATTAGCTTATCTTTACATAAGTTGCTGGTTAGGTTATGTGTGTAAGATAATGTGCTGTGTGTTTGAGTAACTATTTGCATGGCATCCATTCTGTCGACACTACCCACTCACCATTATTATTATTACGAGGTTTTACATTACGATATCCTGTATTCTTTCTTGTCATGAGGCTGTGCCATGGACGCTTACAGTTTTTCCAACTCTTTGGCTACACGCGACAAAGAAAATGAAAGGACAGATACTGTAGGATATCCAAAGCAAAGAAAATGTTGAAAATAAAAAATGTTCATGACCAGTGTTTCTTGTATTTTTTTCAGGGAAGAAAGGTTTCGCTACTCTTGAACATTGTATGTTATTGTGTTCATCGTAAGAACTAACGAGTTCAAGGGAGGTCAAGGAAGGGGTCGTTTGCCCCCCTCACCCATTGGAGTAAGGAAAAATTGCCTACTACCCCTTCGTCCTTTCCTTTTATTTGTAACTTCCCCCCTTTATTTCCCTCTATCCTTCTTCTAGATTTTCTCGGTCCCTTGTTGACTATTTATTTTCTGTTTTCCCTTCCATTTTGTGTTTTTATAAAATTCTTTCTCTCTATCGACCTTATGCGCTTTTCTCTCTCCCCCTCTCTATGCCTACATTTCTCTTTCCTTTCTCACGCTTTTCTATTTTCTTTCCATCTTCCTTTTTTCTCCTCTCTCTCTCTTTTTTCTCTTGTCTCTCTCTATTTCACATTCTTATTATTTTTTTCTGTCTCTCTTTTCTTTCTCTCTCTCTATTTCTCATTCTTATTTCTTTCTCCTCTGTCTCTCTCTCTCTTGTCTTTCTTTCTTCTCTCTATTTCACATTCTTATTTCTTTCTCGTCTCTCTCTCTCTCTCTCTTTCACATTCGTATTTCCTTCTATCTCTCTCTCTATCTCTCTATTTCACTTCCTTCCTCTTATTCTCTACCGCATTATTTATCTCTTTCTTATGATGGCACGTAAACACGATGTCAATATATCTAACTTCAGGATGAAGTTTTTCGAATTTGACATCCCTTGAAACATTTTCTGCAGGCACCCTACTCAAAATATTGTGATAGGTTCATGAAATATCTTGCATTTGATGTTGTTACAAACACACACACAAAACAATCTTGTTGTTAAAATACTTATTAGTTTCTTCTCACCTAGAGCAAGGTATCTATACAGCGTACCGTTGCGTACCACCAGAAGAACAGCACAGGTAGTGACTAAAGCTTGAATTTAGATTTGATTTGGTTTATTTTACTTCTCTTCTTTGGTAATTGCAAAGATGAGGATGAATGATGATATGATGAAACCGAAGAAGGGACACTCGCAAAGAACATCCATACCAAGGCTAGGATTCGAACCCAGACCCCTGGAGTCACAGCGTGGTGTGATAACCACGCAGATGATAATAAGGGACCCATGATTATGAAATTAAATCTGTTTCAAACCCAGGACTTTTCACTTTCCAGATCATGCTAATAATGTCAGCCCA
The DNA here is from genome assembly GCF_977018435.1 of Lepisma saccharinum. Taxonomy (NCBI): domain Eukaryota; kingdom Metazoa; phylum Arthropoda; class Insecta; order Zygentoma; family Lepismatidae; genus Lepisma; species Lepisma saccharinum. Next base: position 31,727,995 of record NC_139251.1, on the reverse strand, counting down.
AATTCTGCTTAGGTATCCCCTTCCTGTAGGCGTCCATGGCCTCCAGTCTTGACAGTCTCCAGCATCTCTTCTCGTTAGGAATAGCATTGGCACCAAGATACAAGTGGGAATGGCGAAGAGGCTGGGTCTAAACATGCTGTTACACTAAAACTATTTCCACACACCAGAGAGTTTCTGTGCTACCGGTAAATCTGAGGTAGAATATGGGTTTTTATGCTTACTTTAGTGAGTAAAGGGGTCTCCGGCTGCCTAGAGGTGGCTAGAGACCCCATTAGGTGTAAGGGGGTCTCTGGCTGCTTAGAAGCGGCTAGAGACTCCATGTAGAGTAATAGTTGTTTTCGGCCCATAGTTGTTCACCCTCCAAGTCCCCTCTTAGTTCCTGCTAGCTCGTAGTTTATATTTTATTTTTGGTGTGTGTGTCTGCGAGTGTGTGCATGCGTATTTGTTTATGTGTGTACGTGCGTGTGTGTGGGCCTCTTCTGCCCCTTTCGTCGTTCACTACGGCGGTTCGGATACATTGCGCCTTTAACGCCGGCGCCCAGGAATCCTGGGGGGCTTATTCCTACGGGGAGGGAGTATACGGAGGGGAGGAGGGCGGAAGGCATGGAGGTACCCCAAGTCCCCCTCCGACCTGGGCTCTTCCATTGTCCAGGATCCTTTCCGCAGTGGTGGTTTCCCCCTAGGGGAGATTGGGGGCTTAAAGGGGTCTCAGGGGCCCTCAAAGGGGCCAAGGGGAACCTGAAAGGGTCCCGGGGGACTAAAGGGCTAAGTTGGGCCTTAAAGGGCCCAGGAGGCACTTAGATCCTGGGGAAGGGAGGCTCAAGGAGCCAGGGAAGGAACATGTAAGGCTGATAAATCCATCAGAGAGCGGAACTCCAGTTCCGCGGGAGCATGGGGGGGAAAAAGGAAAAGAAAATAGAAAAAATAAAAAAGGGAAAGTGTCAGGGCAGAGATCTGCGCCAAATTATGCAGCTATCCAGGAACATGGAGTGCAGCGTAAACAGGTAAGTGTTGTAGTTCTTGTGTGATGTAGTATGAATGTAAAATGTGTATCGTTTGAAAAGAAGTCAAACAGTTTTAAGGTAGAGCAGACGCGGATCGACGTGGGTGCTAATGTCTCTCCAAATTGGCAGTTTTTTTGGATATATTATTATGCCTAATATTTATGAACACTCAAATGTTCTGTGTGCTCACAAACTTTAACAAGCTCCATGATTTTTTTAATGAAGTTTGCAAGTTTGCTTTAAATTAATTTTATTTTCATAATAGGCTAATCGAAACTGGACCTACAGTTTAAATTTGGATCCGAACCTCTGTGAAATATGCCTCCAAACGGTATCGAACCCGAGAGATCTTGATAGAACAGGTTTTTGCTTGCTTTCTGTATTTACTTTACTCTCCATATCTGATCAATGGGAGGAAATCGGATAACCTCATAGCTAAAATAACTACCCATTCCAACCTTGGACCTTATTTTTGTAAAATAACAAATAACACTCTAATCTATATGATATGGAAGCCAGCTTGGTTCCTGTTTGTTTGTGGCAATATATATTATTTACACTAAACAGTGCAAGTGTAACCAGTGTGCGAATTAACGGGGTATATGCCAGGGATCAGCCCCACCCCCTTGCACGCGCACACATTTTTTTTATCCCCTGCAGAAGAAACATTTTTTAATCCCTGGCAGGAATGTTCTTATCCCCGCCAGAGAAAATGGAATTGAAAGCATATTACACCATTTCTTAAGTAGGAACAAACACCACTGATATTGGTGATTGGGGAAAACAGTTAATTAACCTTTAAGACAATTGCTCCCTACTTCGCGTCAGAAGTTCTATTTTAAAATAGTTCATTGTTTATTGTCGTCGGATGCAGAGGATTTTCCAAATGCTCCTAGAGTAACTCCGATGCTCTGTCCATTGTCAAGTAAACTACGAAAGCCTCGCCGTCAGCTTTATTCGTTGGAGGTTCGCAGATCACATTCTAGCCGCACGCCGTCTTTGAGTTGAACGCGCAACAGATATTTGGCCAAGTTTTCTCGGTGTTAACTAGTTGAATAGCTCTTCTTGTGCATGGGTTTTCTTAGAATGTAAATGTACGGGGGTTTCTAAATTACATCCAAATGTTATCACACTATATATTGTTCTAGGTATTTAGAACTGGAAGGCAATAGTAGAGTTTGCTAACTGGAAATATATACAAGTTTGCATATTTATAACCCCCGGAAATGAAATCACAAATACGACATTGAGTGGACATCCCCCCTCCCCAAAGCTTAATTCTCACGCTGAGTGTGAGGTGAGGTACCCGACTGAAATTCGCCCGTCCCAACTGTAACTTCCGGATCCGCCACTTACTTAAAGTGGCCATGTTGAATGTTGATTAAGAATTCAAAAACAGACTCGCGCCTCAGTTATGTTGGAGGATGACATTAGTTTACAAATGTATATATTTTTATGTGCATCAGTTGAAACTCCGAAATGAAACTCCATCTTGCAGGAACCAAATGTCAGATTCTGTCAAAGAGCAATGCAAGCAGAATATGGTTCCACGTAAAGAGAACTGAACGCGATGTAATTTCGCTAAAAATCCAAAAGTTTCTTGTATAGTCTATAGCATTAAACTACAAGCCCTTATACGTGATTAGAGTGTATTTCTTTCAGCTTGCATTTGTCAGTAAAGCATGCGTTGAAATTTTATTTCCAGTCAAGAAAGATATGTCCTGCAAGAAGAAAGAGTCACTCACCTCAAATTCGCCTCAACTGATCCCAAGTGCAACTGTAGAAGTCACAGCAATAAAATTCTTTATGTTTTCAAACAATTTATGTTTTATTTCCAATATTTATTACTTTGGTGTTATTGTAATGTGAGAAGGAGTACGTGTATAAATATATATTTATCAAACACTTACCATGTGCAGATTAGAATGTAGATATGAAGTATTTTCTCGTAACATGAGTTTTTATATAACTTCCAACAGGTATTTGAAGATGAGTTATCTCGAAAATGTATAATCTTAAATTTTTAATGTTAAACGAACAACTTGTCTTCAAATGAACAATAAGGACGGATACTTAGGTTAATATAGCGATTTTTAGTTAATACAATGGTGGGATACACAATGGTTCAATCAGTCATATGAGACAAATTTGTTTCTTTGTTTTGTTAACAGAGTAACATTATTTACGACTGTAAAACTATAATATAATACATTTATAACTGGCTAGTAATCTTACTACACCAAAATATTGCTTCATTTTCGTTATTCTAGTAATCGTAATACCTAACTATATTCAGCATCTCACCAAACAAGACGTATGTACATGAGCGTTAAATAACTATTATTTACAATATTAAGAATAGTTATAGAATTTCACAATCATATTAGAATTTATTAACTAATATTGTTAAATGTCTACCTTCAGGAAAAGGAACTGGATGTGCTTCTATGTTTGTTTCACCATCTATTTTCTCTGTTTATTATTAGAGAACGAGTGTTAGACAAAATATCTATTCTTTATTTTTATAGATGTCATAACAATGACTTAATATAAGTTCATGTCAGGGTATTAGGGTTTCGTACACAAAAGTTTATTTTGCTTGGAAATTTTGACCAAATAATTCGGTTACTCCAAACAAACTCGCACGATTTCTACAAGAAACTGTTTCTTACGAATAATTATTTCTTTGTCGCCTATGCAAACAAATATTTGGTTGTCAGAAACTGTTTTTGGTGGTTCCAAACTAACTTTCTCTACTTGTACAAATTACGTTTTTCTCTGCAATAGGAATGATTCGAAACAAGATTTTTGTTGTAGAGAAGTATATTAGCTATTAATTTCGTTCTTTTCAATGTAAGCATTTTCTATTTGTCGCATACATCACTTTCCTCAAAATTCTAATTCCTTGCTCATATAGTTGGGCCTGCATCCACATCAATCCCTCTCTTGAGTACGCCATTGCCTTGAATTGAGACCTTCCTGGGTTCATTCTACAAATGGTCGTCCGGCAAAGTGACAAGCAGCACCAGATGACGATTCTCACAGTTGACTTTTGCGTCCTGCTATTGTTCCGTTCGAAGAAACAATGTCTGATTAACACGTCGCTCGATAAAGGAAGACATGGAGAGAAGAAATGTTGCGTAGTCACGTGTCAAACGACATGTAGGATAGCGGCGGCTGATACACTCGTATAAACAAACGGGATATGATTATCGTTTCGGAACGTGGGTGCACATCAGAGATGATGTTGGAGGGAAGTGTGAATTCTTATCAATTGCGTCAAAAAAGAATTTTGTTTGGGTGGTCTCAAGCATGGATGAGGTGGTCTGTCTCATGGCTCCCACGATTCTCTTTTTCTTATTATTCTCCTCACTTTCATTTCCCTTATTCCTCTTTCTTCCTGTGTCCCTATCTTTCTTCTCGCTTACTTTTTCCTTCTCATTCATCCTTTCAACCTTCTTTCTTTTCCCCACTTCCCTCTCGCTCTTCCTTTCGCCTTTCTTCCTCCTCTTTTTCCCCTCGTTTACTATTTTTCACGTCCTTTATCTTTTCATTCTCTTTCCGATCACTTATTCTCTCTCTCTTCCCCGTCTCGTTACCCCTTTATCTTATCTTCTCCCTGTTTTCATTCATTTGCTTTTTCTCTCATGTCATTATTACTTTTCTTTCTCTCTTTCCATTACTCTCTTCCTCCTCGTTCTTCTTCTTTTTCCCTCACTTACTCTGCCTCTATTCTCCTGTCGTTTTTCCTCATCTCTTATTCTTATTCTCTAATACTGTTTCCGTTTTTCCCTCACTTACTCTGCATCTATTCTCCTGTTGTTCTTCCTCTTCCTTTATTCTTATTCTCTCCTATTGTTTCCGTTTTTCCCTCACTTGCTCTGCCTCTGTTCTCCTATCGTTCTTCCTCCTCCCTTATTCTTATTCTCTCCTTTTGTTTCTGTTTTACCCTCACTTACTCTGCCTCTATTCTCCTGTCGCTTTTCCTCATCTCTTATTTTTTTCTCTCCTATTGTTTCTGTTTTACCCTCACTTATTCTGGCTCTATTCTCTTGTCGTTCCTTCTCATCGTTTATTCTTATTCTCTCCTATTGTTTCTGTTTTTCCCTCACTTACTCTGCATCTATTCTCCTGTCGTTCTTCCTCATCCCTTATTCTTATTCTCTCCTGTTGTTTCCGTTTTTCCCTCACTTGCTCTGCCTCTGTTCTCCTGTCGTTCTTCCTCCTCCCTTATTCTTATTCACTCCTATTGTTTCTGTTTTCCCTCACTTGCTCCATCTCTCTTCTCTTATCTTTCTTCCCCTTTATATCTTCTTCCTCTCTTTTTCCCTCACTCATTTCTTCTTCTTCTTCGTTCTTCCTTTCTCCCTTCTTTCTTCTATCGTTTCCCTCAGTTATTTTTTTCTCTTTTACCCTTATTATTCCTTTCCCACTCTATTTCTCTGTCTAAACATCGCCTCAGTAACCAAACAATCTCGCCACCGAAGGGTTCTGTGTATTATTGTGACATAGTCAGTTCCACCTAATCATCGTTCATCGTTATCGCCGCGTAATCGACACTATACGGCGTACGCTTTTAGAAGGAACATGAGTTCAGCCAATACGAAGCCAGTGCTGTCGCGCTGTTGCCAAACAAACTGCTAGCGGAAGGGGCACACAGAGAATTTGCTGTGTCCAATATTTAGCAATTCTACACAGGATTATATCATATCACTGCAGCATATAGATGAGAAACTCGTACCTGAAAGAAGTTTGAAAGCACGTATTTATTGTAGAGGAACTGCAAGGTCATCATCATCTCTCTCGTATCTGTTTTCTGGCATGTTTCCCAGGAGATTTGAACAGGGGTTCACCGATTTTTGTGGTAGATACTTTACCCCAGCGGCGGCTCAAGGGGGAGAGCCGCCGTGCCATGGCACTACCCTCAGAAGAAATGCATACCTAGCCCAAGTATTGTTAAATTAATACATTGATAGTTTACAGACAAGGAGATTCGAATCTTGCAATCGGTCAAGCTGACGTGACGACCGTCCCAACCACAGACTAGATATGAACAGCCCCAACCTCCTCACTGCATCGCCAGCTGTTTCGTACCCTCGGCGAGGCAGCGGTCCGCGCCACTCAAGAGCTGGCCTAACCAAGTTGAAACACGTGAGAAGTCTCAGCGAGTAACATTTCCACCATGAGCCGGGAAGAAGGTGGCAGGGGGTGGGGTTAGGCCATAAGACACCAGCCGTGCCCGTTTTCGCTTGGCACAGCGAGGGAACTTACGCAGTGTTGACACAGTTGCCATCTTCAGAGATAAGTCGCTAAATAGGACGGATTTGTAAGACCCGTTGGGGAAGTAATTCGTGAAAAAGGTACTATCTACTTTTCTCCAAACTTTTGGAGAAACGAACCTAGTATTTTTCCAAAGTTAAATGAACATTTTGATAATAGATAGATGTGCCTAGAGGGCCATCCAGACTTTTTAAAAATATATAAGTAAAAAATCCTATGGTGATGCGAGTTTCCTTTGGCATTTCAACAATTTCTTTTTACATCAAGTGTCTAGAATATTTTCAACATCCAGTTGGAATACGTGTGCATGGGAAGGGGGGAGAAGGTGAGAAGATTTGTTTTCCCTGCCTCTTGTAATTGTGTTATTAGTGAAATGTCCTGTAATGTATAAAGATAGGTTAGTGAGTGAAGATGATCGTATTAGTGTGTTATTACTTAAACCCACACTGTTTTCCACGTTACCAAACGAGGATAAACATCTTGGCCAGTGGGGCAACCTCAAGGAGGGGGCGGGGGCATTGCGGAGTTGTTTTTTTTTTTTCGATTTCTTGATCACGTTGGCACTACCCATCATACTTGCCGCCGGCCGCCACTGCTTTACCCGGGTTTATAATGCGCAACACAATATGCACACATACATCACACGCTTTAGCCGTAAGTTCTAGGCTCTGAGGAAACACTGTTTCAGCACGCACGTCTTGCGAACGCCAATTCCTTGAAGTAAGAATAAGCTTTATAACTAAGATTTCTGTCTTGTGAACGTAATACGAGTATTTACCCTTGGTGCCTGTACTACTGGTACGTACTAGGTTTCGAGAGCGACTTTATTAATTTAATTTGATTTGATTTGCTTTGTTTTACTTTGCTATTCTGTCACTTTTGGCTAATTGCGAAAATGGGAATGAGTGATGACATATAATGAAATTGATGAAGGGACGTTCATAAACATCCATGTCCAGGCCAGGATTCGAACCCGGGACTCCTGGCGTCGTAGAGCGATATGCTAACCACTCAACAATGGCGCCGGCGCGACATTATTAAATAACACTCACGCAACACACACACTATTGCACAACTATCGAGCATAAGGGCTGTATTGCACAACGTGCTACAACGCCAGGAGTATCGGATTCGAATCCCGGCCCAGGCATGGATATTTGTGAGTGTCCATTCATCAATTTAATCATATCATCACTCATCCCCATTTTCGTAAATTAGTCAAAAGTGGCAGAAAAAGCGAAGTAAAATAAATCAATCAATAAGGGCTGTATTGAATCCTCTCACAACTGTTCTTCATGCCGTACGAGTAAAATTATCTTACACCGCCCTTGTTATGAAAACGCTGAACTCAAAACTGACCCAGACTCGCAATGTTTGTGAACACACAAGACAATGAAAAGTTATTGTGCATATTCAGCCGAATTTGACACCCATAGCTTTACCAACACACACCAACTCATCGGGGTCAACAAGGTGGTAACGAAAGAACAAAGGACGGAACACGGAAGGCAAACGAAAGGGTCATTGTGTGTGTGTGTGTGTGTGTGTGTAGAGACGTGTTAATTGCCGTGTTTCTTCCACAAACGATAACTCCGGCTGTAGGCGACGGAAATTCATGGGACTTGGACAGTCAGGTTCAAAATGTCGTGCCCCATCTTATGATGAACCTTAAAGTGGCGAGTTTTATGAAAACTTCTTGCGCGCAAGAAAAATACAGAAAACGACGTCTAACTCGCGCGCCGCAGTCTCCTAACTGTACAACGTTGCACTCCTGCCATTGGCTGGTCTCCACGCATACCCTCTGCGTGGCTCCGCCCGATATCGCTTCTAAAACCGTGCGTCGTTATAGATACCAAAAATACAAATGCAAATAAAGAAATTCTTAAACTTACGGAAGGAACTACTATTCGGCTTATTGGTTTATAACAAAAATCAAGAATCTAGTCTGACGGCTTGGTTATTTCTTCACTTCGACCCCAGGGTATATTAGATCCGTATGCTGGGCACGGTTTGTCCCATCTTTTATCTATTCGATCTTGACTTGCCAGAGTGGTCATCACATCGCCTGGGGTCCCAGGTTCGAATTCCGAACTGGGCATGTATGTTTGTGAGTGTCCATTCATTAATTTCATCATATCATCACTCATTCCCATCTTCGCAAATTAGCCAAAAGTGGCACAAGAAGCGAAGTAAAATAAAGCAAATGAATGAATCAAACATTTTGTCATTCATCAATTTCATCTGATCATTCTCATTGTCCTGATCGCTCTCATTAACCTACTGAGGTTAACCGACGTATTTTTGTTATTTGTTGCTCCTCTTCTGCTAATCGCGACGATGAGATGAGTGATGATATGATGAAGAACATCAATGTCCAGGCTGAACTCGAACCCGGGAACTTCGGTGGCGAGATCGAAAGTCGACGACTTAACGCGCTCGGCCACCCAGAAATATGTACCTTTTTATGTTTAAGGTTTTTCAATACGGTCCAAGAATCTTTTTTACCGGCTGAATGTACGAGGGTTATTTTTTAAGTAAGGTTCGTTTTGCAATAAAAACGAAGTAAGTAATTTAAAAGAAATATATTTTCTGAATTTACATACACTTCTCTATTATTCTACATAATTTCCTTGCCGGTTTAAACATTTATTGTAACGAACTATGACTTTTTGGATACCCTCCTCATAGAACTCTGCCGCCTGTGATGATATCCAGTTACTCACGGTCGTTTTCACTTCTTCATCGTGTCTAAACGCCTTCCGCTCAGGAAGGTCTTCAGATGGCGGAAGAGGTGGTAGTCGCTAGGCGCAAGGTCTGTTTATGAATACCGTTTGAAATGGAGTCCATTAGTGGTGACGTCACAAGCAGAAGACGAGCTGGAACTGAGTCTTCACAACGAAAAAACGTGTTTTCTTCCTATCCTTCGGAAGGGGTAGCTTTAATTAATGTGACAGCAGTTATGAAACAAAATTATGGTGCGTATCGTACATCAATGAAAAGATGAGATATCGGAGAATACGACTATATATCGCACATACCTTACAGAGGATAAGGGAAAGAATAACCGGAGTAAGAAAATCATGCATTTTCAAAACATTCCACTTCCGAGCACAGTCGAATCCGACCCGAAGCTCATCCGATCTGAAGTCGGCAAACGCTGCCGCTATGGAAACCGTGGGAAACCAGCAGCCTCAGGTGATTGAACCGACGACGCCCATTGACTGATGTTTTTGGAGCATTCGCTTTACTCGATTTCTTACTCCATTTACTCTTTACATTCTCATCTGTAAGGTATATGTTATATACGGGTGACCTGTAATTAGATGTATTCCCTGAAAGGGGTTAAAGTAGAGGCAATTTGCAATAAATTTGACCATATGATACCCCGTCCGAAAATTTGTAGTTTTCGAGATAATCGAATTTCTATCTTTTTTTTAAAAAAAATGACAATTTGGACATAAAAAGATGAATTGAGAAAATAACTGCTCATTGTATGGCACATGTTTCAGCGTTTTCTGATAGCTAACAAATAAGTTGTTCGTTGAAAATTTTTTTTCCCAAATAACAATCACATGTAAGTAACGGGTGGGTCTAAACTTACAAGTGGTGGTAAAAAAATACACTCTTAGTTTATTAGGCAACGTATTAATAACAAAAATGGCATGACACGAAGCGTACAAATTACTTAAATCACTTCCTTGAGTCATCAGCTATCCAACAAGGTACAAATGTTGCTAACATTCACATTTGTGTATAAGAAATGACACTTGATTCATTTTAATGTGAATGGGATCAATGAACATTACAATTAAAGAACATTACACGTCTTGATCAAAGTGCGCACCGTTACGAATGCAGGCACGGAGGTTTTTACGGACATTTGGTCTCGTAACTCGTGATGTAATGGTGTCCTTGATGTGTTTACCAACTGTTAAGATCCTCTCCCTGAGCTCTTCTTGCGAGTTTACCACTGTCTTGTAAACTAAGTCTGTCATGCGGCTCCAAATTTAAAAGTCGCAAGGCGTCAAATCGATCGGGTGATCGAGCCGGCCAGGGAATCGGGCTGCCTCTGCCAGGGAATCGGGTCGCATCTTCCAATCAATTTCTTTGGGTAATTTTTATCCAGCCACTGTCGCACGCCCAGGCAGAAGTTTGGATGGGCGTCATCAACAATCATTTGTTCGAGCCATTTTTCCTGCCCCAAATCTTAAATGGCATCACTTATGAACATTTTTTGAGGAACGGGATGGCAATGTTTTTGGAGGATGTGTGGAGGATGTGCCTCAAGCTACAAGACGTGACATGATTTACCACCATGATGGCTACCCAACTCGATCCCCCGATCGATTTGTCGCCTTGCGACTTTTACATTTGGAGCCACATGAAAGACTTAGTTTACGAGACACTGGTAAACTCGCAAGAAGAGCTCAGGGAGAGGATCTTAACAGCTGGTCAACACATCAAGGACACCATCACATCACGAGTTAAGAGACCAAATATCCGTAAAAACCTGCGTGCCTGCATTCGTAACGGAGGTGCCCACTTTGAGCAAGACGTGTAATGTTATTTAATTGTAATGTTCATTGATTCCATTCACATGAAAATGAATGAAGTGTTATTTCTTGTACACAAATGTGAATGTTAGCAACATTGGTACCTTGTTGGATAGCTGATGACTCAAGGAAGTAATTCAAGTCATTTATACGCTTCGTGTCATACCATTTTTGTTAATAATACGTTGCCTAGTAAACTAAGAGTGTATTTTTTTTATCACCACTTGTAAGTTTAGACCCACCCGTTACGTACATGTGATTGTTATTTGGGAAAAACTTTTTTTTTCAACGAACCACCTATTAGTTAGCTATCAGAAAAAGCTGAAATATGTGTCATACAATGAGCAGTTTTTTTCTCAATTCATCTTTTTATGTGGAAAATGGTCATTTAAAAAAAAACAATAGAAATTCGATTATCTCGAAAACTACTAATTTTCGGACAGGGTATCATATAGTCAAATTTATTGCAAATTGCGTCTACTTTAACCCCTTTCAGGGAATATATCTAATTACAAGTCACCCTGTATAGACGTATTCTCTGAAATCTCGTCTTTACATTGATGTACGATGCACATCACAATTTTGTTCTTAACAGCTGTCACAATAATTAAAGCTACCCCTTCCGAAGGAAAATAGCATTGAATTGGATAGGAAGAAAACACGTTTTCTCGTCGTGAAGACTCAGTCCCAGCGCGTCGCCTGCTGTGACATCACACTATTGGGCTCCATTGCGCGTGCGCGTGGGAATGAGTGCGCGTCTTTGAGCAGCATCATGGCAACTGTGTTTTGGGACAGGCAGGGTGTTTTGTTAGTGGACGTTTTGCCGCAAGGAACAACAATTAACTCAGCTTCCGTGAGTAACTGGCTACCATCACAGGCGGCAGAGTTCTATGAGGAGGGTAACCAAAAACTCTTAGTTCGTTACGATAAATGTTTAACCGGGCAAGGAAATTAAGTAGAAAAATAGAAAAGTGTATGTAAATACAGAAAATAAATGTTGTTTTTTTTTAAAAAAAAAATACTTACTTCGTTTATATTGCAAAACGGACCTTTCTTAAAAAATAACCCTTTATATACTGTCCAGGAACCTTATATCTGGTCGAATTTAAATAAGGTTCAGGGACCTTTTTCCGGCTGAATTTAAATACGGTCCTGGAACCTTTTTCTGGCTGAATTTAAATACGTTCCAGGGATCTTTTTCTGATTGAATTTAAATACGATCCAGGAACCTTTAAATAAAAATTTGGTGAAGTATAGAGTTATCAAAATGTGGGGTATATTTCCATCTACACGTAATGGTAAAATTGTATTCAAGTAACCACTCTTCTCTGCATTGTCAAACACAAAAATACTTCTCCTTTTCTTGAAAAATGCATACACTTCATCTACAATGGATTTCATATCCTTGTTTTTCCCATCTGCATCTTTTGTAGGAATTTTTAATTTAACTTTGGCTAACCTCTCAAATGACTCTGTAAAAGTTATCTCACTTTCTGCATTGATCCAGATTACATTATTATCAAAATTATGACTATATTCCTGGATGTACTGTCTAGATAATTCAGTCTTGTCTACTCCACCCAAGCCACTAATTGATGTTGTTTGCGATATTACGGTTACCCTTTTTGAACTAAGTTGTATATTTTTATGCAAATCAGCTAATTCTTTTTTTCTTCTAGTGAACAAGACGACTGGTTTCTTAACATCAAACCAAATTGAAACCTTTGCTGACTCTTGGAAAAACTTATTGTTTTCTTTTAAATAATTCTCCCCTCAATCCACCATTTCTCCACTTTATTTCTTACATCAGCAAAAACAGCATCAACATCATTTTGGTCCACTGCGTATATTGACTGTATTTTTGATTTTATGTAATCTCCTATACCAGCTTCATTTGGTTGTGCTACAAAAATGTTCAATTTGCCTAAAAACTCATTGATATCATCTTTACTAACAACATCATCTGGCATTGGAGGTTTTGGATGTTTTTCTTTCAGAGTACCAAAATTAGAGGGAATCTTTATATTTCTACCAGATAAATCTAACTTTATCTCTTCCATGAGCATTCCTTTAAATTCTTCCCTCTTTTGCATTTCTTCAAAAAAAGCAACCTTAAACTGACTATTATAATCATCATCCAAAAAGCTGCTTCTAAATTTTCCTTCACCCTTCTTTATTTTTTTCAAATATATTTTGTGTCAGAGAGTAGTGATACATTTTAACAACACCTTTATCTACATCAATACCCTTTCCAGAGAAAATGGATTGCACTAACTGCTTTGCAAGCTTTCTGCAATCAGAGGAAGACTGGGAAAATTGTTCAATTATCTGATCGTCTTTGCCATGTAACGTTAATTTAAAATGATAATTGTCACCATCAAAGTTTAATATATCATCAACACGTGCATATTCTTTTTTAACATTTTCATCATTTTCGTCGAAAGTAGGAAGAGCATTAGTGTAAAATATAAACTCCACATCTTCGAAATGTTCACCAAAGATACGGTCTGCTGTTTTCAGAGCAAACTGTTTCTTAATTTCCCTATAGGACTTGAAGTATTTATTCAAAGAATAGTCACTTTTATCTGATACTGAAAAAAGCTTCTCAAGAGAAACCTTATCCTTTTCTGCACTTTCTCTATGCTTCGCTTGTAGAAAAATTGTCTTCTTCCTTTTCATTTTATCTTGTCCATCATATTGCCATTGAAATACGACATCATCAATGTCACCAGCTTCATCCACATTTGTTGAAAGACTAAAACCATGAATTGCTTTTTCTTCAGTTTTCTTTATCCCTTGCAAAAGATGGACCATCAAGAGTTCAATTTCATACAGTTGGCCTTTAATTCCAGATGTTCCTTGCCTTCTATTGAATGTCTCATCATCTTCTTGTGTGTCTTGTTCTTTTAGTGAATCAGAAGGCAGTGGCGTCTCGTCCCTTGGGGCTTCCGGGGCTTAGCCCCTAAAGAAAAATGGACGTATTCACGTAATTATCAATCACCATAACGCATAACTATCACACAGTCTTTTAAAAGGCGATTTTTACCCACGTAAATTCATCGTCTGTTGCAATGGATACGACAGCGCTCCTAGCGGCATTGATGTCAATTATCGCTTTCCGGGGCACGTCACAAAGGAAGGCGTGGCCTACACCCACCTACGCTACAGTGAAGGTCACATGCTAGCAGAGAGAGGAGGGGAGAGTGCAATGGATTTGAGTGCTGATTCGGGGCTAGCTCCGTTGCGTCGCTTTCGATCTCGCGTGTTGTTCTGTTGTGATTTGGTGGCTTTCATTCGCTATGTTTGAGTGAGTTTGACCAAGACCATCTTGAGGTTCAGGCCACAGCGCTCAGTCAAGACGTCATCATCTGGAGGCGATCGTCTTAACGCTCTAAACTCCTTGTCATAATTTTACCGTAGATAATTAAGGTATATTTATTTCTCTTATGAAGTTAAATTTTGACATTTACCCTTCCGACGAATATACTTAGAAGAAAAATGTATAATATTGAATATTTACACCAACATTTTCATTCAGGAAGTCACTATGGCCACCACAAAAATTCCTACCATAGCACAAAGAGTTGAAAACCGTTAGAAACTTCCTGGCGGAAAAATTTAAACATTTTATATCTTTGAAAAAGATTATCGGGAATATTGGTCAGCTACAGTAAAACTCATAACCGCTTTTGTATGAACTTTTGTATGTAAAATAGTAGTTATGGTACCGCCTTGAGGTCGATAAATCAATTGATTGGAAAAGATCGATCAAAGATCAATTGATGACGCAGCAGTGTTTTTTTGTCACGTGACTGTGACGCCACAGAATGGAAGTCACGTGACCAGATTATATTATTAAATTAATTTAAATATTATATTATTATTAAATTAATTTAAATATTATTATTATTATTATTATTAATTGTTTTAATTGCTGTGACACCATTTTGTTTTTGTTACGCTATTTTGGCGTGTGACGTCATATATAAATTGGAGTAAGTGTTACCGGTGTTTGAAAACAGATGGCGTTGATGAGTTTGAAATTCTCGGAATTGAATACGTGTAACCGGTGTTCGAGGAGAGATGGCGTTGATGAGTCATTCTGGGAAATTCCAGGAATTGGGTGTGTCTGTTTTCTGTCTGAAAGGAACATGTTCGAACATGTTTTAGGTTGATGACGTATTCTTGGAAATTCCTGGAAGTGGGTGTGGCTGTTTTCTGTCTGAAAGGAGCATGTTCGAACACGCTTTAGGCTCGGTCTTCTAGAGGACTATTTGAAGTGTGTTTAACGGAAATCGTGACGTAGGAAAAAAAAGGTATAAATAGAAGGGATACATGAGAATAGTGTCATGCGAGGATGGATGTGTGCGGTACAAGACTGTCTGATAATGGTGTGAATTTCTACGAGGTCAGCTACGAGGAGTTCTGGGAACTTGTTCGATCTTGCGGCGACCTGGACAACGACCGAACGGCCCTGCATCGGGTGCTGAGCTATTTCCCGT
Source organism: Lepisma saccharinum (assembly GCF_977018435.1). NCBI lineage: Eukaryota > Metazoa > Arthropoda > Insecta > Zygentoma > Lepismatidae > Lepisma > Lepisma saccharinum. The sequence continues at coordinate 31,712,656 of NC_139251.1, read as the reverse complement.
TTATGTATGTAGCGATACCTGAATCTCCCTGGTGTGGATGTTACCTGTTCAACGGATTAGGAAAAGGAGTCCATCATCACTGCGAGACGTTGAAGGAGATAGAAGAGAGGAAAAGAAGAGCGGACGAGAGAACAGGATTTCCAAGTCACGGGTGTATGTGCGAACTACGTCGCAGGAAGGAAGAGGACAAGATCGGCGAAGCTTTGAAGGAGAGAGTGAAACAGTGGCTTTCATTGCTGGCTGACAGAAATTCCTTGTGGTGTTCTGGCTGTGATCGTCCTTTGTTACGTAAATTAGAAGGACACCCCTGTTTCCCTGTGGTTCCTGCAGAAGGTTTCGGTGTACGCAGACGTCTGTTCCCCGACGATCCTCTGGCTGTTCCTTTATCGCCGATACCTGGGACACCGTCACCTACAGTATCCGATTACTTCACCTTTTATGACGTATGAGAGTGTTTACTTATCACGTCTGCTGGACTCACGCCGAGCCGTATGTTATCAATTATTTATCAGTGAATTCGAGATATAGAACATACAGAAAGTGGCCTATAGGATTACGTCAGACTCCGGAAGAATTAGTGACTGCAGGATTTTACTATTCAGGCTTTAGCGACAGAGTATTATGTTTTCATTGTTCGTACGGACTTTGCGATTGGACATACAAAGATTGTCCGATTCTAGGACATTACATGTTGGTGCCCCAGTGTCCTTTTATACAGAGTGTTGCGGCGTTACATCGTAACTCCAAGAGCTGCAAGTATTGCGACAGTATAGAGACTCTTGAGAAAACGTCCGATAAATCTAGTGGGGATTCTGTATGCAAAATATGTTTGAGAATCCTAGCAGTGTTGTAATTCTCCCGTGTCGACATTTTGTTTCCTGCGGATTCTGTGCTTCCCAATTGGACAAGTGCGCCGTATGCCGGGGTAGCATTGAAGATACGTTGACAGTTTTCACCTGATGAACAAAATGGATGTCTGTTTTTTGGACGTTCAAGGTCTTCGAGGAGCAGGAGGAGAATTTGTGTGGAAAGAAGTCGGAATTTTAAAATTTCCTTTTGACAATGCATTTGACTGTTTAGTGAAATCTCCATATGGTGTACACTTTTTGAGTGAAAAGTATCGCCGAGTGAATTACTGGCTCCGTGCCAACAAACACGGTCTCAACTGGGGAGATGGATGGCTACCGTATGAGAAATTAGGAGATCTGTTATATGTTGTGCTTGTGAATCAAATAGTGTACGTCAAAGGTACGGAGAAAGTGAAATGGTTTGAAAAAGTACTTGGAAAAAAGGGTAAGGGTAAAATATTCGTACGTAACATCGAAGAACTTGAATGTCCAAAATTGAATAGTGTGAAAAACACTTCAGGAAGATGCAAAGAACATAGCAAATGTGAAAATGTAAAAAAACCTGTGCAGTTGAAAATGTCTGGAAGATGTACAGTTTCTATTGTAATAAGTACAAGAAATAAAAGAGTTTTGTAAAATATACAAATGTTTTATTTACAATCGATAATATGGATATAGGTTTAAATACATAGAATAACACAATTGAATATGAAAGGTTTACAATACCTGAAGGGTTATATTACAATACATAAAATAACAGTGGTTGATGTACAATACATAAGAGAACAATGGTTAATTTACAATGGCTATTTACAACATCAGATACATGAAAGTAACAGAACTTATTTACAATGTCAATGTCTGCCCAAGATTGTTCTCAAGATATATTTCAATCATCAGTTCGTTGTACCAAAGAATATAAAAATAGTTCATTAAATTGGGCACTTCTTTTTTTTCTGAAACCATATTTTTCTTGATACAATATACAAAAGCCTCCATTTCGGGTTGCAATTTATGATAACGTTCGTTCTTTAATTTCTGCAGAGGCCAAAAAAGGTTACACAAAAATAAGTGTAGTTCAGAGGCTGTGAAAATAAAAGCATCGGATGAATGATGCTGATACATCGAGATACAACGTTTCCCGAAAAAATTTACACCACTGACGGTGATATTTCCTGTAACCAAGTAATTGAATCGACGACCTGTTTCGACGTAATTCAGTAAGTCAGATTTCAAAGCCCACAGTTCTCTAATCTGCTTAGAATCGATGCGTACGGGTGATCTCCCCTGTTGCGAAAACTCCCACACCAAATTGAAAGGGGATTGCTTTTCGAATCCTATTGCTACGAACTTGTTTTTTTCCTTGTTCAGAAAATATGTGTTAGCAAGATAGAGATCTAAACACGCCTCTACGTTGTGTAGTCCAGGACATTCGATTGTATCTGGGGAAAAGCCGATCTCCCTACGACGTTTCATGAAATCACAGTCTATAGTCACATCAATCCCCTCGTCCATCGGTTCGTTCTTGATAGGGACAGTTTCGATTTTGAGGGGCTGCACACGTTTGCGAGTTTTACGTTTGGAAGCATCATCCTGATGGGTCATGCGTTTCACTAGTTTATCGTGTTTTTCCATTGTAGAATCCTTAGTAGGCTCCATGATGTTTTCACTAGAGCTGTCTCGACGGCACTGAGAGAAAGCTACAGCAGCACACATTTATATAGCTTTTTGCATAACACGACACCGGATCGTGTGGATGGAACAACACGATTGATCCCCTCTCGGGCACTTGGAATGGGGTAAACATTTGAAGATCTGACGAAAACGGTGTAGGATATATCCATCTTTACTGACACCGGACGGAAATGCTTGAATGAAATCGTTGGTCGTAACATGGCGTGCTTTGTAATAAGCATACACGCAACAGTAATGTCCGCACGTCGTGGCCAACACCCCCTGTAAGGGAATGTTGTTGTAAGTCCAGACCGAGGAATGACGGTTCAGGAAAGTTACGAATTCTGGATAGAGTGGATGAAATCCGTATGAATCGAAATATTCAGCCATATTGTTTTTGCCAAAATAGAAGGCCACCCAGTGTGTACCCTGGAAGTTGGAAGTGTCGGTGTTTGCGATTATCAAGGCAGGGGTAGGAAACGTCCGAGGTAAAAGATCTCTCGAGTAAACACCGTAGAAAATGTTCTTGGTGGAACAGTTTCGAGATAGAATCTCCTTGATCTGCGACGTATTCATGCTGCCTATGTTTTCGAAAACGGAAAATGAGAGTACAGCGTTCTGTTATCTCTATACTCTCAAGATGATATTCTTCTAATATTTGGGGGGATGGTTGCGTGTCAACAGGTTTGGCAGACAGTACTTCCAAAGAATCACTATTATAAATATCATCACAGGTTATCAGTTCGATGAGTTTTCCCATCTCACGTTACATATGTTTTCATATGTTTATAATAATATTTCTGTCTTTGGTCATTTCTATGCTCCCAGGGCTGCTGTCAAGTAGTTCGGGAAACGATTGTATGTTCACAGGTTTTGAAGTTGTCACTTTCGAAGAAACACTACTACGCTTAATAGTACGGGTTATCACTTTGGTAGGTTTTTCCATCACAGGTAGTATAATGTCTACATCAGAACTGTCTCGATAACACTGCGAGCCAGAAACACGAGCACACATATTTATATACAAGTCGGTCTCACTGATGGAGGATAACACTTCTGTCTTTTGTTATATCTACTGCACATTCGAATTCAGCATACAGAAGGCATGTTATATTTTCCGACAGCTGGGGAGAAAATTGCATCTCGGCTCCGATGATACCTTGTTCCTGGAGACTGGTGTGCGTGTCGTTTCCTGAAGAGTCAGGCGTTATGTCGAAAATCAGGAAAAAGGATCCGTTCTCGAACATTTTCCTTGTGATCTGGTGTCCGTAATTGGCGTGGTGAATGCCTGTACCGGAAAATAGAGTTTGATAGGCACGTGTTATCAATCCGCCGTTCCCTCCTGTGGTGACCCGCAAGGGTTCGTAAGGTACGAGTTCTCCATTTTTCACAAGATGGAAAGAAGATAGATTGAAACTTCTAAAGTCGAACGGATTTTTCTTAGAGTCTCCGAGAAAGCTGGCGGTGGATACCATAGCAAAAAGAACAACATTCGGAAAAGCACCTTGAAAAGCATTATCGATCGAAATCTGCTGCGTTCCGGCAACGTAAGAATAAGCTTTGATGACGCTTCTGGTGAACGGATAATGGGCTGGAGCGTAAGAGAGTGCTCTGTCTATGGCCAAACTGGTGGTAGGAGTAGGAATGATGTGATTTATTTCGAGAACAGCCTTTAAAATTTTTATTCTGGTGGTTGGTGAAGTCTGATCTCCCCAGATGTAAAAAGCATCACGTGACCTGGCTAGATCGATACGTACTTCAACGCCGTTGACCAGGTATTTAGGCTGGTGGAAAAAATCTATGTGCAGTTTTCCCATAAGTTCGACTACGGCAGACACTTCCGTAGGATTTCCGGTTGTCGGAACGTGCTGGAAAAAGTCTTTTCTGGCGGTAAAACCTTTGTTGTCGGTGGTGATTTGATCTTGATGTCCAGGTGTGTCCAAGTACCACAAGGCATTTGTGAGATGCGTGTTCGCAGCATCGCTGCCGTAATTGATTTCTGATTCGAAGATTGATTTATATGCGTAATTGTTATCGGCAACTGTTACAGCGATACCGTTGAGAGCCACTGTAACATGTGAAAAAAGTGAATGGAGAGGATAATTTACGACCCCGCAGTTTTTTGTGAGGGCGTTGGAAGGTTCGGAAGCACTCATGGGAGACCCATCTTGATTGACCATCTGCGTTAGCAGACGAAGATAGGCAGATGAAAGATCTAGAAAATCTGTTCCTGCCGGCGGAACGGCAAACTGAAGTATGTTCTGATTATCGATGGAAGCGATAGGCTTGTAGGCGACCGTGTAAGTTTTTTCGACATTTTGCTGAATAGGTTTTTTACTGAAAAGATCGAACTGCGAGATCATGCAAGTGTTATTCTCCATCATTATCCAAAAATATCTTTTCCTGCCGCCTTCTGTTTAATTTTCCTTTTGCGTGTTGTCCTAGATTTTGTGGATGTTTTTCTCCGCTTTTTGGATGCGCTTTTTTTACGGATCGTAGATGTTCTAATACGGGTGGCTGAACGTTTTAACATCGACTGAGCAATTTTTGTTGCAGGTTTTGTTCTTATACCGGAACCTACCAGAGAGTCGATTTTGCGTTGTGCTTTACTTTGAAGATTTTGACCCGCTTCACGTACACGTTGACGAACGATAGTTCTCGGAGTTTGCTGGCTTGTTGCAATGTCGGTGATAATGTTAGCGCCTGTTTTCAAAGCTTCTTTTCCGATCGCTTTTGCACCACTCCAGAGTAGAGGTTTCACCATTCTAAAGAGTCCTGCAAAGAGAGACCCCAATCCTCTCCCTTTCTGAATTCTAGTTGAACGATAGATGGGTCCAATTCCCCCACGGATCTGATTACTGTAATATTCGGTCTGCGAATTCATGGTGATTCATCAGCTTTTCGACATAGACTGAGCAAAATGATTCCTTACTGTTTTTTAAAAGGACTTTGCTTTCCTACGAAAATGTAGAACAGCTATTGTAGGTACGGAGCCGTTTCTCAAAGGCAGGAAATATCCTTGTCTATCATACATCGCAATTTCTATTGTTTCGAAAGAACCTTTATCCAGAGAAACGTAATGAATCGGATTAAATGTATGATGGGCTACGGGTACTGTGCAAGATGATTCTGTTTCCGAATACTGTTTTCGGGCAAGACGTAAAAGACGTAGCATTTCTCCTCCGACCAATTGCTGTTTCACGAGATCGGAATAAATGAATATGTAGGGTTTTTTATCCACGACGTTATTGAACACTGCGTGCGTAGAATAAATAGATTTCAATACGTCATATCGAAATTTAGCGTAGTCATCAGTTTCGTCTATGGGTGTAACAGTATTTGTTGGAACACCTTCCGATTCAGGATCGGGAACCCCTATCACGGACAGATGTTTGTTCACAGCCTGTTTAAAGAAAAATCTGAGATGAGTAGGAACAACGGCATTAGCAGGGTTTGTTTTCAGGAACTGAATGAACTCCTCTATTGTATATGTTGCTGCAGGAAAATAAAATGGCTGCTCGTTAATATAGAGTGTATTATCCGTAGAAACAGAAGATCCCGACGCGTCCCATTGCGCTTCCAACAGAAAATGCCAGAATTGCTTAAGAACGTTTCTCCGTATTTCCAGGTCGTTGGGGAGGGATTCTTCGATGGTAGAGGTCAGATCCTCAGCACTTGCATACGTCCGAACAGGAAAGGTTACCGTTCCGTAATCTGTTTCCAAAACATTGTCGTATAGAGTTGAATAATGCAGTTCTGCTAATCCGACTTCCCACAATTCTGGAGACAGATCGAACCGTTTTGCAAGTTTTACGTTGAAATGGGTCAGAGTGTTGTTCGGAAAATACTTCTCCGATGCAGATGACGGTAGGTAAACATAGAAATTATCGTCCATTCTCGCCGAACACAAAGAACTCACTGGATCGTGGTGACGATATATTTTGATATAAATATGTTTTGGAAATTATTTTTCTGATAACTGTTTTACGGAAGATGCCTTGATCCACGAATCGAAACTAGGTGGATATCCGAGCCAGCGAACCAGGTATTCCAAATTTTTACCTTTTCCCCGGCTGTTCAAAATCTTATCAATTTTATACTCTTCGTCAGGATCCGAATAAACTTTTTGCAGTTCATGTTTGTAAAATGTGCCTTTTACAGGTTCTTCGTTTAAATCGTCTAATATGTATACAGGTACAGGTGATCGCTGTACAAGGGAGTGGATTTTGAAATGTTCTCGTGACCACGATTGTTCGTATCCCTTCTCAAAATGTCCTTTGACGACAGAGATTCGTACGAAATCACCAACATTCAGATCTGAAGACGGTTGTGAAATATGTCTGTCAGGTTTGTTGAGACCTTTCCACACGATGTAAACGATAGACTCGTTCACATCTCGAGGTGCCATCCCTATGGAACTGTGGATAGTTGTATTGTAACCTTCGAGAAGTTGCGGTAAAATATCTACGTAACGTCTTGTTTGTCTCGATGTGAAATATTTCCACATTCGTTCTTTCAATGTTCTGTTGAAACGTTCCACTACACTTGCTTTCACAGGATAATTTGAAGCGATCGAGAAATTTACATTCTCATTTTTAAAAACTTCTGGAATGTAGAATTTGTGAACTCCGTTCCTTGGTCGGTCTGTAGTGTGACAGGTTTTCGTCTGCTTTGTCCGAAAATAATTTTGAAAGCTTCGGTTACCGAATTGCTTGTTTTATTTCTTAGTGGTAATGCAAAGGCATATTTTGAGAAAACATCGATCACTGTCAGAAGATATCTGTATCCATCGTTATGTTTTTGTATCGATGTCATGTCGTTGAGATCAGCTTCCCAAAGCATGTCTATGTTCCACACATTGTAATGATTTCGGGGGAACCTTTTCCTTGCAGGTTTGTGGAGAGTGTACGTTTCCTGGTGCATCAACCATTTTTTCACCGTATTGCGGGATATATTTTTATCCCGTACCGCGTTCCATAAACGATCTACAGATGAGAATGAAGCACGCTGTCGGGGATCGTAATATATTTTGGTGAGGATTTTATCGTGTTTTAACTTAGGGACTCCCATGACTGATCTCTCTATCTACGGCTTTTTCTCAGAGGAACCAGCTTGTATGCGTCAGGTGTTCTCAGAAACGGTGTAGTTTTTCTGGAAACACGGACAGCCGCTTTCTTCTTCTTTTTCTGTTTCTGTCGATGAGACGGTCCAGGGCTTTCCGTTGACGACGCTGAGAAGTTCAACGTCTTCGGATCAGGAAGTGTTTTTTCCTGACGTTCGTCTATCAAATGTTGAGCCGTAGATTGGTACTCGTCGATGATATTTTGTAACTGATGACGTGTATTACGGGGTAACGTCTCAGCCAGGTTCGGAGGAAAGAACGTCGATCCTGGCGAAATAGTAGAAGAACCGTCGTTATCTTGAACAATAGGAATTTGTAATGGTTCTTTGGATTTTCGACTCAGCCATAAATACTCGTCCAGTTCCTTTCTGTAAAGACGCCATTTCTGATCGTCTGATATATTTTTCATTTTTAGAATATCATTCATTTTTTTATCCAGAACGGATAATTTCTGAGTTACAGACGAGTCGGAACCGCGAATACGTGCTAACTGTTCCGGTGAAAGGACGATCATCTTTTTGTAGGAAGATGTCATTTCTCAATGAGGAATGAGAGTACCGAGAAGACCCGATAACAAAGAACCTAGAAGTAAGGGTAGAAATCCACCTTTTTGCACAAGTAGTTTTCTTCGTTTTTCGATGTTCACTTTCGGTTTCACGAGATTGCGTAAGACCGACTTGTAAGGTGTCAGACGACGTTTTGTGGACGGTTTAATTTTCACGTTTCCTTTTAAAACGTTCAGGCAGCATTCGCTGATGAAACGAATTGTCTTTTTCGGAGCACTTTTCAATAATGATTTACGGATTTTGGTCGGTGAATTTTTCAACACGTGCAAGAAAGATGAATGTTTCTTGAAAGAAGACGAATGTCTATTCCTGTTAGAACGTGATTTGGTACGTGTCTTCCTCGTTCTCCTCATCTCGATGTTTTAAACATTCCTGAGGAAGATATGCAGTTGAGTAATTCTGGTTAAAAATGTCTGTCTGATAACGTAAAGGATCCGGTGTTGACTGTGAAAGATCAATTTACAAATAACTGAAAGGTTGAGTGGTAGCATCTATATATACTTTTTCGAGTTCCTTCATGCGGTGAGGATGAAGTTGTCGTGCAAACACAGTGAATTGGTTCATATCTCGCGGATTTTTAAAAATAACGAAATGCTTCACGTTCAGCGAAATGTCTCTGCAATTTTTCCCTTGATGAAAAAGATTCTGTGTTATGAACACAACCGAAATGTTTTTGTGATGACTGCCTTTTGTGAAAAGGTCGGCGACTTTTTCTCCTTGAGCAACCATCATAAGATCATCAAGGATTATGAGAGTAGGGGTTTTTCCGTTCCACGACTGCCAATCGACGATCCCTTTATGATATTGCACATCTCGAAGATTTTGCGGAATACTGTTTTCCTGATCGTAACACCATACGATTTTCCTGACGGGTCCTTCGACAAGATGAACGATGGAGTCGACCATATTTGTCACAAAAGTAGTTTTTCCACTTCCTGATGCTCCGCAGACCATCATGGTGAAAGGATGGGAAAGTTTAGGAAACATGTTTTATACTGGAGATTTGAAGAAAAATGAAGATCTGGCACATTGTAAACACATTTTATACACTGACTGTCCGAAGAAGGGTTCAAACTCTTGACCGCTACAGACATATTTTAGTCAGCACAGTATCCGAAGGGATACGATAAATGTTCATCGTCGAAACGTCGTTTCAACAGTACCGGCTGAAACAGCTTTTTTTCATATGTACTGATTACTCGGAACTGTTTTGTTCTTCTGATCCTGAAAATATTTTCGACCATAACTTCAGGTTGCTCACTGTTTATCATGTCGCACATGGTATCAAAATTGACCAATTCCGATGTGGAGGTATTCAATGTGATTCCTTTCACTTTACAGATATACTGCGGTTCGGAGAACGGTTTTGTTATTTTCATGCTGTAACTTTTCGGTCCCGTTGAAACAAACTGTTCACAAACTGCACCGGGTCCGAAATCTGCCAATTCATCGGTGAGTTCTCCTAGTGCGTCACCTGTCTGGGGATGATATTCCATTTCAGGACTATCTACGTAAATTACAGAATCTGTATCACAATAACATATCCTGTCCCCCAATTTTTCGAGAAGTTCGTACAGTTTCAGACGAGCATGGCATGTTGTGAAGGCTCCGATAGGAACATTTACTTTCCTGTTCAGACTGACAGCCTCTTCAACATATTTCCAGTTCACTAAAACGGTGTCCTGATTGATGAATACGACTCCTCCAATCATTATATTTGGATCAGTCATTTTATCGAGAAAATCTTTCGATTCCTTGATGATGGACGTCTGGGAAAGGTTGTCCCGTTGACAGAACTTGCCCCATAAAGAATTAAGGCAAAGTTTAGCCAGAGTACGTTTACCAGGATTGACTTCGATACTGTTTTCTTCCAATAGAATACCCTCCTTATCGAAATATTTCTGTATGTACTTCTTCTTATCCTCGTCGTTCTGACACCATGAAGGCCAACCGCTCGCTTCCTGTTTTATTTTCAAGAAGGTGTTGACATAACCAGCAAAAAGTCCTCCAGTTTTTGTGACAGGGTCGTACATCGATGTTTCATACTTCCACACTTCCGACACTGACAGTACTCTGTAGCCTAAACTGTAAGCTTTACGCACCTCGGCGATGACCCAAGTCCCCGAAAGTGTGCGTTGTTCATCGGAATGGCTGCATGTACCTTCACATTTTAATCTGATAGCACATTCGTTACACAAGACAAACATCAGTTTTCCATGCAGTTTTGTAGGTAAAACAGGATGTAAAAGGGTTTTTGGTGGCAGAACAGTACATTTTTTGAGCCCCTCCATGTTCAAAACCTCATTTACCGAAGGAATAGAAGTTCCTAGAAATATGGCAGGATGTCCGACAGGATAGGCACAGTATTTGTTCACATAAGGGTACAAACTTGTAAAATCATAGTACTGTAATTTTTCATTTTCCTTGATTTTGTAATACGTCCTGACTGTTTCAACTCTTCCTCCATATAAGGCGTCTCGTGGATTTAAAGGAATGCAGCAAACGATAGGATGTGTCGATAGATGTCTATCGAGTTCAGGATCTGCTTGCAATATTTTTTTGAAATCGCATTCCCACATTGTGACAACATGGTATCCTTCAGAACGTAGAGCCTCAAGTTTACGACACGTTGTCTCGTATCTGAAGGCTGCAGTGTTTAACATGTCACTAATTTTGTCACTGCTACTATCCTGAACGGTTTCATCTTCTTCGTCACCTTTCGGATACATACCCCTGTTAATTGATATGCAGCGTTGGCAACCATGCCAGTAGCATCCAAGCGCCTCGTACACCGTCTGCGTCTCCTCGTGATAGCCGTCCGCTCTGTAACGCCCTCCTATGACAAATTTTTCACGAGTACGTCCGCCGTGAAGAAGTATTACATCATTTTGTTCTTCCACGTAGGTTAACCATTTCAATGCAAACTTGGACATCTGATCAGCATGATGGTATCCTCCTTTAGGTATTATTCCTATAGTGTTAGCCGGCATAAATTTATGCCTGTAAATTAGTGAACAGGCAGATGGTATTGTGAGACAATCCTTGAAAATGTCGATCTTGCATATGTCTAGGAAATTCTGTCTCAGCTTCAGACATCCTTGTCTCAACAGGGTAACATCCTTGATGCAGTATTGGAGTAGTTGATTTTTGTTGTTGAAAGGTACATTTTTGCTGCATTCAATATCATACCAAGACATAAAACGTTGCTGATCTTGAACTGTTTTCATATATTCATAGCCGTATGCAGAAGGAGGAGGCATCGGCCCTATGTAATTTCTGTTCTTGTAGGTGTTCCACAGATGCGGATAATAGCCTTTCTGAACAGGCAAACCGAAAAGTTTGGAAAATCCGGCAAGATTTGTCTGAACGTAGTTGAGACTGTCCACAAAATGAAGATTTTGATATGACATACTGATGATTTTGGTACCGTCTAAGATCACACGAGGTTTCATTTCTCTTTCCAGCATTCTTCGTAATAGAAACGTGCAATCGTAACCTCGGGCATTGTGTGCACAAATGGTTATGTTGGAAAATTTATGTTGCAATTCCAGGTAGGACAGGAATGTGTCTACAGGGTCATCCCAGAATATAAACTCTCTTGTTCCACAAACAGAACATGGAACCGTTAGATCCTCTTTCTTGTAACATGCGTGACAGGCCGTCTGCACCACAATAAGATTAGGAACATGAAGAAAAGTTTTCTCTTTCTCGTAGTGAGGAATATCTGTGTAACATTCAAAATCGTAAAATATATATAGAAATTTTGAATTCTGTTTACGTTTTGGTATAGCCATGTAGCAGAAATGATTTATAGGTTTCACGCAGTTGCATACAGTACAGTATTTCATGTTACATTTATGTACTTTTTCATATGTATTGTGTGTTAGAATAATTCTGAAACATCGAGGACACTGCTGGATTTCACTACAGACTGTACCATTTCGGAATGGTGTAGAAACATGATTTGTGAAGCAGTTCTCATTTTTGAAAATTCTGTGACATGTCTGACATATTCTGCGAACACCCTGTTCAGGCACACACGGTGGAGTTGAACGGCACATAGAACATAATTGTTTACACAGATGGTTATGAGCTGTTCGAAATATGAGTTCGTTGCACCCACGACATTCTTGTTTTGCCGCAAATGCTCCAACACAGTTTACTATCACATCATAATGCTGTCGAGTGTTATCATACAGAAGGTATATATATTTGGAAGCATTTTCAACCTGTCCTTCAAACAAAACATCTTTCACATCACGAAGATTGTTGTATACAACAATTTTATATTCTGTAAGAACTTGCTGAAATTTTCTCAGTTCAGGAATTCCACTTCCTGCACACGCATTGTCTGTGAGATCTACATCTGCTTTGCGCATAAGTTCGAAAACAGGTTTGAGAAGATTTCTATTTCTTCGATACTGTGAATAGGACGGATCATTATCGGAATAAGCTTTTCCTATTACCAAAGCTTCAGCTAAACAGAGTGGTTTTTTCCTATTCGGCACACCGACGATACTCCTTTTTTGCGTGCTTAACATGTAATTAGGTAAACAATATGTTCGTTTACCTCCACCACCTCCGACAGGTATATCGACATGGTATGCTCGTAAAATTAACCGATCTGTAGCCGTGAATGTTTTCGCACTCTGCAATATTTTATACATAATGTTCCACACCATATCACTGTGTAACTGATCACATCTGTGCCACCCGACATAAATATCTTTCACGGTGGGGTCAGATATGTTAGACAGAGTTAAACCTATCTTGTCTTCATCTTTGGTGTTTTTTTTAACATAGGTGAGAAGATTTTCGACACCTTCACGGATCCATGTGTGAGGATCGACAGTTTCTGGAGGGTGTGAGAAACTGAATTCCACACGGCGTCCTTTGGAACGGAATTTGGGATATTCGCGTTCTTGAATGTTATGTAATATTATGTTTCCTATTTGTTCACGAGGCACTGTATCACGTTTTCTTTTCTTACCTCTTCTATCTGATACAGAAGCACTTTGGGATGACGGTTCTGTTGACGGTAAGGGGTCAGGTTTCCATGACGGTCCTGGTAAAGGTTCCGGGTCTGATCCGGATGCGGTGTTTCTGGAAGTTCCTGGTGATGTGACGGCTATATGCTTCTCCTCGGTAACTCTGGATACAGGATCGGGTGTCGATGACAGGCCTGGCGACTCTTCGGAAATATCTCTCCATCCTTCTCCGGTAAGATCGGGTACGAATGATGTCACGGTCTGTAGTAGACGGTCAAACTCCTCTATTAGGGAGATACTTTCTCCCGCGATGATTTTTTGCGCGACGATCGTCAACACTTTCCGCAACTGTCCATGTGTTGTGTAATATCCATCACGATAACGTGCTAACAGATCGTCAGCGGATAACTGTACATCCATGATCGTACGATGACTGTTTCACGAACACTGTGTTGTGGAGAGAACGGCTTTCTTTTATATACGTAAGCATGACAAAGCAGTTATTTACGTTCCTAACGGTTCTACTGCGGCTAGTTAACCGTCTTCACCAGATGTTTTCCTGACAAATATGGTGACTCATGTAAAATTCTCAGAAATCCTCAACAGTCTTCAGCAGATGTTTTTGAGGCTGATATGACTGTCTTTAACAGCAATTTTCAATTCGCTCTAGCTCCGCTCCTAATTGACGTAGAGCAAATCCGTTTACATATTCGTAATCTGCACGTCGAGATCTTTCCGTAGAGTGGTCGGAAGGGGAGTGCACAATGGAAAATAAAGAAAGTAGGAAACCACCGGTCCTAGAACAATAAAACCTGGCTCACCGGAAAGAGGACTTCACTGCGAGTCCGACAAGCTATCAACCATCCTCCTAGCTCAATTAGGAGTGACGATACAGCGATTTTAAGTTTTCAAAAAATATAGCATACTGTTGTATATTTCTGTATCGGTCAGCTTTGATGCATTAAACGGTTCATCCTCGGTGCATAAAACAGGTTTCAAACATAAGTTCAATCCGTCACTCGATCAATACATAGGACAGCTTATACCACGCCCTCGTATATTTCTGTACTGATTACCCTCGGTGCATAAACGGATTTCAAACATCAATTCAATCCGTTGGACATTTCACATTTTACGTTATATTCATTTAAGAGGTATCATTCGTTCCTCGTTGAAGAACTTGAGTCGACACGGAACAAGGAAGTCCTGTGACACTCATCAAGGAACTCCTGCAGAACCCATCAAGGAACTGTTGTGCCTCACACAAAAAACACCGTGATCTCTTATCCAGACTTTTAAAGTACGTCGCAAAAATGATTCCAGATGTGCGTCTCTATAAGGAAGTGGATATATTTCTTTTGCAGCATTCTTCCTCCCAGTTCATCTCCTCTCCATCTCCACATCGTAATGGACGAAGCTCGAGAATTCTTCCGTATTTTAAGTTTTTGCATTTTACTCTGTATTCTATGTCTTCTGACTGATTTGTAAAAATCGAATAAGTGCTAAATAGACATTCAGAACCAAACCTCTCCGATGGTGCAGTGGTAGTGTAGTCGTTTTGTAATCAAGGACCTCGGGTTCGATACCCTATGGAGATATAAGCGGTTCCGATCCTATTTAAAGTGTACGTTCTGTCCCGATTAGCCTTACTGTGCATAAAGTTAGGATGGTATTTGTAGAGCTTGGGGGATTTCCCCTCGGAGGTACTGGTGTCCCCCTGTTAAATTTTACCCTTGGGGGGAGATTTGTAAAAATGGAATAAGTGCTAAATAGACATTCAGAACCAAACCTCTCCGATGGTGCAGTGGTAATGTAGGCGTTTTGTAATCAAGGACCCCGGGTTCGATACCCTATGGAGATATAAGCGGTTCCGACCCTATTTTAAAGTGTACGTTCTGTCCCGATTAGCCTTACTGTGCATAAAGTCAGGATGGTATTTGTAGAGCATACGGTGCAGTGGTAGTTTTGTAATCAAGGACCTCGGGTTCGATACCCTATGGAGATATAAGCGGTCCCGATCCTATTTTAAAGTGTACGTTCTGTCCCGATTAGCCTTACTGTGCATAAAATCAGGATGGTATTTGTAGAGCATGGGGGTCTCGGGGGGGTACTGGTGCCCCTATTTTCAATATTCGTGGTATTTTTCATTAAATTTTAGGGTTTGTATCGTGTGTCTTAGGCATTCTAATACAATACTATTTATGTACAAAAACAACATCGTTCTGTACAAATTTTTTTATTAACACACCGGAATTCTATAGAAACATTACACGTTTTCTACATATACAAATAGCTGTTTTATTTCAGCTCACAGGTTATATTTTACACATTTTTTGTTACATTTCATGATTTATATCTTCTACAGAAACATCACAGGTTTCATTTTACAACAATGGTTACATACAGATGCCCGTTTATCAACACAGTGAACATCTGTAGAATTATTACACGATGTAAGGGTTCCGGGTTTGATACCTGATGGAGGCACAAGTTGTCCGGATCCTACTTTAAACTGTAGGTTCAGTCCCGATTAACCTTACTGTGCATAAAGTGGTCTTAACACACTTAATCAATCAATGTCACGAGATGCTTTTTCATAAATGTCCGCAATATGTCCTATATAAATTTCTATAGCTATAACATATTAGTCAGTGTTAGATATTAGTGTATTAGTATGTGTTAGTTACTCGTTAAGTTTCCTTTTCTTCAGCATTTCCATCATCCGTTCATGCATATCTTCCCCTGTTTCTACTGTCTTTTTATTTTCACCCTTCTCATTTCTCACACCTTTAAACACCTCCATTAATTCAAAACATATTCTTAAAGAAAGATGTGAAGGTACATATTGCGCTTTCTGTACATTTTCTATAAAATCGCCAAACACTGGCGCATCTCGTTTTTTATCAACAATGTAAGTAAATATTTTGACCAAGCAGTCCAGCGATACCTCAATATCTTTACATGTCTCTTCTAATTTTGTCAATAACTCTTCCGCCAGTCCGTTTTCTTCGCAAAAATTCACATAATTGCAGATGTGTTTTTCAACCTGTCTTGCATGCGTTTTACTCCATAAATTCCTTCGTTCTGTTGGACCTGTTGTCGTCTCCTTGATATCTCCATACACCAAACTGAATCCTAGGGGAAGTGTCGACATCTGAAAATATATACAGATTATGTTAGATTTCTATTGCACGCAAACCGCGATTACAGTTATACATTTTTGTTTTAGAACGGAAGCCTCGATCTATACGAGGGATATGTCAACTACATGGCGAGTGCGGGGATGCAGGTGGAAAGCGAAAATCTGCAGGCGGCACTCCGTCGTTTCCGCCAGACAATGGAAGGGATTAGCGAGGAGCATCGCACCGCAAACCATCGCATAATGACTGAGGTTGCGGCCCGTATGACGGAGGTCTTCGCCGGGCTGTACAGGGAGCATAATGCATTCCTGACCCGGCGAAGTCAGGCGGAACGGGATCTGGATGCGGAGGTTACCGCAATCCTGGGAAGGTGATTATTTTCTCAATTATATTTATTCTGTACTAATTTTGTAGTTTTTCAGATAATGACCATCTATGAAAACCATTTGTACTAATTTTTTTAATTTTCAGACCTATATATATATATATATACACCTATACTATATTATTTTTTCTTTATTGTTTTTGCAGGTTCCGGCATGCCTCTGATGTTCACACGGCGAATTTCGTGAGGGTTCTGCCGGAGCCCCTTCTCACAGCAATCAGGGAAGGTCGTGTCACCCTGATCCCCCCGGTCCCTGTCGCTTCACCTCCGCCGCCTCCCGCTGCTGAACCTCAGCCAGGCCCAGCCGCTCCGCCGGCCCCTGCTGCCGCTGCTCCACCACCCCCTGCCCCTGTCGCTACACCTCCGCCGGCCCCTGCCCCCATTGCTTCACCTCCGCCGGCCTCTCCATTTTCACCTCCCGTCATCGATATCGATGCGGAAGCCGCTGCTTTGGTTGCAGCTCTTTCGCCACCCGTCATCGATATCGCTGACGAGGAGGTTGATGTAGAGGAACAATAAACATCTAAATACAGGTAATATTTTTCTTTTCTCACCTTTGATTCTGCTTCTTCCACTTCTGATGTATCTGTTTCGGCAAGTATTTGAGGAAACTCTCTGTGGGGCCTCCGACTCTCGAATTGGTCCTCTAGCTTACCAATACCTGAAACAAACAGATATTTCCGTCTGAGATCCGGGTGGCATGAGGGATGGTCGGAAAATTCCGCCATCTGTTTCACATCTAATGTAGAACCTTTTATGTCTAGCGTCTCGCCCAATTTAGCATACAACCTCATATCGCACCTGAACCACTGCATCACTTCGGTCATCTTCAGCACAGATTCCGTATATGTTTTACGAAATTCGTGCATCAATGCCGCCACGTCATCGCTCCCAACAACCATATATTTCTTGTGACAGCCTACCCGGTACAGCTCGGGAATTTCCACATCCATCAGCTCTTCCAAATTCTCATATAACACCAATTCTAAATTCGTTGTGTCCATGCGGTGCCTCTCGTCTGCCATCATAATATATTTTCTAGCCAGACAGTATGGAGACGCATGCAGGTGTGTCACATCTACATGTTCGGAATTTAATTCCGTTTCCGTCTCCATACACAGGCATTCTAATGGGGCGATTCCCGACGCTACAATAAAAGGTCCTGCACTATACCCGTCTGCAGCTATATTACCTGCTACCCGGTTACTCCAGGCACGAAAAGGTACATGGCCGTAAACAGGTGCCCTCTCATACCGAAAACGTGTCTCACATAATCCGCTTTTCCGATCGTTGATGAAGTACATGTCAATAGGAAACCCTTGATCATTGTACTGCATCATACACTGATCAGGCAAATTTCTATTATAAAATGTGACCAAAAGCGATTCCCTGTATCTAACAGGGATATCCAGTATCAACAATTTGGAATTTATACTCGCCGAAATTCTTTTTTTGTGATTTATCGGGTTTTTCAATGTGGAAACTGTTACCGGATATGCAAGACACGTTTTCGGGCAGGGAAAGCGCTCTGTATACTTGTACATTGGATTGATGTTAACTCTCCGTTGCCGTTTCCTCACACCGCCACCGACATTGTCTATTCCGCCATCTTTAATTTCCTCATACTGATGCTTTTCATAGTTTCTCGCCCCCCACCTTGCCCGAACTTGCTGTTCCGTCAGATATTCCGGAACTTCAACATTCGCTCTCCCTTCTGTTGTTTTGTTAGGCGATTCTGCCAATATCGGTGATTGTGGAGGTGTCGGTAACGGGCGTCGGTAACTAACTGCTGACTCCATCTGCGGTGGTTGATCGAAGGACTTTCTACAGATCACAACACTCACCAGTTTCGTCAGCCACGATACCACACCCATACTCACCTTTCAGTTGCTTCACTCGATACCTGCTCGGACAAAGGCGCTAGTATTTTGCGTCGATGCAAGGTAAGTCTGCAGACAACAAAGTGTTTTCTTCCAGGTGACAGAAAGGCTGCTGCTTCGACAACTGCGATGATGATTCTGGTAACTTCACAATCCGCTAATCCTTTATATACCACCCTTCTGATCTACGTCATCGATACACATTGCTCGCATCCGTTCCCGCAAAGCGTCCAACGCCCACGTGCCTCTCCTATCTTCTTCCTGTCCTGGTACACTATACACAGTCACTTCTTCCGCGAAACCTACTCGTTTTGCTCTCTTTATTTTCTTTACATCTAGACTCTCCGACTCCTTTTTCTCTTTTTGCTGTTCTTCCTCCATTATATGCTAGCAGACTTTTATTCTCCTTTTCTTTAACAGTCTGATGATGTCATAACATCTTCTCAATCACCAGACACATTACCATTCCGCCCACCCCATCCCAACAAACACACCACACATATCACTCACTAATTCCAAGAATTGCATAACACTCACACACCATCTGCTCTCATCCATTACCAGACCGACAAACACGTCACACCAAAGCCTCTTGTAACAAACACCATCTGTTCTTATCCATTAACAGTCTGCAACCCTTGACTCCATTCCAACAGACACAACACGCTCCCCGTTCCAAGAATTCGATAACGGTCGCACCATCTGTTCTCAACCGAACTCATCGACGCCATCTGTTTTCAGACGTCGGAAACTCCCGACCAACCGTCACCGGGAGAAACCCGAATATTTTTCCTCCTACAACCAATCAGACTCCTCTTCACCAATTAAGCCCCACCCATTTATGACGTCACACCAATCAGGAAAAAAAACACTGCTGCGTCATCAATTGATCTTTGATCGATCTTTTCCAATCAATTGATTTATCGACCTCAAGGCGGTACCATAACTACTAAAATCAATTGATTAAATAAAACAAAAAACATATTAGGTTGACCGTAAACTTTCCAAGTTACCTAATCAATTAAATTGTCTTTAAGTTTACCCAAAATTAATCAACCAATTAATGCAGATATTCTGTGTAGCTATACAATCTCAATACAAAACCTTAATTTCTATATTCTTGCAGCAAAAGCGAAAGAAATTGGTACAAGGGCAATGTTACATTTCTGTGATAAAACTAAACCTAAATCATTTGTCACATTGTAATTTCGATCCTATGGACTTTATTGAACGAAAGATAATAAACAAATTGAATCTTTTCATTGTCGTTAGTAAGATCTGTGACAATAACTTAAGAGTTTCATTGAAAAAAAGCAGATTAATATTTCCATTCTAAAGTTCACTTGGGAAATAAACATTTGGAATATTTCCTTACACTGTTTTTTACATTCTGTTAAAAAAATCGTGAAGAATGTTAATAAATTATGAAACAATAAACATTATCACTGATTTAATAATCAAAGTTACGAACATTGAAGCTTCACAAAGACAAAAAATAAAAAGCAGTTCATATGAAACATTTTAAAAATTTAATACATTTGTAGTTCATATTAACATAGCTAGGTACGAGGGGCGATCAGGTTGCCCTGACCCTAACATAGAAAGAGCGGCAATAGGGTTTCAATTTTTTTATTATTTTCAACATATTCCCCTGCAACTCCAATGCACTTTTCCCATCGGTGCTCCAACGCCTGGATACCTTGCAAAAAAAAATCTTCCGACTTGTCCTCCAACCATGAGTCCACAGCCCTTATCACCTCAGAATCATCAGAAATATTTTGTCCACGAATGTCATTCTTCAAATGTTTGAACAAATAGAAATCACTGGGGGCCAAATCTGGGGAATAGGGTGAGTGGGGCAACAATTCGAACGATGCATCTGCTATAGCTGCCCTCGCAATGCGTGAGGTGTGGACAGGTGCATTGTCCTGGTAAAGGAGCACACCACGGGTCAACATCCCACGCCTCTTTTTCTTGATGGAATCACGTAATTTTTTGATTAGGTCACTGTAGTATGTGCCAGTGATGGTTTGGCCTCTTTGTATATAGTCCACAAGAAGGACACCCTTGCAGTCCCAGAAAATTGAGGCCATCACCTTCTTGGCTGACGTTTGCACCTTGACCTTCTTCGTTGGTGGAGAATGTGAGTGTTTCCACTCCATGCTTTGTGATTTTGTTTCTGGGTCGAAGTGATGGACCCATGTTTCATCCATAGTTACAAATCGGGCAAGGAAATCGTCTATATCAGCACGAAACTTGTCAAGAAGTTCTTGACTGATGAGCACTCGGCTGAGCTTCTGATCTGGGGTGAGGTTTCGAGGGACCCATCTTGCAGCAATTTTTTTCATTTGCAATTCCTGGGTAATTATGTTTTGCACAGTGCCATATGACAGGCCACACATCTCAGCAACATGACGAATAGTGACTCGACGATCCTTCAGCACGATATCGTGGACTTTGTTAATGTTTTCGGTTGTCATGACAGTTTTTGGTGCTCCACCTGCATGTTCATCCTCACACGACTCTCTCCCACAATTATACTCACAACACCATCTCTTCACCATACTGTATGAAGGAGCAGTGTCCCCTAGTGTATCCACCAAGTCCTCATGAATTTTGGATACCGTCCACTTCTTCTTCACAAAATATTTGATCGCCGCTCTCACCTCAGTTTTCTCCATTCTGGCACATTGACACAACTTCACTCAGTTAAACCCCTGTAAAAAGAAAACTGTACGCTACTCAGACTTGCTATTCAGAATGAAAGCATATAAAGGATCACTAAACAATAGCAAAATAAAGAATCAATCATAACGTCATTCCTTCTATGCTAGGGTCGGAGCAACCTGATCGCCCCTCGTAACAAAATGCTTTCTGTGTGAAAACATTTGTATTTGAAACATAAGTAATATATTCTTGGATATTTCATCGAAGTTCTTGTTACACATCGCACCTTTGTATTTGAATGTACAACATATCTTCCATTAGCCTCCGATTAGCATAAAGAAGCATAAAGCGGGATAAAATAAGAATAAAGGTACACATGTATCAACTTTGCCCCTTTGTATAGCTTTCTTTCATTAAGAACATTTTGAAACTGAAAAATTTGTGTAAAAAATATGAATAATTTATCGAATGCTTGCATAAAATTTACACTAACAAATTGCTTTGGTAGACGTAATATTAACCAACGTTTGTAATTCAGGGTAAATTATTTGATATTTCTAAAAAAATGTTGACATGTTGTCCACATTTACGAGTATATTTGATGCCTATTCCGGACACATGAAATGTTTACATCATGAACTATTACTCTTATTTATTTTTTAGTATAAAACATTTGTTACTTAACTTGTATCTTTTCGTAGTGACTGAATCACATGGAATTGCCCTAAAAATTTCTCATTTTTAACATCATCTTGAAGAAATGTGAATGTTAATCTTACCTTTTTCATTGTAATTGCCTCTGCAATTAAGTACACAAGACTTATACACCATACCTCTTCCACATTTAAGCATATTCACACGTCATGTAAACTCGATTACAGTTCTTAAATTTGCGTTACAATTCCATATTCACTGAAAAGGTCCAACATTGATTCCGAAGAAGCAAATCAAACATGGCGGCTATCTCGCCTCCAGTTGATGACGCTTAGTCACGTGACCAGAGCAAGCCATGAGGCGTTCAGATTGAGAAGGTAATGGTTTGGCAGGGTTGATGTTCGAACACAAATTGATAAAGGACATAGGCTGTCAATTACAAGACACAATGAATTTGTCTGAAAAAATAGGCATATATTAAATAGAATTATCGATTCCTTAAAATTCTGTGGTCGACATGAACTTGCTCTACGAGGACATAATGAAAGAGAACAATCTTTAAACAGAGGCATCTTCCCAGATTTATTATCCCTTCATAGAAGAGGTAACTTCGTGTTCTTTATTGTAGTGAAGAGTTGAAAAACATAAACTCTATCAGTAGATTGCATTCATTTTTTATTTAAAATTATTTAGAGGGTTCCTTTTCAGAAACAGTAAAAATGACAAACATAGTTTTAATAACTCCAGTGGCAACAGCTGAATCTGAACGATGTTTCAGCACATTGAAGCGTATTAAAACCTGCTTAAGAAATTCAATGGGACAAGACAGACCAAATGCCTTGGCACATGCTTACAATAGAGATAGAATACATTTCAAACATAGAGGGCTTCAACGAAAAAGTAATAACAAAATTTGCTGAGCAGAAGAACAGGAGTCAACGTTCGTAGAAAGGTATGTTTCACAACAATACCTGTTTCTTTTGTAATCATGTGAATTGTCATTATATTTTAAATCCTTTAAAAAAATAAGTCCAGTTTTGTAGTTTAGAAGAAGATAAATACCCGTTTTTTGTAATTCATGTAATTTGTCATTACATTTTAAATTCTTTCAAAAAAGTAAGTCCAGTTTTGTAGTCTAGAAGAAAAAAATACCTTTTTTTTGTAATTCATGTGAATTGTCATTATATTTTAAATTCTTTAAAAAATAAGCCCCGGCCAAATTTGAGGCCACGAGACGCCACTGTCAGAAGGTTCTTCTGCTTCAGGTTTTCCATCCAGGGCATCTACAATATGTTCTCTGTTAAGTTTTTTACCAATATTAATTGGGCTTCTATTTCTTTTGTTTTCAATGTTAATGTTTGCTCCGTTCTTTACGAGGAATTTAATAACATTCAGTTCTTTCCTGCGTGTGGCTATATGCAATGCAGTGTCACCTGAAGAGTCCTGGAAATTGATATTTAGTTCTGTATCTTTTCTGAATATGTTTTTAATCTTCATCAATTTTTCTTCCTCTGACTCACTACTCTTTATTGTTTGAATTAGGTACTCTTCAGATGAAATCTCATCATCATAGTCAGAGATACCAGAAGATCGTTTTTCACGATGCCTAACTTCCTATATCCTAAGAACTGGTTGGAAATGAGAAGAGTTCCTATATAATACATGCACAGTATTCTCATCACCATAATTAACATTGTCTGCAAACCTCGAACCATCTTTATCTATAATTTGATTTTTCCAAATCACATTTCCTTTATGCTTATACTCCTGAATGGCATGCAGTTTTATATTGTACACTATACAAATAATTCTATCTTCGATTTCACCCCTCCCTTGTACTTGCAAATACACAACTGACACATGCTTAATATCTGTCCCTGTAAATTCTATTTGCGATACATACTGACCAAGTGACATAGATTGGTTTTCTAGAGCCCTTCTAAGCCATGTCTGATTATTCTGCATTTCATGTTGTGCATACTCCTTGCAGACTTGTCTCAAGGATTTTTCACTTGGGTGTAAGGATGTCCTCAATTGCCTCAATCCTTCTGCTAGTGAAACAAAGAAACTATCTCCAGCAACAATGTCTTCTGCTATTCTAAAGTTATCTGGTAATTTTGGAATGAAACTTGAGTATTGAGGATGATATGTATTATTCAACACTTTCTTCCAGTCTTCCAGGGGTTCCCTACTGCATGGTGAATGGAGTTTTTCTGTTGCCTCCAAATGCTTGGCATCTCATATTTTTCACTGGAAAAGCTCTGAAATGGTAAGAAATGAAGTTTGTTAAAGTCAAACATGCAGAAGAAAATTGCAAGACATTTAATATTAAAAAAAGTTGGAATTTTACACTGATGGAGGGATAGTTGGAAAAAAGTTTCCCGCATGTGTATTTCCAGAAAGTGTGGAAATTTTGGGTTGGTAAAATGATGTGGTTATACGGGCATAATCCATCTTTTGTTGTGTGATGCACAGGGATGTGCCGTGACCTTTCGTGATAGGCAAGCGATGGGTTAATTTTTCGTTTCGGTTAATTATAACAATTTCAAATATAATATAGGCCTACACATATCCCTACTTACAATAATGTGCATAATGGTGAAGTATCGGGCTTGAGTGTGTGAAGTGCATACATACATACAGTAAAATCAAATCTTCGCTGCACGGTTTATAAAGAAGAAAAACAGCCTCTCGATATAAACTTGTAAATTTCAACCATGAAGAAAATAATGATTTACTTGATATTTGAGGGCAACTGTAAATTAAATTACCTTCTTTTTAAACCCTGAAAATACCAAACATCCTACTAGCATAAAGTTTCGATCTTAAATAAACGGATGGGTTTCTTACTTGACTAGAATTATGAATCATGACTTGTCTTCAGTTGGATGCAAGCGCAGATGTGATTCTGGGAACGTTCATGTCTTTGCACTGAATTCTAAAAATTGCTCAAGTCATTGTAGCTTGTATAGTTCCATGTTCCTAAATTTGTATTGAACAAAACACATGGCCAACAAATTAATTTATTAAGATCATTGCTGCCACATAACCACATAATATTGTTGTACTGAGATGTTTTAAACTACCTAATGAAAACTTTCCCATCTTTCTTAGTTGGTTTGCACAGTTCAGGACACGGTGGCTCATGATTTACAATCACAAGCTCCAACTTTACACCATATGTTCTCGAACTGAATGGTTTTGAAGGAAGGTCCCTAATCAAGGCCTTACCTGCAGCACTGCAAATCGATGGCTCTTCTGGTATGTCAACCATGGCGGAAATTTTCAATGTAGAATCATACTTTTACACCAGGTACAAAAACACGACACAAAGAACAGAAAAGAAACAGCACAATATCACAGTAAAAAAAAAAAACACGCATCCGCAGCACCCACGCTTCTAAATTAACCTTTTTCACCCTATCTGCAGTGTTACATACCCTTCATATTTCCGAGGAACTGACCACATGAAGAATATGTTCAAGTTTCGGCTGTGATTTCATTTCTTATAAATTGCATACGACTGGTGATCACTGGCTATAACTTCATAATAATGTAATTTGTTGATTACTATAGAGTTTCAAACATGAAAATCGTACCGCGTTAGGTGGTGCTACGGATGCACAGAAAATTCTGGAAGTTAGCAACCTTGTGGCCAGTGTGGCCGAATTCTTTCCAACACCCTTGCCAAAGACAGATGCGGGCTTGGTGTCGCTTGCCCTCGGTCTTTTTTCTTCGACAGTGACCATGCAAGAACTGCATAAGTCACTCAAAAAGCTAGGAGAAAGGCGAGCAGTCCTCTTCTTCTAACGCGGTCAGTCGTGCCGCATCGCCCAGCGTCTTCAAGGGTGTAGCTGGTTTATGTTTCAAGCCAATACAACAGGGAATAGAGGAAATGAAAATTCTGCAATGTAAATATCTTATAGTAAATAAATTCCATTCTTAGGTGTATAAAGGCATTGAAAAACACGAACTTAATATATCAAAAGTGTTTTAAAAAACAACGCAAGCGGCGCTTGCCCCGCCTTTCCTTACCGCACGCTTCTAGTGATGCACGACCTTTTCCTTGCAGAGGGCGCCAGTGTGCTGCTGTGTTGAAGACAAGAATACTTGAGAAGTGTGTGCCGGCCGACATGGAGAACAGAGGTGTGTTGCAATCGTGGGCAAAGGATGAAGTGTGCGCTATGATTGGGTGGGACTTCCGGTACATTATATGATGGACAAATATATTCAATTAAAATTAAAATTTTGATTTTTTTCAACATTGAACCAAAGACTCTTCATCCATAAATAGAACATGCAGTTTCACGAACAGGGTTTATTGAAACTTGTGAAGCGGTATGACAAGTGCCTGCATGTCGCTGGGGACTACGTAGAGAAATAGTGTCATGCCTCCCTCTGCTCATGTCATGTTCGTTCTATAGAATAAAACTCTCTGCAGATGGCAGACTAGGGAAACCTATTTTCTGACTGTCCTTCGTATAAACAATGAGGCAAATTAATATATGTCTTAAGAAATTAAATTATTGGGTTGATGCATAAGTTTCTAGCGATTTTTCACCATGGCTTTTTTTTTTTATTTGATACTCCTTTGAGATGAATAACATAAATTAGTAGTTCAGGTGCCCCGGTTCTAAATAATCTTTTGAGGCTCGAATCATCATTTGAGGCTCGTCGTAGCCTTTTATGATGTATATTTTGAGGGCACAGAGTTGGCAACACTGTGGGCCCACTGTAGCCTTTTATGAGGGGGTCTATTGCCCTCTGTTTACATCTGGCAACACTACCGTAGATTTTTTGACAGTGTTGTTAACCTACTGGGTTTTTTTCACTGTAAATTTTCATCAAAGGGCCTGAGGGGTCCATGTATTTTTTATGTCTGGCAATACTGTTGGGGGGCTAGTGTTGGCAACACTGTGGGTTTTTACTGTAGCTTTTTATGAGGGGGACCTATTGTCCTCTTTTTATATTTGGCAACTCTATTGGATGTTTTTTTTTTTGAGGCTTGGGTTTTGCCAACCCATCCGAAGAAAATTCCACTATATGATCTTTTACTGGCTAAGCTAACCTACAAATAGAAATTGGCAACACCGACGAGTCTTGAATTATCATTTGAGGCTCGTCGGTGTTGCCTACCCACTCTACAAAAATTCTACTATATGATTTCTCACAGGTTAAGCTAACCTACAAATAGGAGTTGGCAGCACTGACTTATAAACCCACTGGGTTCTCTTGGCATGTTTTTTCATGATGTGTTGCTAGGCTATTGAGCATCTTGGCGTATACAATGTATATATTTTGAGAGGGGGGTTATAGCTTTTTATGCTGTACGAATACTGGAAGCTTGACAGTTGACAACCAACAGAGTAGGTAAACCTACATCCAGGAACTGGCAACACTAGTTTCTGACAGTGAATTTGAAATAAAATATTAAACAAAATACATGAGTAAGCACTGTGATTACAAATAGTACCAGTGTTATGCCCCCAACTCCAACTGGACAACTGGGGAAAATAATTGTACAACAATTTGTACCTAATTGTACAATACTTGTACCTAATTGTACAACATATACACAGACATAAAAGAGAGAGCCTTCCCGTAACTTACTTCATGTACAATTTATATGATTTTACAACTGTGAAAAGAAAGCATATGTGTTCTGTATGCACACATTTATTCTTATTTTTCGAAGTTGAATGAAAGCACATGTTTTTACGCTCTCGTAATACTAACCTTGCTCCACTGATTTTAAATTGCTTCCATCCGCTTTTTTTCTGTGTTATTTCCGCATGCACGCAACATTCGCTTTCAATAGACAGAAGGAATGTTAGTATAGCAGGCTCCGAGTTTACAATTTATTAAATTAAACAATAATTTATGTAAGAATATACTTGTACTTACCGAACACAAAATAATAAAAAGCACATGTGAATATTTGCGTGTGTTCATGTTATATGACGACTGAGTAAAAAAATAATGTTGACTCCCCGAAAAATAAAAGTTCCTAGTTCGACATCAGATGCATGCAAATTTTATGTTTTGCTCTCCAAAATCTTGATTTTTATGTTTGTGCTATTTGTCATACAGCAGAGGAGGAGGAGGAGGGAGAGGGAGGGGAGGGGGTACTATTAGCGCCATCTATTAGCAAACAATAGAAATAAAAAGTAGGGTCAAACTTTTTCAACACCCAAACATTTTAAACGTCCTCGCGTAGTAATACGATCTAGCTGAAGACGTTTAAAAGAGTACTCTTAGTCGACGAAGCTAATTGCTAGGGCCCTTATATTACTAAAATATTCTTTAATTTGCATATTTCTCATACCGCCATATGTTGTTCTATTTGACTTCTTCCAAAAAAATGCTAATTAGCGAGAGTTAATTAAGCAAGGCAAGTAAAAGAAGCAAAATAGAACAACATATGGCGGCGTGAGAATATGTAAAAAATTCGATTCAGAGGTGAATCGAATTAAAATTGGGGGAATATTTTGCATTTTTTCCCTATAATGTACAAAACATTTACCGTACATAATATTTTCTATTTACAACAGTATAAAATAAGAGGAATGTGTGACAATATCCATATTAATTAGGAAAGTATGTTGTATGCTAGGTTAGCTAATTGTGTCTTCTTCAGCTTCACTGTATAGAGGGAAGATGGAAAAAGAGAGCTCTACGGAAACTGACGCTCTTAACAATATTGTACGTTCGTGAAAATTATATATAAATAAGACTTAAGCGTATTATCTGTTTTCATGTCAGATTTTACCAACCTGTAAGCTGTAGTGTTTAGGTGACAAGCGACCTGCTCAAATATGATACTGTTGACAATATTGTACGCCCGTGAAAATTACATATAAATAAGACTTAAGCGTATTATCTGCTTTCATGTCAGATTTTACCAACCTGTGAGCTGTAGTGTTTAGGTGACAAGCGACCTGCTCAAATATGATACTGTTGATAATATTGTACGTTCGTGAAAATTATATATAAATAAGACTTAAGCGTATTATCTGCTTTCATGTCAGATTTTACCAACCTGTGAGCTGTAGTGTTTAGGTGACAAGCGACCTGCTCAAATATGATACTGTTGATAATATTGTACGTTCGTGAAAATTATATATAAATAAGACTTAAGCGTATTATCTGCTTTCATGTCAGATTTTACCAACCTGTGAGCTGTAGTGTTTAGGTGACAAGCGACCTGCTCAAATATGATACTGTTGATAATATTGTACGTTCGTGAAAATTATATATAAATAAGACTTAAGCGTATTATCTGCTTTCATGTCAGATTTTACCAACCTGTGAGCTGTAGTGTTTAGGTGACAAGCGACCTGCTCAAATATGATACTGTTGATAATATTGTACGTTCGTGAAAATTATATATAAATAAGACTTAAGCGTATTATCTGTTTTCATGTCAGATTTTACCAACCTGTGAGCTGTAGTGTTTAGGTGACAAGCGACCTGCTCAAATATGATACTGTTGATAATATTGTACGTTCGTGAAAATTATATATAAATAAGACTTAAGCGTATTATCTGTTTTCATGTCAGATTTTACCAACCTGTGAGCTGTAGTGTTTAGGTGACAAGCGACCTGCTCAAATATGATACTGTTGACAATATTGTACGTTCGTGAAAATTATATATAAATAAGACTTAAGCGTATTATCTGCTTTCATGTCAGATTTTACCAACCTGTGAGCTGTAGTGTTTAGGTGACAAGGTATTACGTAATATAATGATGTCATATCAGTTGTGTTGTTTTCTGATTGGCTTAGTGTCTCGAGTAAAAAACAGAGATTTTGATTGGCTAATAATTTATACGTGGTGTTTTCTGATTGGTTTAAGTAAGCAAGATTTCTATTGGCTGTCTAAATCTCACCTTTACTAAATTAACAAAGGAACCCACATAACGGGGGGGATAGAACCTGAACGGGCTCCACCAAAGTATAGGAGACTAGAAGCATATAATTTGGCGGAAAAACCCAAGTAAGGCCATAGAGAATATTTCAAAAATAGATTTTTTTTTAAAAAAAAATTAACAATTATATTTTGCATTGCACAGCATTGGATATTAAATAATATACCCCCAAAAAATCTCTGCATTATGCGTTCTGTAAAAAATTGCCCTACGTGCCAAATTGCTGTGTCAAGTAAAAATTTTCAAAGGCACTGTCGTACTTGTGTGCCGGGAAAGCGAATATGTGCGACCAAACTGTGCTCTAAGTGTGGAAAAAATATTTCTATTGCCAACTTCAAGCGACACCAGCTTACTTGCAAGAGCACTGGAACATCTCTACCGCAACCTTCCAAGCGAAAGGTAGAAGTAACCTCCCTCGATGCATCGCCACCTGCCAAACGCGTCAAGCTGGCGAAGAAAGCAGACCGATTTGCGTTTGAGCATTTATTAGAAGACTTTGACATAACATCAGACAGCTTCTGCGATGTGCGTAGTTTTCTGGAGAGCGAGCGAGCTAAGATAATATCTATCCTCAACGATGCATTGGCCACACACTCCACTAAATTCTATGCTGTGCTATGCTGCAAGTATAAGAAACCGTCTGATGAAATATATAAATTCTTCCATGCCACAAAAGCAAAAACACTGCATCAGGCAGATGTCACTGACCTCGACAGCATCTACGACAAGTTTGTCGAGGAGCTTGTGGCAAAGCAC
Organism: Lepisma saccharinum; assembly: GCF_977018435.1. NCBI lineage: Eukaryota > Metazoa > Arthropoda > Insecta > Zygentoma > Lepismatidae > Lepisma > Lepisma saccharinum. The sequence continues at coordinate 31,682,046 of NC_139251.1, read as the reverse complement.
GAGGAGCATCAGGCTGAAGGCTCGGGCGGTTCGCTGTGTGGCGACCCCCACGAACTTCGTCTGAAACTTAACAAATTCCTGCCACTGGCAGGGTCTAGCTATATTGCCCTGCCACCCGAGGTTGAAGCAAGGAAAGCTGTTCTCAATATTCAGAACAAAGACACCAAATGCTTCCTCTGGTCGGTGCTGGCAGCATTGCACCCTATACCTAGGGAAAACGGTCCACGCCGTGTTGCACACTACAAGCAGTATGAGTCGGAACTGGAGGATGCAATGGCCGGGATTGCCTACCCTGTAGAAGTCTCGCATATTCGCAAGTTTGAGGTTCGTGCTCGTGACTTGTTGGGCCTGCAATTAGCCATCAATGTTTACGGTCTCACCGAGAACAAACATGAGGTCCACCCCATCCGGGTGAGCAACATGAGCAACAACAACGAGGTACGAGAAATCAACCTCCTGCTCATCAAGGACGAAACCCATCACCATTACACCCTTATTCGCTCTCTTTCCAGACTTGTTTCAAATCAGAAAAATAGACATAATGGTCACATCGTGGTGTGTCGCAGGTGCCTGTCCACTTTCGACAACCAAAACCATTATAAATTCAAACACTCTCGAGGACCCAACATTGCTGCTGAGAAGCTAGCTCGCCACATGCTCTACTGTGGTACCAACAAGCCTGCACGAACTATCCTGCCCGAACCTGGTGCAGTAGAGTGCTTTCGCATGCACAGTGCTATGGTGAAGCATCCTGCCTATATTGTAGCAGACTTCGAGGCCTTTCTTCAACCTCTGTCTAACTGCGAGCCCAACCCCGAAACATCCTCTACCATTCCTTTCCAAATCCACGAGGCCTCGAGTTACTCCTATGTTGTGGTGTGGCGAGACCAACATATTGCCTCCGAGCCCTATGTGTATCGCGGTCCCGACCCGGTCAAACACTTCCTGGAGAGAATGCAACAGGAAGCCATCAAGATAGGGAAGGTGCTGTTGGCCCCCAAGCCCATGCTGCCTCTGTCTCCCAAAAACAAGCATCAGCACGAAATAGCTCTAAATTGTCCTGTTTGCAACTCGGTCTTCACTGACGATAACAAAAAGGTCCACCACCATGACCATTATGGGACCGGAAGCTACATTGGCCCGTGGTGCAACAGATGTAACTTGAGAGCCAGGGACCCGCGCTTCATACCGGTCTTTTTTCACAATGGCTCGGGATATGATTTCCATCACTTGGTCACACATCTAGGGTACGACAATGCGAGAATCAATGTCCTGGCACAGAACGAGGAGCATTATATTAGCATCAGCAAGTGGGTGCCGATCCCCGACTCAAGCAGCAGCATCGAGCTTCGGTTCCTCGACTCTCTGAGCTTCCTCCAGGCAAGCCTCGATGCTCTTGCTGGGAAGCTCAGAGACGACCAACTAGCCATTACCACATCAAGTTTCCCGAACTTAGATGTCGCACTCATCAGACGTAAAGGGGTCTACCCCTACGAATACGTCACAGACCCTTCCAAGTTCGAAGAAGAGTTGCTGCCTCCCCAGGATAAGTTCTACAGCCAGCTGAGAGGTTCTGGTATTACCGACGAGGAGTACAAGCATGCTCAGTCTATGTGGGTCGAGTTGGGTTGCCGAACTTTCGGTGATTACCACGATGCATACCTGAAGCTTGATGTGACGCTTCTTGCCGATGTGTTCCAGGCGTTTCGGGCGACTGCGATAAAAATTTACAACCTGGACCCTGTATATTTTTACAGCCTTCCTGGACTGGCATGGTCGGCCATGCTCCTGCTGACTAAAATTAAACTTTCACTTATCTCCGATATTGATATCATGCTTTTCATCGAGAGAGCTATCCGGGGCGGCATGGTCCAAGTGTCGCAACGTTTCGCACACGCCAACTATCACCACATGGCCACTGGTTACGACCCCTCCCAACCATCAAGCTACATCATGTACACTGACGTGAATAATCTTTACGGGCACTCCATGATGCAGCCACTCCCAACAGGACAGTTTGAGTGGGTTGATCCTTTATACCACGACATCGAAAAAAAGTGCGACGAGTTTGGGTTTTTTGCCGAGGTGGACCTTGACTTCCCCGAGAAGCTGCAGGATACATTCTGTGACCTTTCGCCTGCTCCGGAATTCAAGTGTCCACCTGGCTCGGATCAACCGAAGCTCGTCATGGACTTGGAGCCCAAAAAGCGTTATGTGCTACACTACCGGAACCTCCAGTGGTTAATGCAGCAAGGGGTCTCGGTCAAAGCAGTTTACGACGTGCTCTTGTTCAGGCAGTCTCCATGGTTGAAGCCGTACATCGAACTGAACACCAACCATCGCACTGCTGCCACTTCGGAACTTGATCGCGATTTTTTCAAATTAATGAACAATGCGGTATTTGGGAAGACCATGGAGAATGTGCGAAATCGCGTTGATGTGAGGTTAGTGACGAAGAAAACACAGTGTCGTCGACTTGTTGCAAGCCCGCTGTTCAGGTCTCGAACAATTTACAACGAACAGATGTCTCTGATTCACATGAACCGGGGCAAGGTGCTACTCAACAAGCCCATCTATGTGGGAGCTGCAGTTTTGGATCTGAGCAAGTTGTGCATGTTCGAGACATATTACGACATACTACGTGCACACTACAACCACAATATCTCGCTCCTCTACACAGACACAGACAGCTTGGTGTACCATGTTCGCACGGCCGATGCGTATGGTGATATAGCCAAAGTTCCAGCTCTTGTCAAGCTCTTCGACACATCGGGCTATCCCCAGCTAAACCGGTATGGAATTCTGCCCCGGAACAAAAAAATACCCGGCAAACTCAAGGACGAGAAAGACGGGGATGTGATTGTGGAGTTTGCTGGACTTCGTGCCAAAGCCTATGCGATCCGGGCTGAGGGTTCTGTAACAAAAAAGGCAAAGGGTGTAAGCAGGCAAGTGGTTCGGGAGCACCTCAAGTTTGAGGATTACCTCGAGTGCCTCAGAACAAAATCGCCCATTCTACAAAAAGAGCATCGTATCCAAAGCGTCGATCATGTGCTTACAACTAATATTGTCAGGAAAGTTGCTCTGGATGCACACGACGACAAGAGGTGTATTCTTGAATGTGGGGTCCATACACTTCCGTGGGGCCACTATCGCCTCCAAACTAGTAAGGCCTGCCCAGAGTGCAACAAAAAGTAATAGGCAATGCGAAAAAAAAACAATTTTAATTTACTTCCACTTCCTCGATTACATGCATGCATGGCACAGCAAAATTAAACTTCTGGAAACTGCTAATTGCAATTTGTACTTATATATATAAAATTCCACATTTCTTATTGTGTGCTATTTTTTTTTATTTATTTAAAACTGTTCAGTCACTCTTTCATTCTTGACGTCATACACAAATGTTTTCTCTGCAATAAGAATGACACTGCACAGAGTATCTGCAGGCAAGGCATCGTGGAACTCGCATACAATCTTGATGTTGGTACGATCGTTGACCACCACTTGCTTTCTTTTCGTGGTGTTGATGACGGTCATGGGTCTCCGTGCTTTGAATTCGCTGGGCGCGTAGTACATGTCCACGCTTCCTTCGGTCACGCGTTTGTAAGCCGTGTAAGCTTCGTAAAGTTTGAGGTAATCGTCTTTGGTCATGTCGAGGTTGTAATTCTCGCGCGGGAACACTTCGTTCCTACCGTTCTTCAGATAAACGTTCTTGATCTTGCAGTCGTCGAACTTGCTGGAATCTTTTTCCTGATCGTTATCGCGTCCGGTCTGAAAAAGCACTACGACGAAATCTGGCATGTCGAACTGTATGTTGTTGAACTGTGTCGTCACGTCGAATTCCATGTGACTTCCCGACGCCATCTTCTGCACGCACTGGTAACCGTGAAAGTGAATCGGCACCTGCGGACTTTTCAAGATCTCCGCTTTGTACTTGAGGGCGTAGTTCGTTTCGTATTCCACCACCGGCATTCTCAATTCCATGCTCCGGATGACGCATTTCGCTGCTTCGGGTAAAGTGTTGGCTATCGGCGTGGTGCCGTCCGGACCCAAAGTAGCGTATCGCATTAGTGCGTCGTTGTCGTTGGCCGCTCTTCGAAACGTGATCCTCAGTCCTCCCTTCCACATGATATCCTTGTAGTCCGAGAAGAAACCAGGCAGCAGACGCATGGGAAAGAGCACCGTGTGACTTCTCGTCGATATTTTGGTCCCGGCTTCGAATCCCCCGGCCTGGTAGTACGCTGCGTCCGTTTTGGATAATTTCAACGTTCCCACTGCCGTCGACGTGATGCCTGGATAATCTATTCTGTCGATGACGGTGTTGTGTTTCCTCACCTCCACCTGCGAGAACAGGTGAGGCACGAAGTTGTCCACGAGTATCAAGTTTGCTGCTGCAGGAAACGCGTCTCCGCTTTCCTTCTTCACCACGTCGAATTGAAGATAAAGGTCCGCTCTGTGAGGATGAATGAACCCGTCGCCTACGTCCACGTCGTATTCGATCTCCCTGTTCGCTTCGTTCAGATTGGCGAACGTGCGACGGTTGGGAGGGAAAGACTGCAATTCGTAACTTTCGATTTGCTCCATTTTACATGTATGGTTATTTATTATACGTTGATCTCCACGATGGCCGTCGTAGTGGCACCTGCGAAATCCACCACGTCTCCTTTCTCGTTCGTCACCACCAACTCTATGTCGTCTATGCGGTTGCGACATACTGGAAAATAGATCGGCGAAGAGGGCGTGTAGATGATCGGTTCCATGAACTCGGAACTTGGTTTGAAAGTGGCTATGATTCCCGTCTGCTTGTGACTTCCTAATAATCCGTCCGAAGATTTCGTGATCATGCCTTCCGCCACGTTGCAGTGTACGTTCAGAGTCTCTATGGCCAAGAATTTAGGAATGTTGGTTGCTACGTGCTTGATGCCAGCTTCGAGTTTTGGGTGGTTGTTCTCGAAACCTAAAAGTTCTCCCATGGTGCCCAGGTCCACGGTCTCCGTCGCGGATAGGATTTCCACTCTGTGCGTGACCGAATTTTGAGAAAGGTATGTGCCTTTGGGTAATTGAGATTGCAAAGTGGAAAGATTGTATTGTCCTGGCGTGACGACGATGTGTTCGCTTCCAACGCTAATTTTGTTGTTGTGCTGCGTGACGTTAGGTATGAGGTACATGCTGTAGAATGCACGCAGAGCCACGGATTTAGGATAGACGATGTCGTCGTGCAGCGTGAGTTTCAAGATTGAAGATTCGCTCGTGAGATGGAACACGCCCATCCTAGTGATGCTGTTTGAGGTTCCACAATGCTTTCTGGAAATCATCGATCGTAGGGTTATTTATTTTAGAGAGAAACGCGAGCACGGAGAGGCAGAGATGACCGCAGTTCACGTCTCCGAAATTTTGAATGCGTTCGTCGTTGTAGTATATAGAGGTTTTGTTCGTTTTCAGATAATGAATTAAATTTGTAGGTGGAACACCTCCGAAAGAATCGAAAACGAATGCTTTATCATCATTTTTGTGGTAACATATCCAATGCGTGCCTGGATTTTCTTGACCGTCCAAGTTGACTACTCCGCATTCTCTTCTTTTAACGCTTGAAGGTAACGAGTCGGACATGAAAACTCCTCTGAAGTGTTTGATTTGTAACGGCTCGATCAGAGATTCAATGTCTCGGTTGGTGAGTGCTGTTGTTTCTTTTTTTAAACTTCTTCATCACGCCCTTCCCCCCTTTCTTCTCCATGGCCAGGTTGTGACGTTTCTGTTCTTCCAACTCGGCCTTGTTCTTCTTCGAGTCGATGACGGTTTTCGCGATGGCGGCACTTCCACCGGCCAAACTTCCCACGGCCCCCAATGCTGCCAGGATGGCGGGGATGCTGAATATGAAACCTCCGATCTTTTGCTGTTTCCGCGAACGCTGCAATCTTTTCAATTGAGGTGTGCTGAGCAGTAATTTCATTCCGTGTCCTTTCGACAAGCAAGAACGTTTCTTCTCGCGTTGTTTCTTGGTGAGTAACCCATCGAGAGCACCTAGATTTTTTAGATTGGAGTATGGTATCTGGTACACGACACCCTTGGGCTTCATGTTGATGCTCTATGTGTTATTTTCACGGTATGTTATTTATATATATATTCTGAGATTTTTTCTTGTGTAGTTTTTTTTACGGTATGTTATTTATATACCCCACCCCAATTTTTGTTTTGTGTTCATGGCGATGGTGGTACCCAGTGCGGCGACCCGTTCACCCAACGATGCGTCTCTGCTCACGAACCTTTCGAAAGCTGCGTGCTCTAACTTTCTGTCTGCTTCGTGACGTGCATCCAGATCCGTCTGCGTGGTGTTGTAGGCGATGTCGTGATCTTTGCATGCGGCGTCCAACGGATTCACACCCTTGTCTCCTCTCTCCAATCTTTCCTCGAGTTTGGTACCCGGTCCGCAGTACTGGTAGCCAGGTAAATGCATCTCGAAAGGTAACTTGTTGATGATGTCGTTCACGAGTCCTTTTCCTTCGGCCACGTTCCAAAATTTCGGAGGCAGCGTGTTGATGATTTTGATCAGGTAACCTATGCCCTTGTCGTCGTTCACGATGAAGTTGGAAAGTTTCGTGCTGATCATGTCCACGATGCCAACCTTCTCGTTGTAGAAATTACGGTTGCCTGCATTCTCTTCGCCGGCTATCACCAACAATCGGTCCACGAGTTTCCTAACGTCGTCCACCCAAACGAATTCTTTGGGTAACGTGTTGTAGCGTTTGACGCCGCTGCCTGTTTTGACCTGGTTCCAAATCGGTTTGATGAGATTCCTGTACTTCTCGCCGCTGCTCGATTTCACCCTATTCTGCGAGGCGTCGTTGTTCTGGTACAAGGCATCCGTCATGATCAGAATTTCCTTGTAACTTTGGTAATCTTCGTCGGTGTAATCTTTCGGCTGCTTTTTGGCGACGAGTTCCCACAGTCCCACCGTACCCGGATACCTGTTCCAACTATCCTTGTCGCCTAAATTGACTTTAATGTCGTTGCCTTCGAAGGTCACCTTCGATTTCCCAATCTTCCACACCACACCGCCGCCTTCGCTGGTTTCCATGCTGGGATACAATCCGAACACTTCATCCTTGTCGAATTTCCCCGTGCTCAGGTAGTCTCGTGCCAAAGGTCCCAACTCGATTTTATCCGAAGACGTGCTGCCTATGGCTCGACGTCGTGCCGGTGCATCCTTCAGTTCGAACGGCGTCGAAGGAATGCTCGAAATGGGCGTGGGTACGGCATAACTTTTAGCTGCGAGCGGTACGAGTTCGTTGATCAAATTTTTATTTTGTTCCGTGACACTTTTAATTTCTTTACCTAGACCGCTGATGGCATCGATCACAGGTTGATCCTGACGTTTCTTCTCTTCGTAGAATCCGCGATTCTCGGATTTCCAACCTTTGAAGCGTTTCGCGAGGTAATCGCGAAGCTTGAGATTTTCGTCTTCGATTTTTCGTTTCGTCATGACGTTATTTATACACGTCGTTTCTCACAACGTTGCAACGTTTAGAAAGTCGTTGATTTTGTTTCTGTATTTTCCGTCGTTGGGTTTCCTCGTCATGTCGATCGTCGCGAATCCGAAATCGTCACCGTTCCAGCAAGAAGAGCAGCCTTCCGAAAATTGATTGTAGTTCATGTCCCCGCCTACGTAGTCATCGTACGCATGCTTGAGGTTGGTGTGATCTTGACGAAACAAACATATGAAATTAGCGTTGTCGCGTACTAACTGTTTTGGAATTTTGGAAAACGTTTGAGCTAGGTAAAAGCAATCCATTTTTTTTGTGACGACCTTGCGTAAAAAAGTTGCGAATTTCATTTTGATTTTCCAGGATGGCGTCGTCGAACACGACGACTGAATTTTCACGACAATCGTCGAGTGGTTTTATTTCCGAAGCGAACGTTGCAATGTCCAGACCATCGTACACTTTCATCAGTTGCTGGTATTTGGATTGCTCCAAACTTTTCGAGAACACGTACAGGTGCCTGTTCTTCCAATGTAACCAATTCGGTGCGAGGAGAAAATTGTCCACGAGCAGTGTCGTTTTCCCACACCCCGAAGGACCTACGATCAGACAGCGGATGCTGTCGGGAAGCAACTCACCGTTCTTTTTTTTTCTCTCGTTTGACTTTCCGGATCCGGTAGACGCTTCACCACGTTCCACGTACTCACAAGATCACTTCGTTCGCGTCGATCCAACTCTTTTCCGGAAGTCCCAGCCATTTGACAAACAGTTTGTCACCTTTCCTACGCAATACTTTCTCGATGAGGTACGTGTCGGGGTGTTTCGTTTTAGAGAGTTCCTCTTCGTAAAATCTTCCTTTCAAAATCTCGCCGCTACTATCTTTTATTATATACGTGTGTCGGTTTCCGGGTAAAACTAGAACCACCGTAAAGAGTTCCGTGCTCCAATTTTTTGTGAATCCCTTCTCGAAGGTGCGTTTGAATTTGCTGATCCTCACCCGGTCTCCAATTTTGTATTTAGCTTTTTTTGTTGTGGGTGTGTACTTTGGACAGTAAACTGTAGAAATTAAACGCTGCTCGTCGGACTTGGTAACGTCGGCTGGCTTCATGCCTATCGTTCTGTGTACCGTATCATTATAGGTGTCGACGAGTTCCGGCAGGATGTCGACCCATTTGTAATTTCCCCGAAGCGTGAATCGTTTCCACATGTGTGTTTTCAAGGTTCGATTGAATCTTTCCACGATGCTGGCTTTGATGTGACTGAAGGTCGAATAATGTTGAATCTTGTGTTTTTGAATAAACTTTTGGAATACGGCGTTGTAAAATTCTTTACCGTTGTCCGTTTGCAGATACCGTGGTTGTCTGCCGCCGCTTTCGCGAAAAATTAATTTGAATGCTTCCGTGACGCACGATCCCGTTTTCGCCTTCAAAGGTAGAGCCCATGCGAATTTCGAAAATGTGTCTATGACGGTGAGGAGGTACTTGTTGCCCTTGTTCAATTTATGTACGTTTTTCAAATTGCCGCTACTCATCTCCACGAGGTCACTTTGCCAGAGGTCGTCGATGCCCTTGGTTACCACAGCCAAACGTTCGTAGTTACGGCGTGCAGGTTTATGCAATTCTTCGACGATGGCTTGCCTAGACATTTTTTTTAGAGATTACGTTTCAAGAGAAGCACAAGCGTGATGGGATTCAAAGAGGGTGGCACTTCGCTCGTGTTTTGAATGATCAGCTTATCGCCGGCACTCACGTCGAAAACGGTAAGATCTTCGTCTTCGTGTATTTCATATATGTTGCGCGTTTCGTTCCAACGTGCCAGAGGAATGTTTCCTGCTTTCTGGACACCACGATTCGATATCAAAGTCATGGTGGGAACGCTAGCTTTTCTACCGTGAGACCAGTACAAAAATTCGTTTATCTGAATCGTGCCATCGAGGAGAGACTTGTAGTACGGATGATAAGGATGTAACATGTACAGTTTGTTACCTTCGACGAACGTGGAGATTCTTTGTTGATTGGGTACGCTGTTGATTTCGATGGCTTGCAGAGAATGCAGTTTAGCGAATTTAGTGTCGACGCCGAGCAGATTGCTGTGAACGTGTCCGAGTTTATTTTCGATGGGCAGCAAATGCTCGACTATGGTATCCGTTACGGCAGACAACGACGGTTTGATTTTCACTTCCACGTTCAACTGCTTGTAGTTTTCGTTGAGTTCTTGCAACTTGGCACCGAAAGAGGCCAGCGTCGATTCCTGCGTGGATTCCAGCACTCCAACTTGATCTCTGATGTTGACGACAATGTTCTGAAGGTTCTCGACTTGATTCAATTTCGAGCTCTTCTCGGTAAGATCGTTCACGATCCTTCGCATCTCTGTAAACTGCGTGTGAAGGTCGGCGACGCTCTGCGAAGTGGGCAGCGTCGACACCAGCGAACTAATTTCGTCTCGAATCTGTTCCACGTTCGCCGTTTCCGTTTCTAGTCGTTTCAGCATTCGAGATATGTTTTTTTTCAAAGCGTGCAATTTTTTGGAGGTGGGGAGATTGGCCACCCTACTCTCGAGATCGCTCAATGAACTTTTGATGTCGTTCGAATCGGATAGTGCCGTCACCGCCGTTTTCAATTTTTCCAAATCTTCGCTCGAAGGCACGCTCGTCCGTAACGATTCCAAGTCACCCTGTATGTTGTCGAGTACGTGATGAAAATGAGCGAGATTCGTTTCGACGTTCAAATTTTCTAAATATTCGATCTTCTGCTGAACCGTGCTTAACGTGTCTTGAATGCTCGTCAACGCTCTTGCTTCAGCGTGAATATTTTTAATTTCTTCGTTGATCAATTCCAAGGACGCCTGAAGCTTAGCGATGGTGGTTTGAATGTGTTCGAAATCTCGATACGCCTCCAATTGAATTTTTATGTTCGCGACGCTTTTACCGATGACCTGCAGTTCGTCCGACGATGGTAGGTTCGTCATTGTATCTTCCAAAGTCTGCAACTTGGATTTAATTTCTTCCAACGTGCTGGTGAATTCTTCTTGTAATTTGGAAACGACGACATGTAAGCGTTCTGCATCTATATCGTTCACGACGGTTTGAAGTTCAGAGAAATTCTTTTCTATTGCGGAAGTTCGTTCTTCGATTTCGAGTTTCAATTTTTCCAAATCTTCATTTTTCGATTGAAATTGCTGTAATTTGGCCAAATCATTTTGAAGCGAATCCACGCTCAACTGTATATTTTGAACGTTGTCGTAAGAAGGTACGTCGACATAATTTTTTATCAGCGTCTTCAGTTCGGAATCGATTTTCAGAATGGGGTCGAGACATTGCGTTTGGAGCGTAGCGATTTCCGACTCTAAACTTTTGTTTAAGGTCTCCTGCAAAGCAATCAAATCGGTCCTCAACTTCTTAACTCGAATGTCCAACATGAGAATCTCTTCTGCGTGGTCTACACGCTTGGTGTTGCCGAAAATGTCGTTAGGCATTTTTGGTTAACGGTTATTTATAATAGGATAGACGATTCGTAATTCTACAAAAAGAGGAATGAGTTTGTCGTAATCTCCGAGAAGTTCCATGTAAAGATAATCTCCTGCAGAAACATCGTACGTAATGTTAGAAAGCATCTTGTCGTGCTTGATTCGAAAAATATTCTTGCCGGTAGAAATTTTGATTTCGCCTGCGTTTTCCGGATTCACGGTGATTTGAAGTTTCCCGTCGATCGGAATTTCGTAGAAATGTAAATTGTTATTAAAAACATAAAACATCTTGCCCACATCGTCATTCAGTTTCGTCCAAATGCTGTTGAGATGAACAATCAGTAAACCATTGAGTTTAGATAATACGGAAGGTAAGAGGTTATTGAAATTTGGCGGTGCAGTCTCCATGTTGATCTGTTTGCGGAAGCCAAAAAGATTCATTGTCCTTGTTAGTTATTTAAGAATACGGTCAAAGTTTTTTTTGTAATGACAGGCAAAGTTTTTTTTTGTTTGCTTGCGTCACAATACAGGCACGCGCGCGCGCGTGTGTGTGTGCGACACATTGTTCCCGAAAAAGGTTTACAAAGGTCACGATATATAAACATTTGGTCCCACAGTTGGAAAATTACGATAAGATGCATTCATCCTTCAAGGATGAGAGAGTGCATTCGTCACAATACACGCGCGCGCGTGTAAAAATTATACACCGTGAAAAGCTACGACGAGTTGGAAACACTGCTGGTAGGGTTAACATACACCATAAAAGGCTACGCCTCGCCCCGAGTTGGCAACACTGCTTGTGAGGTTAACATACACCGTGAAAGGCTTCAAAATATCATATAGTGGAATTTTTGTAGAGTGGGTTGGCAACACCGACGAGCATCAAATGATGATTTCGAGCCTCAAATAATGATTTCGAGCATCAAATGATGATTCGAGCCTCAAATGATAATTCAAGACTCGTCGGTGTTGCCAATTTCTATTTGTAGGTTAGCTTAGCCAGTAAAAGATCTTATAGTGGAATTTTCTTCGGATGGGTTGGTAAAACCCAAGCCTCAAAAAAAAAACATCCAATAGAGTTGCCAAATATAAAAAGGGGACAATAGGTCCCCCTCATAAAAGGCTACAGTAAAAACCCACAGTGTTGCCAACACTAGCCCCCCAACAGTATTGCCAGACATAAAAAATACATGGACCCCTCAGGCCCTTTGATGAAAATTTACAGTGAAAAAAACCCAGTAGGTTAACAACACTGTCAAAAAATCTACGGCAGTGTTGCCAGATGTAAACAGAGGGCAATAGACCCCCCTCATAAAAGGCTACAGTGGGCCCACAGTGTTGCCAACTCTGTGCCCTCAAAATATACATCATAAAAGGCTACGACGAGCCTCAAATGATGATTCGAGCCTCAAAAGATTATTAAGAACCGGGGCACCTGCACTACTTAAATTAATCAGTAAAATATTTTCCTTCATTGGCTATAAATGTCTACCAAAGCTGGGACAGTTTTTTTTTGTTTCCATGCCTGAAGAATTGAGCTGGGGTTAAGGACGTTGTCAAGCCAAGTTTGAAGAGCATTTGTGTTACGAAAGTAGTTTCCTTGAAGCTTGGTGAATTGAGAGCTGAAAAGGTGGAGAACCAAAGTTGCAAGATCGGGGAAGTAAGTAGGATGTAGAATAACTTCTCAACCAAACTCCTGGGTAGCAGCTTTTGTCATGTTAGTGGAGTGTGGGCATGCATTATCATGTTGGATGCACTATTCCTGGTCTACTTGCTGATTTGTTTTGCATATCCTGAACCTTACCCACGGGATACAAATGTCACACAGTGGTTGAATGGTGACAGTCAGGCTTTGATTTCCCAATAGGCCTAGAGCGCCACTTTGGTAGGGGTGGCAGGATTGTTTGTTTTAAATTTATAAGGAATACCTAATTCTCGGAGTGCCTCTTTTTACTCCGGACACATGAATGGAATGACTTAATGTACGTAGTTGTATTGTAAATATAACATCTTTTACTACTAAAAACTACTACATCGTTGTGGACTCGATTTTGTAGTCATTTTCGTGAATCGCCCTGCTATGAAGCGTTTTTGTTTTTGTTTTTAGGACGGAAGAAATATTTATTATTTTTAGTAGAGTGAATTAGTTTGTCAAATATTCCACTCCTTCTTTCGTGTATTTCCTATGTGCCGGATTAATGGGAGATAAGGACGACCGCCTTGTTGATGTGTGATTTATCATTAATGATGTTGAATTCTTGGCCGGACGCAAAAAAAAAAAACACGTCGATAGATGTCCTCACAGGTTCTACCTTATCGCACAACACTTCTGTAACCTTGCATTCTGACGTCATCAGAAACTAATTTTGTTTTTAGGCTATATGACCAAGTTGTTAGGTTAGGCAAGCTAGGTTTAGTTATCTTAGCATAGATAATAAATTTGAAGTGCATTTATGCTAATAGAATCAAATCTATCAGACCTAACCTAGCAACGTAGTTTTCTCTTCTGACGTCAGAACACATGGTTGCAGAATTGTCGTGCGATAAAGGAGACCCGTCAGCACATAGCACCAGTGTTGCCAAGTTGGCCCTTTTGGGGCCAGAACTGGCCCTTTTGAGTACGTACTCAGCCCCAAAATTCAGCAAAAGCCCCAAGGGGCTTTTTAGCCCTACAGAGAGAAATCTTGCTACAAATCTAGCCCTTTCAGTAATGAAATGTTTTTTTGGTATTTCAGTAAACTGCAAAGAAGAATTCACTTAACCGACCCTCCTCTGCACCTGCAAGCTCGTCCTGCGACCCCTCCTGGGGAGCAGGTAGCAAGTACACATTGTCACTTTATCCCCTTGTTTCTGGTTTTGGTATGCTGTGTAGCCAGAGGCGAATTACGGATAACGTCGATTCCAGAAAATGCGAATCTTCATTCAGTTGCATTGCATCTGGTCCTTGAAAGTTCATAGAAGTGCGGTGCGGAATGGACGAATCGTTCGTAACAGTGAGGCTCACCCAGAGACTAGTTCGTTCGTGCGGCCGTGTGTGTGTATGTGTGAGTGTACGTGTGCATATATATGAAGGAGGAATATGCCGAAAATGTGTAATGCTTTTGTGTAATCTACTGCACCACAATTTAAGGGGGAAATAAATTATTTAAGTTAAGAAAATTTAATTTGGTTGAGCGTATGCCCCTCATCTTGACAGTTGATTAGTTGTGGTTCTTGAGTTTCAGAAATTTTGCACCGAAACACCCAAGAATTAAGAACCAGATTTTTTTTCAGTGCGCAGCCGCACCTTTGTAAATCTAGCCCCTTGGATGTGAATTTTAGCTCCATTTTGGGTGCGATTTAGCCCGTTTTTCTCTCGTGCTGTTGGCAACACTGCATAGCACAACACAAGAGAGCGCACCACGCGCCTGCAACAAGGTTGTCAACTTATTGCGACTAAAATTTATTCGTGTTTTAGTCCTAAATTGGCAAAATTATGGGGAAAAAGGATAAAAAGAAAGGTAAAGGTGCAGAAAAGACTGCCGCAAAGACAGAGAAGAAACTGTCACAAAAGCAAAAGAAGGAATTAGCAGCGTTAGGAGAGGTGAGTTAGCTCCAGCACGATTTTCAATTTTAAAAATAGTTACTGCATTTCTCTATTTTAAAAATATATTTCCATATGCATGTGACGTTAATGTTAAATGAATCGGCATTTTGATTATGTATTTGGTGACTAAAACCGTTTAGTGGACAGAGCCGAGACCACGGACACGACCTCAAGAAAGTACATTTCAAGTATATACACAATAGTGACAAACCAATATATTACTAATACGTACTGTAATCTATTCGTTAATCAAAATTATTATTATAATCTAGATTAACTTTTTTAAATATCAGTTTTTGTAATTTTCATATTTAAAGTGCAAAATTTAGAAGTACAAAACCATTCTTCAGTCTCTTAACTCTGGTCTTGGAAAACTTGCCTTGGGCCTCGTTTTAAAGCACTTTTAATAAGCTTTATTATCGTATGCTAAATTGAAGAAAATTTTCCTTCATATTGAATTGAAAATACTGATATAAAATTGCAAAACACAATTTTTTATTTTCAGGGAAAAACATGTTAAAGTGTTACATTTTATGAATTTGTATGCAAATTTGATGATGAGTTGAAAAGGGAATCACATGTTTAAATAAATACATTTTAATATTAATGTTAAAAAAAATTTCAAAAGGTGAATTACAGCTGGCAATACTGTTACTACACTTGACAAATCAGAATAAAAGTAACTTCCACCAATCAGCTAATGTGTTTTACATGTAATACAGCCCTTCAGTTAAATATATATATATATATATATATACATATAATGGAGTTTTTGCAGGTATGTATGAAAGCTTTCTGAAACTTTCCATCAAAACATACATATCCATGAGGAATGGGGCTGCATAAAGAAATTCTAGCAAAGTTTATACATATTACGGAACTGAACAGTGAAAACTATGTACTTTAAAGATAATGGCCTCCTGTTTATATTTTTAATATACAATGACCTCAAACTTGACATATTTTCTATTGTATTTACTTAAAATGGTCACCTCCAGTATGTACTAATGAATAGTTGGGATGATTTTCTAGTAAATCTTAGTATAATGCTACTCAGAAAAGATTCATCTTTATATAAACAATAATGTTACACCTTTTTGCTGAAAAATTCATTTGAATTTAACCTCCCAAAAATATGTCCATGAGTATAAAAAAACATTAAAAAATGAATCTATCATATAGGTGGGTTTGATGTAACATCAGAATTCCCACAGCCACCATGTTCGCAACTAATTTTGTCACCTGCAAGGAAATATTGTGACAACCAGATACTGCACAGTGTCCCATTGAAGGTAAAAATCTGATATTCCCCAGACACCTATAAGTTCTTCGTTTTGTCAATTTTTGACATTTGTACTTACCTATCTGCTTCGCGGAACATTCTTTAACGTGTATTCACGTTTTTTTGATCAAAGTAATTGCAATTTTTTTAAAAAAAAAATGTTTCTGTAACTGAAGAACGTATGTTTCCGCAAATGGTTTGTGTCAATGGTTCCCCAGTAATAATTTAGTGCATCGTTCAAAACCGTGCTTGCAGACAGCCGGCATCTCTTCGTAAATACCTTTTTCTTTTTACACTTTCTGTTAATGATAACCCCACTAACCATTCCCGGGTAGCCCCACAAACCATTCACGTTAGCCCCAAAGGTAACAGTTTCATAGATCGGAGACACATTAAAATTGCATATTTTGTGTTTCGCATGGTTCGTACTTACCAATTGTGTACTGCGGAACATAGTTCGAGTTGCCATTATGCTTTTTACATGAAAACAAACTCAATTTTTCACATTCCGAGTGCTTTTTTTATTTCTTTCTTCGCTTCCGGAACACACAGTATGGTGGTCACATCTTGACTCACGTTGTGGTTATGCAGTGTTTCAGCTTTCTTCACCGAGAAATACCTACTATCGTGTTCGTCATCGATGGAATTTATACATTATGCATGGGTAGCTGACAGATAGCCCCACAAACCATTTCCGATAAGGTTAGGTTAGGTTTGGTTGGGTTAGGCAAGCATAGTAAAAAAAAGGCGGGTTGAAACACTGACAGGGGCTGATGTCATCAAACGTATGCAGCATCCGGTTGTCGTAGGGTAAGCAAATGAAAGCAACGTCAATTGTGCGTCGCTGTGATATTTCTCTTGAAAAATACATGATTTCCCGGTCAAATATATTCCAGGTGAAAGAAAATACCTCGACGAACGTTGTAAACCTTGGAAAAACTCATTTCCGTAAGTAGTTTCTTGTGTAAAATTGAAGAAATGTGTCTCCGATGTATGAAACTGTTACCGCCCCAAAAACCATTCACGTTAGCCCCAAAAACCATGCACGGATAGCCCCAGAAACCATTCACATTAGCTCCAAAAACCATGCACGGGTAGCCCCACGAACCATCCACGGGGACGAGGTATGCCTACGAGGTTAGGTTAAGTTCCATTACCACTCATTTCACCCCTAATTATGGGCTTCATCATCGAAAAATTTCCTCAGTACGTTCAATTATGCATATCCGGACAACATCGGTTTTTATCAATTTCCTTCTCCAGGTAATTTTTCCTCGCTTTGGGATTCACGTTGTTGAATTCCTTATACAATAAGCTTTCCAATGATATGTGACACGTATTCCTTAGGAAAAGAACGTAAAGTAGAGTCTTACCGACTCGAGAATTTAAAGTTTGATTTAAGGCCACTTGATGCTCATGATAGGCTAATCGGGACTGGACGTACAATTTAAATTTAGATCCGAACCACTGTGCAACATGCCTCAAAAGAGGATTGAACTCGAGACCCCTTGAGAGAATAGATTTTTGTTCCTTTGTTTATTCACATTACTCCTCATCTTATCGTTCAGTTTGCAGTGGCAATAGGAGGAATTATGATAGTGATATACAATAGTAACCATCTATTCCTGCCCTGGACCCAATGTTTGCAATTCAATACACAGCTCTCTAGAACATTGTAGTCAGCTTGTTTCCTGTTTATAGTAGTACATAGTATTTACATAAAACAGAATTGATTCTCGGTGAGGTGACGTCAACAACTGCAACTTCTGGATCTGCCACTACGTCATAGCTGCTCAAAGCCACAATGAACAGTTTGCGGCGTAGATGAAACAAAACTTATTACAAATGGGTATATCAAGTTAATCTCACATTTGTTAGAAGTTGTCCTGGCCCAAGTTCCTTTTGTTTTATTGTGATTTCATCATGTTACAAATGTAATTCGATGACATGCAGTTACATGGTTCAATTTAGAATCACGTCTCTTTTAACGCCTACTGCGGAGTTTTAGCAATTACTTTAGATTTTGTTCAATATATGCTTTCGTGGTTAGGTTAGGCAGGTCATTAGCATTAAAATAAATTAAATGCATTCTGCCAAGGTTTCGATTTACTTCTACATTCATTCCCACTAGTCTACGATACTTACTGTCGCTTGTCAGCGGAAAATACATTGTCCATGGGAAGCACGCATGCATTTTTAAGTTTGTTTTTTTCAACATAAATATTTTTTTTTTTTCGAAATCCAAACAGTGCCCTTTACTTTAAGCAAGGTTCAAATTTCGTGTGACAAGGACTTCCAAAATTCTAGGATAATCAGTCTTTCTGCTAGGAGAATTTGAAAAAATCAGAAAGCAATCGGAACCGTTACCGTTGTCCTTACAACAGCAGGCTCAGGTAAAAAAGTATTATGGTTGGTAGACTAACAGGTATATCTTAATAAAGAAAAGGGATAATGTTGCTATTGTTAACTTAATGGAATATGATCATTGTAAGTAGACTTTGCATACTCCATGATTGCCTTGGTCCTGGGTTTGAATCCTGGTTAAAATTCTGATCTCGTGGAAACTTCTCCAATTCGTTTATTTTGTTAATTTTCACATTCGTACTTACCTATTCTGCATTGCTAAGGATTCTTTAAGGTGGGATTTCGCTTTTTTCACGAAAATAGTTTCAATTTTCCACATATCGAGTAATTATTGTTCGTTCCTTTTTCGCTTGCGTTACACACCATATGACGGGCAAATCTTGACTAGCGTTATCTATCATCAGTGGGTATGCAGTGTTTCCAACCTTCTTCACCGAAAAATACCTACTTTCGTGTTACTGATTTTGTATTTTTTTCCAGGTTCGAAAACCCCGCGAACCTTGCACGGTTAGGTTAGGTAAGGCAAACATAGTTAAAATTGTCATCTTGCAAAACAATGGTGTGGTTGGAAACACTGACCGGGGGTTATGTCATCAAATGCACGGAATATGTGGTTCATGCAAGAGCTTTTGTGCATCGGAGAGACATTAATGTCGAAAAATACATTACTTATCAGCCGAATAAATTGAACGAAGGGAGAAAACACTTCGACGACCTTTCAGTAGTCTACAGAAACTCTGTTACGTAAGTACTTTCTCCTGTAAAATTGAAGAAATAAGTTTCCCGGAGATCAGAATTTTACCGAATCCTGGCCTGGATATGGGTATTCTTTCTGAGTGTCCCATCATATCACTCAGCCAAAAGTGGTAAAAAAAAGCAACCCTAAATATATTTTTAAAAAAACAACATAATTTTATAAGTGTAACTAACTATGTATGAAGAAATATCATCATGAGACAACATGAACCATGTTTATAGTGATTACATTATAATTGCAGGAGGACATAGAGAAGGTGGTAGCACAAATAGAAGAGGAAGAACGAAGAAGAGAAAGAGTTGTAGAACAAGTCATAGAGAAGCCATCTAGAAGAGGAAATTTTTCATTTGTGGCTCATCCAGAGAAAGAAGAGCTAATTTTATTTGGAGGCGAATATTTCAATGGGCAAGAGGTAATTACAGTAAGATAGAAAGATAAAGAAAGATATTAGTGGTAATGGAGATGTAAAGAAACTAAAACTCTAAAATCATTAAATTGTGAGTTTTCATGACTTCATGACAGGTAACAACAATGTAATGAACTTTTACTATGCATGAAAATATTATTGTGAAGATATATTGATTTTTGGAAGAGTACATCTGTTTATTTTTTTTAAAAAAGGTGATGACACTATTATGCTTTGTTTCTGTTATAAAAAAGCACTAAATATACTAAGGCAGTTCTTAGAATAGAATAGAATGGTCTTTATTTAAGCAGGCATGTTTCAGCCTCATGGGCCGTTCTTACTACCACCCTTATCTTAGATTCTTATTACCAGTGAATGGATTTATATGTAGTAAAAATGTGCTAAATATGTAAATGCATATTTAGCTATTTTCATCCAAATTTGGAGTTAAATATGGACTTAAAATTGTAAGAAATATATTTTCAATAATACAAGACACTACACGAGCTCTTCCGCCAAAATAATGTTTGTAACAACCAGGAGGCGATGCTTGAGCCCTCTTTCTCTATTGTTGACAACAATTTAAACAGGAATTTCAAGTGTTTTCCAATTGCAAAAGCAAACAGTTGGAAGGTGTAAATATGAATAAAGAAAAAAATGATTGGATAACAGAAAATTTGCAATTAACGCAATTGGAGGGTTTAATGTTGCTTTGGACTTTGTTATTCACAAGAAATTCACCCATCTCTTTCGGTCACACAGGGACATGTACTTATTGTGCGAATATGGAGTATATGTTGAGAAATATTCTGAAATATGGAAATAATGTGTAAAAATAACTAAAATATGTAAGATATGAGCCAAAACCCTAATATATGTACAAATATGGAAAATAAGAACTGAATGTTTCGAGTCTACGTGCCATGATGCGCAAAGATAATACAAAATATAACTGATTTCAGCTTCATACATAAATATGTATTTACATATTAATCCATTCCCTGCTTATTACATAATAAAACACTTTACACATAACGTTTCAACCCTATATCAGGATCTCCTTCAGGCTCAGAACAGAATTAAAAATTGGTGTTTTATTTATAATTACTCTAGATGGGGTGTATAATAAACATGTACATTAAATAAGTATTGTTGCAGTAAACCAGCTCAAATTTTTAGAATATGCCACTGAATCGCAGTGGACTCTGGTCTTGAAAGCCAGAAAACGGCAGAGACTGGATGCATAGGCCTTACATCACCTAATGAAGAGCCACTTGTCATACCTTGGTCCTGGAAGGGCTCTTGCACAAAGGCATTTTTGTTCAGTACATAGATACTAAAAGTTTATTTTCCTTTCCAGACCTTCGTGTATAGTGATTTGTTGTTCTACAACATACCTCGCAAAGAATGGGTCGTCGTGAAAGCTCCTGGTTCACCACCTCCACGATGTGCGCATCAAATGGTTGCTTTACCGACCGGAAAGGGCCAGTTGTGGATGTTCGGAGGAGAATTTGCTAGTCCCAGCCAAGCACAGTTTTATCACTACAAAGACTTGTGGGTATTCCACTTGGCCACCAAGAAATGGGAAAAAATAAAGTATGTACCGTGAACAGCATAATGACATAGCTGCATGTTTTAGATCAGGAGTTGTACTGTAACTGCTTTATGCTGTTATGTTATGTTTACCTTCGTGTGGCTTAGAAGGTTCTTGTTAAGACCAACATTTCGGGTACGTCATCGGATGCTTCTTCAGGGTTCTCCAATAAAATCACATTAAAATGTAAAAAGGTTAAAAACAGAAAGAAAAATGGTCACTTGATTAAAAACTGCCTCATAGTCGTCAGTTCTCTTGCATTAATAAATCACATCACTGCCCATCCACTGATAAAGGATACTGCTACGGACCCGAAATGTCTCTTTTAACGAGAACCTTGTAAGCCACACGTAAGATCTGTATTTTATCTTCAGTCATTACTAGAGCCTGGATTACTTACGTGAAATTTAAAAGATTTCGTAATTCCGCGTTGCACAATTTAATGGTTCAATCCTATTAATTTCGAAGATCCACTGTCTTCATTCACAAAAGGGTAAGGCGTTTGAAGCGGAGATCTCCGCTTCAAACGCCTTACCCTTTTGTGAATGAAGACAGTGGATCTTCGAAATTAATAGGATTGAACCATTAAATTGTGCAACGCGGAATTACGAAATCTTTTAAATTTCACGTAAGTAATTTTAAACCGCGTTTACCGCAACCACCATGAATATAGAGCCTGGATGTTCAGGCACTGAAAAGTAATAAAAATGGCAGGCAAAAAGGCAGGGAAAAATTGAAAAAAAGGCAGTCAAGTTTCAGAAAGAGGCAGTGAAAATCGAAGAAGAAGCATTAAAAATTGAAGAGAAGGACTTAAGTTCTTCTTAAATCTTTAAAAACGTATTTGCAAATTAACCTAAAATTAGTAAATATTATTATATAGATTTGATGTTTTGCAGGCTTTAAATGATGATGAAAATATAAATGAAAAAGACGTAAATAAGAATTGGGAGCACATACGTAATGCAATAGAATCAGCAGCTAAAGAAAGTATAGGATACCATAAACCGAGAAACAGTAAGCCATGGTTTGATAATGAATGTCATAATGCAATAGAAATAAGGAATCAGGCTAGACTTAGGTGGTTAAATAACTCTGATGATACAAATCTAAACAATTATAATAGAATAAAGCGAGAAGTTAACCGCACATTTAGAAGTAAAAAAAGAGATTACTTGAAAAGCAAAATTAACGAAATTGAAACAAGCAGCAAAAATGAAAATATCAGAGATTTATATAAAGGTGTAAATGAGTTTAGAAAGGGGTGGCAACCTAAAGTAAACTTGATAACAGATAAAGACGGTGATTTTCTAGCTGACCCAAGCGATATTCTAAATAGATGGAAGAACTACTTTAATGACCTTTTAAATGTCCATGAAGGAGATAAATCAGAACTAAATGAAGTACACACAACAGAACCTTTAGTTCCAGAACTTAACTTGACTGAAGTTAAAGATGCTATTAAAAGGCTAAATAATAACAAAGCACCTGGCATTGATTTAATACCAGCTGAGTTAATTAAATATGGTGAAAATTCATTAATATGTCAAATTCATAAATTAATTTGTTTAATATGGAATAAAGAAGAAATCCCTCAACAGTGGAAAGAATCCATAATTGTTCCTGTGTTTAAAAAAGGTGATAAAATGAACTGCAATAATTACCGTGGAATTTCTCTACTCTCAACAACATATTAGATATTATCTAACATTCTTTTAACAAGACTAACCCCATATGCTAATGAAATTATAGGTGATTATCAATGTGGATTTAAACGTAACCGATCAACTACAGATCAAATTTTTCACATCAGACAGACACTTGAAAAAAAGTGGGAATATAATCAAAATGTCCATCAGCTATTCATTGATTTCAAAAAAAGCATATGATTCGGTCAAAAGAGATAAATGATATAATATATTAATCGAGTTTGGAATACCTAAGAAGCTTCTTAATATGATATAAGTATGCACCAGTGGAACAGAAAGTAAAATTCGGGTGGGTATTAATATGTCTGACAAATTTACAATTCATGATGGGTTAAAACAAGGAGATGCATTATCTCCATTGCTCTTTAATTTTGCCTTAGAATATGCTGTTAGGAAGGTAAACGAAACTAAAGAAGGACTAAAATTAAATGGTGTGACTCAGTTGTTAGCATATGCAGATGATGTAGACTTACTGGGGGATGATGTGAATACAATTAACCCATTACTGCCCACTGTCGACATTTGTCGACAAAATTTAATAATTTAGTAGAATTTTTTTCTCATGGGTTTTGTGATATTTGTTTACAACGATAACTTTTGTGGATGAGTTGGCAACTACTTCAGCGACTGCAGCAGAGTGACCTTCAGTCATTGTTGTTCACACGTGTTTGCATTGTGTTTGCATCGTGCGCTATGGCTGCTAGCAATAGGTATGTTTTTCGTATTATACTAAATCTTAATTAGGTTATTTTTATGTGTGCATAAAAAGCACATGTTGGTTACATTTACGCTATGTTCACTTTCGTTGAATGGTTTTTATCATCTTCTACGTACGTCGTTATAATTTAGTGTCGACATTTGTCGACAGTGAGCACGGACAGGTCCACTGTTTTCATCACCGGCCCTGTTACGATAACAGTTGTATAATTTTTCCAGGTTGACTGTAGAGCAGATCGCTTGTATATTAGAAGAGACAGACGACCTCTTAGATGCAATTGTATACACCGAGCCTCCTGAGAATGTTCTTCTAAGCGATGGTGATAGTGATGAAGATGAACCCGTTGGAGATATGAACATACTTTCTGGTAATCAACTTCGGACAGGTGCAGTGCTGGTTTGCTCCAAAATCACCGATAAGGGAATAGTGCATTTGAGACAGGGTGAACCAGATGATGATGCGTGCGATTATGTTGAAGCTGTTTCAGTGTCCGATGTGCCTCAGTTTGATTTTGGAAGTCCTCCGCAGAAGTGACCAAAATCTGAAGCGTCAACAAGCAAAGATCCCAGTAGTTGTGTTCAAATCGAGAGTAAACAATCAAGACTGGAGTAAAAGTTATACCTTCACATCAGAGAATAAAGTCTCAAGTTCGTAAGTGGGAAAAGAGTGACATCGGAGACAAACCTTCGATCGAGTTCACACGGCCCGACTTTCTTCAAAATGATTTCACACCGGTACAATTGTTCGAAATGTTTTTGGACGATGAAGTTATTGAATTTATAGTTCAATCCACAATTGAGTATGCTGTACAGAAGGGAAAACTTGCATTTACGTTGTGCAAGGATGAACTCAAACTTTTCTTTGCAATATTATTCCTTTCTGGATACAATGTAATGGCTAGAACCGGAATGTATTGGGAATTATCTGAAGATGTACATCACGCAGGTGTTTCGAAAGCAATGTCAAGGAATAGGTTTGAAGAAATACTGCGATACATACATTTTTGTGACAATTCAAAACTAGACGCTGTTGATCGTTTTGGGAAGATAAGACCAGTTTGGTCTATGATAAATGAGCGTTGGCTTCAATTTTATCCAGGTGATACATATCTCTCAATTGACGAGTCAATGGTGCCATATTATGGGAGACATGGCGCCAAACAGCACATCCATGGAAAACCCATTCGCTTTGGTTTCAAAGTATGGGCATTGTCGACGCGTCTTGGATATCTTATTCAAGGAGAGCCGTATCAAGGTGCTGCGACGGGAAATACAATACCAGAATTAGGAGTAGGTGGCTCTGTAGTCATGGATTTGATATCCGAACTTTCGTCTCGTTCACGGCTCTCTTTGTTTTTTGACAACTATTTTACTTCCATTCGTCTGCTGGAACATTTACAAACAAACGGTCACGATGGAACTGGTACGGTTCGCCCAAATCGTGTAGAAAATGCTCCACTTCCGGATGTTAGTTCGTGCAGGAAACAAGAGCGGGGAAGTTACCATCAACTAACAGACAAAATTACTGGCATTACTCTTGTACGCTACCATGATAACAATATCGTTACAGTAGCATCAACTGTCTCGGGTGTGTCACCTCTGGGACATGCAAGGCGATGGAGCAATGCGGACAAAAAATACATTTCAGTTCCTCAACCTTCGTGTGTTGCTCTATACAATACTTACATGGGTGGTGTTGACCGCATGGACCAAAACATTGCATGCTACAGGATTAGTATCAGGAACAAGAAGTGGTATTGGCCAATGATAAGTTATCTGCTTAACGTTTCCATGAACAACGCATGGCAACTTTACCGCCTGACTGCTAAAGGAAAAGAAGATGGGCTTGATCTGCTCTCATTTACGAGGTATGTAGTACGGAATTATATGCAGTCGTACGTGAAAAACCGTCCACTAGCAGGAAGGCCAAGCGTTAAAGTCTCATCCAGAGTATTGCCTGAAGTGCGATTTGATGGCACATCACATCATTTGGAAACTGTTTCCAAGCAAGTACGTTGTGGACATTGTGGAAAGGCTACAAGGAAGAAATGTAAGAAGTGCAATGTCGGATGCCATATACAGTGTTCAGAGGCATTACACACACAGAAATAGATCAGCAACACTTACACAAAGTCACATTGTTTTCTATTTCCAAAATTTAATTATGTTTTTATTTAGTTAGGTTCAAAAGTGGCATCTCAATTCAGAAATAATTGATAGAATTTTATTATGTACCGCTGCAAATGTAAAAATATGAATGAGCATTGTAATTTCTTGTAAATATGTTCATGTATCAATATAATCTGAATGTCAAACAATAAAAATATAAAATATGTGGAATTTCGTTGTAATAACTGCCCATATATTTAGTAAAATAATCATGTTTATTAAGGTTTTGTTATTCAGTATTGATGGTGCCATCCGTGCTCACTGTCGACATTTGTCGACATGCTAAAACTAAAAGACTGTTGGTCGAAAAAAATAAAAATCATTATTTTGGCATTATTTTAGACAAACTACAAAAGAGTTTCAAAGGATACAAGAAATTTCGAAAAATAAATAATTTGGGCAGTAATGGGTTAAGAATAATGCTAAAATATTTTTCAAAACTGCTAAAGAGATAGGTTTGGAAGTTAACAAAGAGAAAACTAAATATATGCTTACAGGCCGAAACCAAGTGTTAGGTAATAATCAAAATCTAATTATTGATAACAACTCGTTTGAACCAGTTTCCAAATTCAAATACTTAGGAGTAATATTAACAAATGAAAATTATATTAAAGAGAAAATAAAAAGTAGGCTTAATTCAGGAAATGCATGTTACTTCTCTCTTCACAAACTTTTGTCTTCTCGTTTAATATCTAAGAAACTAAAAGTTAAAATATACAAAACAGTAATTTTGCCTGTAGTATTATATGGGTGTGAAACTTGGTCCCTTACATTGAAAGAGGAACATAAATTGAGAGTATTTGAAAATAAGATCCTTAGGAAAATATTTGGACCTAAAAGGGATGAGGAGACAGGTGAGTGGAGAAGGTTACATAATTTAGAACTACATAATTTGTATTCATGTCCAGATATTATTAGAATAATTAAATCAAGAAGACTTAGGTGGGCAGGCCATGTGGCACGAATGGGAGAGGAAAGAGGAGTATACAGGATTCTTGTTGGGAAACCTGATGGTAAGAGACCTGTAGGAAGGCCAGGACGAATATGGAGGGACAACGTTGAGATGGACCTAAGGGAAATCGGTAGGGATGGAAAAGAGTATATAGAACTTGCTGAAGATAGAGAAAGATGGAAGGCCTGTGTTGTTGCAGCCATGAACCTTCGGGTTTAAGAAGGCTAGAGAGTTAGTTAGTTAGTGTTACGTAGGGTAAACAATTTGGATTTTACTTTCAATATTTACGATGCCCAGCAAAGTGGCTCCTTTTTAAAATCTAATTTAGTTGCTTTTCATTCGCACGTGACAGATGCCTACGTCAATAAAAATTTGCTTGCTGCACAACAAAAACAAACACCACATACACTTAGTAGTATTTTTAATCTTACCTGGTCAAAAACAAAGAAACGAACACAAATACAAAAACACACAGTAAAAGTTTTATCATACCTACTGCCTTCAAAAGGGACTATTTGTAAAATATTAATGCTTCAATGAATGTTTTTTTTCTTAATTTGCAGATTTAGCAAACGATAAACACACATCTCAAAGATATTGCAACAATAAAATTTAAGAAAACTCATTTCGGACACTTTAGTACTGCCCGTACGTATTTTCTTGTTGCACATAACAACTAGGATTTTCTTCAAGTTGTCAGTCGTGAAACACTGTCTTCTGTCAGTTAAAACATTCTTCATAGCCGAAAAGGACCTTTCCACGTCAACGGATGTTACAGGGGCCTATTTGAAGCATGCTGTCACGAATGGATCGATTTCAACCGTGACAATATTGTCGCCTGCTAGGATTTTGCTGATCTTCTCCATTTCCTCAAGATCAGAATTTTCACTACGAACACACACACATTTCTCACTAACAAACTTGCCTTTAGGGCCAGGAACACAAGTGATCGCGTTGACACATTCATGGAAAGTAGCCAGAGCAGAAACAAGGGTTTGTCCTGATTTCTCTAGTTTAGTTATTGTTTGTGGCAGTATTGTATAATGGGCTTCAATAAATGACAAGTCACTTCAAACAGTTTCCGAACGTAACAATTTTTTGACATCTCGTACAGCAGAGGATTCTTCTTCTGAGAGACACCGAAAAACTTCAACCAACATTTCAAAATTCTCTGCATAATAAACACATGCAGAAATCCACATGCCCCAACTTGTCAGGATTGGTTGGAGAGGGAGAGAAATTCCTGGTGCCGTGTCCTTAAATTTTTTGATTCTGGAGGGGGCCTTAATGAACACTTTCTTTCCACTGGAATCAACTTGTCCACATCAGGAAATAAGTGTCGCACTTCCTCGGCAATTCTATGAAGACCGTGCACTAGTCATGTGACATGCAGCATTGATGGGAATAAAACTTTAAGTGTTTTAGCAGCCTTCTTCATGTAGGGTGCTGCATCGGAGATGAACAGGATGACGTTATTCCGTCTGGCCACAGAAAATGCAAAGGATTTGTGAATATCTGGGCGATTGAGGTGCTGTTGACTCGTTCCATGTTTTCTGATGTTAGGAGAAAGAACTTGGGTGGTTCATCGTGCTCCATTGAGCCAACAATTACGTTAGCGATGTGTCTTCCCGTGGCGTCGGTGCTCTCGTCTATGGAAATCCAGATCTTCTTACCAATTAGTTCAGCGTGAATACGGTCAACAACGTATTGTTGTTGTAACACACATCAACGTAATTCTTTCTCAGCGTGGACTCACTTGGTATTCTCTCTTTTGTATACTTGTGCAAGAAAGCTCTCAAAGACTGATTTTCCACTTTCCACAGCGGTCTACTTGCATCAATAAATGCTTTGCATAACTCCAGTGAAAACTCGGATTTTCGGATGTGATCTGTCAGAAGTTCTTGCTGACGTACTTTCTTCTGTCTGATCTTCCTACTTGCAGCTGATTTATGTTTCTCTGACAACACGTGTTGAGATGAAATATTTCTTCCCGTGGTTCACAGCTTTCTCACACACTTCATACAGAAGAACCGATCCATCTGTAGAAAAGATGTCAGTTCCAAATTCAGACACATATCGGTTTAACTTGCTTTTCAAAGGCACATTTTGTCTGGGAGGCATTTTAGCATGGTTCTGCACTCCAAATTACAGAAGAGAACTGGCAGCGAATTTCTGTTCAAGAAGACGAATTCGAGACAACAATTGCTTATCGCGACGCAAGATCAAGTACGTTTGTCTTGCTTCAGCAAGGTAGTCAGTTGCGTTGTTGTTTCTGAGAAACTGATAATGAATGTAATGTTGCCAAACCGCCTGGTATTGAATTTAAAACTTGTGCATGAATTGTTGCTGTGTAAATTAAATACGTGGTGGCGTTTCAATAACAAGGGTTATTGAAAAACAAAATCAAATAGAAGAGAAATATAATTTTAAAAAATGCCTTGTCGGAATGACAAAAGAGGCAAAAAAAAAATGCCAAAATGTTTGAAAAAGACAGTGTAAGGTGAAAAAGGCAACATAAAGTATGGTTCAGAATGTTAAGAACCTTCAGATTGGTGTACTTTTGTATTCAATTTTTGTCTACCAACATCGGAAACGAATAGGCATTTTGCCTGAAATCCAGGCTCCAGTGATTACTAACTGTGTTTATGAGAACATTTAAGAAATTACATTTATGCTCAATGATTCGACATTGCTATATTTCGCATTTTATAAGAATGTCTCATTACTAGAGCTTGAATTTTTATGTAATTACATATTTCTTTGCATATAATAATAATAATCCTTTGCGCAACAGCCCATGAAGGGCCTGGGCATACCTACCGACTGCCGGTCTCCCTCCCACACTTTCTCTCGTCACCTCTAAGCGTGGAGATTTTCAACCAGTATTGGAATAGTCGGGGGGTCAGCCCGACGTATCCCCAGCCGTTATAGTAGGTCTTCTCGACCGGATTACGCTCACTCACTTCCAATTTCCTCACGATGGTGGGTTGCCACCGGTCTTATACGTAGGCCGAATAAATTCCGACCAGAGCCGGATTCGAACCTACGCCATCCCGCAGCGAACGATCTCAAGACGAGTGAACGCCTTAACCGGCTCGACTACGGAGGAGGACTTTCTTTGCATAGGCAAGTAAAAATGGCAAATGTCAGCAAATTACTATGGTAGGATCAGTGTATACTTGAATTACGTGTTATGTACAAGGGTCGTTCATGGTTGACCGAGACTTTTATTTGTTGGAAACAATTGGAAAGTACTACAAATACCACACTATGTGAGTTTTTTGTTTTAAATCATGAAAATCGTATATCAAAAAATCAAGGCTCCATGTCTACTTCGTTCTTCACTACTCTCACATTTCAAAATTAATCCCTGCAGCTTCTGGGAATAGTGATGCCAGGTCAGTAGTTCAGATAAAGGGCTTGATAAAATTTCTGAGAAATAGCACAGGTAGCAAGTAGATGATTGAAGAGTATGAAAAAAATATTAGTTACATTCAGTAGTTTTTTTTTCTGTGAAGAAAGGTTCTGGTACTTTTACTCTACGGAGTAAAGATGTACATGAAAGTGGCAACACTGCATGGGCTTTCAGTACAGCAAATGTCCATTAAACCGTGGAAAGCAGGGCTGTCACTGTGGGTGGTGTCAACATGTTACTCCAGTGAATAAAAATCTGTATAAAATCAGTTTCTCAATGTGAATTGACAATGTTAAAGGTTGTAAAAACAGCTGCAAGGAGCTTCAAAACAAGACATAGATTGTATTTGTAGGACTACCCAATACTAAGAAAAAATTGTTTCACAAAATTGATAAAAAACTTCTTTTGGGGCAATTAAAAAAAACTGAAAATTAAGAATTATGTTTTAAAACCTTTCTACCTTCACTCTATTTAAATTTCATCATGATCAGACTATGAGGTTTTTTTTATAGAATTTCGAAGAGAGCGGGCGTTTGGAAAACACCTAAAAAATCACTTTTTTTGTTCTCACCATGATCAGCAAAGATCCTCGTTTGCACAAAGTAGTGTGTCCTAGCATCCCATCGCCATGGTGGGTGAAAATGAGAGAAAAACGTTGCAGAAATGCTCAGATTTTTAATGAAAAATGAATCATGAAGTCTCAAAATCTGATGGAAATTAGTGCAATAATTGTAGAAAAAGGTGGTATTGTTGCTGAAAACAAAAATGGAAGGCATACTCCAAAATAATTTTGGTTTACATAGCTTAAAGCAAAATTGGATAAGCTAAATTTTGATGTACCTCGTTTTTACGTAGGTCTGCTAGTTAATTTTTAATTGGCCAAACTTGAGTATCCATAATTTTAAATCCAACAGTAAATTATATTAAAGATATAAATGATGGTGAAATGGTACAAAGGCTCCATTGTCCTAACCACCGTACGACAAAATAAATAATGGATTTCTGTAAAAATGACAAGTTTTAAGTTTTTTACATTGACAATAAATAATCATATAATAGAAGAAAACTGCACATGAATGACGTGATAAATGTATCATGTATATGTTCAAAAATCTTTGCAGTAAATTATGATCTTATGCCCTGGAATTGGTCTTAGTTTTATGAGTATGATAAGTAGAATATATAAAGTATGTAATAACTTGCATAGTAATGTAATGTAATGTATGGAATAATAATCTGCATAGACCATTATTGATTATTATGTGTTATTGTCTTTAGTGCACGTGGTGGGCCCTCTGCAAGAAGCGGACATAGAATGGTGTGTTCAAAAAAGCATTTAATTGTTTTTGGAGGCTATCAGGACAATACAAGAGATTACAAGTACTTCAATGATGTTTATGCTTTTGATTTGGAGAACTATGCATGGAAAAAGCTTGAGCCAACAGGTAAATTTACCAATAATTTTGTGTATCAAATATTTCTTCCACATTTTATTATCTTTAGTGAATACACAAGCGAACAGTTCATGTACAGTGATTTTTGTTTTAATTCATAGTTTATTTTTCTATGGCAAAAACCTTCAGAATCATCTTATTGTATAAACTTATTAAGGAGTAAGGAAATTTGAAAGGTTATTTTTTTGGGCAGAGAAACCATACATTTGTTCTATATTAATGTTAGGTTTAATTAGAGGTTACTGACAAAATTTGAAGAATATGAAAATGCCACTTTTGCAGAAGTAATCAAATTTCAGGTATCCAGGCCAGCATTGCCATAGCCTAGTTTTCCTCATGTCAGTTTTTTCCAGAAACACACTCACAAAAAGTCAAAAGTAGGTTTTGTAGATAATTCACATGAAGTTAGAAATTGTGAAATATAATGAATGGTGAACAGTTCCAGTATTCTGAAAATAGGAATCTGCCAGAGTATCAACATTGATATTGGTTCAAAGTTTTTTTTGGCTCTTCTAATTTTTACTGAAACCAATGCTTTTAGAGTCTAATTACTTTCGGAACATCTGCAGCGGACTACGCGAGTCTGCCTAGCGAGCCTAGTGGGCGTGTAGAACCTGAGCAGGGGGCTTAGCGATAGGTTCTGTGTTGAGATGACTTCTGCGGCTCACTTCGTTGATTGACTGCTTCGAGAGTTGTGACTCACTTCAAATGCATAACAACCAAAGGTGTTACGGAAATAATCTCCCTCTACCAATATGCTAATTTTGTTGTTTGTATTTGGCTTTTTCATGTTCCTAATACTGAAATGTTCTTTTCCACGAGTGTTATTCAATAATTTTACTCTTGAAATCTAGCACCAGTAGTATAGGCACCAAGGGTAAAATAATGCATTCACAAGGCAGAAATACCAATTTTAAAGTGTATTCTTACTTCAAGGAATTGGCGTCTGAAGAAGTGCGTGCTAAAACTGTGTTATCTCAGAGTGCATATTGCATCTCGGTTATAAAACAGGGTAAAACATCTACAGGAAAACCTCGTTAATACGAAGTTCAAGGGACCAAAAAATGTCAACTTCGTATTAAACGACTTCGAGTTATCCAAACTTTTCAAGATGGCACCTGTTTTCAGGTGTAAATAAAGTAGAGTATAAATTAGCCCCACAAAGGATATTTTATACTTGGTGGGAGCTCAGAAAATAAGCTTTATATGTACTATATAATAATAATGTACATTTTAAAGGAAGTGTAAAAAATGTTACACAAAATGAGAACACGAGCTTAACGCGGACACAAAGATTACAAGGAGTCGGTTAACACCATTTATCCTGCTTAGTTATACAACCGGTTATGCACGGGATGCATGTTGTGGCAAAAAGTCTTATAAAAAACGGTATTTTCTTTTAATTGTGCAAAGTTGTTGCTCTTCCACGAAATTCTTACAATTTTAGTTCATAAGAAACCCGTTTGCATGGAGACCTACGGAAAAGAAAACAATCTCGTTTATTGCAAGAAGTGAATCTTGACAGTAGTCACACGCGAGCAAGAGAGGGGAGATAATCGGACAGAATGAATATTGGATTTTATGTACTAGAACATTGTCCGTTACAGGATTAACTGGTAAGAGAAGATTCTCTTGGGAAAGAACACAACCTTTCCCTGGCACAAAACAAAACAAAAAAAATCGGGCCTGTAAATTTCATTCTGGTTCGGCTGTCTAAAACACATCCTAAAAAAAAGTCACGTATTCTTTGCTTCAGTTAACTTCATATTTGCCCCCCCCCCCTCCCCTTTTTCAGGGAGCAGTCCAAACTCTTCCTCAACTTGCATTGTAATGAACTCTGAAAAAGTAAACACACAACTTGCGATGTTTGCACCCAATGTGTACCCTAGGACACATTAAACAGTGCCGCACTCGATAATCACTCTGGTTTGGATCCCACTTTAAACTGTATATTTAGTTCTGCTTAGTTCAGCAGTATAAAATGAACTAAAAACAAGTTTTACGAAACTTGCGTATTTTCAGATTAATCGACAATTTATTGTAGGTTTCAGGAGTATTCTGGAGGTCAAACACTCGCTCCGCCAAAACTTTTCCTCTCGTATTCCTACATTGAGCATTGCGGTTTTTTTTTAACAGCAGCACGCTAATGGTTCTGAAGAAAAGCGGGGATTATATGGCTTTGCGAGATTCAAAACAATGAAGCATATTCCTTCCCACTGGATGAGTCATTGCAGTTATCAGCAAGCCAGAGGTTTCCAGACGCTAGACTAAACACTGGCGCCAGCTGCAGCGTAAACACAATGAGCCCGGCTGGAAGTTAGAGCAGCAGGTGGCAGAAGGGAAATCATCGGCATTTTAAAGATAAGGCAGTTGTCGAAGACCGAACTTTTAACAGCAGTGTGAAAAATCACATTACCATGCACACCAGTGGCGGATAATGAGCTGTTGTAGGAGAAGGAAGGGGGTCACTTTTCTTTTACTTATCATGCGGTTTTTGTTCGTTTTAAATAAGGTTTTCAGAACTGTTTGCTTTTTTTTAGACGCCAAAGGAGCCGGTGTGCGCGCACGAGCAAGAATATCGTGGCCGAAACAATTAGCAACGGACCCCCCCCCCCTCCGTTTGCTGATAGATAAAGGGGAGAAGTCACTCAGACAACAAAACACTGTTTTGGCAAATTTTATGACCGGCACAGTTGGGAAACGTATGAAGCGGGAAACTGGAGTTGTAACATACGTAAGATCGATGTCAACTTTTGCGGGAAACCTAGATTACAACGCATTAAGCGGGTTGACGATCTTTAGTTGGCCTATGCGGCTTTGATTATCTGTAACAGTTTCCCTTTTTTATGAGGTTCTACAGGGCACAAAGAACACGCTTTTAATGAAAGTGGTTACCGGAAGTTGTCTGCTACCAGGCCAAAAGTTGCTCGCTCACGGGAAATTGCTGTATCTCGAGCTCAGAGCTAGACAGATTGGTGAGACTTCCAGGCGCCACGCGTCTTGTATTTTGGAACATTCGTGCGATCTTATCTCGCATTTCTCATCTGGCACTGGTGAATATTTCCAAGGTGGCGCATTCAGCGGGGAAAGAGCTTGACCTCCCATGCACATTGACAAAGAATGTCAATGTCCAGCGGGCATTTCGGGCTGCTTCCCTCGAGTTATCAGCAGCTCTTAGGACAAGGAAACATGTCAAGGTCAAGTTAAAATAACGTCCAATCTCTTTCCACATTCGATCTTCTCTTGTCGACTTACGCAGGTGTCTACTTCGAATTAAGCGAAACCAGTTTTACGGAAGGGTCTTGTAAACAACTTCGTATTAAAAATTATCCGAATTTCGATTTATCCGTACTGAAATACATTATAAATCCTATCTTATCGGCTGGGGAATGGGAAGAACTTCGGATTAAAGGGTACTTCGTATTAACCAATATCGTATTAACGAGGTTTTCCTGTACCTCAGAAATCGGTGAACCCCTATTCAAATTTCTTGGGAAGCATGCTAGGAAGCTAAAAAGTGTTACCAGCTTAGATGACTAAAAAAGATGTACTCCGCTATTCTGCAGTCTTTCCCTTCTGCTAGCAATTAGTTGCATGCTATGGAGATTGTTGTCCCCATGCATCTAAATATGTAACAACTGAAGAAGTGTCGTGTTCACTTTTGCTCAAGGGGTCACTTTCATGTTTACTTTGGGCCTCCCCGATGGCGCAGTGGTAGCGTCATCTTGTAATCAAGGGGTCCCGGGTTCGATACCCGGTGGAGGCACATAGTGGTTCGGATCCCACATTAAACTGTAGGTCCATTATCGATTAGCCTATCTGTGCATAAAAAGGACTTAAAACACCAAATCAATGAATCAATCATGTTTACTTTGGTCAGTAATACATACCTGCATGCCCTCAACTTCCGTATAATAAACAATTCTGCTGTGTGCTCTGTCTTTCGATGCTTTGATATTTTTCTTGTTGTGTATTTAAGCATTGGGGGGGGGGGGGCAACTGTATGCCAAGCATGCGACTGACGTTAACTTTATAATGTTACATATTGATTCAGCAGGCTAAGTGTATTGCTTCCTCTGTAACATGATATTTTCTTTCGTTCAGGCACACCTCCCGCTCCTAGATCTGCATGTCAAATGGCATCCTTGCCAGATGGGAAGATTGTCGTATTTGGTGGCTACAGCAAGGAGAAGTTGAAGAAGGATGTGGATAAGGGAGTGGTTCACACGGACATGTTCCTTCTGTCACCAGATAGTGAGTTGATATTCTCATATAAGGAGGCAAAGCCTGGATATTTTAAAGATTGCTAGCCTGTTCTTGCAAACTTTCAAAAGTGCTTGGAAAATACTGAGTTTACTTGAGAAGTGAAGAGAGTAAACATGGGTGGATTAAACGTAAAACTTTATCTTTTTACCATGTTTCACAGGCATAATTGTCACACATTTTATGCCAAATTTTTGTGCCAAAAAAGAAAAAAAGAGAAAAGGTGCAATCATTATGTGAAGCATTTTTTTAAAAATGTGCTGGAATTAACCTGTACTTTAAAATCTTCAGAAAAATTAGAATGCTTTACTCACGAATATACGTTAAAAGTTAGTCCAAATCAACACATGTTAAAAGTTAGTCCAAATCAACACACATCATATCTTCATAGCAGTTTAGTGAACATTTTCCTGTATGAAAGAAAAAGTTAACATTAGTTATTATTGATTTGTTCATTATAGCCAAAATATTACACTTGATAAAATGTATTAGTGTTGTGAAGTATGGACTAGCAAAATTTAAATCTTCTGTGCTATTATTAGTTTTGTTATCTGATGCACTGATGTGACTATTGTGCGGTGAAATATGGTAAATGTGTAAAAATATCTTCAGAATTATCACTCATTTTGTATTCAGACTTTTCTAGGTTTTCCGGTTACTTTTAAATAAGTTTCCAGTGCCTTCCATATGATTTAACATACAAGTTACTAACACGTTGTCTTCAACTTTACATGCCAATCAGATGAATAAAGTTTATCCACTATTGTTGAAAATATATGAAGAAAAACAGAATTTAAAAAAATAATAATATATATTTAAAAATATTTCCATAAAAAGAAACCAGTTTGGAGGAAAAAGTTAAATACATTTCAGTTTCCAAGGCAAACAAAGTAAACATTGAAATTATGTGACTTTCCTGGGTTTTTGTACATTTTTACAAAATCTAAATTGCCAGGTTGATTTTTCTTTCAAATATTTTTTGCATGCTAAAAATAGCATAGCAACCTCTTTTAATCGAACTGCCAAACCACCAGCTGCCCCATGGCTTGGAGAAATTATTTGGAAAATTCTATAGCATATTCACGACACACTTATCTTCAGGATCACTTCATCACTAGAATAATCATTATATAATATCTAATGCTTTTCAATATAGATCATTTTCTTCATAACCTTACTTACTTACTGATCGGCGCTACAGTCCATGTAGGTCCTTGGCCTTCCTGACTACCTCTCTCCATTCATCTCGATCCTCTGCTTTTCTTCTCCATCCTTTAACTCCTAATTTTCTTAGGTCCTCTTCCACGTCCTCTATCCATCTTTTCCTGGGCCTACCTCTTCTCCTTCTCCCTTCCGGTTTTCCATTGAATATTTTCTTGACAACCAGTCCTTCTTTCATCCTCTGAACATGCCCAGCCCATCGTATTCTACCCTGTTTGATTTTCACTACAATATCTGGCTGGTTAAATAATTCCTGTACTTCCATATTTGTTCTCATTCTCCATCCCTCTTTATCTCTTACCGCTCCAAATATCCTTCTCAGTATTTTCCTTTCCCACCTTAACAACCAATCTTCCTCTCTTACCGACATCACCCAACTTTCTGAACCATACATTACTTTGGGTCTTAATATTGTTGTATATATTTTAATTTTTGTGTTCCTACTAACATTCTTAGATTTAAACACATTTTGCAAAGAAAAGTACCATCGATTTCCACTTGTTATCCTTTCCTGTATTTCTGTAGCTGTTTTGTTATCTGCTGTTATTATTGAGCCCAAATATTTAAAGGCTTCTACCCTTTCATATTCTTTTCCATTTATTTTTATGTAAGGTTCTCTTCTGCCTCTTTCTGGATCTCCCATCTTCATATATTTTGTTTTATTTGTGTTCACTTCCAGTCCTAGTTCTTGAGCTTTCTCTTCTAATATTTGATAACTCTCTTCCATAGCTTGCTTATTCCTTGCTATTAAAGCTACATCATCTGCATATGCTACTATTTGTGTTAGTCTATTTAATATTGTTCCTCCAGGGTTGATTGGTAGTTGTCGGATTACTTTTTCCAATGCTAAATTAAATAGTATTGTAGAAAGTAAATCTCCCTGTCTCAGTCCTTTCTCTACTTTAAACAAGTTTGTCATTTCCTGTTCTACTCTGACTTTACATTCCGTTGTTTTCATTGTCATTTTTGTCAGTCTTATCAATTTACTTGGAATCCCAAACTCTTTCATTATACTGTAGTTCTTATTTCTTTCCAAGCTGTCATATGCTTGTTTAAAATCGACATATAGTTGGTGAAGTTCTTTTTTATACTCATAGAACTTCTCCAACACTTGACGCAGTAAAAATATCTGGTCCATCGTGGAGCGATTTTTTCTAAATCCTGCTTGGTAATCTCCCATGATTCTTTCCATCCAATCTTCCAATCGTGTTGCTAAAATTTTACCAAATACTTTGTAAGTTCCATCCAGTAGTGTTATTCCACGGTAGTTTTCACACTTAGCTTTATCCCCTTTCTTATGTATCGGGCATATTATTCCTACTGTCCAGTCTCTGGGCATTTCTTCTTTTATCCAAACTTCTTCTATCACTTCATATATGGCCTTCTTCACTCCTCCACCATATTTCAACAGCTCCGATTCTATGCCATCTTCTCCTCGTGCTTTATTATTCTTTAGAGACTTTATTGCATCTTTTACTTCCTTTAAAGTGGTATTATCTCTTCCTCACTTATTTCTTCCTCTTCATCACTTTTGCCCTCTTCTTTATCCTCCTCATTGGTTCCGTTAAGTAATTCACAGAAATACTCCTGCCATCTTTCTTTTGTCTCCAATGAGGTTTCCTTCTTTATCCTTGTAGAAAACTGCTCTGGGTTGGTATCCTTTCTTCAGATCTCTTGTTCTCTCATAAAACTTTCGTATCTCATTTCTATTTTTCGTTTCATCTAACTCTTCTATTTTATTTCTCTCAAACTGTCTTTTCTTAGCTCTACATGTCTTATCTGCTTCTCTCCTCTTTTCTCTATATTCTTCCACTACTTGTCTTGTTCTCCGTTGAAGCATCCTTTTTCTGGCATCGTTTCTCTCCTGTATTAATATTGAGCATTCTTCATCAAACCACTGTTCTCTCTTCTTGTTTTGTTTCTTTCCCAATGTATCCTCTGCTGCCTTACCTATTACTGTTTTTAGTATTTCCCACTTACATTCTAGTTCTCCTTTCTCCCATATATCCTTTTTGGTTTCTAGTGCCTCCATAAGTTTTTCTTGGTATTCCTCTCTTACTCTGGTATTCCTGAGTTCCTCTACATTATGTTTCATGTTCTTACTTTCCTTTTTCGATCTTTTCACATCAATTTTCTGTCTATACTTGATTCTCACTAGATGGTGGTCTGTGTCACCATCAGCACCTCTACAACTACTGATCTCCATAATATCTGTGGCATGTCTCCTGTCTATTATAACATGATCTATTTGGTTTTTTGTGCGGCCGTCTGGAGACACCCAGGTCTCCTTTTTTATGTCTTTTCGTGGAAGCCAAGTACTTTTAATTACCATTTCCTTACTGCTTGCAAAGTCATCAATCTCATTCCGTTATCATTGCTTACTACATGCAGGCTTTCTTTGCCTATTATGCTTCTGTACATCTCTTCTCTTCCTATTTTGGCATTTAAGTCCCCTAATATGATTTTTACATTGTGTCTTTGTACATGATTTATTTCTTCTTCTAATTTTGAGTAAAAAGCATCTTTCTCCTCCTCCTCTGCTTCTTCTGTGGGGGCATACACACAAAACATTGTGATATTGAAGAATTTTGCTCTAACTCTGACTGAGCACATCCTATCATTAATTGCTGTAAAGTTAATAATACTTGGTTTAATAGACTTTTGGATTAGGAAACCTGTACCATTATTACCAGTTTCTCCTCCACTATACATCAGTATATGTTTTCCAGACGTTATCATTCCTTGTCCTTTCCAGCGTGTTTCTTGTAATGCTAACACTTTCACTCCATATTTTTCTATTTCTTCTCTTATTTCTCTCAGCTTTCCTGGTCTCTTCAATGTTCTTACATTCCAGGTTGCGAGCATTATATCTGTTTTCCTTCTCATTAACCTTTTCTTTCGCCGGGTCGTCAACAAATTATCCGATCTCCTCCGAGGCAATCTTGTGTCATCCGTAACAAGTTCTTTTGACGGGGTAGGGGAGTTAACCCTACGCCCAACCCCCAACCTGGAGGAACAGGATTTATTTAGGGTTTACTCCCCTAGGTAGGTTGGTGTTGCTTTGCCTTCGGAGCCCTTCCTACCCCTTGGTTTTCTGTCAGGGTATCCTTCCCTTAGCCTTTGGGGATCCCTCCCCTCCCTGCAAGGCAGCAGGGGCCGTGCTTATTTAATGGCGGCACTTCTTCGCCATGTTACAGTGCTGTCTTTGGGCATTTCTGGGTTTTAATGGGTGTGATCCTGCCACAGATCACTCCCTCCAGACCCTGATAGCACTGCCGCCTCGGTCCGGGATTGCTTATTTGTTATTCGCAGCTAACCATCATATCTGATGGCCATTCGCTATCCGCCACCTGCGACCCGCCCAGTAGCTGATGCCCGCCAGTAGTAGTATTGATACTACGGACGGTGCGAGAAAGTACGAACCCCTCTCCAGCAGATTTGCTATACTTAAAACTTGCTCAACATGCCTACATGAGCTTTTTGCTCAAGTGTGGAGCTCTTATAATTCAAGATTTTTGTAAAAAATGCCCTCGGGAATTTTTCAGAAAGTACGAGCTCCTCTCCAGCAGATTTGCTATACTTACAAAAGTTGCATCAGCCAGATTTTTGTTTATAAACTTGTCAATTTTTGACTATACCAGAAATTAAGCTTATAGTATGTTTTTCTGTCAAAATTCCAGGAATTTTGAATTGATATCTATTGGGTTCTGAGACCGAGTGGAGTGTGGTGTATTGTCTTGTAATCAAAAGGTTCGGGTTTGAGTCCTCATAAAATCTGATGGCAAAATGTTAATATTGTAGTTTTGTAAACAAGGGGCTCCAGGTTCGAGTCCTGAGAGATGTGGCACTCCATACGTGAGATTTTGAGCTAGTTGATAGCTCTCAGATCTTAAACCTGGTAAAAATGTTATACAACAGAGCAAAATTATTCTCTATTAAGAATCGCCAGAGTTTTGTTATCTGGGTAGAATATTGGCTGAACAATACGGCCGAAACTGCCTGATCAATACATTACAATAGAATGGAGGTCAAGTCAACATTGCATGTTTTTTCCAATCTTTTGATCAGTCCCATGTTTCCGCCAACAATTAATCTTGCTTGCCCGGGAGTTGTATGTCAATAGATATAATCTATATTGCGTCTTTTCAGAGTTATTCTTCATCAAAGAGTAATTGCCTTTTTTCTGTATGCCTGAGTGATTATATCTATTGATATTACCTACACTGTGCCTTTTCCGAGGGAAATTACATGTCATTTGTCATGGAACTCAAAGAGAAATTCTTATCTACACTATGCACCCTTTTAGGGACCATCCATCATATTGAGGAAATTCTTTTATGGATATTGTCATGCAAATCGAATAGCAGGTTTGGTTTTGTCGCAATAATATATAAGCACAAGTCTGTAACTTACAGAATAATTATTGCAATATTTCTGTATTTCAGCTTTAGGCAAATGTATTGTATTTTGGGTAGGTATCTGCTACGAGCAGAGGTGGTATAAAATGGGTAGGTAATATATTTTCTGACGGTAAAGTATTGTTTTATATCCAAAGGGCCTCCGTGTTTAAATTGTGCTTCTAGAACTGCTCTGTGACTCTTTCATTTCTTACATCATAAACATATGATTTTTCCCCTATGAGAATGACACTACAAATGGTGTCATCGGGTAATGCCTCGTGGAATTCACAGATAATTTTAATGTTTGTCCTGTCATTAACCACAACTTGTTTCCTTTTTGAAGTGTTAATTACAAACATGGGTCTCCGTGCTTTGAATTCATCTGGTGCATAATACAGGTCAGTACTACCAGTAGTGACGCGCTTGAAAGCCGAAAAAGCTTCATATAACTTGAGAAAATCATCCTTGGAAATGTCTAAATTGTAATTTTCTCTAGGAAAAACCTCATTTCTACCATTTTTAAGATATATGTTCTTGATGTTGCAGTTATCAAATCTACTTGAATTTTTTTCCTGATTATTGTGTCTCCCAGTCTGAAACAGTACCACCACAAAATCGGGCATGTCAAATTGAATACTGGAGAATGAATTTGTGGCATCAAATTCATAATAAGTACCAGAGGCAACCTTCTGTACACATT
The DNA here is from genome assembly GCF_977018435.1 of Lepisma saccharinum. NCBI lineage: Eukaryota > Metazoa > Arthropoda > Insecta > Zygentoma > Lepismatidae > Lepisma > Lepisma saccharinum. The sequence continues at coordinate 31,640,117 of NC_139251.1, read as the reverse complement.
GATATGTGTAAAATTGCAGAGGAACCTGTGGATTTTTTAGGATATCAGCTTTGTATTTAAGAGCGTAACTGGCCTCATATTCAACAACAGGGATTCTTAGCTCCATAGTCTGAATAATGCATCTGCCTGCATCTGGTAGGGTATTAGGCAGAGCTTCCCCTGTAGTGTTTAATGTACTGTACCTCATCAAAGCATTGTTATCATTTGCAGCTCTTCTAAATGTAATTCTTAACCCACCCTTCCACATAATTTCTTTGTAATCCGAGAAGAATCCTGGCAACAGGCGCATGGGGAACAGCACTGTATGGTTCTTGGATAATATCTTATCACCAGCTTCAAACCCGCCTATTTTGTAGTAAGAAGCCTCGGTTTTGGATAATTTTAGTGTGGCCAAAGCTGTGGAGGTAATGCCGGGATAATCTATTCTGTTTATAACAACACCATGCTTTCTGATCTCAATTTCAGAGAACAGATGCGGTACAAAATTGTCTACCAATCTTATGTTTGAATTTGCCGGATAATCTGTTCCATCGAGCTTTACAACATCAAATTTGATGTATAGATCTGCTCTGTGGGGGTGTATAAAGCCGTCCCCTACATCAAGATCAACCTCAATCTCTGTGTTGGGTTGATTTAAATTTGCAAATGTCCTCCTGTTTGGAGGGAATGATTGTAGCTCATAACTCTCAATATTTTCCATTGTATGTATTTTTATTTAAATGTTAATCTCTATGATAGCAGTTGTTGTGGCTCCAGCAAAATCAACTAATTCTTCTTTTTCATTAGTGACCATCAATTCAATGTAATCTATTCTGTTATGACACACAGGAAAATATAATGTTGGGGATGGATTGTAGATGATTGGCTCCATGAATTCGGAATTAGGTTTGAATGTTGCAATGATGCCAGTTTGTTTGTGAGTGCCTATGCCATTTGATTTGGTGATCATACCCTCAGCCACATTACAGTGAATGTTCAGAGTCTCTATGGCTAAGAATTTAGGTATATTAATAGCAGTGTGTTTGATGGCTGCTTCAAGTTTCGTGTTGTTCTCAAAGCCTAACAGCTCTCCTATAGTACCTAGATCCACTGTTTCTGTAGCAGATACAATCTCTACTCTGTGAGTGACAGAATTTTGACTTAACACTACACCTCTGGGTAATTGAGCATTTAGAGTGGATAGATTATATTGCCCTGGAGTGATGACAATTTTTTGATCCCCTACTGCAATTGTATTGTTGTGGTGTGTAATATTAGGGATCAGGTACATGCCGTAAAATGCTCTGAGAGCTATTGTTTTGGGATACACAATGTCATCATGTAATTTGAGTTTCAATATTGAATTTTGGCTGGTGAGATGGAATACCCCCATGATGTTTCAGATACCACAAGGCCTTTTGAAAATTTTCAATTGATGGTTTATTTATTTGAGACATATATCTAAGAACAGATAAACACAAATGTCCGCAATTAACATCTTTGAAATTCTGAACACGGGCATTATTGTAATAAAGATTGGATGAATTTAGATATTTTACTAAATTTTCAGGTGGAACACCTCCAAATGAGTCAAACACAAATGCCTCATTTTTTAAATATTTAAGATAGCAAATCCAGTGAGTGCCCTGATTTTTGTACTCATCCAAATTAACAATGCCACACTCTTTGTTGAGTGGTTGTTCTGGTAAAGAATCAGACATGTACACACCCCTAAAATGTTTGATGCCCAGTGGCTTGATTAAAGCTTCAATATCTTGGTTTGTAAGCGGCTCTTGTTTTTTTTAAACTTATTCATGGCTCTCTTAACACCTTTACCTTTTTTCTCCATGGCCAGGTTATGGCGCCTCTGCTCATCTAATTCTGCCCTATTTTTCTTGGCATCTATTACTGTTTTTGCTATGGCGGCTGATCCCCCAGCCAAGCTCCCCACAGCCCCGAGAGCAGCTAAGATGGCAGGGATGGTAAATATGAAACCCCCTGTATGTGATTTTTTTCTTGATTGCTGTAATTTTTTTAATTGGGGGGTACTGAGCAACAATTTCATACCATGTCCCTTTGCAAGACAAGAATTTTTTTTCTTGCGCTGCTTTTTGGTCAAGAGACTGTCAATAGTTTTAAGAGATTTGAGACCTGCATAAGGTATTTGATACATAACACCCTTGGCCTTCATTGTAGGTTTATTATATACATATTCACAACCCCCACCCCAGTTTTTGTTTGGTGCTCATAGCTATGGTGGTCCCCAATGCTGATATTCTCTCACTCAAAGATGCATCTTTGCTTACAAATCTGCCAAATGCAGCCTCTTCTAATTTCTTGTCTGCAACATGTCTCTTGTCAAGATCAGAATGTGTGTTGTATGCTATGTCATGGTCTCTACAAGCAGCATCTAGGGGATTAATACCAGGATCACCTCTGTTTAATCTATGATCCAATTTTGTGCCTGGACCACAATACTGATAGCCTGGAATATGTAGTTCAAATGGCAGCTTGTTTATAATGTCATTAACAAGGCCCCGACCCTCAGAAATATTCCAAAATTTAGGTGGTAGAGTATTAATAATTTTTATGAGATATCCAATCCCCTTAGGGTCATTCACTATAAAATTAGACAATTTTGTGCTTATCATGTCCATAATTCCAACTTTTTCATTGTAAAAATTGTGGTTGCCAGCATTTTCCTCCCCAGCTATGACCAGCAACCTATCCACAAGTTTCCTGACATCATCAACCCACACAAATTCTTTGGGCAGGGTGTTGTATTGTTTGATTCCACTACCAGTCTTGATCTGTGACCATATGGGCTTGATTAAATTATTGTATTTTGCCCCACTGCTAGACTTGACCCTTTTTTGTGTGGGATCATTGTTCTGGTATAGAGCATCTGATTTTATTAATATTTCTTTGTAGTGTTCATAATCTTGATCTGTATAGCTGCCAGGCCTTTTCCTAGTCATCAGTTCCCACAACCCAGGTGTGCCGGGGTACTTAACAAAACCACCTTTTTCTCCGAGACGAGATTCTGAATAAACAATCAGATCATCCCCCATAAATGTTACTCTGAAATTGCCAATTCTATGTATGATGCTCCCATCAAGCTCTGTGTCAGCATATAAGCCAAACACCTCATCTTTGTTGTCTTTAGGTGTAGTTAAATATTTTTGAGCAAGAAGACCCAATTCAATAGGATCCTGTGTAGCTTCAATTCTTCTAGGAGCAACAGGACTAGGTGTATGAATACTGGAAAGTGGGGTGAATGGATAATCTAATATGTTCCTTGCAGCTACAGGTACAAGCTCCGTGATCAAATCTTGATTCTGCTCTGTAACAGTTTTAATATTCTTACCTAAATTATTAATAGCATCAATTACAGGCTGTTCTGTTTGTTTGTGTTTTTCATAAATTCCCCGGTTCTCTGATTTCCATCCCTTAAATCTTTTTACAAGATAATCTCTTAACTTAAGATCGTCAATGACTGGTCGTTTCATGGTTATTTATATATGTTTCAACGTCTAGAAAATCGTTGATTTTATTTCTGTATTTGCCACTACTGGGTGTTCTTGTCATATCAATTGTGACAAACCCATAACTGTCCTGGTTCCAGCACCTGCTGCAAAACTTGGAAAAATCATTGTAGCTCAAGTCCCCACCTACATATTCATCATGTATGTGTTTGAGGTTGGTATGATCTTGATGAAACACACATATAAAATTGCTGTTGTCTCGGATCAGCTGCTTCGGTATTTTAGAAAAAGTCTGTGCCAGGTAGAAGCAATCAATGTTTTTGTGTCGGCCCTGTGTAAAGAAATTTCTAACCTTGTTTTGATTATCCAGTATAATGTCATCAAACACAACAACAGAATTATCGAGACATTCGTGAAGTGGTTTAACATCTGGTTCAAAAGTGGCAATATCCAATCCATCATATAGCTTCATCAGCTGCTGATATTTTAATTGTTCCAAGCTCTTAGAGAAGATATACAAGTGCCTGTTTTTCCAGTCTAACCAGTTGGGGGCTAATAAAAAATTATCAACTATTAGTGTAGTTTTACCACAAGCAGATGGCCCAACAATAAGACACCTAATATTATCAGGCAGCAACTTGCCATTTCTCTTATTCTGTTGTTCAGGTTCTGGCAGCCTCTTTATAACATCCCAGGTGCTCATATTATCACTTTGTCTGCATCGATCCAGCTGTTTTCCGGATGACCCAGCCATTTGACAAGTAACTTGTTGCCTTTTCTGCGGATGATTTTTTCTATGAGATATGTGTCAGGCTGTTTAGTTTTGCTGAGTTCTTGTTCATAGAATCTGCCTTTGAGAATTTCTCCTCGGTGATCCTTTATTATATATGTATTAAGGGTCCCGGGTTTAACTTGAACCACTGTAAATAATTCGGTGCTCCAGTTTCTTGTAAAGCCTCTCTTGAATAAGTGCTTATATTTGCTTATTCTTACTTGATCCCCCACCCTGTATTTGGCCCTTCTTGTTGTTGCCTGGTATCTAGGATAATAAACAGTCCTGATCAATTTTTGCTCATCAGATGAAGTTACTTCAGAGGGTTTCATGTTGATTGTGGAATGGACAGAGTTGTTATATTTATGTAGAAGTTCTGGAAGAATATTAATCCATTTATAATTACCTTGGAGTGTAAATTGTTTATACATAAGATTTTTTAAGGTTCTGTTGAATCTCTCTACAATTGAGGCTTTGAGATCACTGTAACTCGAGTAATGTTGTATTGCATGGCTTTTAATAAATTGTTGAAACACTGAATTATAAAATTCTTTGCCATTATCTGTTTGCAAATAGCGCGGTGATCTTCCACTCTGATTGATGATTGTTCTGATGGCTTCTGTAACACATTTTCCAGTCTTGGATTTGAGTGGCACAGCCCAGGCAAATTTTGAAAATGTGTCTATTACAGTAAGTAGATACTTGTAGCCCTTGTTGATTTTGTCTAAGTTTTTCAACTGTCCACTTGACAACTCAATCAAGTCGCTCTGCCATAAATCATCTATGCCCTTTGTGACTACTGGCAGTCTCTTAAAATTATGCCTGGCTTGTCTGTGTAATTCATCAACAACTAGACATAATATGTAAACAAGAATATTGCAACTATAGGGTGTTCAGCAGCTGATACTGCAGGATTTTCTAAATATAATTTGTCTCCTATTTGTATTTTAAATTCCAGAGATCCATCATCTTCAACATATGCTGTTTCTAATGTATTGGGGTCTGTAAAATCCTCTAACTCTACACTGGTGATTTTTGGTTTGTTGTCAGCATTTGTTATTGATAAGGTAGGGTAGTGATGTGCCTGTGGCTGATGCCAATATTTGATCTTGATTGGTCTCAATGTGCCCCCAACAAAAAACTGGTAATAAAATTGTGCAGGGGACAGCATATATATTTTGCCACCTGGTGTAAATGGTGAATCATATTCTTTGTTGGGGATGCTGTACAATTCAAGAATTACTGTATGTTTTGGATTCTCGATTATGCCTGTTATTTCTTTTTCTGCTGTAAGCAATCTGCTTGTTACAGATTCAAGGTGCTCATTGATGGTCCTAACAACATCATCGTGGCCTGGCTTGATTTTTATGTCCACAATAAGTTTTTTGTATTGTTGCACAATTTCTTGTAGCTGGGTGGCAAAAACAGACAGAGCATTTGCTTGATTGGATTCCATGGTCCCGAGCTGTTGCTTGATATTAGCTACAATTTGTTGCAAATTTTCAACAACTGCCAATTTTGAATTTTGAGCAGTAAGATCATGGACCTGTCTTCTGATATCCTCAAACAGGGCATGCAGTTCATTAATATGTTGATTGGTTGGTAGAGTGGCCACTGTCTGAGTGAGATGTTTGATCTCTGCTTGGATATTCTTGATATCTTCTGATTTCAATATCCTATTCACTGCCCTCTTAATATTTTTAAGTTCCTGTGATGTGGGAAGATTTGATACTGTATTTTGCAAATATTCAAGTGCCAATTTCACATTGTTTAATTCAGATGCATCAGCCACATTTTGCATAGCATTTTGGAGCAGGGCTATATCTGCCTGAGTGGGTGTTGATTGTTGTAAAATTTCAAGCTTTGTTTGGATATCATCTATCAAGTGATGAAAATGAGATAGCTCAGATTCAGTGTTGAGGTTTTCAAGTTTTGTGATCTGTTGCTGGACACTAACAAGAGTATCTACAATCCCGGGCAATCTGGATTCTAGTACATTTGCCAAATCACTTTGCACTGCTGCTATTGTACCTTCAAGATGGGTTATGGTACTTTGAATTTTTCCAAAATCTTCATATGTTTCAAGTTGCAGCTTAATGTTGGCAACACTACGAGTTATTGCATTCAAAGCATCAGAAGATGGCAAGTTGTTCATAAAATTTTCAAGTGTCTCAATTTTTTCTTTAACCTCGGCTATGGCATTGTGCAGAGGGTCCAGATTAGGTATTTGGAGTGACTGAATCTGTTCTTTTAGAGTGGAAATGACTAGATCAAAATCTTCTTGTGATTTTATGCTTTTGACAATTGTTTGGAGCTGTGTCTGGACATTATTTATTTGCTCTTCCAATTGCTGTTTCAATTGCTCAGAATTGGTAGCCTGGGTTTTAAATTTGGTTTGAAGAGCTGCTACAGCTTCTTCTAAACTTTGAAAATTATCCAATGTTGCCAGATCAGTATATTTTTGAAGCAATAATTTGAGTTCAGAATCAATTTTAAGAAGAGGGTCCATGCATTGTGATTGTAAATTTGTAATTTCTAATTGAAGACTGGCATTCAGTGTGGTTTGTAAAGCTTGTAAATCACTTCTTAATTTCTTGACTCTGACATCAAGCATCAGAATCTCATCACTGTGATCTTCATGTCTTGTATGGCCGAATATATCATTAGGCATTTTGTTTTAATGGTTATTTATTATAGAGTATCTGATTCTTAATTCTATAAAAAAGGGTATAAGCTTGTCATATGATCCCGGGACCTCAATATATAAGCAGTCACCAGCAGAAACAGTATAAACAGTGCCAGAAATCATGTTTGAGTGCTTAATTCTATAAATATTTCTCCCTACTGAAATCTTGACATCACCCTCAGGGGTTGTAATAAATTGCAATTGCCCACCTACAGGTAATTGGTAATGATTTAAATTATTGTTAAATATGTACAATGTTTTGCCTGTTTCTTCATCAACATCTGTAAGTATGCTGTTCAGATGAATAATTAACAAGCCACTCAGTTTAGACAGTATATCAGGAGAGGGTTGTGGTGTGGGCAGGTCCATAATACCTTGTTTTTTGAACCCAAATAAGTTCATAGGCATGTTTATTTATTTCAAATCATGCTCTGTAATTGGGCATTGTTTCCCACTTTTCAAATCACAATGCCCCCAAGGTAAAGTATGTATGCCACATGATAAAATACATCTCTTGTCATCATGTGGGTCCAGAGCCACTTTTCTTACAATATTTGAAGTCAACAAATGATCCACACTCTGAATTCTGCATTCTGATGTTCTGATTGAATTCTGGGACTTGATGCAATTTTTATAATCTTCAAATTCAAGATCTTTTTCCACAGTAACTCTGCCAACGCCCTTGGCCTTTTTGACAACAGCACTACATGTTTTAAAACTGTACACCTTGGCACTTAACCCAGCAAATTCCACAATAACATCACCAAGTGTCTCATCTTTTAACTTGCCAGGCACCTTTTTGTTGTAGTGGTGTTGAATTATTGCATGTTCACTGGTATCAAAGTATTGAAACAATTCAGGCTGTGACATATCTTGATAAACATCTTCTGTTTGAATATCAAGAATAAAACTATCCGTGTCCATGTACAATAATTTCACACGATCACCATAAAAAGGTTTCAACACATCATAATACAATATTAACATATGTAATTTGGACAATTCCAATATCACAGCCCCTACATAAATAGGTTTATCAAACTTGATCTTTGTTTTCATCATGTTGAAGAGTGCCATGTACTCATCATAAATTCTTCTGTAATTGAAGTTGGGCTTTGCAACCAATTTTTTGCTCCGGCTGGGGTCAGTAATTATTTTAACATCGGTATGTTTCCTGACATTTTCAATTGTTTTGCCATACACTGAATTCACCATCAATTTAAACAAGCCCTTATCAAATTGGCTCTTTGCAGATGTTCGAAGCTCTGTATTTGTATCAATATATGGTTTCAACCATTCTGAGTGCCTGAACCTCAAGACTTTGCCAACTTTGGTTACTTGAACACCATGTTTCATCAGGAACTGGAGGTTTTTGTAATATATGACATATCCTTGTTTCGGATCCAGAGTCATCATGAGCTTCTTCTGTTTAGAGCCAGGTGAGCACTTAACCTCGGGAATTGGGGACAGATCAGAAAATTTATTGTGCAAATCATCAGGAATTGTCAGATCAACCTCTATGAATAGGCCATATTCACTGTCATCAAAGTCCTTAAGATCTTCAATATTGAAATTTTCAACCCATTCAAGCTCTGCATATGGCAGTTTATCCATCATGGCATAACCATAGAGGTTGTTTGCATCTACATACGTTATATAATTTGATGGCCGTGCTGGATCATAATCAGGCATATACTTGTTATTTGCTCTGGCATATCTCTGGGAACATTGCACCATCCCTCCTCTTATGCATTCCTCCATAAACAGATACTTATCTTGATCGTGGATCAGATCCAATTGCATTTTAGTGTTCAAAAACGTTGCAGCCCATGCTAGGCCCGGGGCACTGTAAAAATATATTGGATCCAGTTTATAATTTTGCATGGAAGATTTTCTGAATGCTTGCAATATATCATCTAAGAGGGTTACATCAAGTTTTAAATATGCCATGTGATAATCACCAAATGTCTTGCATTTTAAATTGTTCCACATCAACTGAGCATGGTGATAATCATCATCAGTGATTCCAGATCCTCTGATTTTGCTGTAAAACTCTTCTTGTGGTGGCAGGGAACACTCATCAAATTTAGAAAAATCTGTAACATAGTCATATGGATATACACCCTTCCGCCTAATTAATTTCAGGTCCTGATTTGGAAACAATGCACGTGTGATTTTGAATTGTTCATCAGATAATTGAGAGGCCAGTGTGGCCAGGCCAGCAGATAAAAATCTGTAAGAATCAAGAAATCTTATGTGAATAGAAACACCATCAACTTTAATTATCTTGCTAATAGATATATATTTTTCATCATTTTCAGCTAAAATATTTAAATTCTGTTTGTCAAAACCCTCGTACCTGATCAGATGATGGAAATCATAATTGGATGCTCCATGGCAAAATATGGGGACAAATCTTGGTCTCTTGATCTTAATATTACAGCTATTACACAGGGCCATTAAGAATTTACCATCTGTATGAGAATGGTGTTTCACCTTGATATTTGTATCTGAAAATTCACAATCACATACCGGGCATTTTTCTGCATTGTTGAAATCCTCAATCTGTTCCTCTGTTAAAGGCAACATAGGCTTTGATTTTAATAAGATGTTAGATGCTATGTCACGGCACTCATTTTCTATTCTATGTGCAAATATTTTGATGGCATCTGGCCCCATGTATGAATATTCTTTACTAACAACACCATCCTGTACAACCACATAACAAAAGCTGGAAGGTTCATGTTGCTGGTATGGTGTAATTGAAGATTCTTCTGGATCTGGATTGCAGAATGCAAGAGGTTTGAGGTTCGATTCGAAATCACAGACAATATGTGCTGGGTGTTCCAACAAGGCTTCATACTTTTTGAATTTGCAATTTTCACTTGGATTGGGCATCACCATATGAACAGGTTTATGGTTGCCACAGTATTTCAGATGCTCAATTAACTTGTTTTTGGCAATTTCTGCATTTTTTTCACGAACCCCATTTACCATTTTTTGACCATCAAATACAGTTAAGCATCTTCTACACAACTTAAATATTGTATGAGTTTTGTCTAGTTGTGTTCTCACTAAAGCTTGAAGACTGTGTATCAGAGTATAATGATATGTACTATCTCCTTCAATTAAGAGCAAATCAATCGGAATTGCAGCTTCATCATCAAGTGTACTGATTCTGAGAGGTGCTATCGGGCAATTGCCAGTGGAACAAGTAAATATATTAATAGATAATTGTTTGCCATTGATGTGCCTGGCCCTTTTTTCAAATTTATCAATATTCTGAACTGACATTGGATATTCTAAACCCTCCATTACATCGTCAAAATCATGTTCATGCTGTTTGTAATAACTTATTCTCTCAGGATTCCTTGAAACTGGATACAAAGCAGCTAATATACACCACAAAAAGCATTTCTGGTCGGTGTTTTTTATATTGACCACGGCTCTTTTGTTTTTGATATTAGCAGGTAATGGCAGATATGTAGATCCTTGTAATGGGCTGAATTCAGAAATATTAACATATAACTTGTGTGATGAACCGCATAGGCTCCATCCGGACTCTTTTGCAGCAAATTCAGAGTGTTTAATATTCAGTTGATTTATCAAGCTGCTTATTATTGTGTCTGAATTTGCATTTGAATATACAGGTACAGTTTCTGTTATGTGGGGCTGTGTAAATTTTGTGCCATTTGGTTTCTTATATTGAGTATACAATTTGAGGGATAGCTTATAAGAGCCATTTTGTGCATTTAGAATTGCCTGGAGATCAGAATTTATACTGTTCAAGAAATTCTCAATGCCACATCTTGGCTCTGATACAAACCGGTGATCCCTTAATTGGCCGTTAAAACTGCTACGGATGGGTTCATAGCGTGGCTGCTTTGCTGATCTGGCATTAAGAGGTGCTTCGTGCTTTCTTTTCAGACCAGATGTTGATGACTGTACAGAGCAAGTATCTTTATGTTTATATGTGAAATATTCCATGTTATATTTTCTATTGCATTTGGGGCAAATTTTTGTGGGAGTTTTGTATTTGTCTGGATTACAAATTTTTTGATGCTTGGCCCAATTAGAGCTGGATATATTCTTATTGCACTGATTACAATATTTTTGATTCGGCATTTTTGTTGTTGTTTATTATATACAATTTCCTGGGATTCAATTCAAAACTTTATACTGAATAAAAAATATCAGTTGGGTTCAGCACTGTACTTTGTGTGTGTGTATGTATATATGTGTGTATACACTTAATATTTTTGGTTTTGGTATTTATATAAAATTTCCTGGGATTCAAATCTAATCTCTATGGATTAATATTAATAATATTAATCTTATGACAGGTTGTAAAACCAATAGCCCACAAGTGGAAAATCATTCACACTGACCCAGCGCAAATGCCTGCACGAACATGCATATCTTGAATAGCAATAACCTTGTTATGTATAACAGGCTGGGACAAATATAAGCTTGACTCTAAATATAAGTAGATTACAACAAATATCAGATTTTATATTGTTCAATATGAATTTAAACCTGTAAGTATGAGAAGTACTGTATCAACACATCTGTTCTCCTCAGTCAGTCTCACATAACTGGCTGATGCAATATTCGGGAATTTCTGTAAATACTGGCGCTGAGGAAAAAAATCAATACTACCGTCTCGGGAATTGCGCACATTGCCACAGAGGGGAAACATGCAAACACGGAGCAATTCTAGAGAGGGTCTCTGCATATTGCATTGTTTTAATATTGGATAAGCAAATTGAATGGTATCCAATTAAACTTAAACCTGAAGTAAATATGTATAGGTAGGTATAGATACAAGTTTATAGACAAACTAATGCAATTTTTGTAAATCTGCTTGAGGAGGGGTTTGATATTTTCCGAATTATAAAATTCTTGGGTTAGGCAGGTGCTACACTTGAACAAATGGACATGTTGAGCAAGTTTTAAGTATAGCAAATCTGCTGGAGAGGAGCTCGTACTTTCTGAAAAATTCCCGAGGGCATTTTTTACAAAAATCTTGAATTATAAGAGCTCCACACTTGAGCAAAAAGCTCATGTAGGCATGTTGAGCAAGTTTTAAGTATAGCAAATCTGCTGGAGAGGGGTTCGTACTTTCTCGCACCGTCCGTAGTATCAATACTACTACTCCCGCCCTGGGTCTTCATAACCTAGCAACAATAAATACAAAGTTATGATTACTAGTTGCTAATATTAGTTTGTATACAAACAATGTTATGTATATTTATTTCCTTCTTCTGCATAAGAATTAATGTGTTCATTCCCAGATTCTAGCAGATGCTCCAGACATGTGTTACATATACATTGCCAAATTTTTTTTTTTTGGAAGGAGGGGCAGCCAATAATAAAAACTTGAATAGTAGAAATCATAATAATTATTATCATGGTTGTCATTATTATTACACAATAACTATTATAATTAATAAAAATAAACTAATTTTATTCCAAAATTATTATTTTTATTATTCAATCCAGTAGATATGTGAATGTTCAGCACAACAGTTTTCATTACCATGCAGTTAGCACACTGAAATGCATAGTTATTGTTTTATTATTAACATTTAAATTTCTCGTTCAAGAAAAAGTTTAAAAGTTATGGGGAAATTTTAGTTATAAAGTTTATGATGTGTGACCTCTCACATGAAACTCATATTTTTTTGAATTTTGAAAATTGCGGAACCATTTACAGTATTTTTTAGATTAAATACTAGAAAATCGTGACGTGGTTCCTGTACTTTATGCTCATTTTTCTTGATCTAACATTGTTTTTACTTTGGTTATTCTGCTTGAACACAAACTAACTGAACTTTGTTTCTGTTATTAATAAAAATTACAAGCATTATCCTTTTTTGTAACTTAAAATAAACAATTTCAATTTCCAGGGGGACGGGGAAGAGAGGTCGATGGACCTTCATTTATTTTCTTCCACACACCCTTCAGCACCCCTACGTTCAACTGAAAACACTAACCCTTAGAGTGTTATATTATGTCGTCATCATATTGACCGCCGAAAGTTAGGTACTGAAGTAAGACCGTTATTATTGTATGCAACAGGCCAGCACTGAAAGAGATGCTGTATACATACTTTTATGTACTGGCGGCAGCCTCTATAAAGATCAGAGGCCGTTCTTTTTTTCTTTCTTTTGTCAGCACTGTTGTTATGAATTTTTTCATCTCTTGTTTCTTCAAGTGGTCTGTTTGTGTTTTTCAATAATTGCCTATAACTTAATGGAGTTATGTTCTTTTTCTTTATTGCATTGTTGATAAACGATTTATTTTCTGCGTACTTGTTCTTCTTCACACTGGAGCAAAAATTTCAGTTGCTTTCAAGGTATCACCAAGTCGAGCTCGGGAAATTATTTAATGTGAGTTGTAACGTGAAGGGTATAGTTTTCTTGTTAATACGTTCTATGTACTTGTTCCACGTAATATGTCTAGTAAAAGTACGATTTCAGGCTTTTTAAAACTGTTAGGAAGAGGCCCATTGTTCATGAAGAAATTTTACAGTTCATTGTTGGGGATAGTGCGACAGAGGGGTTTTTAAGAAGACGAAGTTGCTTTCACTTTGCGTTTTGTCTGAAGTGGCAAACGGAAGGTACAATGTACTATGTATTTTGTACCTCCATTGGTTACATTGAGAAGGTTCAAAAATTGTGTTTTTAAAGGCAAGGGTAATTTCATTTTGTATTTCACTACATAGTTCAATAAAACTGCAACGTGTATCTGAATGTTTACACTGTATGATCACTTTCTTGGTGTATAAGACTTAATACATATCATCATGGACATCCAGGGGGATTGGAAGGGAGGACACAGCCTCCCTGGAAAATGAATGTCAATCTAAAGTTATGTGCTTTTCTCCATTTATGTAATGGACTTGCAAAAAAGTCTCTCACATGCTCCAATATGCTGATGATATACTCAGATTTACATACACTCAGGGGTAAAGAAATACTCAAGTACGATATCCCAGATACAAAAGACCTTGACACCATTAGTAACTGGGCACAATTTAACCTGCTAAAATTAAACCCATCTAAGTCGAAATTCATCATAATAGGATCCAAATTTATTGTGAAAAAGCTAAGCGAAAGCACAGATCACATGATACTCCCTAAATTGAATAACTACACATTAACTTTAGAAAAGACCGTTAATAACCTAGGCTTTGTCATGGATTCCCACATAGAATGGTCAGATCATATCTCAATGCAGATAAAAAAGCCAACAAATCTCTTCGAGCCCTGAACCACTTAAAAAATATTGTAGGCACTGAGGTTAAGAATAAAATAGTATTATCACGGTTAATCTTTCAATGCAAGCAGCTCCATATCTAATAAAAATGAAAATATATAAATAACTTACGTGTGTGAGTAGGATTGTTTCAGAACGACGTTTCGGAAGTCTGTACTATTTCCTTCATCAGGTAATAACATAAAAAAACTTTAGGTGCCAAACATGGTACCGCATTATTATATCGTAAGTTGAGGATTCAGTTTGAGGATAAAAATGGTAAAAAACTTACGGTGACAACATAAAAACTCTGATGGAGGTCTTCGGTGGTTAAAAATTCCCTATGTTAAAAACAAAAACCACAACTAAAACAATTAAAAATCGAAGACCTATTACAGTCCCGTAGAACACATGGACTGTGAGCGCTCCTATCCTGCGTGGAAGGTAAAATTTCCCCTCCAACATTCCCCTCTTACGATCGTATACGTCACCATTCCAAGGTGAACTCCCTCTCTTCTTCGACAACCTTCACAACCTCGGGAGTGACATGAAAACCCATTTTAGTGTCAGTATTTACCGCTTTATCCCACTTTTTAAGAAAAGCTATCCACCCTTCCTCCAGATTACCATCATCTCTATTAAGCTTATTCCTTTTTCCTGTGCATATAAATGCAGCTTCATAAACGTTCCTGTTTAATTTATTCTCCTCTTTCCTAATTACTTCCATTTTTATAATCCTATGTCCGCTCATTATGATATGTTTGGATAGGCCTGTTTTAGCTACCCCTTCCTTAATATCTTTATCATGTTCGTCCCATCTAGTGTGCATGTTTCTCCCAGTCTGCCCTACACATTCATTCCCACATTCACATTCGATCCAGTATACTCCTTTTTGTTCTTCCGGGTTATCTTTGTCCCCCCCCCCCCCCCTGTTTTGTACCCGGTAAAATTATTTTCAATATTTTTAGGGGCCTTCGTCCCGCATTTTACGCCGTATTTTCTCATTGTTTTTGCGATCTTTTCGGAAACCCCCTTGTAATAGGGGATTCCAACGAAATGTCCTTCATTACATTCTTCATTTTCATCTTTTTCTTTTTGATTATTATTTTCATTCACGATAATCTTTCTCGCTTTCCTAGCCATCCTATCTAATTCTCGGATATTATATCCATTCTTCAGACCTACCCTTTTTATCCAGCCAATTTCTCTCTCTTTTTCATTGCTTTATTACACAGTCTTTCGGCTCTGATAAAGAAATTAAGGAAAATGTTGTTTAACCCCATTGGGGTGTTCTGATTTTTTGTTGAGGTACAGTTCGCCTGCCAGTGGTTTATGAAAAACACCAGTGGTAAGCCCTTTTTCAGTTTTGGTAATGCTTAAATCCAAAAAATTAATACTCCCATCCTTTATATTTTCCCTGGTAAAGCTGATTCTTTCATCTTGTTTCCCTAATTCAACAAAGTCTGTGTCTAATGCATTGCTGTTCCCTATAATGAGGATCATCTACTAGCAAGGCAGCTAAGCACATAATCACGAGCAACTTTTCTGTTATAAATATATGTCCATTGTAATAATTGGCAACTCTGTTAATGTAACTTGTTATAATTATTAGCATTCTAAATGTCATAATTTTCCTTTGTCTTTTCAATTTATTATTATGGCTATTACTGTTTCATTCATTGTTTCAGCTGACTTCATACATGAATATGTACTAAAGATGAAAGCTACGAACATTAGATATCTATGTCCATTAGTTTATACACATAATCCCTTTTTCTTTCTTATTTTTATTCAATTTATATATTTATAATTCAGTGTTCATATATTCCATTTGTACTTTGCTTTTACTTTTCTTTGTATTATATTAATCACCCAGTTTTTCTTGTATGTACGCATTGCTTGCATTATAGAATTATTTTCCTGTAGTTTACGGTTATTACAAGCATAAGAAAACAGTTTTTCTTTGTGACGTTTCAGGAGAACACGCGCTCCTTTCTTCAGACATTTATTTTCATTTTGACTAAAGATACAGTTATAACAATGGTTAGTAATTTTTTAAACAAAAAGAATCCGTTATATAATGGATGTTGTCAATGTTACATTGTTGTAATATAGCAACTTAACTGTGAAAAAAGCAGTCTGTTTTATTTTTATTTCAGATTTTTAAAATTATGAATTCCAAATATCATCAGGTAATTCAAATCCATCATTGTTTTCACAAAGTCTCTTGATGTTTTCTGTTACATTCAATTTTAAAGATGGTGGCTTACTCCATTTGTGAAAAAGAAAACTCTATACTGGATCTATGTTACCATTTTCATTATTTAATTTATTCCAGTGTTCTTCTGCAATGAACGAAGCTTCCCAGACATTCAATTCTGTGTTTCCCGTTAATCTTTTTAAAACCCTTCTCTTTTTAATCAAATGTTTCTCTTCGATGATATGAAATGAAAATAAATGTCTGATGAAAGGAGCATGTGTTCTCCTGAAACGTCACAAAGAAAAACTGTTTTCTTATGCTTGTAATAACCGTAAACTACAGGAAAATAATTAATCACCCAGACAAGGGTTTCTTATAAGAAACACGTCCACTCTAATAAAGACTATTTTATTGTTATTATTATGTTTCACACATATAATTTCATTTCAGTCAGTAATTTATGTTAATCAGTGGCAGCGGTTAGGGTAGCAGTTGCGCCCCGTTCTTTGCTATTTTTGCTCCTGCACTATGCTAAACCTTATCTACCAAGGGAAAGTAAACTGGTCTTGTCCCCATCCCCTCAGTGTTGGCACTTTGTTCCCCCAGTTTTGAAAGGCACTTTACTCCCCCCCAGTTTTGAAAGGTTGCATGCATGTCTAATGTTTTTCTCATTTTCAACATCCCACCCCCTAAATTTCTTTCCGCACCCCTGAGCACCCCTAGATGATTAATCCTAGTGCCGTCGATGGACTGGTTTGACTCCCATCCAAATAGCCATGGTGTGATATGCCGCAAAAGCTAAAATTACTAAGCACTCTTGACATGTAGACTGGCACATGGTGCATAGCTATATAGGCATATCTGTGTATCAGTTTAGTAGTAAAATTATCAATAATTTTACCAATCCAATATATCTATAAATATGTTATAATTTAATGCAATATTGTACTATTTTGTTATAATTTTTATGGACATAAACATGTAATCTCCATGCCTTCCTTTTTAAAAAAGCAAATGACTAAATGTGTAGCTTCTTTTGCATTGTAGTTGCCTGGTAACACATTTATTTGAGAGGTCAATGAACTCTAGATTTTTCAAGGACCATTTGGAATTTTATATCGGATTGGTGGAATATCGGTATTGCTAAATTTTCTTGTCTGTACTTTATAGGTATTGGCCAGAATTCATATCAATAGAACTTACTTTATGTAAAGGTCAAAATTATTAACTCTTGTTTTGTGAGTTCTCGTGAGAAAACCGTCAGTAAAGTTTCAAGAATTATTTAACTCTTAAATTGTTATGTTCAACAGAGAATGACACAACTGGGACAAAGTGGAAGTGGGTTAAAGTTAAGCCGTCTGGAGTACCTCCATCTCCAAGAACCGGCTTTGCCCTTTCTCCTGCCCCGAACAACAAAGCATATGTCTTCGGAGGGGTGTGGGACGTGGAAGAAAACGAGGAGGATCTTGCTGGCACCTTCTTCAATGACCTTTATTCACTGGAACTAGACAAGCAGATGTGGAGAACAGGTATGTCATAGTTTATGTGATGTGTTCATAATAGAATCAAAAATTGATTTCATGGTGGGTTGATGGTAGTGATTGTGAAAATATTGTAAACAAAAGACAAACATGGTTGTTTAATTAATAATCTTCACTGTTTACCCAACTTGATTATGATTGAAAGTCTGTGTTAGTCACTCCTAACACTAGGTTTTCTGCTAGATATGTAAATGAAAATATTAAAACAGTTTCACATTAATTATTGGGCATAGTCCATTATCAATTCAGGCAGGAGGGTTACCTTCATAGTCTCAGATGTTATTGAATTAAAACATATGTTAAAATTCAGGACAAAGTAAGAAACCCGTATATTTTTGTTTTGTCCAAAAAAAAATTCTGGCCAGAGATACAGGCCGCCAAAGTTGGCACCGCGGACGTCATTTCTCACATGCGATTTTCGGCAAAATATTAAAATGCTCTATCTCTGGAACGGTCCAAGATATTTTGTTGCTGTTTTTTTTTATTTAATTTTATTTTGTTTAATTCAGTAACATCTGAGACTATGAAGGTAAGATTTTTTCTTTGCCTGTCTGAATTGATATGGACTATGCCATTGGTTTTTTACCAGCCAGAATCAAATGAAGTGTTGGTATTGGTGCAAATTGGTATCTGTTGAACCTAAACTGTTACACATGTTAATAAAATGGAACATTATGATGGGGTAATATCATTCAATCCACATCTACATTGAATGTAAAATCATATCAATTGTAGAAAGTATGAATAAAATATTTTGGGGGAAGTAACTCAAAAGTTGTATATGTGAAACTCTCATTATTGATCCTTTTCCTGCTTTGTTTTGCAGAAGTAAAAACAAGCACAAGTGCAAAAATATAAATTTTATAAATTACTTTGTTATACAGGGTGTAGCATAAAAATGGGCTTTTTTTAATGCAACGAAACTAATACACTACATTTAATTAGACAAAAATTCAAACACATCAAGTACACCATTACACATTGCCATTTGCAAATTATGCACTCTCACAGTTACAGTCACGTTCGGGTGCTGAAAATTACATCCTGCAGGTGACCATCATTTCGGTGTTGACACTTGATAAATCTGTGATCGAAATGGTCCATGGATAGAGGCGTGCATATTTCGATTTTGATGAAAACACGAAATGTGAAATAACACATTGTAATGTTAATTTTTCATGTTTTTGAAAGGTGTGAGGTGCATTTTCCTACCCTGTTTTGTCACGAAATAATGCAAAATGTGAAATAGACTCTTAAACATGAAATTTCGAGTTCATTTACGGATGCGACACTTTCTAAAGTGTGATAAATTCTGTTGTAAATATTTGAGAAACAAAAATGGACCCCTTTATATAGGAATAAACTTAATACTCTGGTAACTACTTTAATGTACTATTAGAAGGGATATGTTTATTTTGTGTAATAAGATTTTAAATCAAATTTAGTATTAAATTCAAAATTTTTAAAGCAAAATGTCATTTTATATACTACTTTTGATGATTTTTCACCCCTATAACACAAAATTTTATTTTATTTACCGCTTTTGAACCTGAAATTGACTCTGTTTTTGTACTGAAATTTTGCTTTTTTATTTACCAAAAGTATGTGCCTCTATCCATGGCACATTCCAACATGTGAATACAAATGTTTCTGCCTCAGTGCACTTCCTGTAGTTTCAAAGCTCTTCAGGCACATCGGGATTGCATTGGACGATGGAATAAGATCATGTCTCCCGAAATTAAAATAACTTCTGTATTCTCGTCTTGCAGCATCAAGTGTCACCATTTTTATGAAACACTTTCACAGCTACAGCATGTTGAGCTCCGCTCCAGCTATCCATGTCTACAAATGGCATGTTTGCCAAAAATTATTACCAACGAAAACAAATAAATCCATTTTTATGCCACACACTACTTCTTATTATGTTTGCACTTACGTACCACATACTAAAGGAAGCTTTGTTAATAGTGACAGCAACAGGGAAAAAGACTACAAATAAACCGAGGAGAAGAAATAAAGATAAGGAAGGCACAGAGGAAGGTGGAGATGATGAAGACGAAATGCAAAGCGATGAAGAAGTGGGAGAAACAGCTGAGAAAATGGAAGTCGTCAATATAACTGAGGAAAAAAATACTGTAGCTGATGATGGGATATTCAAGGTAATTTTATATAGTCATGTTTTGAAAATAATTTAAATGAGGAACGCTAAAAAAATTGTTTTCGAATGATGCAAATATGTGGGATTGAGCAATGGTCGAGTGAGGCTATTAACACTGTAGTGCACGTGCAGGCGGCTTAATGCCGCTTGGACAGAACTAATTGTGATACTATTGCACATTTTTGTTGCATGGGTGAGTCCTTGCAGGAATTCTCTTGCACAAGTCCCATCTCCAACTCCTCACAATTCCCAATTGCCACGACCTGTGCTACTGTCAAAACGTTTTTTTTTTTTTTTGGCATGCTTCTCTAAAAGGAGAATTATTATATTCTTTTTTCTGAAACATTAATACATTATTTGTGATTATATATCAGTGAGCGCAATGTTGCCCGCACGTGCAATTACATTTGTGAAAAGAGAGTGTGCACTGTGGTGTTAAAAACTGCATTGGATATATAATTTAAATGTTATTGAATAATACCACAGTGCAACATGGGCCACTTTTCTATGCCATCTCAGTGGCTGAACATGTTCAGTGGTTGGCCCATGATCTCACCACACAAGTTTCTAGGCTCGAATGGTCCTGCAAGACATTGCTCATGGGATCTTCAAAAACAAAAATATCATTTTTGGGTTGCACAGTATTAAATATTAATGTACAAAACGTCCTTTTATACAGGGTGAGCATAAAGTCTTTCCCTGATTACAAACTTTTATTGCTAAAGAGCTATGCTAGATACAGATATGCTATTTGTTGGAAATGGTAGCTTAACTCATAATGTTTTGTTATCAGTACACTTGAGTACACTTCGACATGTGCTCCCTTTGTTCCCCTTGGAACGACTAGGCGATACTCAATTTCTCTCCATGTCTTTGCCAACATCTCTTCCGTCACTCTGTGTAGCATCCCGTATGAAGAGTTTTCATATCAGGAACTGGTGAACTAAACACTGTGTCCTTAACGTAACCCCATAAAAAAAAAGTCAAGATGGGTTATGTCCGGCCATGATATGGGGCCATCTCTACCGATCCATCTGTCTGGAAAGGTGTCATGCAAGAACTGGCGAACAGTTAACTCCCAGTGTGGCGGTGCACCATCTTGTTGAAACACTACCATGGTTGAAATTCCTGTAACTGAGGCGCAACGTAAAAAAAAATCTTAATCATAATCAGGGAAAGACTTTATGGTCACCCTGTATTGTTTTAATACAAATACACATGAATCTTTGTCAGGAGCAAAGAATGACTTATTTTTTTTTTCATGGAAGCTCAAAATTGGTATATTTGGATTTAAGTTACTTTTTCCATTATTATTATTTGACTATTGGAGGATCATAGTATATTATAATTGAATTAAATGCCACCCTTCTTTCCCTCCTCAAAAGTTAGAGGAACATTTTAACATACTTACATTATAAGTACATCCAAACCTGACACTTTCCAATACTGATGGCATCAATTCAGCCCTAGGTTGTAATACTCAGGGTGTTTTACCAGTTTGGAAATCCTAGAAAAGTCAGGGAATTCACTTTCTCTGGAAAAGTCATTTAAATGTCAGGGGAATTTACTGTTTTTCTAGAAAAATCAACATTTTGTTTTTAGGACACTAATGTTTTTGAACAAAGATGAAAAACAACAATCAAGAAATTTAAGATTTGTTGTGGACAAACTATAACTTGAATTTGATATGAGTATACCGGTATTAACAGTAAAATTGTATGTTAATTACTCTAGGAAAAGGCCATGTATTGAACCACTTGTTGATATCTACTACAGTAAGTTACTATTGGAATTTCCCCACATACTTTTGCAATTTGTGGGATACGTTTGTTATACTATTTTTATTATATTTATGTATATTTTTTTATTTTATTATAATTATGTATCATTTATGCTATAGTTATGATTTATTATTTTAAAAAATTATTTGTTAACCATAAGTAAAAAGTGTGAAGTATTACGTAAAAGCTCATCCCATATACCCCTTTTCAACACATTTTCTATTAAGTTTCCTTTTGTATCACTTTTACATGTGAAGCGAATATTCTAAATGATTGGTTAAGTGGGATTCTGAATGTGGTGTTAGCTAAAATGTAGTGAGTGGCCTTCTTGCACACATGTTTAAATACATGAATTGCCTTAATGGCTTTAGTGTGGAAATTTTTTGTTTTGATTCTGGAAAAGTCATGGAATTTTGTTTTTATGAATTTGTAGACACCCTGAACACTGCTACTGCTTTGAAGCTGACATTTATATATTTTTTAAGGTTACAGTTGGGCCTGCAATAGCTCAGCAGGGTAGCAGCAGTGGAGCAGCCAGTGTCGGGCAAGACCAGGTTTTTACGCCATCTCCCAGGATGAACGTAGGGCTGGCAGTTAAGCATGGCGTACTTTACCTCTATGGAGGCATTGTAGAGGATGGTGACAAACAGTTCACACTTAGTGATTTCTATGCATTAGGTAAGTGGTGTACACTTAGTATCTAACTTTTAGTTACACTTACAGATGGGCTGATATGAAATTTTTGTCAATATGAATACGGATAGTCCGTCTATTAATATAAAATTAACCAACACCGATAACAAATATTCTATAAATCTGATATCATTGACCAAATGATTGCAATAGGTTTTACCTTAGGAAGTGGTAGGGCCTCCTCGATGGCACAGCGGTCGAGTCATTGCCTTGTAATCAAGGTGTCCCAGGTTCAATACCCGGTGGAGGCACATAGTGGTTCCGATCCCACTTTAAACTGTAGGTCCAGTCCCGATTAGCTTTATTGTGCATAAGGTGGACTTAAAACACCAACTCAATCAGTCATGAAACCTTAGGAAGTGGGTTGTATCTCTCAAAAGTGTAGTGGCTAACACTGTCACTTTGCACATTGGTTTAGCTCCCACTGTCAGTGGCGGATTACTAACTAGGCCCACTAGGCACGTGCCTGGGGGCGGCAAATCTTTTTTCCAGAATATCAAGAATAATAAAAAGTGTCTTACGTACACAGTGACAATTTAGACCTATGAAACCAATGTTTCAAATCAACGGTTTGCAACACTTTCGCTTCATACGAAAGAAACCTTGATGTATCGGATTTATGTGTTATCAAGAAATGTTTCGTTGCTCTGCCTCCTTCAGGCGCCAATCAATTTGTTTTTAACACGTGCTGTGGCCTTTATCGCTTACAATGACAATGCAAGCTGCCCAGCCTTTGTTGATTTGTTTTTGTAAATACATACCCCTCGATCTTCCACTAAGCGTTTGTTAATGGCCAGGCAGGAAAGAAGACTGATTGCTTGAAACTCGCATCTGTAACAATGCCAGTCTTAAAAAAAAAACAAAAAAAACACATGAGCACTGCTGATAAGTGAGTTGCCCACGGGACGAGATGGGACAGGCTTTTAAAAATTCGAGACGAGACGAGATTGATCATGTGTCCCTTTGACAAACGAATATTTTCGAGACGAGACAGCATTTCCACGAGACGAGACAGACCAAAGTCTCGTCTCGTGGGCAACACTACAGGCAGCATAAAGCGAACAAAGTTAAGTGGGGCGGCTTATCGTAAACTTGCAAATGAAAAGCGTGAAAGAGAAGCAACCTTACAGAAAAAGCTTGGTACAGTGGACATGCTTTTTAGGCGAAAGGAACAAGTGATTTCCGAAAGCAGTCCAAAAATTGAAGTGAAAAAGGCTACATCGAGTGAACTCTGTGAAACGCAAATTGTCAAAAATACTGTGGGTTTAGTGGAGGAAGAATGTGCACCTGAGGTAGTGTCCCCTCAGTTCCTAGGAGTTCCTGATTTTGACAGTGAGAGTGCAAATTTCGTTAGTGACGATCCTGCCGAGTGGTGTCTGAATGAGTCTACAATTGGCATTCTTCTAAGACGTGGAATTAATCAGAATGCTGAAAACGATTTTTCTAAATCGCAAAGACTCATAGCAGGTAAGACAAGATTTTTAAATAATAGTGTTTTTTTCGTAAACTTGTAAATGGAGAATCAATTTTGCCGAATTGTTTGGTATATTCGTGCAGCACTGGTGCCGTTTATTGTGCATCATGCTGGTTGTTCAAGGGCAAGACAAACATCGCAACTCACGGCATTTCAGACTGGAAAAACATTTCAAATATTCTGGCATCACACGAAAATTCTGAAGAACAAAAACTGCGAGTTGGCACTCTTAACAAGGCAGAAATCTGTTGGGACCTTGGGGAACCATTTTCAATCACATATTCAGACGGAACTTACGTACTGGGTCAGTGCAAATAAGTTACTACTTTTCTTTTGAGAAGGGCGCACATTAAGTTTGTGCCTAGGGGTGGCGAGGAAGCTTAATACGCCACTGCCCACTGTGCACTGTAGATCCAGTCCCAATGTCAGTATGAGCATAAAGTGGACTAACTTTTTACAAAACTGATATATATATACAAACGGTGAAGGAGACAGTAAACACTTACCACACGAAGAGAAATAGTTCTAAATGTTGCATTTCCAACGTAGAAGATAAATAGATCGGCATCACATAGAGTAGAGTATACCCTCATTTGCCAAATCTACGGCAACTACTACTTAGGCGAAACCTCCACCCCCTTGAACCTAAGGATCAATAATCACTGCTCCTCCACCCAAAACTCCGATTTCACAGTTGCCATCCACACCAACATCTTTTCGCAGGCGTTGGGAAAGGGCCTATATAGCAGGCATGCATGCCACTATACCCCCAGGACTCAATCTAGCCAACCAGTAACCCTTTCCTCTTCCCCGAAATTACCCACCCACCTTACAGTAAACACTGGTTAAAGTGTTCTCTATCAACTGTTTCTGTCAACACTGACCATAGAGATGCTATGGTCAGTATTCTGTGCCTCTACTCTATGTGATGCCGATCTATCTATATTCTACATTGAAAATGCGACATATATATAACTATTTCTCTTTGTGTGGTAAGTGTTTATTGTCTCCTTCATCATTTATATTATATATATATATATCAAATATTCTGAAATGCCAGATTTTTGGACTTTATTTATAGATAGACCAGTAAAATAAGCCCGACCGTGTGACCAGCACATCGCGCTGCGACGCCAAGGGTCCTGGGTTCGAATCCCGGCCGGGCTTGGTTGTTTGTGAATGTCCATTCATCAATTTCATCATTTCATCACTCATCCCCATCTTCACAAATTAGCCAAGAGGCACGAAACACGAAGTAAAATAAACTAAACCAATCAATCAACCAGTAATTACAGTGGACGCTTCATTGTACGTTTTCGGAGACTGAGCTGAAAAATTTTGAAATGCAGGAAAATGTAGTAGAGATAAATTTTGTAATATTTTTGATCTATTGGGACCACAAGGATTGTATAATTGAATGTATGATGGAGGAAAATGAAAAATAAGGGTTCCCCTTTATTGGCAATTTTACCAGTGACGACTTGTGGCTTTTTTTGGGGTGTAGGAAGAAGTTATGGTAAACCTAGGAAGATTTGAAAAATTGTGTACGATGGCTCAACAAACAAAGTGGGCTCAGCAAAAAACTTGAAACAGTTTTACAGAATTCTTTGTTTACCCCCAAACTTCTACCGATTTCCTGCCATAAAATTTCCTCACAAACAAAATTTGGCAGGATAAAGAAAAGATAGAAAATGGATTGTGGCATGGTTGTAAAAAGTTTGTCGCTGTGCACACATACTCCCTTTTATTTGAAACATTTCCCCTGGTGAAGTAAAAATAAGATTTGGACCTAATTTAGTTTTATTTCCTGAAAACATATTCCTTTGAAATAGATTTCCCTCTCCCAGTGACTCACGTTTGCAGATAATGCTATATTTTACCATTATGCCAAAAGCACGGTGCTAGGTGCCTACAACGATCAATCTGTGCTAGATTTAGTACCATTTTGCTGGGGTTTGCATCACTGATTGAGGAAACCCTCAATACTTCCTTGCTGGATGCTTTAAAACCACACCCTGTTAGTTTTCCACTTCTCACCCACCTGTTTGTAGTGATACCAGTGAGGTTCCTCAGGCAGGGCAGCAAAGCATGTGTGTGTCCATCGCATAGATAAAATAACCAATGGGTCCATCGTCTTTGGGCTGCAGCTGGAGAAAGCGACAGCAGTCAACTCTTCACAGTAGCTAACTTAGTGAATTGTATGTACATTGAGCTCATAATTTTATAATGCGCATAATTATTAAACTCCTAAAAAGTAGAGAACTAAAAGCAAGTATAAATAAAGCCTTCCTACATGGAGGAATCGCCCCTGAATTTTACCAACCCACTGATATGCTTATGTTAGCCAGTACCAGACAGAGCAGTGCTTAAAGTAAAGGGGTGTGTGGGAGGTAGTATCCCCCTAGTTAGCAAAATTTTCACAAAGCCTTCTCCCATTGTGTCACATGTTAAACCATACGAGCATCCTACATTTACTCCCAAGGCTCGACCATACATATCCCAGCTAACATTTTCCACTTAAAGCTCAGGATCAGAGTGCTAATTATCCGTCAAAAAGAAAGTATGTCCAAGATATCACAGATTCCAGATGAGTACATGCATTTCATTTGTATGCATTCACCAGTTTATTCCCAATGGTGCAGTGGTAGAGTCGTCACCTTGTAATCAAGGGTTGCCCGAGTTCGATTCCCTGTGGAGGCACATAGTGGTTCAGATCCCACTTTAAAATTGTAGGTCCAGTCCTGATTAGCCTTACTGTGCACAAAGTGGACTTAAAAACACCAAGTCAACCAGTTTATTATTGTTCACTGTATACTATTACTACATTTTAAACATCAATTCTATTTTAGCAGATAATTTTAATGAAAACTGTATTCCATCTACATTCGTAGCTGTCACTTCTATTTTACCACTGGGCTTGTCAAATGTGCACTTGTGTTGATGTTATCTTAAAATGTCTTATTTTGGTCTATTCCACAACATACGCACTGCACCAGGAAGGCAGATGTGATTGGTGGTAATTATGGCTGGATTGTTACACTGTTAGTTTTTGCATTAATGTAGTGACAGCTGCTAATAGCAGTATCATAACATATAATGTAATGTCATTTCTGTATTGTATATTTTAATAAAAGTGATTCATTAAATAATACAGCATGATCAGAAAGTCATGCAACCCAATGTGGTATGTACATTTTTTGACTCCCAAACATTGTACTGTCTTGCAACAGTGAACAAACAGTGCTGAAGACGATGGGCACATCATGTGTTTAAAATAGCTATGTTCTTCTGCAAGATGTTAGTCTTTTTGTTCTGGTGGTAATCAACCATTAACAGTCTACTTGAATATAATGATTTGGTTGATTTGGTGTTTTAAGACCACTTTATGCACAGTAAGGCTAATTGGGACTGGACCTACAGTTTAAAGTGGGATCCAAACCACTATGTGCCTCCACTGGGTATCAAACCCGGGACCCCTTGATCACAAAGCAACGACCACTGCGCCACCGGGGAGGCCCTTGAAGATAATGAAAACGTTGGCCCTTGTAAATTAATATGTAGAAACAAAAAGGGAATTATTTGTGTAATAATTGATACATGCAATTTTTATATTTAGGACGTATTTTCATCTTTTTGTCTCATGGAATGCATAATTCAGGTTCTTTTTGTTTCAGATCTTCACAAACTTGACGAATGGAACATATTGATCGAGAGTGATTTGAAGGATCAGGAATGGTTGGAATCGGATAGTGAATCCGAGAGTGGTGAAGAGGGTTCTGAAGATGAAGACGAAGATCAGGAAGATGAAAGTGCATCGCCAATGCAAACAGACTGACTAACTCTTCTGTAAAAGCAGGTTAAAGTTCCAAAAAAATCCAAATTGAATTTCTTTAAGAAGCCCACCCTTCATATGATGCCATCTTCAATGTTCTTTTTTCATGTTTTTGTTGTGCGAGAGAAAATGTGTTCTTGGGAGAATGTATGATCTGAAGGATTTGTGAATAAACCAAGTACGAATTTTATTGAGAAAAAATAATCTCCATTGTTAAATAATGAAACAGTGCAATTGAACTGTATTTAAAAGTAAATCAGGTTCAAGCCAATATTTTTATTTTCCTGTTAACATTTTGTGTACATACAGCAGCAAAGAGTTTATGGAAAATAAATAAAGCATTATGTATGTAAAACATTACTGCTTGATTTAATTTATCTACAATATTAAGATGGTATACTTGAAAATGAGTCAACCAATGGGCATAGCCTAATTTTTGAAAAATCTAACCTAAATCAAGAAGTGTGGCTAATGCGTGCTTACCTTATTTAATAATTATTATTGTCAAAATTTGCAATGTTTACATAACCAGTGTTGTTCATGGGAAGGGAGAATGTCTAAAAATGTGAAGAAAGTTGTATCTTTGTACTTTCAAACATTACATGTAGATAAAATATTATGTACAAAAGGCAAGATCATTCATGGTGGTTGCGGTAAACGCGGTTTAAAATTACTTACGTGAAATTTAGAAGATTTCGCACCTCCGCGTTGCACAATTTAATGGTTCAATCCTATTAATTTCGAAGATCCACTGTCTTCATTCACAAAAGGGTACGGCGTTTGAAGCGGAGATGGTACCGCGTCACTACATTGTTTGTTCCCCGGCGGCGGTGGTTGCGATTTTTCCCGTTCGGCAGCACTGGCGCGCGCATCTTGGTTTGCGTCGTCTGCTTCCTGTTGTTCGGTGGCGTTGTCAGTTGGGGGTTGGGGGGCTGGGCCGTGTTGCTCGGTAATGTGCTGTTCCTGTTCCCCGCGTGGCTGGAGGGGGGTCGAGTATGTGCATAGCATCTTTTCTTTTTCTGGTCGGGGATCTTTCTGAGGACAGGGTGCCAAGTTGGGTGTGCTTGTCCATTGTCCAGGTTTAGTGCTGGTTTCTGCTGGATGATGGCATGGGTTTCTTTGATGGTGTTTTCTATGACAGAGCCGGTTGGTGAAGTATGGATATGGAGGAGATTGTGTGGTTAGTGGAGTGGAGGTGTTGGGAGAGGCCTGATTTAGGTGTGTCGTTTTTGGCATCTTTTACATGTTCGTTAATTCGTTCTTGGACGGTGCGGATGGTTCTGCCAATGTAGGTGTTGTGGCATTGGCATGTGGTCTTGTAGACACCGGGGGATGCAAGTTTGGGTAGGTAGTATCTCTTGAAGTTTGGTAGTGCCCTTCCGATTTGGGATATGGGTTTGTGTGCTACTCGGATGTTGAAGGGTTTGAGGGCCTTGGCAAATTTTCCACATGTGGTGGGGTGGTATGGAAAGGCGATCCATTTGGGTTTAGGATTTTGGTTCGGGTTATCTCTGTTTCTTGGGTGTCTGAACTGGGCTTCTGTTTTTGCGCACCACATGGATAGTTGGCACTCGGTGTAACCATTGTTTAGGCCTATTTCCGTTACGCACGCTATTTCATCGTGCAGGTCATCTTCTGTGCAGCTGTGTGTGAAGGCTCTTCTGTAAAAGTTCATCCATACTCCAGCTTTCTCGACCTCAGCATCCGACGACTCCAAGACAAGTTCGTCACATCCGTATACAGGAAACCAGGTTCGGGCACCCAGTATATCCATGCAAAATCCAACTACCCACCAAAACAGAAAGCTGGAGTATGGATGAACTTTTACAGAAGAACCTTCACACACAGCTGCACAGAAGATGACCTGCAAGATGAAATAGCGTGCGTAACGGAAATAGGCCTAAACAACGGTTACACCGAGCGCCAACTAACCACACAATCTCCTCCATATCCATACTTCACCAACCGGCTCTGTCATAGAAAACACCATCAAAGAAACCCATGCCATCATCCAGCAGAAACCAGCACTAAACCTGGACAATGGACAAGCACACCCAACTTGGCACCCTGTCCTCAGAAAGATCCCCGACCGGAAAAAGAAAAGATGCTATGCACATACTCGACCCCCCTCCAGCCACGCGGGGAACAGGAACAGCACATTACCGAGCAACACGGCCCAGCCCCCCAACACCACCGAACAACAGGAAGCAGACGACGCAAACCAAGATGCGCGCGCCTGTGCTGCCGAACGGGAAAAATCGCAACCACCGCCGCCCGGGAACAAACAATGTAGTGACGCGGTACAATCTCCGCTTCAAACGCCGTACCCTTTTGTGAATGAAGACAGTGGATCTTCGAAATTAATAGGATTGAACCATTAAATTGTGCAATGCGGAGGTGCGAAATCTTCTAAATTTCACGTAGGCAAGATCATGTTGGCCATCCTACTGGATACTTGTGTCCCCCTCTCTGCATTATAAATTTTATCCCTAGGGGAAAACAAGAAATTATTGGCAATTTAGTTACTTTTTCCACCACTCAATTGCAACACTTTTCTGTCAGACAACTGGAAGCTCCATTTGGCGAAAGCAGACTTGGCCTCAAATGCTGCTATATTCCTGGAACTGTCAAACAAGTGGCCTGGGTTGAACTCCACCTCACATCGTCCCTTTTCTTTGTCCACGTAATTTGCTGCCTCAATGAATGTGAAAGTTACAAATGAGTTGTCACGTGACTCAAACTTGTCACCACAGACATCTCTATTTGTACGAGTGGAAGAATAGTCCACGAAGATAGCCTACATGGAATTTTCGATACGAGTGATAGCCCTTTTTCAAGAACAGTGTGTTTCTTTTTGCTAGAATAATGAGCTAGATTTCTTTGTGAAGCTAGAATGTTAGTGAAAAAAGTGAGCATTATTAGTTCCAGACTTTGCAATATTGGGAATCTGCCTTCAAAATTAACAAAATCTGATAAAGCTGGTGGCGGTGAAAACTGTGTTGATCAAATGATTGGTTCTGAAAATTTGTAAGTGCATCTATACAAGAAGACAGTAGTATTATAGTGGCGAGTTCTCTCTGATTGTTGGTTGTCCATGAGAAACTTGAATGGAAAATTACATGGCCATGGCTTGATGTATCTAATAATGAAGTTGCACATACATAATTATAAGGATTATAATTAGGGCTGAGCAGATACCAGGGCAATCGTAGTTTTCCATTTCAAAGTTTCGTTCACCTTTTCCAACTTACCTTTGGTTTTGAAAAAAAAATAAAAATAGTTGTGCATTTGTTAAATGAACCTGTACTCAAGTTTTCGGGAACAGCAAGTGCGTGACACAAAGATCTGTACGCAGATAAGACTCGCGGTCAAGTATCTTGCAAATCAAGCATAACGTGAAATTATTCCCATAGGTGCTTCTGTTTAGTTCTCTTCGAAGTGTACCAGGCTTTGTTCGTGCAGATGCGGTCTCGTGTAACAATAACCCCAGAGGTCCAGAAAGCCAACGATCCACCCTCTCAGAGGACATATTTTATTTTTTCATATATTGATAAATAATTTACACAGTTGGAATGAACGTATAACACACATAATGTCAATTAAGAAACATACAAGAGCGAAATAAATGGTGACGGAGAAAGCGCCCCACTATCCGAGGTGCGATTTAATTGTCACTCATCGCCACGATTAACCGAAAGTGACATAAAATAAAAATAATAAAAATACAGGTCTCTGACATACCATTGCTCTACCAAATGAGCTACCGAGCCAGCCCTGGTTTCGTCTGGGAGATACTTGGCACTCTCAGCATTTGTGTTTCAAAGTTATGCGTCTCATCACAGTATCATTGACTGAGACAGTTCCTACAGACCGAAAGCAAAGTGCAAAGCCAGGACTGGCTTGGTAGCTTAGTTGGTAGGGCAATGGCATGGTATGCAAGAGACCCTGAGTCCGACACAGCTTTATTTTTTTTTTCTTCAAGATTTCATTTTGAAAGTGTTTTTTCTTCTTTTTCTTCTTAGAACTTTCTAAAGCTGACACTGGCTAAGTTCTGGAAATGAAACGTCAACAGAACAAAAGCCATTTT
This sequence comes from Lepisma saccharinum, assembly GCF_977018435.1. NCBI lineage: Eukaryota > Metazoa > Arthropoda > Insecta > Zygentoma > Lepismatidae > Lepisma > Lepisma saccharinum. Next base: position 31,608,169 of record NC_139251.1, on the reverse strand, counting down.
CAAAATAAAACTAATTGATCAACGTGTCTACCAAAATGCTTGACTTTTTCTTAACATTTATAAAATCGCCCCCTACTTAGGTATAGTTTTTGAAATTTAGAAAATATGTATATTTATTCAATGAAAAACCCCTACCACGAGGTTGGTTGAGATGAAAACTGAAACTACTTTAGCAAGTGATTTATTTATTTATTCCAAGTTTCAGATACAGCACTTGTAAGGCCATTTTACACTGAAAACTAATAAATCAACAAGAACAAGCCAAGATGGTTTTAGGTAAAAACAAGAAAGGTAAATATAAACATGATAAGACATAAATAAGGAAATAAACGAAAGAGTTACATATTCATTCTTAGAGAAGATCGGAAAATACTTTCTGGAGTGAAAATGTCGATGATTGCGGGTAGTTTATTATAGAACTGGGGCAGCCTGCGGAACAGAGAGCGCTGTATAAGGGAAAGCCTAGTGGTAGAGTTGTGGAACAGTTGAGCGTTTCGGGTCGATCAAGAGGACACTGAAATTGAATTCTGTAAGTAGAAATTCAGATCTTAATTTTCCATTGAAGATTTTGTAGAAAAATTTCAAATCGGGCAGATCGCGTCGGGTCTGCAGTAACTGAATGTTCAAAGTAGTCAGGATGTCAGGTTTCGGAAGATGCTGTAGGGAAAGAATTCTATGATGAATAATGGTGGTAAAGAAGCTGAGGATGGAATCAGTGTTAAAAAGTTTAGTATTGGAAGCCAGACTGGAGAGCAGTATTCATTGCTTTAATTATTATCGGATGTAAAAATTAATGCTTCAGACTTCATCCTGAATGAGTAATGGCCGCATTACCTTATTAAATATTTTTAGAAAACTTCACGTATGCAATTCTTAAGAAACAAATTGAACAAATCTCAACCACAACTCAATCCAATTTTAGATTTCCAAATATTCAATTTTATCAAATACCAGTACAGGTACATAACAATGTACAAAAATAGCAAAAATTCTTGACCACAAGCACGATTTCTTGACATTCCTGACTGGTAAACACCCTGTTGTATTATTGTTATGCAATGTTGTTGTCAGGAAAATGATTCACCCCATGAATCACACCCAGGTCTCCCATTACATTTCTTGTATATAAAGATCTTAACATGTACAGGAATTTTCAATAGATCTTACTTTTCTTGTAAATATAAGACATACAAAAAAATAAAAAGCCGCCACAAGATGACGAAGATTCAGAATGTGTGGGACACTACCACTACATCCTTTACTTTTCTTGAATGCTACAGTACGTATTTACTTTTTCTATGACAGGCTCCAGTTCCCAGGAGAATGACTGAGAACTGAAACGTGTTGCATAGTTTAACCACTATTGTGTATTAAACATGTTAATATTTTAATTATAAGATTAATACATCTTAATTTTCACATTTTAATTCAATACAAAAATATACTTATTGTACAAATATGGAAACAGTTTTCAACGTTTTTACATTGTTAAAAATATACACACTAAAAATATCCATCAAAGTAACAACTGCACATATGCACGAAAGAATCCTTGCCATGGCTACTATTTCTTAGTTTCAGTGAGACCTCATTATTCTATATGACTACTTTTGACAAGGAAAACACTGAGGTAACATCACTTGACGATGTTTTCCGTTTGAAGTTTCTTAAAGGTACAATTCATTGAATAAATATTACCAGTCAAATTGTCCAGCACTATTTTTACTTGGTTCTCCCCAATTGTGTAGTGGTAACGCTTTTGCCTTGTAATCAAGGAGTTCCAGGTTCAATCCTTAGTGGAGGTACATTTCAAAGTGGTTTTAATCCAACTTTAAACTGCAGGTCCAGTCTGAATTAACTTTTGTGAACATAAAGTAGACCTTTATATATATAGACTTTGAATATTTTCATTCATTTTTCTCTGCATTAAGAAATGAAACTGTAGGGAGATTACAGCATCAAACATTGCTGTTGAATGGCTTGTTCCTGACTTTGGTGTCGGCCATTTTTTATTCTCGAACTTTGCATTGCATAAAACAACAGTAGATGAATACTCTATTTGACTGTTAATGTTTTTTCATCCTATGCCAAATGTTACAACATTCTTCAGTGTGGTGCAAATCAACTAAGGTAGTAGTTGAACCTTTTAAACATATTACCTTCCCTTATCTTTAACCCATATGTGAGCTGTTTTTAATGTTTTAAACTCCTGATACAAGTCATGGCAATAGGATTGAAATGTCGAAATTTTGGACCACACATAAGTACCTTTTTGATATCCTTACTGTACTGGGTGTTTTCAAGGTCATGCAACCCAAACTTTGATCACTAAAGTCAAAGTTTTTATGTAGTCAAAACATGCGAAATATTGTACATACACATGTAGAAGAAATGGCTGAAATATGTAAAAAACCTGTATGTATATGAAAATATATAATATGCATATTGTTTCTGATTTCTGTGCTTTTTGTAGTTCTCTGATGCTAAAAATGTAGTGTTATTTCTCAATATTATTATATTTTAAAAAGTTATCTTGAAATAATGTTAATTGTAATATGATAAATTACTGGAAAATTTATAATCCCATAAATTAATAATGTGAATGACAATAGTTACTATTTCATGAATCAGCAGCAGAGAAGAACAAAGTCATCTTCAATATGAATTTCGCATGAAGTGGAGGTAAGGTGACAGACACAATCAAATAAAAATTACCAGTTTTTGGAGAAATCAAAGTTTTAATATTTGCCCCAGAATTATAGCTCCTCATTCAGTGAAAAACCAGAAAAGCAGACTCCGCCTCAGAATGGTTAGAAGGAACACTATGGCACCAGAGGTCCCGGGTTTGAATCCTGGCCTTGACATGAGTGTTCATTGTATCATCACTCATCTTCATCTTTGCAATTAGTCAAAAGTACATTAAACCATATAAATCAATAAATCAAAAACCAAAAAGTTAGTCCAAATACTGCTTTTATTTAAAAATATGTAAGATAAATGTAATAAAAAATAATATTCACCCGTCGCTCGACAGCCCTTGAAGGGCCTAGGCCGATCTCCTGACTGCCAGTCTCCCTCCTACAATCCTACCTAGAGGTGTGGAGATCTTCAACTGGTAATGGGGTGATGTGGGGTCAGCACGTCTAACCCCTTAGCCGTTATAGGAGACTTCTGAGACCGGGTTATGCTACTCACGCATAGCTCCATAATTTCCTCACGCTGGTGGGTTGCCACCGGTCCTGCACACAGGCCACGAACCTGGAGACTGAACCCAGGTAGACTCGAACCCATGCTGTCCCGCAGTCTGAGTTCAGTCTAAGCACAGTGCCTTAGACTGAATGGCCACGGAGGAGGACATATGATAAATGGGAAATGTGTAATAAACCTCAAAATATGTACACAGTGCTGCAATTTGAAATAGAGACTGATTTTTCCCTCGGTAGGTGGCACCACTGTGCAAGCATTCTGCGGTGCGAACAAGTGAGAGGTATCTCACGAACAATTGGTGCAGAGCTCGTTGACTTTGAGTGACATTGCCACATGTGGCATTGTTGAGTGTGGGCACGTGTCGTGAAAGTGCATCGTGATTTCAACATGGAACAAAGAGCAAACATTATGTTTTATGCGCACCTGGGTAAAGCTGCTATGGAAACAATTCTCATGTTGCAGCCAAGTGTATGGGGACAATTGTTTATCCCGTACACATGTATTTGAATGGCACAGGTGATTCACATGAAAGATCAATTGAAAATAACAAGTATCCGGGTGTAGCAGGGATGGTGAGAACATGAGGACAATCATTCATAAAGACCAAAATTACAGATAGACTTTTACTGTTGTATTTTATCTTGAGGTTATGAAACGTTTGATGCAAAGAATATCGCATGTGATGCCTGAGTATCGGGATGGCAGCTGATGTCTGCTTCATGACAATGCCCCAAGTCACAAGGCTGTGATTGGGAAGGACTTTTTAACACAAAAGGGAATCCGTATATTGCTGCATCCTGCCTATTCACCAGATCTGGCCCCATGTGATTATTTGCTATTTCTTAAACTAAAATCTGCAATCAAAGGTTCGTACTTTGATGATGTACCGACCATCAAGAGGGCTACGACAAGGATTTTAAACAGCATTACACAAAACGAATTCCAGTAATCCTTCCATGCACTGGTAGGCAGGGTGCAATGGTGTGTGGATGCAGGAGGGTCCTACAGCCCCTGGCCATATTATTAGATGCACCACAATTTTTTTTGAAAATAATAGTTTTGCAGGGGAAAATTATACAAAATTGACCATTAGTTATCTGAAAATTTCCTGTACGTTATTTGAACCCTGGCAAATACGAGTAATACGTACAAATGCACTTTCTTGCACAGCATTGATAACAATAATGGTAATAGTAATAATAATACATAGTAATATAATTCGACACATTGGACAATTTTAACAGTTCGCTTATTTTTCACATTTAAAATGTTGCAATAGGGTTCTTTGTGGCTGAACTTTTATTATTGTAATGAACAATATGAAAAGAGGAGGTACTGTTGTTACAAACAATAACGCCAACACCAAACGTCTTTGTTGTTGACTGAACATGCCGCAGTTCAATTCAAGCTGAGTTGAGAGGAGGACGTCTTGCGAATAGTGAATCGTATTTGTGCTAAATTTTGCAGTGATATTGTTTTTGTACACTGTCAGTATATATTTTTAATTTAATTATTAACATTAGGGAGTCATGGGTAAAAAAAGTGACTTGACATTGAGAAAGATGGCTGAAATTAAGACACTTCTAATCGTGAGATTTCTCGACGATCTGATGCATCTGAAGCATTGGTGAGGCAAATAAAGAAGAACATTGAATATGGTGGACAGTGTGAGCCACAAAAGAAGGACAGATGTGGACGTAAAATAATTTTTACTCCAAGATCCTTACGCTGTTTGAAGAACATTTGCCTCACGAATAGATTAGCGAAAATACAAAGGAACTTAAAGATAAACTTGAAAAGAGTGGCATTCGTGCATCTGAAAGAACAGTACGGCGTAGGCTCTCCGATATGAACCTGAAGGCACTCAGACCTGCTAAGAAGCCAAAATTAACCCCTGCTATGATTCCTAAATGTTTTCGTTGGGCAAAAGCTCACAAAGAAAAAGATTTGAACTTTTGGAGATCTGTTTGCTTTAGTGACGAGTGCACGTTTGAAATCTTGGGGAATAAATCTCAGTTTTGGAGAAGACGTCCAGGTGAAAAATACAATCCTGATTGTGTTGTGCTGACTGTCAAACATCCGATAAAAGTTATGATTTGGTCAGTCATTAGTGGCAAAGGTATAGGACGTCTGTATTTGGTTCAAGGAACAATGAGGCAAGAACAGTATAGGGAAGTGCTTAGAAGAAAGTTGCTACCTCAAGTAAGAGAATGGTTCCCAAATGGACAACCGTTCGTATTCATGCAGGATGGAGCCTCATGCCATACCGCAAAATCAATAAAACTGTTTCTACAGAGTGTAAATGTCCCTCTCTTGCCCTGGTCGGGAAACTCTCCAGATATGAATCCAATTGAAAATGTTTGGTACCTAGTGAAAAAAGAAGTGGCAAAGCAAACAATTACAATGAGAATTGGCCTAGTTGAAAAAATAATTCAAGTGTGGAATCACCATCCTCATATGAAAGAGACAGAACAAGCATGCATTGATTGTATGCCAAGATGAATCCAAGCACTGATAAAGACCAAAGGCGGCTCAACCAAATATTAAAATTGACTTCCAGTCATATGTACATATTATATAGCTAATATTCAAGAAACACAGTAAGAAATTATATTTGGAACTATTAATGTATCAAGTAATTGTTGTTTTTTGTTAAGGTTCACATGTAATCAATGTAATATTTCATGTAATAAAATATAAATAAAAGAAATAGAGAATAACAAAAAAATTAGAAGAGATAATAACATCCTTAAAATTTTGCATAAACTTTGGAGGTGCATCTAATAATTTGGCCAGGGGCTGTACTTTGAATGATCCCAGGTAAGTAACTTTCTGTAAACACTTGTTTATTTTCTACAGCACCAATCTCGATTTCAAATTGCAACATGAACTTCACATATATTGTTCTAAATATCGTAATTCGCCGACATTTGCAAATTTCTTCATGCCTACATACAAAGGAAAATATGTAATTACATAAAAATCCAGGCCCTATTGATCACTTATACCATGAAAATCATTCGCGATATTTACATCGTTTTTTTTGTTTTGTTTTGTTTTTTCAGAATGCAACTTTTTGGGTGAGAACATGTTAATTAGAACTGATTCCATGCTAATGTCCTTTACAACCAATATAGGGTCATGTGCAGCATTTGATGAGTTTGCAACTGGCAATTGGTTAAGTGGCATATCACCTAAGCTGGCAACACTAGCAGGTTAAAATTTTGTCAACAGACGCAGGAAACATGTGCCTAAATATTGGAAATGAAAACTCATAATTTTTGGAGCAGCCCAGGTACTTCCCAAATCAAATAATAACCAGTCAAATTAAATTATAACAATCCATACAAAATCTACACTACTGGCACCAAATTTTCATTCTTCTTATGACTAGACTTCATATGCTTGTTTAGTGAACTTTTCACCGTAAAGCTTTGACCACATAAAGAACACATGTAAGGTTTGTCACCAGAATGAGTTTTCATGTGGTTACGTAAACTCTGACTAAAAGACTTACCACACACCGTACAAGTGTATGGTTTGATACCCGCATGAGATCTACGATGGTTGTACAAGTTACTCTTGTCCACGAAACACTTATCACATTGGTCGCATGCGTACGGCTTGATACCAGAATGCCTGTTCATGTGCGCAGCTAAAAGTCTATTCCGAGTGAAACCTTTTCCACATATCTTGCATTTGATTGGACGTTCGCCTGTATGCTGGAACTTATGTTTGTTGTAATTGCCCATGCTGACAAACCCTTTGCCACATATTTCACACATGAACGATTTTTCACCAGCATGTGACTTTGCGTGCACTACAAGATCAGCTTTCTTTATAAACCCTTTACCGCAAACATTACACTGCATTGGGTACTGTCCGTTGTGTGTAAGTTCGTGTACTTTCAGTTTGGTTTGCAAAGCGAAACCTTTTCCGCATACATCACAGTAGAATGGAAAATTACCCGAGCACAAAGTGATATGTGCAGTGAGGTTTGACTGCACGCTGAATCGTTTCCCACATATTTCACATATGAACGGGCGCTCGCCAGTATGGGTACGCACGTGGACCTGGAGCGAATTCAAGGACATGTACCCTTTTCCACAGTACTTACAGTGTTGGCGGAATTCGCCACGATGTTGCTTCATGTGGTTTTGGAAGTGGCAGTTTTGAACGAAACGCTTCCCACACTGTTCGCACTGGAACGGCCGGTCGTTGTTGTGCCTCTTCAGGTGGTACACGAGGGTACTGCGCTTACTGAAGCCCTTACCGCAAAGCTCACAGTGGAAATTGAACATGCCCGTATGTTGCTGGTAATGCTTGGCCAGGTAGTCTTTGTCTGAAAACATCTTTCCACAAACATCACAAGGGAACGCTGATTGGATTTTCTCTGGTTTGTCCTCTTCATCTGTAGAAGTGTTCTTAGCCTTTTCTTCATCGCTTGGAGTCTCTTCTTCTCCCATACCTTCATTCTGTTCCTTACAGGTGTCTGCCTGAATAATTTACAACAAAAATTTAGCATTCTAAACTGAATAATGTAATGCACACTCCTGTTCACATGAAGTGACACTCTTTATAGGGTTGAACAGTTGGAGTATGTTGCCATTTTATCTGAACAGGAGTGTACAATAATTCATTCACTTTATTATATGAGGTGTAAAATATTAGAACAATGATAACACTGGTCTACAAATATTAATATTTTGTTTCCTTCAGAAAAAAAAACAGTTATTTCTTGGCATGCCAAGTTCAAAAATGACAATAAAAATGACGGGTTTGCTCAGATAACCTAAAAAATAGATTGTTAATGAAATACACTCTATGCACATAGCTTATGCTGTACACAATATTTACAACGTAGCACTCAAATGAACACCATTTGCATGTGTGATGCTTTTCAGGTGTTTCTAGGGTGACGTTCTGACAAAAATCTGCTCACATTGATTGGTTATATTTCCCTTGGTAGCTTTTCTTCCATACCTGCAATAGCTTGAGGGAAATATTCAGTCACTGAAGAACCACAATTACAGGGGAAAGGGGGTGCAAAATGAGAATACCGAATGTTCGAAAATTTGATTTCGTAAGACCTTATCTTCATCAATAATGAACAGAAATAAATGATATTAGCAGCATTTGAGGAATATTTGAAGTTTCATACAGACCTTAAATGCATTCAATGTGTGCCCCACATGTGGCAGGACAGATGTCCAGGTGGTACTCCCATTCATGTCAAACTTTCTCAAGCATGTCTTGTGTGTAGTCTCCTATGGTGGATTCCCCAGTCACCAGACCTTTCAGTGTGCAATTTCTTCCTGTAGCATTTCATCAAAGTCAATGTTTATGTGCCTCCACTTCCACAGGCACTGCTAGAACTGCGAAGGTGCATCAATATCACCACCGGAAACTTCACACAAGCGATGATTGAGAAGGTTTGCCAAGAATGGTAGTACCACCTGGATATCCATCCTGCCATATGAATGAATTTAAAGTCTGTGTGAAACTCCAAATATCCTTCTTTCGAATGATGCTAATATCATATATTTCTTAGCAGAGATATAGTCGTACAAAAGCGACCAATAATTTATGAACATGGTGTACAAAAATCAATTTCAAGAACATGTTTATCCCATGTTTTTCATGTCATGACATCATGGGAGAGGAGGAGGAAGACCAGGCCTCTAAGAATTAATCAGTAGGCTATAAGAGAACTGGATGCCAATGCCAGACCCTGGTTTGCATCCACAACAAGTTACATTTGAACCTCAATTTACATGTCTGCAGGAGGTAGCTTTAGATTTATATACTTGTCACAATACGTTAAAGAAAAAGAAAACATTTGCAACTGCCTTACCTCTGTTTGCTTCCTTGATGCTGCAGCAGGAAGACTTTGGACTGAAACTTCCTCTTGCATGTTAGATGGCTCCTGTGCCACTGTAGCCTCACCAACTGCCTTATCCGTTCTGTCAACTTCAGCAATATCTTCTCTCCAACTGCTTACATTCGAAGCTTTCACGGCAAGACATTGATTCACATTCTCTGGCACCTCATTCACACATATGCTATTATCCTCTATCAGCATGTTCTTCCAGTTTTTACTCAATGACGAATTTAAAGTTTCACTTGTCCGTTGATACTTCTGTCTTAGCTCTTTCTTCACTGATGTAAGCTTCACTTCCAAACAATCTACAGTTTCGATCAGGTTAAGGCACTTCCTGCACAATATATTGCTATGAAACGTACTGAAGTTACTAAGCAATACTTCTTCAGCCTTTTTCGCCACTGGCACATGGGATGTAGAAGTCAAAGGTAAATTGCCTTCTATATTCACGAAATTATGGTCCAAATGTTCCTCAGTGCAACGTGTATCACATATCAGACACTGAACTGCCGGATAGGATCTCTCTTCCAAACAAGTGGTTTGCTTCAGTCCCTGTACGGACCCCTATAAGAAAGCATATTATGGTGAATATACACTACTTACGCAACTTAATATCAATGCATAATAATATAATCTTGAGCCACCAGGATGGCACAGTGGTAATGTCACTGCCTTGTAACCAAGAGGTTCCGGGTTTGATCCCAGTGGTTCGGATCCTACTTTGAAATGTAGGTCCAATCCCAATAGGCTGTCTATGCATAAAGAGGACTTAAAACAAAACAAAAAAAACAACCTCAAACTTCAATCCTGACCTGAGATGGGTGTTCTTTGTGAGTGACCATTTACCAATTTCTTCATCATATCAGCACTCATCCTCATCTTTGCAATTACGGGGTGGCTACTCACCGGGAATTCCTTAAATTCGGGGAATTATGCGTGGATTATTGGCTCTAGGAATGATGCGTGAATTCTACGCGAATTTTTCTCCATACACGTGAAAAATTGCAAATTTTATTAATCCAAATGAATTCATATATTTACAAAATGCCCAGAGACAACTTTTTAACAGTTTAGCTTTTATTTTCATCGAAGAAGGAGAAGGACAGAAAGCTGCGTGGAATATAAAACATAATTCTCTTAATCCGTTTAATTTGTTAGTGTCCTTTGCAGAACAATCTAGATGCAGATTATTGCAAGATTAGACATCATGAAGTTGATTAGACAAATTTGAGTTTGAAATTACCAACTTTTCATAGATTAGTACATCCCGTAACATTTGTGACTTCTGTTTGTAGACGTATTTCGAGTCCGAGTATTTGAAATCACAAATGTAAACTACACACCTTAAACTGAATATTTAATTAGTATATATACCATACAATTTAATTGAATTGAATTTCAATTTTTGGATACGTTGGAATCACACAAACCCTTCTTTTGTGTGTGTGTGTGTATGTGTGTTGGTGCTGAGAGGCGGTAATACGTAAGTTGGAATAGAGAAAACATCTTCTTGTACCCTTGAATTTTTCGAAAGCTTGCCTTGAAAACTGGGAATTATACTTGAATTTTATCATGATCCTAGAGTGGCCACCCGGAATTAGCCTAAAGTGGAAGAAAAGCGAAGTAGAATACACCAAATCAATCATTCAATCATCGATTTAGAAAGGGAATCACCAAAATACACAAAATTAAAATGAACTTAGGACACAAAGTACAAGGCACATCCAGAAAGTAGTGTCCATTTGGTAATAAGAAGGAAGAAAGAAGTTAGTTGAACAAAACCTCTTTACTGTGAAAGTATATTCCTTGAGTTATTTTTTTTACATAGACACCCATGGCATTGAGGTACTTATCATGTTGGGAGACATAACCAGTACACCCTCACCATACATACATGTTACCCCTGAGGTTAGGAAAGCCGCCGAGGTGGAAATTGAATTCTCCTTGGATTGGTGACTCACGAGCCCCCGTTGAGGATAGACCGGGGAAGGGGGGGGGGGAGTTTTCCTTCTCCAGGTATGAGCTGACACCGTGCATTCGCCTACCCCGAGCACCGATCGGCAGTTCGCCATCATCAGCTTTGAACGTGTGTTTTTTTTTTTTTTTTTTAGAAAGTGTCTTTCCTATACCATTTTAACCTAAATCCTCAACTATCACTTTCTCGACGAGGCACCATGTCGGGTGTCTGAAAGCATCGTTTCAACCTGAAGAAGGAGGTAGTATAACCTTCGAAACGTAGTTTGATAAGTCTCATGCTCACACACGTAAGTTACTGATTTTTAATCTTTTAACCTTTAGTTTGCATTTAATTGTGAGCAATCAGCACATTACCAGTATGTTACCATACACCCACCATCAGTCGATTGGCAGAAGGATGCACAGGTGGCATCCAAAGCCTTGTGTTATGAGTCGGTTGTGCATGAAGATGACAGTCAATTTGCACAGTCAAGATGAATCAGAAATTCAAAAAAACCTGCAAAGTGTGAAGTGAGAGTTGTCATTTGGTTTTTTGAATACTAGAAAAACTCGACTCCTAGTAATTATCATCTTCTGACAAAATTATTTTTTGGGAGGCAACATTTTGAGCTCCAGTAAACTGTAAGTGGATTTCTCAATAGACCAGCGGCAGCAGTGCATGACGAGAGTGTACGAAAACTCGTCTCCTGGTACGATAAATGCCTCAATGGGTGCCTATGTACAGTGTGAATCAGAAATATGGCTACACGTTTGAAGTAAATGCAGTGTGTTACTGTACAAAGTACAGGGAAATGGTGAATGGTACTTAAACTTGAAACTTCATTTTTCATTTCAGATACGTGTCATGTGCCAGAGCTTACATCATTACTGAAGATGACGCTGAACATGCAAGAGCAAGTTACAGTTGGAGGGGCAATTGCATACCAGAATCATTGTGAGAGCCATGAGCACAGCAATGGGTGTAAACAACAATTTGATGTAAGCAAACGTTTTCTCCACTTTCCCACAGCTGATGGCAACAATGTTATGTTAAAATCACGTCTTGCCAGTCTCACGATCATTCTGGTATAGAATTGCCCATGCTGCAACTGTAGTTGGCTGCTGCATGTTCAGTGCCATCTTGGCTAATGATGTACGCCTGGACACATGATTCATATCTGAAATGAAAAGATTTCATGCACCATTCACCATACCCTCTACAGTGTACAGTAACACGCTACATTTACTTCAAAAGTGTACCCACATTTCCGACTCACCCTGTAGAAAAATAGTTTAAGGTTGTACTTTTAGAGTAAATTGGTTGTGTTCAACTATAACTTTTTCGTTCTTTTTTAAATTATCAAACAGTACTACTTTCTGGACATGCCTTGTAACAGCAATATAAATTTCCATTCTGTTTCCTCAAGGGGTGAACTACTTATGTAAAAATAAGGAAAAGAAAAGAAGTAAGTACGTAGGCTCATCAATACCACATGCTGATATTTTCAAGTATTTCTTGTTAGTTCACATTATCAGCCTTGAGTTAAATGTGCAATTACTAGTTTGTCTAGATTTGAATAATTGCCTACTGTCGGTCAACAGAGCCTACTATTAGATTAAAAATTATAGATACTTAAGTTTAGATACTTAAGTTTGGACTCCAATAAAAAAATAACCAATAGACCTGCATAAAAACGAGTTACATCAAAATTTAGATTATTCAATTTTGCGTTAATCTATGCTAGCCAATTTCTTTTCGAGTATGCCTTCTATTTTTTATCGGAGGGCTGTTTTTTTAGTTTTCCAAACGATAGCTATCTTTCAAATTTTGTACATCAAAAATGGGTTGCCCAATCGTTATGAAATTTTAGTAGGGTGTAGGCAAAAAGGTTTTAAACACAAGTACTAATTTTCAGGTTTTCAAAATTTCTCAAAAAATCGTTATTTTCAATTTTTCCAAACAACTTTTTCTACTCAAAAGAGGCAAGCGTGCACGTTGAATCTTCAAAAAAACAGAGTACTGCTTAGTCCTACAAATACAATATTACTCTTGTTTTGAAGCTGTGGTCCCAGGTTCGATACCGGATGGAGGCACATAGTGGTTCGGATCCCACTTTAAACTATAGGTCTAGTCCCGACTAGCCTTACTGTGCATAAAGTGGACTTAAAACACCAATTCAATCAATCAATCAATTATTTTGAAGCTCTCTGCATCTGTTTTTAAAATGCATTATCATTGTCAATTCACATTACGAACCCGATTATATACAGATTTTTAATTAGCAGAGTAAAGCTGTTCACGGAACGTGGCAACACGGCACACAGCGATGTCCGTTGAATAGCGGAAAATGCTGGCTGGCGTTGCAATTCAATGCTTGTGGTGTTGCCACGTTCCACGTACATCTTTACTCTGCTGAATAAAAACATGTATAAAATCGGTTTTGTCAATGTAAATTGACAATGATAATGCATTTTAAAAACAGATGCAACGAGCTTCAAGACAAGACTAATATTGTATTTGTAGGAGCACCCAATACCAAGAAAAAGGTGCTTAGCAAAATTGAAAATAACATTTTTTTGAGAAATTTTGAAAACCTGAAAATTTATAATTGTGCTTAAAACCTTTTTCCCTGCACCCTACTAAAATGTCATAACGATCGGACAAACCTTTTTGATTTACAGAATTTCAAAGATAACTAACATTTGCAAAACTAAAAAAAAAGGCCCTTTTTTGTTCTCACGACGATAAAAAAATAGAAGGCATACTCGAAAAAAAATTGGCTAGCATAAATTAACGCAAAATTGAATATCTAAATTACTGGTTAATTTTTAATTGGATCCCAAATCGAGTATCAATAATTTTTAATCCGATAGTAGAAAAGCTTCTTTCTACTTCGACTGACATAACAGGAGCAAATGTACTCCAATTTAGAAAAAGCTATGTGTAAAAGAAAGTTCTTTATATCCTGAAAAAGCAAGAAATATGTTAAAAAATGACAAGAAATGATTGAAATATGCTGGATCACATAATTGTCCAAATATGACCCAAACAAAGCACCTATCATAATTAGGGTTTTCAGGGCACAAATTTCTACATATTTCAAGAACACAACATTTTCCTTAAAATAAAATTAAAAAAGAACAAAAAAAAAAAATGGCATGGCATGAGTGGATGAATGGACATGACCAACACATAAGGTTACATTTTTCAGCTTTCCTAATTGTGATTAGTGATTCTCTAAAACTTAACATGTTTTGCTAACAATACTGCTTAGTGACTTTTGTGACATGCTACACATATGAAGTCCCTCCTGGCATTGATTTTCTGTGTATAAATGTGACGACATGCCACTAAATTTAAAAATGTAGGAATTTTGTCAGAGACTGGAAATAATTATGATGATGATTCAAAGAAACTCTCTCTCCATGACTTACCTCACTCACTGTGACTTCTTCGTCTTCCACTTCCTCATTCTCACGTTCTTCTGATTCTCTTTCATCACAAACCTCTTCAGTTTCCTCAACAATGATCTCGCTTGAAGTCTCCTGATTTGCACTATCAATCGCTGTCTCTTCTACACTGCTTGGTACCCCTACCTCCACGTCCTCTATCAGAATTTCACTACTTTCCGAGCACAGCTGAATGGAATCGGGCAGCGAGCTTTCGTTCTGCAAGCTTCCGACGTCTCTCGTGTAGTGTTCTAGCAATAGGGAAGAATTCTCCTGATCGAGGCTATTATGCGAATCCACATTCAAGTAATGACCATCTCCAGTGCTTGAATTGCAATGTAAGTTCTTGTCAGTATCAAAACTTACTGGAGGTTTCTGTATGCAAGGCTCGTTTCTTCCAGTTATGCATGATTCTGTATTGGGCAATTCGCAAGTGACATTTGATTTTGCAGTGGAGTTATCAGTCTCTTGGATGTGGGTTTGATTTTGTCCTTGCATATGGTCACTGCCGGGTTGAATAGAGTTATTTTGTTGGGGGTAACTGCCGTCTGTTTTTGCAGGATTATAGGACCGTGAGTATAGCATGTTCTGAGACATCTGGAAGAAGTATGGGGGCTGCGAATAGCAAGTTTCGTTATGGATATCATGACTGTAAGTATCAATATTTCCGTAGTTTTCATGTTGCTGTTTACCTTGTTGGGATGAGACTTCACCTTGAAGATTAGGAGGACCTTCGTGAGTTTTGTCAGCACTCAATAGCTTTGGTCTCGATTGCTCTTTTCCAGAGTGTACCTGGGTTTTTGCTTCCTCTGAGCATATCTGATTGGTTGTTTTATTTGCATGTGCTAGTTGCAACGAATCAAAACAAGCTGATTCGCACAGCTCGGATATACAAGGCTCTGAGGTGCGCTTCAACTCGTTATGTTCTGGCATGTAATGGTTTATAGGAGGTAAAGTACACGGTGCATACTGGTCGTTGGATTTATATGTGGACTGAGGGATCGACTGCCCATATCCTACCATGGTTTGTCCAAAGCAGCAAGCTTGAGGGTCCATTCCAACCTTCGGCTGCAGACAAGGCACTTCTCTATTGCCGGTCTTAAATGGTGTTATATGAGGCAGAGTTGAACAGTACCCTACGGCATTTCCTATAACTCCACGCTTGTTGATATAGCACGAATGTGGACCCTCGCAGTTCGAAACAGACTTTTCAACACACGAACGCCCCCTATTGTTATCAGGATACGACGAGTTGTTTCCAGATATTGGGTTATGTAAATCGGGACCAACAGGAGGCCACAGTGCATCCGACTGCCCAAAACCATGGAAACCAGAGGGAGAGAATGTCCCTTGCGGTATGGAAAATCCTGTAGGAGATGCAAACACAGTTCCATAAACAGGCTGTGACCCTTGACCAGACAATAAAGGATTGAACAATGGTGGCTGCTGCGTCGTAGGTATACCTCGATAATATGAGTGTCCTGGATTGGAATTTGACATTGAAGATGTGGTTGGTGCAGTTCCTTGAGATGAGCTGGCAGGTACGCACGAGATATTATTGGAATTTGTGACATAAGATGAAGTGTTCACACACTCTGGCTGTTCTGGAAGTGATGGATAAAATGCTCTGCTGTGAGGTGGTGGTGGTGGGGGAACTGTGCGATTTTCTGGGAATCTTCCATAGTTCCCAGAGGGGCAGTTGGTGCACATATCCCTGTGAGCAACCATTTGAGGCAACTACAAGAAAAAAATAAGTTACAATTAAACATGTGATTTGTACAAGCTGCATTCTATGGAAGATGTGTATTTTTATGTGAAATGAATTACACTAAAATTTTCTGTACTTGCAGTTGTTAAAAAACATAAAATATGTTCACATTTCAACTCAAGACACTAAATGATCTTCTTCAATACAGGAAGTTAAACATTGTAAAAATTATAAAAACAGCTAAGGTGAGAAGGTACATTACAGGAATAAATAGATGATAGTGAAGGAATATATATATATATATACACACACAGTGGCAGCGATTGGGTTCCAAAACTGGGTGGGCAAAGACAGTATATTTCCCTTTGTAGATAAGAATTTATAGTGCGGAAGCAAAAGTGGCGCCACTGTATACACACAGTGTGCATGCGGAACTGCAAGCTGTCATGCAGAACATGTTATCCTGTATGCAAATGTGTCCAGGTTAATGGTGACCACTTTCAACATCTATTGTAAACAGTAAGTACGTACATGTTTAATTATTATTTTAAATGTACTGTACATATTGTATACTGATTGGAACGGTGATAGTTTTTTGTGCTGCACCCTGTATATATATATATATATATTAAGATGATTTTAATGGCGGGATTGGTATGGAAATAAAGGGAACTGAAGAAGTGATAGGTAAATATGGTGAGGCACATCAAAATATTAATTACTACAAGATTGGATTAAAAGTAATTAATTCTTGCACAAGAGTGGCCTTCCTGAAGAAGGCTCAACTGGTAACAGTATGAATAACTGTGCAATCCATTTTAATACATGGTCGACTCTGCCATTTTACTGCAGATTTAAAAATTTGGCTAACAACAGTGCAAAAATTTATAATGGCATGTTTATTATTTCGATTTAGTGATACAGAAAACACACAAACATAAAAAGAAACAAATACTGTACTCGTTATTAAAAAAAAATAGTAATGGAAATTTCTGTAACTGAACTCAAATTAAAAAAAAATAGAACAATTACAATTTGCACTTAAAAGTAACTTCTCTTCTGGGTATTTCTTACCCAGCATGTGTCCTCACATCCTAGCAGAGAGCATGCATCCTAACGGGTTAACAGCAGGATGTATATTTAATGCCTTGAAGAGAAACTTCCTCAATAAAAAAGGAAATTACAAAACTAACAAAATTAGCAGTGTACAAAACTATATAAATATTCACAATTCTGCACAACTGCGAGTTATGGCCCTTGATATAAAAACATCAAAGTAAACTATTGGAATGAGACACTTGTGTAAAATAGAATTAAAACAGGAAAAGGCTGAGTGACAAATTAAACAGTAAGAAATTGTGTGAGAGTTTCTTCATTACTAGGGAAAGTAGAACAGAACCAACTAAGTTGGTTTGGACATGTGAAGAGAATGTCTGGAATCTCCATGCCCAAAATGCAGATGGCAGGAACAAGAAGAAGGTTGTGTAGAGAGAGCTGTGGTAATAAGTGGGCAGAGACTGGAAAAAGTGGAAGGACAGGGCCAGACAGTTATCCTTCTAGAAAACCTCTACAATGTAAGGTAAAAAGAGCATGAATTATTAAGTTTAAAAAAAATAGTAAAAACATACCTCATTTGTGCCATATCCACACGATATGCAGTGATAATGAGCTGCTGTTGTGGAACACAAGTTGTAACCGCAAACTGTTTCATGATAAAAGCGATATCCAGTTGGAACATCAGCTGAGGGTGTCAGATTCATATTTCCCGCTGATGACACTTTCATAATTTCTCATATGCTGAAAGTATAAGAACTTTTCATTACAATTTGTAATAAATAATATGTATCGTATTTACATATGTATAGGTAACAACGTTGTTTGTACCCAATACAACAAAAAATATGAGAGGTTTTCAAGTCATAATTAACCTTCCATACATTGCAAAAATTACCACTGTAAACAAAAAAAACGAATTCTAACTAGAATTTCAGCTTCTTCCTTTATTAAGGCACTGTTATCGTAACCTGAGTGTGAACTTGGGGAATTTTGCAACAATGTCACACTTTTCAGTACTTCTGTTTTGCTTCCCTTCAGCAATATTCCACGCCATAGAACTATGTTCTTTTTCTGAATGGCATTCTCTCCACAAAAGAAAAACGTGTGGCTAACACATGTAACCTATATACTTGGAAATATGGTATATAGCATACAATAGCTCACATTACATTACTTTTTAAAACAATGGAATATTGTCAATGAGAAGTTACTGTTTGTGTAAATAAAGATATGTATGGAACAGTCCAAGCAAAAAGTGGGCACAACCAATATCTTTCAGACAATATGATATACACATTTGCAGGTGGCAAATAATTAATTTTCCAAGACAAGCAATATCTGCTTCAAATTATACTTTCACTCAATTATAATACAACAATAGCTATTACTAAAATGCTGAGATAGGAGAGAAAATGAAAAACTTCACATGGTTTATGAAGACAACTGTTTTATGTCAACATTTTTAGCTTGCAGATATGCATTATAGTGAAGTGATATGTGGTTTTGAATTTTTGTCATTCAGAGTTGCTTTTCTGCCACTCTTGGCTACCTGTGATGACGATTAGATGAAATTGATGAAGGGACACTCGCGGAGAACATTCATGCCTTAGCTGGGACTAGAGACTGAGAACTCTGGTGAGAAGATTTAAAGTCAACAACTTAACACTCTCAGCCAGAATGTGGTTTTGAGTCGCACTATTTGTTCGTGGAGCGAATGTAGAATATACAGAATGTCTCTAATTTTGTTAATATTTGGTATACTAACTAAATTTGGCCTTCTAATCACGAATCTGTTGTTAAAATGCCGCGGACACATCTGGAAATCGTGAAAAAAGCTCATGTAAGTTGAAGTTTTTTTTTTTTTTAAAAAAAAAGCTTTTTCACATCGTTTTACGAACAAAATTTTAACTATGCTTGCCTAACCTTGCCGGAAATGGTTCGTGGGGCTATCCGTCTGATTTGTGGGGCTATCCATCTGATTTGTGGGGCTACCTGTGCATAGTTTGTGTGGCTACCAGCATGGGCGTCCGGAAGGGGGGGGCAAGGGGGGCCACGGCCCCCCCCCTGGAAAATGAATGTGTACCTAAAAATTATATATTTCACACATAATTTCATTTCAATCACAGTAATTTATGTTAATTATTATAAATTCGTTGAAGAAACATGATAATTTCAGACTGAAATAGTGTTTTTTGAGGGGGCATCACTATTTTGGAGGAAAATGTGTGTCCCTTGCCCCCCCTGGAAAAAAATACCTTGCTTGCCCCTCCCTGGAGAAAATCCTGCGGACGTCCATGGCTACCAGTGAATTTTTACACGAGTCTGCGGCATTTTAACAACAGATTCGTGATTAGAAGGCCAAATTTAGTTAGTATACCAAATATTAACGTAATTAGAGACATTCTCTATATTCTTCATTCATACCTTTGTTCACATAGGAGAGGCTATGTGCTAGACCAGGGGTTTACTCACAAATTTCCCTGGTGGGAAGGGGGGGGGGGTTGTGTAATAAATTTTAGGTGGGTATATGGATAGATCATTGTGCTGAACCAGTGTTCCTTTTTGCACCCACATTCTTCAAACAAAAAAAATGAAACAGCACCAACACTGACAACCTAACCTACTCCAAATTATTATTATTGTTACAATTCCTTCAGCTCACACTAATGTTTATGAGAGTGGGTTAGGAAGGTCAGGTTTGATGCCCTTAGTATCACATTTTCACTATGTGGGGATGGGGGTAATGTGTGCAGAAAGCCAAACTACATTTTGGGATGATTTTTGTATTGCAGTGTTTCTGCTGCACATGTACATACAGTTTTTCTCATTTGTGCTGGTTAATCAGTGATGGAGGAAGTGGAATTTTTTTAGCTGGGGGATGGGGGTCGAGTCTTAGGGCTATAGCTGGGGTGATCCTCCTATGGTTTAACATGGTGACAATGAGACAGCTGGGGGATACGATCCCTCATATCATTCCTCACTTCAGACACAGTGTGTCTGCATGTGTAGATCAGAATTTGGGCTTGATAAGTGAAGTGTTTGAAAGTTATTATATGCACTAGATTTAAAAAGAATGTGTGTCACATGTGCAGGGTGTCCGAAAGGGGGAGAAAAGAGAAAAACATTTTAGGTTTGGTACTGTTGCCATTTACATACTATATTTTTGATTTTATGTGTGCAGGGTAGTGTGAAAGTTCTCCAGGATAGGAGAAATTTCACTTGGAAAGTCACATTGTAAGATGTGGCTTCAGCGTGTTACATAATTATTTTTATTTCTATGAAAAAAACTTGAACATGGCTCTGAACAATGTTAGAAATTCAAAACACACCTATACTCTACAAAGATTGCTTCAATGGTTTCAAGGAAGGAATCAAGGAATCCAGCTTTCATATGTTACTTTTTACATTCGCTTTACTCATGGAACTGTAGTACAATAACCCCCCCCCCCCAAAAAGGTTTTTATGCCAATATATTCAATCATTCACAATAGGCACCTTGCAGAAAGCTGTCATCACTACAATTCATCTGTCCATATTTTGTTCCCTTCATTTTAACTCCATGAAAACTTATTACATTCGCACTAAATGATGATAATACTGAAGCAGATAAAAAAAATACAAATTACTAGACACAAGATGTGTTCCTAATGGATTTTCATAGCATTATTATTACATGCGTGAAGTTATCACTACATTCGCAAAAGTTAAATGAACAGTTGAGTACATAAATCCTAAAAAGACCACTACTGGCACTGAATGTAGAAACGGCAGTGTTGCAATCCATGAATAATAAAAATGCGACATTGTAAAAATTGAAATGTGTTTTGTTTTGTATAAAATACTTGATTTTTATTTGTCTTCTTAGATGCCAAAGGTAATTTACTAAAAATCTGTATTGTTATGACTGCTCTCCTTAGAATGTATTGTTTGCACAGAGTAGAGGATCAGCTTTCAAATACGATAGTTCGCAACACTTCAACTTCTCATTCCTGGGTTTGGAAATGTGGTGCTAACCTCTCACACGCTTTCAGGTTGAGGTAGTAACATAAATTAGTTTTCACCTTTCTGTTCAGAAAGCCATGTTGAAAATAGTCTGAAATGAAACGGGATGTCAACGGACCACATGAATCGGGAAATTAGAGGAAACTTCTGGATTTCTGCACATAGTTTATCTTTAGCAGGAAAGAATCCTGATTTTACTGAGACTTGAGAAATTCTTTCTGCCGTATTTGTTCTCACTTTCAGATTGCTGTTGGGCAGTCGCGGCGATTGGGTCCCAAAACCAGGTGGGCAAGGTGCCAAAACTGTGGGGAAAGACAGTACATTTCCCTTCGTAGATAAGATTTAGCATAGTGCGGGGGCAAAAGTGGCGAAAACTGGGGGCAACTGGCCTCCCTAATCGTCGCCACTGCTGTTGGATGTGTGGGATGGAAATATTTAGCCAGGACTGGAAATTTTTATAATCCCAACTGTTCGGAATCCAGAAGAGTTGATTATATTTATATCACAAAGTTCAAATCCGGGAACTTTTCTAACGGTGGAAGCGGCCCCGGCGCCTACCCAGCGTCGAATAACATGGGTACCTGGGGGAAACCCTGGGGGGGTAAAGGCGGTCAGGGGCGTGATGCTGATCACATCACCCCCACTCACGACCGGATCAAGAAAGTGTGGGGCGTTACCCCCACACCCCCTATACGCCTTCATGGCGTGGTGCTATGCACAGGGGAACCCTTTACCTTTTTTTTAATATTTATATCACATCAAGATTAGAGGCACATGCGACGGGGTTGTTTGCCTTTTCTACAAAGTTGAATTTTTTTCAGATAGTATTTTGCAACTCTGATTACTGCCGACATTAGTTCGTAAACATGGCAGAAAACATTGGCGATGGAGGCCCGTTGCCTCCAGGCTGGGATTGCAAATTTGACATGAAAACAGGGAGACAGTAAGTCTGAATTTAAAATACAGATCTAGTAAAAAATATTTTCATTATAAACATTAGGTATTGAATTTGTTAATGAATTAATGTCATGGCAATGTTCCTATCGAAAGAGCAGTGCGATGAGAGTTGTAATTTTTACACTACCAGTGTTATTTACACATTGTTTCTTCTTTTTCAAGTTACTACATCAATTACTTCAATAAGAGCACCACCTGGGATGATCCAAGATTACGGTATAAACCTATTCAACAGATGACTCCTCAACATGTGCCTGGAGCACCAACGGAATCAATTCCTCTGCAGGTATGGAATTGATTGTTTTGCATAATTTCACTGCATATATTTTTAAAAGTTATGTAATATGTTGAATCTTTGATTTGTGCTATCTCCAACATAGAGAGAGAACATGTGTGTCATGCTTTTGCATGGACTGTATATGAAAAATACATTCAGAATTTTGCAGTTAGAAGAAATATTGAATCCAAATTGGCAAAATATATATTAATCACTAACTTCATTGGTAAATTTCTCGTATCAGACAAACGGCTGAAATTTGCTAGTTCATTTAATTTGAATGTTCGTACTTACGTATTCTGCATTGAGAAACATTGCTGAAGGTGGCATTTCGCTTATTTCACGGAAATAAGCTCTATCGAGTAAGTTTTCTTAGTTTATTTTTGCCTTCGGTAACACGCAAAATGGCGGTCACAGTTTCACCACCGCACTCAGCATGCAGTGTTTCCACCCCACTGCACCCAAAAATACCTATGTAGCCCCACAAACCATTGACACATAGCCCCATGAACCATCCATACATAGCCCCACGAACCATTTCCGGTAAGGTTAGGTTAGGTAGGATCACTTATAGGTTACAATAGTTAAAAATTGCTTTCGAAAAAATATGCGTAGCCCCACACACCATTCTTGCATAGCCCACGAACCATTTGCTGAAACGTTCCTTCTTCAGTTACAAAAACGGGATTACGTCATCACACACAGGCTACATCCAGCTGGAAGTAAATGGATGCAAGAGCTTTCGTGCATCGGTCACACATTTATATCGAAAAATAGATGATTTACCGGTAAAATTGAATGAACGATGCGAGAAAACACTTCCCCGAACTCCCACAAGTATAAAGAAACTGCATTCGGTAAGTAATTTCTCCTGTAAATTTGAAGAAATACGTTTGTCTGATACGAGAAATTTGTATACCAAGAGATTTTAGCCTTGCCAAACACATTTTCCATGACCATTGACTAAACTAACTACTTTTCTCTCACTTTTATGTTTGTTTGGGATCTATTATTCTTTAAAAGATAATTATTTAAGTAGCATTTTAGTCTGGGTAACTCCAAAAGGGTTCTCCAGAAACATTGATGTGTACTCTCTGGCTGGATTTTAAATGTGATGGTAATGGAAAAATTTGCAGAGGACCCTCATTATATGTTGCAATATTTGTGACTCACATTTCCTCATATTCTATAATGCTTTGTGAGAAGAGAGATTAATAAGGCATACTTTTACAAAATATGTTTTTTAAATGATGTGTGTTGTTTACATTATTAATTAAGGTATACACACACATGCCACGGTAGCTCAGTTGGTAGAGCATCTGACTACCATGCCGAAGACCGAGATTCAAATCCCGGGTCAGTCATTTCCCTGTTTCGGCATAGCTCTGAGGCCTACCCAGCATCGTATAAACGGGTACCCGTTGGCTAAGGGTGGCTGGGCATGATGCTGATCACATCATCCTAACTATGACTGAAATCAAGAATATGTGGAGCTCTATATGTTCACATCACCCCATATGCCTCCATGGCGTATGTGCACACGCACAGGGGCACCTTTACCTATACAGACACATGCAGTTAATAATTCTTTTATGAGTGTATTAACTACTTTGACAATCTAATGATTTCCATTCCATTCAATGTCATGATGTTCTAATCACTTACAGGTTTAACGCCCTTTTACTAATTCAGCCAATTTTAGATGGAAATAATCCGCAAATATGTAAGGTTTTAAATCAAGATCATAACACTTTTTTTTTATTTGACACTAATTTCCAAAAAGGCCATAAGATTTGTTTATACGTGGGTTAAGTCATAAGTCATGGCAACTATTATTTTTGTCGCGAACAGAGGACAACACGAAAAATCTAAGATATATGTTTGAAAGTGTATGGAATGTACTTTCGAAAGAAACCACTAGTTTGTGTATGTGAACAATGGTGGGGTAGTAAGCACGCACCCAACTTCAGTCAGTAAGTGACAGCGTTTGAAAATAGACATCATGAAGCAGGAGCAATGTTCGTAAGTTAAAATGGCAGCAGAAATGCACGGGAAGCACTGGGTGTGCATGCCATAATAAGACACAAGTGAATATCCTGGGTGAATACTTAGAAGGTTGTTGAACAGTGTAGTCTTGTGTACTTGTTGTTCGTGCCATAATGAAACACTGTTGTCCAATGTCCTGTGTTCTGCCTCTTCCCTACGAGAGTCTCCTGCATCCTGACTTCATCTGGTGGCTTCATTCGAAGGTACATTCCATGCACTTTCAAACATATATCTTAGATTTTTCAAGTTGTCCCCTGTTTGTGAGAAAATAAATAGTTGCCATGACTTATGACTCAACCCTCGTGTATTTTTTTAAAAATAATTTGGTCAAGTAATATCCACCAGATTTCATAACTTGATGCAAAAGTTAGCAGCTCAGCAAGGAAAGTATTCTGAGACTTGTAATTGTACCTTCCAGTTTTAAGTCCTGGTCTCACCATGTAATCAAGGGGTTCTGGGTTCGATCCACGCTGAAGGTACATGGCACAGTGGTTCAGATCCCACTTTAAACCATAGATCCAGTCCTGATTGCCCTATCTGGCCATAAAGTACACTTAGTGTGAACTCTTTTTGTTCTTTGTCAAACTTGTGAGAACTTGTGTATTTTGCTGAATTCAAAAGGACTTTAGATAAGCCACCCTGCACCCTGTGAATAGTGAAATTGAGGCAGCAACTCAGAATGCCAATGTAAACACAAAGCATGGTAAATTAATGATTTGAATTTGTTTCTTCACTTAATGAAGTATTTTTCCAGCTGATACTTACAGAATGCTGAAAATCTGCACTGTTCTGTACTGCATTTCTTCTATATGCTTATTCTTTGATTCTCTTTCTTCTTTGGTGGCTTGGCTTGATTTCAATAGCCAGGGACTTCGCCAGACCTGCGTGGCTACTATCCATATCACTCCCACCCCTTGCACTTTTCTACATCACATCAGACTTATCAGCAGCCTAACTACCAGTATTATCAAACAGTGCACCATCCATTACAGGTAAACTTCTGTGTCGTGTTTCCTGTTCTGCTTATATTTTCCATGATACGAAGCATTGTCAGGTCTTTTTTTGTTGTGCTATTTGGAATGTTGCATGTAGTTGTAGTAACAGAATAGCTGTCAATGAAGTATAGTTCAGTGTTTGGAAAGTTACTTATTGGGCCATTGACCCACTTCACCCCCTTGAGAATTACGTCGTTTTTTTTTTTAATTCACAGATTTTGGTGTTTTATGTAATAAAAAATTGGTTCCAGCTCGCTGAAAACACAAATAACGAAGATATTATATCTCAAAGTGTGGCTCGCATAAGTAAAAACTGTGAATGCTCACTCAAATAGTTAAGGAACACATGCAAGAGATCACACCATCAAACTTAGAACTGCTAACTTAACAGAAACGTCAAAAATTGCTATCAACACCAAACCTAACAACGTAAAATTATAAACACCAATAACTGTAGCATTCCTAACGATAATTTCGCTTCAATTTTTGTTTCATAAGTATTCAGTCCTTCATATTGGATTTACTTTATTTCATGATACATTTTTCAAACAGTAGGCAACATCCTGTCTGCTGCTGTTGTGGAATGTAGTGTTGAGTGCTAGATTCACTTCCATGAAGTCAAATAATTTACTTCACAATAACACTTTTCCGTGAGCTAAAAACAACGGAGAATGTTCATAAACGATGCAAAGAATTTCACTGTCTCGAGCAGTACAGAGGGTCAAAGGTACCTTACTTATTACAAGCAACCATGTAACAGTTACTTTGCCCATAAGTAACTCAGTTACAGTTTTCTTTAAAGTTACTTTATTCTAGGTACTGCATATCTCACGTTAAACATTTCGTGCATTCATCGCAAGGGAGGTTTGTCTTTTCTTCAGCCTCCTCGATAGCATAGTGGTAATGTTGTCACCTTCTAATCTAGGAGTCACAGGTTCGATGCCCATTGGAGGTACATAGTGGTTCAGATCCCACTTTGAACTGTGGGTTCAGTCCTAAGTACTGTATTTGACTGCATAATCGTTGAAGATTTTTACACCTTTTATTTTTTCAAAAAGTCACCTGCAACCATTATGTGAAGCTGAATTGTGCCAGTATTACAGTTACTTAAAAACCATTTATTATTAGCTAAACTGTCTGGTGTAAGATTAGGATGCAAGTAGTAGTCGAGAATGTTTCTTGAAATTGAATAGTCTAAATCAACGCATATAATTTTATCATGACAGTTTTGTGAACATTTTTCCAGTCTAATTAAAAGTGTAGGTCCCGAAGTCTACTTAAAACTAGACTCAAATGAACTTATCCATTCCACCAATTAAAACTATACATTTTTCTATACAGACTCAACTTTCTATTACTCAAAGTTTCAACACAACTTCTCTTGTGTCTTTTGCAAGAATAGTGTTACGTTATAACAAACAATCGTTAACATTTATGAAGTTGTTCATTCCTTTGGGAAAGCATTTGGTTCAAAACCATGCAAAAAGTCTGGAAGAACAACATTTCCTTCAATTCATGACTAAAGGTAACATATAATTTTGTTACTAGTTACTTGCAAATAAGTAATTGAGTTACTGTTACTTTCAAACACTGATATAATTGTATTATTATACACCTTTGATGATTTGTATAATATAGATGCTCTTATGTTTTATTCTGCTATGTATGTAGAATTGTCCAGACAGGCCTTTTTCTTTCTGATTTTAAATATCTTATGCCCCGTCTTGTCTTCCTTTATTTTCAATTTTCTTCTTTCGTCATACCTTAGGCAGCCATGATGCATGAAGTCAGTTTTGATGTTTGTCAGTTGATACTACCCTGACAGCTTTCCCATTTACATTATGATACACTGTGGCCTAGTGATCAGCTGACAATCATTAAGAGGTTGATGCTAAAATTTGTTGCTTTGGTGTACATCCCACATCAGTTTTTTTTTCTCAAATGTATTTTACAAGCCTTTATAAACAGTTTCTGTTTGCAAGTTGTATGTATATATAAAATTGAAAGGAATGCAATTCTGCTTAATTGTCAATTAATTTCTGCAGCTTTTTTTTTATCAATCCTGTAACCTTAGTACGAATGCAGTTTTATTGTATTATACAGTAGGGACGTTCCATGAGAAAGTGAATGTCTTATTTTTAAAATTAAATGCAATGCTGTAATTTTATTCTATATTGTGAGTCAATTATCTAAAATTGTCATTTGGATAGAAATCCAAGTATTACTTAGTTAATTTAGTATATAATTTAGTTAATAGTGGAAGGTATTTTGCATATTGTGTGTTTATTGTAACTTTTTGATTTACTTTTATGTATTGAGTCCCACCTGTGGCACAAAATACAATTGATTTCTCCTTTAATTGTTACATTTCCCCTTCAACTCCACTAGAATATTCACTGGTCAATTACTTCCTCTCTTTTTCTTATTTTTTTTTATTTTTCTTTAATTGACAGAATATAAGATAAAGTTACTATTAGCAAGGAGGAAGTGTATTATCTGTCCCACGCATGACAAAAATTTGTTCACCTATAGCTATAAATCTGATAAAGTATTCCAAAGATAGTTATGTTTAATCAACAGTGTTTAGTTTCATAATTCAGTAAGAAAAATGTTGCCTATGAGTAGAATAGTTACTTCATTGTTAAAATGTCTGTGTCTCCCACCCATGACAATGGAATGGCCAAGCAATAACAGCCATAAAAATGTAGCAGTTATGGTGTGATTTCTCTCCTATTCCCTTTTGTGAGACATTTGCACCAAATCCAATATCATAGAGAAGGTAAGAGACAATAAATACGCAATAAATGTTGATTACTATGACCGCAATAAAATTTTATATGATAAAGATGGAATGTGAATAAGTACTTAATGGAATGGTATGTAGTAAAGATGAATGCAGTAAAATTATTTTCGGAGATGAGGCATTTTTTGTGTTCCACTCCTTTGACTGCTACTTTATTTCATCTTACATGTCTGACAAGTGACTTGTGGGAAAACAAATTATAATAGTATATCTGCCATGAATTTGGTGACTGTTGAAGAAAAAAGGAAGGATCACAAAAATGACAAGAGAAAGTGTGTGAAAGTGAGGTCTGCTTATTGAAGCAGGGTTTCTGTAGTTCACACCTTTAAACTAGAATGGTGCAATTAAAGGAACTTTTTGAACTTACATGATAGTGGCGAAGATATAATGCAAGCAATGCAATCTTTGGAGTCTCATTTCTCACATGACAAAACCTAAATAAAATAGAAAGCAAATGAAAATTGAAATATATATTCCTGCCTGCTGATACATGCAATCCATACTTGAGGGTAGGTTCCCCATGCATCCTCTTTTTCCAGACATGGCTTACCATGTAGCCTTATGTCATTGGCGACTTGTGGAATTTTTGGGGTGTAGGAAGTTATGGTAAACAGACCGAGGAAAGTTTTCAAAAATGCGTTCAATTACCAGTGGCGAAGCTCCTATGAGGCTTTTGAGGCTTAGCCTACCCAAAAAAATGTTGGAATTAAAATTTCTTGTACCCTGTAACAATCAAAGTTCGTTAAAACGAATTAAACTATGTAATCCGAACGTTTGGTTCCGCCACCCCTTCCAGATATCTCGTCAGTCAGGCCAGAAAGAGGAGAGCGCCTTCAGTCCCAAGCCTCGCGTTAAAAGGCAGCTACAGCGTGAGCTCTGCATAGGTGTAAGGGGAGGGGACTGCTGATTCGCTGGGTGAAAGCGGCTAGCCTCAGAACCAACCTGTTGTGCTTCTAGTCTTCTTGTGCAAAGTGCGTCGTTCACGTGCTGCATTGTTGAATGTTAATTTACTTCAAGTGCATGCGCACGTGTGTTTATGTGTGTGTCACATAGTGTATTTATATTATAAAAATATAATACTGTGAAATTATGTGTTGAAAACTCTAAGAGGATTTGCAGTGAAGTAAATGTAAGTGAACAAGACTCTCAGATGCTTAACCTACAAAATCTCGGACACACTGACTGTACAAGTGGAAATACGTTTTGGAGATCTTGAAAAGATAAAATTTGTTGTATTGCTTGACCAAAATAGCTTTGGGGTATATAAACTACATTTTCCTGTGATGAAATTAAATAACCTTCTGTCCACATATCCATTTTTCAACAAAGAACGATTAGAAAATGATTTAAAGAACATCTACCAGGTGTAGAAGTATGAAATCGGAATTTGTTTGCAAGAAGTAAACGGCTGGTGTTTGCAACTGAGAAACAATATTTTATTCAAAGTAAGCTCCATTGCTAGTTACACATTTCTCCCACCTTTCCGGCAGGTTATGAATGCCACGCCAATAAAACGTTCTTCTTTTGAAGCGAACCAGTCCGCGAGCCATGTTCGTACATCTTCATACGAATTGAAGCGCTGTTCTGCAAGAGCATGTCCCAGTGAGGCAAATAGATGATAATCTGAAGGAGCCAAGTCGGGAGAATACGCCGCATGCCCTAGTATCTCCCATTTGAACGCCTCGATCGTTTCGTGGACCCGTTTTGCTGTGTGTGGTGAGGCGTTGTCATGGAGCAGGATGACCTTGTGTTGCCTTGATTCATATTCCGGTCGTTTGTCACGTAATGCTCATTGTAAATTGATCATTTGCTGTTGGTAGCGATCTGCGTTAACGGTTTCTCCGGGTTTTAGCAGCTCATAATAGATGACGCCCCGCTGATCCCACCAAACACAGAGCAGTGTCTTTTTTCCAAAGCGATTTGGTCTTGCAGTGGATGTCGATGGTTCGCCTGGATTCACCCACGATTTACGATGCTTAGGATTCTCCAAATATATCCATTTCTCATCGCCGGTCACTATGCGATGGAGAAACGACTTACTTTTGTATCTGGCGAGCAGCATTTGACAAGTGGTCTTGCGGGATCCTTGCTGTCTTTCATTCAGTTCATGCGGAATCCATTTGCCCGCTTTCTGCACCTTTCCCATAGCTTTCAACCAAAGAGAAACGGCTTTCTGCGTCACATTCAATTGTTCCGCGAGCTCCTGCTGCGTTTGGGTATCATCTTCATCCAATAAGGCTTGCAAATCGTTGTCTTCGAACTTTTTCGGAGGTTTCCCACGTTCCTCGTTTCGCAAGTCAAACTCGCCACTTTTGAATTTCTTGAACCACTCGAAACACTGTGTTTTCCCGAGAGCATGTTCCCCGTAACCTTCGACGAGCATTCGATGCGATTCTGCGGTGGTTTTCTTCAAATGATAACAGAACACCAATGCTGTCCGCAAATCGTAGTTCGTAGGCACAAAACTCGACATGTACCGGGTGTGCAACACCTTCCTCTGTCTCGCACTCGGGTTACTGTGTTCCGATATAACATCATCGGGAGTGGCGGGCAGCAGCTGGCGCTGCTTACGCGATCTTCCGTGCCTTCTACTGCCGGCTAGCACCATCTATCGGCCAATTCCAGTTTCATACTTCTACACCTGGTATGCTGATGAAGAGAAGCATTTACCTCCTGCAGACCTTCTAGAATTCATAGTTAGCAATGATCTTCAAACAATCTACAAAGAAGTAACACAGCTTATCAAGTTGGTCTTGACATTCCCTGTTACAACAGCTTCCTCCGAAAGAAGTATGAGCACCTCTCGGTCTGTAATTGGTTTTTTTTTTTTATATATATAATAGTGTGGATAATATTATTACAATTGAGGTCCGTCAAATAATCCATAATATAATTTTCCTTCGGTAAAAACTTTAAATTTATCAAGTATTTTATCTCCGTAATTCAATGAAAAATGAAAGATTAAGTTCTCTCAGTACAATAGCCATCGAAAAAAAAAACTGGTTAAAGAACTTTCTATTGATCAAGGCTTCAAGGAAAGAGTAATTGATACTTTTGCGACCAACAAGAATCGATGTATGGACCTGCTGTATAAAAAAATGTAAGCAGATTTTTCAGCCTACCCAGTATTTATGCCTTAGCTTTGCCACTGTCAATTACACAGTGACATGTATCACTTGTACCTTGGATTAGCCATTGGATTTGTAATGTTAGCTGCAGGCCCTCTCTGCCTGAATAACTTTGCCAATACCAACCTCCTGATAAGAGAAGGTGCTGTTTCAACACCTAAATTATGCTAAATGTGATAAAATTATGCTAGGGTTTATTATTATTATACAATTATTATTAATTTATTATCATTTTCTGATGACTGTAGTAGTTTTAAGTTCAATTTTATTTGCTATTTTGGAGTTGTGAACTACGTTATTGATTATTTAGATTATTTATTGTAGTTAAGCAACATTAGGAATTTCGACCATTCAATAAAATGGGTTTAGTATGGTGTTTGAAAAAAATTGAAGAAAATTCCATAACTGGTAACGGCGTCCATTTATTTTATTTGTGACCTCCATCTCTTCTACCTATTTCCTTTTATGAAATGTTCCTCCCTTGTTAAATCAGGGAGGATAAAGAAAAGATGAAAACAGGGCCTGTAAAAGCTTGTTCCTTGGTCGGCATACTTCCTTTTGTTTGAAACGAGTCCGCTAGAGAAGTACAAACAAGAGCTGGAGATTTTCTTAAAAATAAATATTTCCTCAAAATATCTTCATTAGAATTAAATTTCTCTTTTTCCCAGGGATGCCCGTTTTTTAGATGGATTTTCCATTATGCCAAACAGGAGAGCGAGGTGAAAACGAAGTTCAAACTTTGCTAGGTTTAGAACCATTATGCTAGAGTTGGCATCACTGTTGAGAAACCCACAGGACACGGGACCTTCCTCGCGGACCGTATAACTGGGCAACCCCCCACATACCCCCACCCTCCCCTGCACTGCCCCTCACCCATCTGCCTGTAGGATGACGAGAAAGGTTCCTCAGCGGCAGGCAAAGACAGTCTGTCATCTTTGGACAACGGATCTGGAACGAGCGGGTGATAGCTAGCACATTGACTCTTGACAGTCGAGTAGCGAACCTTGATTGCACTCAAAATTTTATAACGCTCATTAAACTCTTAAAAAGTAGAAAACTGGAAATGAGTATAAATGAAACTGTAAGAAGTTCCTCACTTCCTACATGAATTAATCTCCACTGCCTTATGTATGGCATCTGGGAGGAATTTGAAAGAATATAAATATTTTTACACTGTGAGCATCATTTAATGTATAATGAGAAAATACATCTTTCATCTGGGGGGAAACAGTAAAGTATAGAAATTACACATCTCGTCAGGAAATCTATTACTCTATATTTTGTAGAGTATAGTATTGATAGTACTTAAATTTTTATTTTATAGATTCCTTAAAAGATTTGGCAATGATTCAGTACAGTAAAAATTCTTAACTAAAGTTTTATAATTACATAGGGTGATGCAAAAATGCTTGACACTTTCACAATACCATAGTTCTCTGCATTTGCCACTGCATGAATAAACTGATAGTTCCATTTCATGCTCACAATCAAATAAAGCTTTTCGAAGTGAGTACGCCCGACCCTGTGGCCGAGTGGTTAGCACATCACGCTGCAACGCCAAGGGTCCGGGGTTCGAATCCCGGTCGGGCTTGGTTGTTTGTGAATGTCCATTCATCAATTTCATCATTTCATCACTCATCCCCATCTTCGCAAATTAGCCAAGAGGCACAAAACGTGAAGTAAAATAAACTAAATCAATCAATCAATCGAAGTGAGTAGGCATGTTAAAGAAACCAAACACCACATTTTCGGAGTTACATTCCTCTCTAGTTCTTACATGACGGCTTGAGGTATCGGAACATCGAAAAAATATAGTCATACCAGTTTCAATGGTATTATTCACAATGTCTAATGGATTTTTAACATCTTTAACCACTAACAGAAGCAACGGTAGGTTAGTTCGTTGGGTGTCTGACTGCCATGAGGGAAACCTGAGTTACAATTCCCTGGGGTGGGGGATCTAAGTTTGGAAATTTTTCAGCCTTAAGGTTACGAAGGACAGTGGACATCTATTTCATTAGCATCTAAATGTGGACTGCCACTGAAAGAAACAATGGAGGCAAGAGAGAGCATGAATTTCTTCCCATGTTGGAAGTGTGAGCAGTTTTTTAAGTTTATTATTAAGCCAGATACGATCTGTGAAAAATATGATTAAGTATTTACAGAATCCCATATACAGGGTGTCTGGGCTTCAGGTAAACAAAAAGAACATGCTATAACTTTCGAACGAATTGCAGCGTGCAGTGTTACCATGTTGGCAATAAAATCTTGAAGATATTTCTTATCGAATGAGTATTTGCTTGCACATTTCTATCAATTCGTTCGAAAGTTGTAGCATGTTCTTTTTGTTTACCTGAAGCCCGGACACCCTATATTCCTTATGGAGAGGCAACTTCAACTTACGATTCCAGTTTTCCAACTGCAAATGAAATCTTGAACCTGTTCAGTTTCCGTTCGTATGTTTTTCTACACCATTGGAAGTTTGATATTCTCAAATGAACAAATAAAATAATACTCCCATAAGCGTAATGCTAAGTTTTCTCCTCCTCCTATGACCATCCAGCATGCAGACCTCTCTTTCCTCAGCTTGCCTAGGAAAAGATTGGTGGGGTAGGAGCAGTGCCTCTTTAAAAGTGGCTCTGGGGCTCACCCAGCCTCAAATGGGTATCTGGGGGTAAAGGTGACCAAAGCATAGTGCTGATTACATCACCTCCAGAAAAAAATGGCCCAGATCAACAATATGTGGGGCTCTATCCCACATGTTCGCTATATGTGACTTCATATCATGGTGCACAGGGAACTTTATCTTTACTTTAACCCCTAATCATGTAGGTGTAAATGTATGCATCCTGTTTCTCACACCATGGATGTACAGTGTGTGATTTTCCCCTTACGTGTTACAGGATCTGACAAATGTTAGACCAAGTCCAATACCCAGTAGAGCGTACATGTCGTACGGTCCAGGAACAGTGCCTTCCCAGCAGCCTCCGCAACCAATACCTCAAGTCCAGGCCATGCCTCAACCTCACACTGCCTCATTTCGGATTCAGGAGACCTCCTTGACTACGGACCCAGAACAGGCTGTTACGAAAATAAGTGCAATGTTTCCTACTGTCAGCGAAACTCACATAAGAATGCTGCTGAAGAAGTAAGTGTTGATAATTTCTTCACTTCTTATGTATTTGTTTATCATAGTATACATAATAGTGACATAAAACTTATGTAATGGAATCTGAATGGTAAATTGTGTTAATGTCTTGAAAGACATTTTTGTGGTTGTTTAATAAACTGAAGGTAAGAGTTTGCATCTAGTTAATAACTACTAACACTTCCCTTTAGAGTTAAGTACATATTGCGTTATTTTACCATTGTATGTGTGTCAGTAATGATATGAAGACAGTTTTGTGTGTTAAAAAGTTACTTGTAAGTACACCCTGTTCACAAAGTTTGTGGAACATTACAAAGAGCTGTATTTTCACAGCGACACTTGAACATTTGCTTAAATATTTACAAAATGAATGACACATTCGCCAAATTATGATTTCTAACGCCATCTGCCATTGGCGGCCACTGGCAGTGCCACATTCACATGAGTTCAAAATGGTGTTGACAGCCTGAGAAAGTGTTTTGGCCACCCAGGTTACTAAACTTGACCCTATCTGACTTTGTCATGTAGGATTTCCTCCAAATCTGAGATGCTGCATTGCAACTGCCATCGTCAGAATCACCCCTGATATGCTGCGTTGGGTATGAAGTGAAAGGGACTACAGGATAGAAGTGGTCCTTGTGAGGCAGATGTAAGATGTGAAATTATAATTCAGTGAGTTAGTCTTTCACTTGTAAGCATTTAAACACATGTTTATGTATTGCTTTGAAAATTCAGCCATTTGTTATGTTTCACGGACTTTGTGCACACAGTGTACATTTTGTGTGCATTATGTATCTTATATGTTCTGTTACTAGGGTTTTAAAGCACTTTTCGGTTATGTTTCAGTTGGTCTCGTGCTTCCATAGATATACAGAAATAAAAAAGAAAACCCAGCTCATTGCCTGAGCACATTAAGACTTTTGATCTCACCACCAAAATTCCCAGATTCGAGTTCGCAGCCTGGGGCTGAATGTTATTTGTTAGTGTCACTTCATCTATTTCATATCATCAACACATATCCTCACTATTGTGATTAGCCAGAAGTAGCAGAAATATGACGTTAAAAAAATCCAGGAAATATAAAAATTGCGGTATAAACAAAACCATCCAAACATTGTTGTGCTTACTGGAACATTACATATGCACATTATGTCACTGTACACCTACAGACAAACTTTTACAGTGTGTAGAGGTTATCAAGGCAAAAAACTGCATTTTCTACCTTGTATGTAAGCAACCATAAAGCACTGATTCATGGATGACACTATTTTTTTTTAATCATGGATTTATCATCCATGCGTGTGTTACTTATTCTATTCCTTGTTTTTGCATTAAATAATGGCTATGTACATTTTTGTTCATTGTTATTCACACTCCAGAAGACACCCTTTTACATGATTGGTTACACAGTTTGACTGTAATATACTAAAGATTTTGTTATTTTCCAACAAAGAAAATGTTATCGTGCCACATTGCTGAGTACACACAGGTTAGTAAATACTCTTTTGGAGGGTTCATAAAAACAGAGTGAAGCTTCATCAAGAAAAATGTTA
Source organism: Lepisma saccharinum (assembly GCF_977018435.1). NCBI lineage: Eukaryota > Metazoa > Arthropoda > Insecta > Zygentoma > Lepismatidae > Lepisma > Lepisma saccharinum. The sequence goes on along the minus strand of NC_139251.1, from coordinate 31,572,002 downwards.
ATTAAAAATTGAATGTCTTGATGTCCCTATATTCTGTGTGACACACACATACATACATATAAAAGCAAGAGACCTTCTGGCAAAGCTATAAAGCAGTAGAATTAAAATATTGGCCTATCAGCTTTTGGTGTGTTGCTTAAAATGGGTATATCTCCCCTGACATAACTCCACAAGTTTTCTCTAGTTTGTCCAGCTAACATAATGGATATAATAACTATAGATTGCGTACATAAATTTTGACATTCTCTTGTAGAAACTACTCAAGGAATGTAAGCTCGACCAGTATGTGAACCATTGTCCTGGCACATAGTTTCATTCTTCTATTATTGAGCTTTGAGACTTGCCCATCCTCAACACATCCTTGCATCTGTTGCATTGTCAGTGTGGAATAGTAGTCATACTGCAGTGGAATTTCAATATAAAGGAAGTATTCTACAATATAACTACATTAAGTGGTCAGCTCTTGATTTCACTACTGAAAATCCCAATTGTCACTAGGCAGGGCTGATCTGATGTCAGTGCTGATCCTTAACATTTGTAACAATTCAAAGAAATGCAGAGTATTTATAAATTTTAATATGTGAGTTTCCATTAGAGTACTGTATCGGTCCACTTCCGCTCAATCAAACTCGTTTGAATCTCCCACGCTCGATCGTACCGCACTCGTAGTGGAATGATTGGTTACGTCCCGTATTTCAGAGCCTAATTAAGCAGCAGTCAACCTAAAACCCATACATGGAAGGAAGCTACTCTATTCAGCTACAAATCTAAGTAATAATTCCGTATATTATTACGTAAGACTGAAATACAGCACATATGAAGTATGCAATATCTACAGACCGAAACGTAAAATGATGCACATGTTGTGAGACTTGACTAAGCAATTACAAATATCGTATCACAGTGCAAGAAGTACGTGTACATCATTGTTCTCTTACCGAAAAGGATAATAATATTCTGCAAAATAATAAAATGCAGTTATAACATTCAATCGAACATCATTTCAATGTGACAATAATCGTAGAAACATAAAATGTCAACCTAAGCAGTTTCAGCCCATAATCATCTATTTCATTTTCACATATCTCGGTAAGATACACAAAACTGCATTTGAACATGGAGATGATGATTATGTTCACTTATTTTTCAATTTCACTTCGTCTTTTGGTTCACGATCCATATTTGGAGACCCACTATCATAGACAAATCACGGGAATACGTCTACTAATAGGGTTCGAGAGTTTGAGTGTATTTCGCTCGTTCGGTCATTTTCCGCTCGAGCAGAAGAACTATCAATTCTATGTGCCATCTAGCGTTGCCCATGCAGACTATTTGCCACTCGAGCGAAAAATGCTCATTGCAGTACTCTAGTTTCCATTGTAACTATACAAAATCATCTAACGAAGTTTTCCTTTAAAAATAGTCATAATTTCACATGAAATAATCATTTCATCACAAAATCCATGTCTCTCCACAATGTTGCAAAAATAATAGAAATTGTGTGTTGTGTGTAATTTCCAGGATATTTAGACTCTGCAAAAGTGCTGCCTGTCACTTTTTTCAATTCCAGAAAGTATCAGCTGGTTATGCTGCGACGAGCTACATGACATTCGTTCAATTTATTAATTTAGACCAGACAACAACGACTCAATAACTGAGTCTCAACGATCCTGAAACGTTCAATATGTCATTAGTTCGAATTATTTGTATTGATAAACTTTGCCTGGTAACGCTGGTGACGCATGCAGATCGCTGGAGATTGAAATTTTATACCTTCAGATTTCAAATAGGTTTTCAAATCATTTACAACTAACAATAACCACTTTCCATAGCAACGGCATTAACCCAATTTACACATGCGAAATTCCCCCCTTCTGTAAGAGAAGAATTATTCATTTAAACATTTACATTAACAACCAAATACAAATGGAAGAAAATGCTGTAGTACGTAAAAATGAACACAAGAAACAGTAAACTTGTTTATTAAATTGAATTTAACACATATTTCCTGCGTATGAAAGCATCAACAATCTGTCCTCATTAGGTTAAGAGACGTGAAAAAACTGTCGATATGTGATCGAAAAATTACCATGCATTTAGCATGCACCTTTAATGCTATATAAGGAATTACAAAAGTCCTAATTACTTCCTAATTTGACATAGAACCAATCTTGGACCATGCTTCTCGTTTATTTTGGCAAGTGCTATGCGTTTCTTGCACGAAAATAGATCGTTTTACATGTGCACAGAGCCCTTTTCAGACATGGCGTCGATGGCCATTTTGTAAATAACGCATGGCCTGTGGCGTGTACTAGTACCGTTTCCCGTAAGATCCAACACACGCGAGATAGCTATCTCTTAAACACACTTTGCTTAAACGTAGTAAACACGATTTTCGAGAATTTTCTTCCTCTCAAAGTCACTTAAGATAATTTAATTTCCTCACCTGGTGTGTCGGGAACGAAGAATCCAGCACGCACGAGTCCACACTTTAACTCTCTCGTAACCGAGAGCTCGATTCCTTTTCAACGCTTTTTTCTGCGTTGTGCTTTTCACTTCATGCTATTATCTGCCGTTTTATCCTAACTGCAGATGTCAGATTCCTCCCGAAAGCACTGAAACCATTCTCCTTTCCTCCACTGTCGTGACATAACTCTGTTCACTCCATTTTTTTCTACCGGAAGTCTTCTTCGATCACCACGCACCCCTATCGATATCTACCATTCTTTTTCGCAGAGCACGATTGTCTTTACCAAACAACAATTTACATGATTTAGAACTCACACGTTATCAAATATGTGTGTGCGTTAAAGAACCCATTGTAATGCTTATTAAGATAAACTTTTTGCTGTTAATTAACCAATGGCATCTAGACCAAAACGCTGTATATTTTATTATTTTGCGCCATAACTGCGAATTGCCCATGCGTGCAGTGACCGACACATCAAAATGTCCTTGTGCATAAGGAAACCGCGAGAAAATCTGATCTCAAACAAAGGAATTTACAATTCAAATGCGCACAACGGTCAGAGCCATCTAGCGATTCTTCGCGTAAGTATTAAAGCAACAAAGTTTTCATATTGCATAGGCATTCCACCTATCGTGAATTCTCTGCACTAGACGAGTTCATTGTCTTAGGACCTGAGTTGGGCAACTTTACCCCAGCAACACACACACGAAACTCAAGTTTCCAGAATACCTTATGACAGTTCGTCATAAATGGCGCCCAACATAGGGCTGAACTCTCACACAATACTTTTGATACAATACTAAAGTTAGACTTACATCAACTAAACATTCATATTCTACATATTCACTAATATACATATTTTATATATACAGACATATTACTTTATTGTTTACAATATGAAACATCCCGGATCACCAACTCTGGTGACTCCATCATTCTCCAGAAAGAAGGAACCCCGCATGTGTTTTGGCGTCTTGCAGAACATAGTGGCTTGTATATTTTTGGTTGGAGCAGGAAACAAATAAATGCCTAGGCCCACCGCAACATTATACTTACTTGACTATTAGCCCGCCGCAAGCATAACCTAACTTGACCTTTACCCCATCATACCTGCCCTCACCCGCAAACTAAACATAGCCCCCATGGAACTAGCTAAACAACTTTTTATTTTGCTTCTGGATTCATTCTATCTGAGCTAAAAACTATTGTAAATGTTTCACCTTATTTTGGAGCAATCAGGAAGATTTCAGGCTCATCTCGCATGCTAGTACGCCGCAGAAATTTCACCTACTTGGTCAACTCACCCGCCGCAGGCTCAATCTCACTTTACCCATACGAGAAAATTTAACCTTGCACTTCCCCTACCCCATCTTTATTTACACTGTCCTTAACTACAACGTCTGATTCACAGCTAAACCCCATCGTCTGTAACATTTCATCCACACCATCCAACTTCAAATCTAGTAATCTCTTCACCCACATTTTTACCTTGTCCTCTGAACATTTCCAAACTTTACAATTTTCTATCGACTGGTGATCCAATTTTTCTCCTGTCACACAATCTATCAATGAAAGCGTGGAATCTTTACTGTTCTTAACACAAAGATAAGGGCCGACAAAGAGGTCACAATATTTCCTTATCACCTTATCTCCGGTGCCACTTAAGATCTGATTCTTAACGAAGACTAGCATACCCTCTCCCACTACAGGTTTCACATCCATCTTAGCATTTTGTTGCTTCAACTTATTTTGCCTTTTACTGAGGCTAGACAAATTCGCCATAACTAGCTTGTCATTCCAAGTGACATTGTTAGCATCGACCCCCAGAGTCGGTATATCGGTCAAACTCTTTGTCATGTTTAATCTCAACTCCATTGGAGAATATCCTGTTTGTGACGAAATGGAGCCATTCAGAAGGCGCAGAGCTTCAGGTACTCTTTCCGGCCATTTGTTATGATTGGAATTACAGAGTATTCTCATCAAACGGTTCAACTCCGAATGATAGCGCTCTACCCAATTTGAGCTCGGATGGTACACCGGAGTGTAAACAAGTTGTACCCCCCATGTTTTCATTGCATTCTGAAAAATGTTCGACTTAAATTGTGGCCCATTATCAGAAACTATCCTCTGAGGAATTCCCAAATGAACAAAGTACACTTTTGACAATTTATTCACAATGGTATTAGCATTGCTATTAACCACCGGGTATGCCACCAAGTACCTTGTTGCTGCATCTAATACCGTAAACAAAAATCTTTCTCGCTTAGGCCCCAGCGCAAACGGACCCTGCAGATCAATAAACAAAATCTGCCCTGGCATATCTGTGAAATGAGACCTTGCCACAATTTTAGCCGTATGTTTGTTCGGTTTTGTACGCTGACACAGCTCACAGTTTTTTACATACGACTTAATATCAGACTTCATCCCTTGCCAATAGAAAACCCGATATAAGTGAGATAAAGTTTTAGCAACACCGAAGTGTCCCATGTCATCATGTCCAGCCACCAAAACTTTATCTATCAATTTGACAGGAATACATATCCTGTGACGCGAAACATCATGGAAGTCTTTAATATAAAGAACATCCTCATTTAAGCAGTATGCTCGATTCCAAGATCTTGAGCGAGAATTGATCCTTTGACTTACCCCCTTAAGATGATCAATAATTTCTCTCAAACTCACGTCCTCACTCTGTAAATCAATCAACTCCTCCTTGGTGAAAATTGTCTGATTTAAATGCGTAACTACAGAAACATTTACCAGAAATTGGGAATCAGGTGTATCTGGAAAGTTTCTACTAAGGGTGTCTGCCAAGAGGTTGTCCGAACCCTTGCAATATTGCACGACGAATGAATACTGTTGGATCTGTATAAACCATCTTGTCAGCCTGGCATTCCAAGAATGTGCAGATTCTAACCACGTGAGTGATTTGTGGTCAGTGACAACAACAAATTGTCTACCCTTAAGAAATGTGGAAAATTTTTCGATCGTATACAGTATAGCCAAAACTTCGATCTCAGTTGACGTATATGACTTTTCGTACGTTTTAAGCAACCTGCTGACGAATCCTAAGGGTTTCATTTCCCCATCCGTAATCTGGTAACAAAAGCCCCCTATCCCCACAAGAGATGCGTCCGTTTGAATATAGAACGTTTTCTCAAAATCTGGAAAGTTAAGGGTCACTTCATGGACTACCAACGCCTTCAGGTGCATAAAAGCTTGTTCAGCTTGTGTGGTCCAATGCCACTTCGTCTTAAGTTTCAATAGTTCATATAACGGTTGTGCCACCATGGCATAATTAGGAATATACTTCGCTAACCAGTTGAAACATCCCAGAACCCTTTGCAACTGTTTCAAGTTCTCAGGTTTGTGTAGGTTGACAATGCTTTCGACGTAGGAAGGATCTTTCTGGAAACCCTGTGTCGTGATTATATGTCCCAAAAACTTCAACTCTTGCACCGCAAACCTACATTTTTCTAACTTCAACGTAAAACCCGCGCATTTTAATCTTTCCAAGACCAGACTGACGTGCCTTAGATGTGAATCAAAATCTTTAGATTTGATGATGATATCATCTACGTACACCACAACAAAATCTAAAAATGATCCAAGTACCCTATTCATGACATCCACGAACACAGCCGTGCCGTTCACCGAACCAAACACTACTCTCTTAAATTGATACAGAATACCCTCAAATGCAAATGCCGTGAATTTACGACTGTCGGTATGTAAAGATACCTGCCAATAAGCGTTTCCTAAGTCCAGCGAGGTGAAGAATTTACAGCCTAAAAATGAAGTCAACAGATCGTTAATCTTCATTGGCGTAAGTTGCATGAGTTTAACGTGTTGATTAACCTTTTTCAAATCTACACATAATCGTATCCCACCATTTGGTTTTGGAACCACCAGTAGAGGCGAACGATATTCGGACTGTGAAAGCTCAATCACCCCCCAAGCCAACATTTGGTTCAAATGATCCCTAACCTTATCCCGGTAAGCATAAGGAATGGGGTAATTCCTCACCACGATTGGTTCAACAGTGTCCAATTCCATCCGATGTTCATACTCTCTACATAATCCCGGTATGTCAGTAAACATCTGTTCAAAGGCGCTTAACATGTCTATGAATCGAGAATTTAAATTTTCTTCTAAGTTCAGCGAACCCTTCACTTTGTGCATGAAAGACGACTGTTCATTTGCTGAAAGATCTATATTCATTGAAACGTTCATCAAAGACAAGTCCGGTCCCAAAGAATCTACTTCTCTAAGAGGTGTGAACTTCAAAAGTGCTTTACCATTGGGAGTATGATAAAAGAAAGCATCTACGTCAAAGTTTAGTTCACCGTGAACCCCATATATCACATCTAAACCTAGCAAAACGGGTACATTTAGTTTTTTCACCACTAGAAACTGTACATAATAATCATGCCCCCCCAAATTGATCATCAACTTCGTGATACCTTCCACAGATTTAGACCTCGAACCAGTATAATCTACTAATTTAATATTGGATGCTGGTTCCAATCTGGGTCTCGAAATCAACGACGAAATCGATTTCCAAGTGTTAACTTCGAGGAGAGACACCTCGGCACCACTATCACAGAGAGCATTAAAAACTTTACCCAATATGGTAATTTTAATCATAGCAGACGTATGTCGTTGGTAACCCACATTAACAGGTACTGTTGAATTCATTGCATCAAGAAAATCACTCTCCTCTTCCCACGTATCATTTATATTTACAAACTGTATAGCAGGAAATTTTATCTCACCCTCACCCCCTGCCCGTTGGTAAGAGCTCCTCTCCCGTTTCCCGACCTGATTGGTTCATTGGAAGTCTCTTCGACAGCATGTATCTCTGCCTCGACTACAATCTGAGAACTAGGTTCAGGACTACCACGACCCGCCATGGTAAAAATGCCCTTTTTTCTCAGGAAATTCAACACCTGAACCATTCCTTCCCTATTCCAATGAATGAGATCAGTTCTTCCCCGCGAAGGATTACCCAGATACTCTTCATATAAGTCAATGCGTAATCCACCTTGACTGTTAAAAAATATGGGCGAAATATCATGCACCTTGACGTTTCTACCATTATGGAACGATACAATGTATTCGTTAATTCCTCGCCATTTCAACCATACGTTAGAACTCACACTTCGCATTATTCTTGCTAATGGAGGTAAGGTTAACCAATGAATTTCCTTTGTTTTTTCCGACAAAAGTTCCAATGTTTCCAGCAGGTTGCGTTTAATAGTTTCCTCCGACTGAAAGTTCAGAATATCATTTGTCCCTATCATTATGACTACAGAATCAGCTAATTTAGAGCTCAATCTAAGCCTATTACACAACTGTTCGGTGGTTTGTCCACTTACAGATAACCCTATTCTCCGATTACCTCGCTCGTCAATGCAAAGTTGGTAATTACCAAACCTTTGCGCAAGTCTGACAAACATGCTGTCACCTACTAATTGTTTCCCTTCCAATAAAGGATCAAGAGTATTAAACCAGTCTTTACCCCTTGGATGGTTATAAGGTAATACGGAAGTGTCTTTATTTACGGGAGGATTATTGAAGGTCAAACCCACATCACCTCCTACGATGTGGGTAGAATCTCGTTTCCCAACGAGGAATCTTCTGTAGAATTTTTTCTATTTCGTAAGCGTCGCTTCGAATTTGGACTTACGTAAGCCTCTTTCCTTACGCTCGTCGGTGAAGTGATCATTTCCCGTGACCCCGGTCTAAGTTTCTCTTCAGAGACCTCAGATGTGACTGAGACTTTGCTCACCCCACCCTTAAACCCTTTGCCTTTAGGAAGTGGAGCGGCGTCTCGTTTAACATATACATCCTGTAAAGATTCATAGTTTTCTATTATGTGTATCGCCTCCGCGAAGGACGAAACATCCTGCATCACGATGTGTTCCCTCAACTTGTAAGGCAAGAGCGTGCCAATTTGAGCCACGATATGAGAGTCCTCCGCCTTAGGTTGAATGGAACGTAACAACTTAAAGTTCCTCGAGAAGAATTGTAATACACTCTCCTCCGAGGTCCTTTGATAGGGCGAGTTCAATACCTTTGCAAGACAGGAGCTACGCCACCTGGAACTCTCGTAATGGTTAATGAATTCAGTTTTGAATAATTCGTAAGTGACTAAGTGAGCTTTCCGCTCCGAAAACCAAAGTTTCGCGCTATCCGTTAATAATTTCGGAACATACTTTATGTATTGCATCGGGTCTATACCATATAATTCTAACAGTTCCTCAACCTTTTCCAAAAATTCAGATGGAGTTACCGTGGTGATCAACCCATTGAATTTCGGAAATTTCAACAAGTCTTGAGGCTTTATGCTGTACACTTTGGTACGAACCGCGTCCTGATTCTGGTTACGATCAGACCGTTCTTTGACAACTTCTAACACCTTCCCCTCACTCTCGGCTTTTACTAGAGACCCCAAAACTTTAGCTCTTTTGTGCCTAGTCTTAATGTAGCTTTTCTTGCTGAAAGTGGAATTGACCTTCCATGGTTTTTCAGCATCAGATGTAGATTCGGTGCTCACCACATCATGACAAGGAAATGATTTAGTCCTGCTATTCTGCTTAACAGTAACAACGTCTGAGTCGTCCGTTGAGGTAGCTTTATCTACACAATCCACCCTTTCGAACCCAGACCCCAAACCCTTGAGACCCTTTTCATTCAATTGTTTGCCGCCACTGATTCGAAGATGTTGAGTAATACTAGAACCATCTTGTTCCCAGTTGGTCAGAACTTTACTGAACCTATCCATGGAGCTTTCAAGAGATTTCAATGTCACCATGACCTCCGTAGGCAACGTGTTAAGAACAGTAGTTCCCGAATCTACGTTCTGAGAGAATGTCTGTCCTACTGTCTGAGCTGAAGAAGAACATTCCTTTTTCATCGCAGCTGACTCACTTTCATTGACAACTTTTCCAATTTGTGAGCTCGATGATTTTTGATCTAAATTCCTATCCCTACTCCCTATCTTGTCTAACACTTTCTCTACAATTTGCCCTTCCAGTGACTTAATATCATTTGCCTTCTCAATTTTCATCTGATCCAAGGACTCATGCATTCCCAGTACTTCTGAATCCAACCTCTTTGCTAGTGCTTCATACTTTGCTTCCAACCCTTCAGCCCTATTCATACATTCTACCCTATATTGAGAGACCGACAACGTGAGATCATTTAGACCTTCACTTGTCTTTATGACATCTTGCTGCAGCTCTAATATGCATTTGCTGGTGCCCTCTAGATCAGACTGCAGTTTACCCACTACCTTACTTGTATGAGCTGCGAGTTCTGATTTGAGTGACTCCGTGCATTCCTTGTTCCTTTCCTCACTCTGTTTAATAAAGGCGAACAAGGAATCTAATGTAACCGGTTCCTGCTCCGTTGCCATTATTAATATTAGCTTTAACAGCAGCAATTAACCAACTAAAGATTAACCTACTTGAAACCCAACAAAAAATTCAATAACGCAGCCCCTCTGCACTTGAGTCTCATAATCTTGCGACGAGCTACATGACATTCGTTCAATTTATTAATTTAGACCAGACAACAACGACTCAATAACTGAGTCTCAACGATCCTGAAACGTTCAATATGTCATTAGTTCGAATTATTTGTATTGATAAACTTTGCCTGGTAACGCTGGTGACGCATGCAGATCGCTGGAGATTGAAATTTTATACCTTCAGATTTCAAATAGGTTTTCAAATCATTTACAACTAACAATAACCACTTTCCATAGCAACGGCATTAACCCAATTTACACATGCGAAATTCCCCCCTTCTGTAAGAGAAGAATTATTCATTTAAACATTTACATTAACAACCAAATACAAATGGAAGAAAATGCTGTAGTACGTAAAAATGAACACAAGAAACAGTAAACTTGTTTATTAAATTGAATTTAACACATATTTCCTGCGTATGAAAGCATCAACAATCTGTCCTCATTAGGTTAAGAGACGTGAAAAAACTGTCGATATGTGATCGAAAAATTACCATGCATTTAGCATGCACCTTTAATGCTATATAAGGAATTACAAAAGTCCTAATTACTTCCTAATTTGACATAGAACCAATCTTGGACCATGCTTCTCGTTTATTTTGGCAAGTGCTATGCGTTTCTTGCACGAAAATAGATCGTTTTACATGTGCACAGAGCCCTTTTCAGACATGGCGTCGATGGCCATTTTGTAAATAACGCATGGCCTGTGGCGTGTACTAGTACCGTTTCCCGTAAGATCCAACACACGCGAGATAGCTATCTCTTAAACACACTTTGCTTAAACGTAGTAAACACGATTTTCGAGAATTTTCTTCCTCTCAAAGTCACTTAAGATAATTTAATTTCCTCACCTGGTGTGTCGGGAACGAAGAATCCAGCACGCACGAGTCCACACTTTAACTCTCTCGTAACCGAGAGCTCGATTCCTTTTCAACGCTTTTTTCTGCGTTGTGCTTTTCACTTCATGCTATTATCTGCCGTTTTATCCTAACTGCAGATGTCAGATTCCTCCCGAAAGCACTGAAACCATTCTCCTTTCCTCCACTGTCGTGACATAACTCTGTTCACTCCATTTTTTTCTACCGGAAGTCTTCTTCGATCACCACGCACCCCTATCGATATCTACCATTCTTTTTCGCAGAGCACGATTGTCTTTACCAAACAACAATTTACATGATTTAGAACTCACACGTTATCAAATATGTGTGTGCGTTAAAGAACCCATTGTAATGCTTATTAAGATAAACTTTTTGCTGTTAATTAACCAATGGCATCTAGACCAAAACGCTGTATATTTTATTATTTTGCGCCATAACTGCGAATTGCCCATGCGTGCAGTGACCGACACATCAAAATGTCCTTGTGCATAAGGAAACCGCGAGAAAATCTGATCTCAAACAAAGGAATTTACAATTCAAATGCGCACAACGGTCAGAGCCATCTAGCGATTCTTCGCGTAAGTATTAAAGCAACAAAGTTTTCATATTGCATAGGCATTCCACCTATCGTGAATTCTCTGCACTAGACGAGTTCATCGTCTTAGGACCTGAGTTGGGCAACTTTACCCCAGCAACACACACACGAAACTCAAGTTTCCAGAATACCTTATGACAGTTCGTCATAATGCTGATTAAACTCCAATCAGTCCTTTCTGGTACCTGGTATTGGTTATCACTCATCATCACAATTAGTCAAAAGTGGCAGAAAAGCCATGTAAAATTTTAAAAATAAATAAGTGGTTAATAACAATTCCATACAAGGCAATACTGCAAATTGAAACATGTGAGGCAAAGACATAGTTGACTGCATTTCAGCAGTAGAGAAATGATCTTATATGCGAGACATCTGGTTTCATGTCCTGGTTCAGCATACATATATCACTCAGTTTCTGTGATAGAAAATTTTCTGTGGGTACCAAAATATAATGTAATGTTCTTCTGCTAGCCTAAGACCTTGATAACGAGATGGTTATCTGTTCTGTTCTTATCCTTCCCTTATAATATCTAACATGTTTTACAATAAATAACATGGGTATATATTTCTGAGCATATGTATATTTGGCTCGGTAGGTATTTAAATTCTATTTAGTTATGTAAGGAGGCTAATATCTTCATTTGGCATATGAGGGTTTCAGAACACAAGTGGAGTAACTCCATTCATGCAGTTTTGAGAAAAAGGCACATTTAAATAACTTAGCGCTATGTTTAGCTGTTGGAGCAGAAACATAGTGGTACCTCTATGAGTAAGAATTTGAAATTTAGGAGATACTTACTTCTAGCACTGAAATGTTGATACTTGACGGGTCTAAGTTATACATGGAACTCAATTTCCACACCACTTGTGCTCTGAAGCCCTCATGTATGTTATTCTGAAATGACTGAATGGGTAATGTAGATTAAACTAACCAGTGCTCATCTTCCAGGTACCACAATCGAGAGGCGGTTGTTGTCAGTGCACTCCAGGTTGAAAAACACCCCATCAGCACCCCAGGTCCCTTTACCACCCCTCCGTTAACTCGACACTTCCATGCAACCGCCATGGGAGTCATAGCCGGCTTCCAGATGACACCCCCTCTAGCAAATCGCGACATTCCCAGGCCCATTTGTAGCGGTAGCCCAACTCCTAGGCCAGGGTCCGGATCAAGTGGGCCCATGTTTGGGTCTCCTCGCATTGGGGATTGGAGCCGTTCGCCGAGACCCCACTCTTCCCCAAAGATGAAATTGAGGTTTATATTTTGTCTTGTAGCAGAACATTGTTGGGATATGTAGAGAGAAGAATGTACAAATCTGTTTCAGGTGTCATTGTTTTATTTAGAGTTCATTTTGTGTAGCTTTTTTGTTTGTATAATTAGGCATCAGTTAACGTACACATTTGGTCCAAGTGCTTCCAGGTTCGATCCTCAGTGACAGCCCAAATTATAAGTAGCTTTGCCAACCTTCGAACATGACAAAACTGCACGAACCATTTTTTTTCCGGGATTGTAAACTTTTAACGAGCTGGCCATTGTTTCAAGTTGTGGATTTCAATTTGTTGTTTCAGATTTTTCAAGCTAGTTGGATTTTCTAGATGCTACCATCTGATGTTTTTTTACCAAAAAAAAATTAAGTTTCTGCATCTGTAATACTTGAATGATTGAAATCTTAGAGCTGTCATGCAAACTAGACACTCACAGCAAAGCAACACACTCTTGGATTTCAGGGAGAAACACTGCCAGTATGAAGGTGAATGATGACTATCTTGGATATAATTCTATTGTTTGATGTGATTTCTTACTGTGTGCAATGGGATAGTTTCCAAGGTTGATTCAGGGAAGGAAGGTTCATCTTGGGTTGGATGAACATCCAGATATTCAAATAATTTCAGTTTGGTACTGACACACCAGCAGAAATACATTTTAGCCTCTCTAAAAATTTCTCCAGGACCATACTTTTAATGTATGATCCAAGGTTCGGACATGTGTCCAATATGATATTACTGTACATGTGCCAACTCATTGGCTGACTATGTTAAGTCGCCGACTTTTCGACTTACCACCGAAGTTCCCATGTTGAAATCCCAGTTTGGGCATGGGTGTTATTTATTTGTAATAATCCTCTCATCAATTTCATCTAATTATCTCACATCCTCACTGTCACAATTAGCCAAAAGTAGGGATGTGACATATTAATTGGTACTCTTATCAGTATTGCCCAATATCAGTGTATTGATTTAGTAGTAAATTACCAATAATTTTACTGGTATATCTATTAATATCTTATATTTTATTGCAATATTCTGCCATTTTTTTATAATTTTTATGGATATAATCTCCATGCCCTACTTTTAAAAAAGTAAATGTCTAAATATGCAGCTTCATTTGAACTGCAGTCATCTTGTAACACATTTATTAAGGTCCTTCGAGGACCGTTTGGAATTTTATATCAGATTAGTATATTTTATATTATTACTTTATTTGTATCAGCCAACATTTTATATCAGTCCATCCCTAGCAAAAATTAGAGGAAAGGCAACACTAAATGATTAAAAATTATTGACATATTTTGTCAGGGCCGTGCAGTTGGCAACACTGAATGTAATCTTGACTCTTTGTAGTTTTTAAATAATTTGGGTTAATTAGGGCATATTTAAGGTTTAAAAACTATATTCTTGACACCTGAAACAGCTCCATGTTAACATTCTTCTTTTGTATTAAAACAGCTAGTTTGTCTTCGTTCCAGGCCTGGTAGAACTGCATGACGTCATTGTCTTTGTTATGTGCTGTTGTTCCATAGCTTACCCCAACCCCATTCCACCTGCCATGCTGATTAGAAATACCAGTTGCTGATGATTGCTATATGTAAACTGATTTTTTATTTTTATTTTTAATTTCAGTTTTTTATTTCACTCTTACATTTGTTTTCTTTCTATAGGATTTTATTATGGATTCTTGGTGCATTGTTATATTGTTGATAGTCCACATAAGGATGTTCTTGTAGCTAGTAGTTGCCCTTGTTAGAGTAAATATACATATATATAGATAGGTAGAAATGTATAAGGTATGCCTCCTCTATAGTATTGGAATTGGCATTTGCAAATTCTTTTCGCAATGATATGCCTCTTACTGAGAAGAGCTCAGGAAGCATGAAGCTATTTTTGCATGGGACCTATAGAAAGCAGACATGTACTGTAGCGTTATTTGTGCTACTCTTGTTTTCCCTGTGTAATTCATCGTAGAATAATGTGTTGTGTTGGATCTGTATGATGTAATGTTGCTTTAGTGATTTTTATGGATCATAGGTTTTATTTAAGGTGACCCAAATATGTAAATTTCATGTAGTTCGCAGAAATACCACTTAAAATTGAAGTTTAGGTACTCACGTTTTCCTGCGAAGCTGTTTTAAGTTGCTTGGCGCGTTTCTGCTGCAACGACACAACAAATTCCAACAAGGATGGTGGCAGTGGCTACCGAAATTAATAAAAAGAAAATTACTTAAAATAACTTCGCGTAAAACGTGAGTACCTGAATTATCTATTACCGCATCTCTCATTCCCATAGTATGAATTGAAGTTAAATATAAAAAATTAGGTTTCCTCAAGTTTTGATTTAAAAATTGTAACAAGTAATTAGATTAAATATCTTTACTCTCAAAGAAAAGATCACATTTTATCGCCACATTAAAATTAAGTTGTAAAAACCTGAAATTAACAATTTTCACCCAAGTTCAAGTATTTTAATAGCTTTTCTGTATCAGGCAGACCTGAAATAGGCACATTTATGGTGCTTATTACTTCAAAGAAATTTACATGAGTCACCAAAGACATATAATCATCCAAATTCTTTGTTTTTATTTTTAAGCTGTTTAATGGATGGAATAGCTGCATTTAGAATAAGTTTTCAGTTTTGAAATGCTGTATTACTTCGACAGCCATACTTTGTGTGAAAGTTTAGTCGGTTAATAGGTAAAGTGCTCCCCTGTGTTTTGCACCAAGCCATGAAGGCTTATAGGTGTTGTGGAGTTAGGGACCCACACTTTCTTGATCACGGCCAAAGGTGGGGGTGATGTGATCAGCACCACACCTGGCCACCTTTATTCCCCAGAGTTTCCTCCAGGTACCCACTTTGTACGATGCGGAGTGGGTTCCGGAGCCACTTGAACAGGTTGAAAAAATCCCGGTTCTCCCCACCGGGAATCGAACCCAGGTCTCTCACATGGTAGTCAGATGCCCTAACAACTGAGCTACCATGGCTAATTAATTAAGGTTAATTGGAAGAAATTAAACATTAGAGAGAAGGCAATTTATTTCATGTTGGCTTTTATAAACGCAGCTTCTGTCACAGATGGTTGGTTAAAGATTGAATAATAAAAAAAGAAACTTGTTCTTATCAGAAAAGATACTATAAAGATTATTTTCTTTAACAACAATATCAAGGAATGTATTAATTAAAACATTTCTTAAATCGTATTATCACTTTTTTGTGGATTTTTTTTAACATTACTTAATCCTTACTATTGCACATCAAACATACAATTATTGGTACATGGAGACACACGTTTGTGGTAAATAAGTATGAATATATCTGTACAAAAATTGATTGAATTTCAAGTTCAAATTCAGTACATAAAATTACATTTCTGTGTTACAATCATCAAAATTTGAAATTTAATTTCGAAACTTTACACTAATTACACAAAATAAACATTGCCAACCTAATAAGCATATAATCTATTTGAGAAGCTAGTATGTAGTATTATGTAACAGTTGGGCTGAAAAGTTCATAGGCTGACTCATAGATGGCGTTACTAGAATTAAATCCATGTGATTTTTACTTAGTACTAACCTTCAAAAGATACGTGTATAAATTTCACAGCTGCCGGATAATTAGTTCGTGAGATATAGCATTGTGAGTGAAGCAGCTTTTGTTATTGTGAAAAAATGGATAAAAAATAATTTCGTGTGTTAATAAAGCATTGCTTTTTGGCGAAAAAAAATACTGTTGAAGCCAAGGCTTGGCTTGATAAACATTATGCTCTGCACCAGGAAAATCAACCGTTGAGAAGTGGTTTGCTAAATTTAAACGAGGCGAAATGAGCATCGAAGACGATGCATGCAGTGGACGCCCCAAAGAGGCTGTTACCGACGAAAACATCAAAAAAGTCCACAAAATAATTTTAAATGATCGTAAAGTGAAGTTGATCGAGATAGCTGAGACTTTAAAAATATCAAAGGAACGTGTTGACATATTGTGCATGAATATTTGAACATGCGAAAGCTGTGTGCAAAATGGGTGCCGCGCGTGCTCACAATCGATCAAAAGCAACAACGTTTTGATGATTCGGAGCAATGTTTAGCGATATTCAACCGTAATAAACACGAATTTTTCCGTCGATATATTACAATGGATGAAACATGGCTCCATGACTACACACCGAATCCAAAGCGTGGAAAGACGCAACAGTCGGCTGGCAAGGTTATGGCATCAGTATTCTGGGATGCGCATGGTATTATATTCATCGATTACCTCAAAAAGGGCCAGACCATCAACAGCGATTATTACATAGCGTTGTTGGAGCGTTTAAAGGATGAAATCACTACAAAACGGCCCCATTTGAAGAAGAAAAAAGTGCTGTTTCATCAAGACAATGCACCGTGTCACAAGTCAATGAAAACGATGGCAAAATTATATGAATTAGACTACGAATTGCTTCCCCATCCACCATATTCTCCAGATCTGGCTCCCAGTGACTTTTTCCTGTTTGCAGACCTTAAAAGAATGCTCGCTGGAAAGAAATTTAGCACTGATGAAGAGGTAATCGCCGAAACTGAGGCCTATTTTGAGGCTAAAGAGAAATCATACTATAAAAATGGCATCGAAAAATTGTATGACCGCTATAATCGTTGTATCGCCCTCAAAGGCAACTATATTGATTAATAAAATCGAATTTTGCCAAAAAATTTTTTTTTACTATGTTAGCCTACGAACTTTTAAGCCCAACTGTTACAGTGTATTCATTTTTCAGAAGTTCACACTCCATATCTAATTTCATCACAGAATAACTGTTCTGGAATTTTCCATAACTACAGATAACCAAGCATCAAGAAAATAAAGTTGTAAATTTCACGTTTCAAAGTTTATTTTGAATATAATATCACATCATTGTGTGAGAAAGTGTCATCACACCTATTGAAATGTCCCAAAATAAACAATCCTCTCATGTTGTATTCCCGTTAAAGTGAGACATGAATTTTTCTAATAATTCAAAGAGGAAACTCACAAAATATGAATTTTAGTCTTCCTTTATTATTGATTGATGCGTATAATCATAAGTGAGTGCCTCCTGTCAGGTATCAACATTGTAACTTGAGACTAAATGTCGCCGAATGTACCTTATATTTGCTCTGAATCATCAGGGTATTGAAAGGAATTAACAATCCTTTAACATTGAAAGGTTAAAAAATATATTTATGGTTAAGGTGACAACATTAAAATATACTTTTTCACTCTTTTTAACAGTTTGTTAATTCCTTTTTCACCTTGATAAAGGACTCAGTCCCCCCTTGTTGTGAATGCACATGTCAATGCGTTTGACCCACTCAGCGTGCATTGCTTTGAGGTAAAGTGTCACAATGGCATTTTGAAGGACAGTGAGTGTGCTGTATATGTATGTCAACATTTGAATCACCCTGTACATATTGTGACCAGAACTGAGCAGTTGCTACTTTGACTAGACATTGATACCAGTGCTGATAGTCCTACAGATTCCTCAAATATCACTGACAATACTTGAATAATGAAACAATATGAGGTATTCAAAATATTTGTAAATTTTATAGTATGGTTTTAATTGGAACAATACTATATTGACCTACTAGAGCTGTGCTTTAAAATATGCATTATTTCACATAACATAATCATTTAATCACAAAATCCATTTCTCCTCGCAATGCTGTTGCCAAAAGTATAGATTTTGCATAATATTCGAGATATTAATACCTCATGGAATTGTTGCGTGGCATTTTTACAGACTCCACGTGATTACCATGCTCCAAAGTTGTGCGCAGTAATCAGTTACATTTGCATTAGCATTTTTATGTATAGTAAACAAAGGATCCATAACATTTTTTTTAAACACAAGATGTGGCTACTTTACGGACAGCAGCTATATTTAGAAAACTTAGATGCCTCTGTGTCCCAGTCTTAGCACCACTTAAGATAGACAAATATCACTTGTACACTGCATACCCTAATTGATATTCAGACATGTGCATTTCACTGCTGAGTGCTTCCTGTGCTGTGTATGTGTTTGTCTCTGTCCGTCGATGTTGGTTCATGTTATTGAAATATTATTGTTAAGTCAGAGTAGTGTTGTTACATGGATTAAAGAGATGAATATATCATTCTCGTTGTAAATAAAATTGTCTTAGTTTGTTTCTTTTCAATCAAAATCTTATCTTCTTTGCTCTTATAATGATACATTAATAAGAACACCTTTGTATCTGGATTGTCCCTTGTAGTGGTGCAACCTAAGCTGCTGTTTAGTTTACTGACATGGCCAGACTTGCCTCTACTGTTCTGGTGCTTATTTGAACATCATCACACTTTCCAGTTCTATTTAACTCTTTAGTTGTCTTCAAAATATTTAAGCTAACTTTACATTGTCAATGGTTTAAAATAGAATATTTTGAAACAGAGGTATTTCTTTGATTATAGGATTTATGTGCATACCCTCTCATCATACTAATAATATTTTTTAAAATGTGATTTATCTGATAGTTAACTATCTAATCACTACTTTAAGTATAAATAACTATTTGCAATAAGTATTTTAGATTTTTAATAAGTGTTAGATACAGCAAGAATATTTTTTAAAGTGAAATATTTGATTGTGTACATATTACAAACTTAACTAACCTTATGTAGGAGTTATACTAGCAATAATTATATTACCAAATATGTATTACATAGTCATTATTCGAATTGATGCATGGCTCAGACTTTCTTATACATATATATATATATGCTGACGATAGTTCTGTTAATGAAGCATGTATTATTTACAATCCTTTGATATGCTTTCATATATTTTACTAGTTCCCAGCATGGACTGGCTATCTTTGTAAAATATTGATTTTTAATAATTTTTTTTTTTGCAGTCTTCCATGTAGTAAAATAATGAACTAGGATATGCTTACATGTGCATTTGAAAATATACATTGTTTAAGATATGCAGTCTTATATAGTAGAAGTATCAACTTGTTTTCAAAGCATGACCAGACCTTAGGCACGTGGGTAATGGCATTTTCCGTTACATTTATCTCATGTATGTACTGAAATTGTATTGTCTGCAATTATTCTAGGTATTTAAAAAGTGTGTTTCCAACTGTTGAAGAAACATTATTGTTGGATATTTTGGCAAATGCTGATAACAATGTACAGAAGGCAACTGAGAAACTGCTTACTATGGGTTTTGACAAACGTGACACCCCACCTCCTCGTCTTACCCAGAGAAGGAAGGAGGAGGAGCAGAAAGCTTTGGAGCGTCGATCAGCTACACCAACCCCTCCACCACGTATGAAGAGCTCGGAAGAGAAACAGAAAAGTGAGTCTTTACTAGTAATTAAATGCATTAATTGTAGTTGGGTAAGCCTACGTTGGTATACATGCGAGTGCGGCGCTCACCCTGGGATATAATTGTAAGTTTCTCAGGCTCAGGTAATAATATCACTTTCTGGTCTTGTGTAGCTGTAATGTGGAATGTCCTTGGTCAGATGATACCAGTTGTATGTTGTCGCATTACTCTCAGTGTACGCGGACATGTCATTTTGATGACAGTCCATATTTTGTGAGCGCCGTGCTCATATGGATACAAATCGCGTAACCATTTTCTGAAAAGTTTGTTTTTTCTGTGCACACGAAATTTGTGTTGTGTCACTGTTTTCTGTTTTGATTTTCAATAGTTATTTTATTTGACTCCAATCACTTATTACGGCTATTATTTCTGGCTAAATGAACTTTGGAATATTATATTCGTCACGAATGAAGAACAGCAGTTCCGAGCATAATAGGTACAGTAGAATAGGCAAGACAAGAAACTCCTCGCAGCCTCATACCCAAGCCATACGTAGGGGAGGGACTCACGGAAGCAGGGTTGGCAGTGCACACGGGCCAAACTGTCTACGCAGAATGATAACACAAGAAATTGAAGTTCATCAAAAAAATAGGTTTTTACAGTAAAAAAATACACAAGAAGTGAGATGTTAAGATAGTGAATTAAGATAGAACATACCTGCACTATAAAGTTTAGTTGCTATCGGTTATGTCTTCCATGCCACTCATTTCGTCCTCGTTGATGGAACGATCTTCCAAGGGACTATCAACGTCAGAATCACTGTCATTGGCAATATTGATAATGAGTGTCTCTGTTGCACTATCGATTAACGGTTCTGCCTTGAGATATTCATTCTCAATTTTTTTAACGTGATTTGATACTTTTTCCCACGCTGAAAGTGGTAGCGTGGCTACAAATTCTGTGCACAAATTAGTAGCTGATTCCACAGTAAACTTCACGTTCTTTTTAAAAAGGTATTGTTTCATGTCTGCCCATATTAGTTCTATCGGGTTAAGATCTGGGTGGCATGGCAGTAAATGTACAACGGAATGACCGTGTTCTGCTAAGATGGAATCAATTTTGAACATCTTCAAATGGGGTTTGTTAAGTTCCACCAACGAATACATTTCTGGTTTGAACATGTGTGCGTCAAAGGGGATGTTGTTTTGAACGAGCCACTGAATCATAGTATCTTTTCAGGAGGAGGAAGAAGGTGCAGGATTTATTTGTATGTTATGGTATGAGGCGTTGTCAACAACAACCACACTGTTTGGTGTCAAATTTGGGATTGACTTCTCTCGTAGCCACTACTCAAAATTTTGGGCATTCATATCATGGTGGTAATCGCCAGAAGATTTTCCAGATTTGAACATTAACAGTGCACCTGGAACAAAACCCTCTTCGCTGCCAGCATGTACAACAAGTACACGTTGCCCTTTAGACACCGTTGCTTTGACACCAGCCACGCTTCCATCCACCCAAGTCAAAATAAGTCTCGTCAACGTAAACAACGGGTCTCCCATGTCGACAAAAGATTTTTATGGCTTTGAGGTACAATGAATGTAAACTTCTTATTTCATCCTTTTCTATAAGCAATTGTCTGTTATTATCTGCTTATTTCCACTTAAACCCTAGGTCATGTATTATCTTGCGCACACACCAGACACTGCCTTGGAACTCTATTCTTTGTTTCAAAACCCTTCGGACACCTTCTAACATTGGCCTTTCCCGTCTGTAAGGTGAAATTTGTGCCTAACAACACACTTATCAAACTCGTCTATACCACTCTTGATTTTTGGGCGAGGTCATGATTTATGGGGCGTATGAAAGTGTTTCTTCAACGTAGTGCATGCTTTACTTTCTATTACAATTCTTCTCACACTGCTGAATGAAACACCACATGCCGCCACCCTCCTTTGCAACTATTTTTCGGACATACACACTCCCATCTCGTCTTTCATAAATGTATATACATTATATACAAGTTCTCGCCCTTGTCCATCCACCGAGTTTACTTGCTTTCTCTGAACTGCAAGCTTCCGTGCTAGCAAGTACACTGCACACAAAACAAACACACACTTTAAATGGAGACAACGAAGTCGATCACGTTGTTTCTTCGTGCTCACACAACATTTATGACGTTCGGCAAACCTGCCTGTGTGCACGATAAGGGAAGTTTGCGCATGCACTTGCTGCGTTTCCGACCCAGCACACCGTACTGTAATCAGTAACATTTCAATACAAGAACATACTTTTGTTATTATAGAATAAATAGGAAGTGATATATATTAGGCAATACCTATTTATAAACTATCTTCAATATGATTAATGTAAAAAGATATTCGACAAAATGATGAAAAACAATAAAATTTATGTGTGACTGCCACACTCACCATATACCAATTGCGTAACTCTGGAACACGTATAGCAACGAAGGGTTAATAGCAGCAGAACTATGTGCATCAACAAAGGTGTGTGTCCGATCCCCAATACAGCAGCTAAATTTGCATTGGGAATCTTGTCAGTTCTGGCACTTACTAAAATTTTGGACCCGTCTCGCCAATACAAATTTATTACATATATGTGGGCTTTGCTGGCGTAGCTCTAGGGTTCCCATTCGTCTCATAAAGTATGGGAAGATGTCGTATTGCCCTGGCAAAACTCTTCAGAGCAAGTTTTTGTTCCATATTTCAATGTTTGCAATTAAAGCATTGAATTGCCTCATTTTTGTTACTTAGGCCAGCCGCACACCGGATCCAACACGTCATGATGCGACAAGTCATTTTTCTTGCAAATCGACTCGGGGGAGGGGAGGGGACGTTCAACATGGGGCTCTTATGAGCCGCCACTCACCGGACGAAACATTTGACTCGAGTCACGTTGACACAGTTTGCGACAAGACAGTGAAGGTCCCGGTAATTTGGTCTCGCAGGAGCACGCTTCGACAAAACGCTCTGCGCATGTGCGAATCCTTTCTTGTCAGCGCATCACCTGCATGTGATTCATCACTATTGTTTAACAATACACATACGAGAGCAATTTTTTTATCCAGGTCCGATTGGTCACGAAATAAAAACCACATTGCAAATCCGATGAAGCTGTGCGCAGTGTCTCTAGTATGCCTGTTGATCACGTCACGTTGCAGATGTCAGTTCGGAGCACACAGTGAGCATGGAAACATGCCTAGAACATTAGAGTCGCATGCCAAGTGTGAAGTGCATCCAGTCATGCAATTTCTTCATGCTGAGGGGTGCAATGAAGCCGAAATTCATCAATGAATGAATGCAGTGTACGGTGAAACTTTCATGAATGGCAGCAAAGTGCGGCAATGGGGCAGGAATTTTGAAGCAGGACGTACAGACGTTCATGATGCAGGCAGTCAGGGAAGGAACCGAGTGTCAATCGATGATCTTGTTCAACGAGTGGATCAGGCGATTCGAGAAAATCGTCGGTTCACAATTTCTGTGTTGAGTGAATTGTTTCCCGAAATTTCAAGGTCAGCTCTATGCCATCGTGAGTGAGACTTCAGTACCGCAAACTCTGTGTGAGATGGATTCCCAAGATGCTGTCCTACCAGCACAGAAGACAGCGAATGGGTGCCGCCTTAACGTTTCTTCAGTGCTACCATGATGAGGGAGAGGATTTTTTTTAACAAAATTGTCACAGGGGACGAGACATGGGTCCATTTTGAAAATGAAGAAACAAAACAGCAATCCAAAGGGAAAGGAGTGTTGATGGTGGAATTCATGGAACGTGGCACGACCAGCACTGCAGCCTCATACAGCATGACGCTTTAACGTCTACGAAGGGCAATTCAGAACAAGCAAAGAGGAATGTTGTCATCAGGCATTGTCCTTCATGACAATGCTCGGCTGCACACTGCAGCTGCAACACAGATGCTCCTGCAGCATTTTCGATGGGAGGTGTTTGATCACCCACCTTACAGCCCGGAACTTGGCTCCGTCAGATTTTCATCTCTTTAGGCACATGAAACGCTGGCTAGGAGGACAGCATTTTAGCACAGACAACGAGCTGCAGACCAGCGTAGAGAATTTGCTGAAAGCGCAGGCAGCTGCCTTCTATGCCGAGGGTATTGGAAAGTTGGTACCACACTACGACAAATGTCCAAATCTGGGAGGCGACTATGTAGAGAAGTAGCTGGAAGGTGTAGTTAAATGTTGCAAATAAAAACATTTTTGATTTCACTGTGGTTTTTATTTCGCGACCGATCGGACCTTGAAAAAAAAAAATAGCCCTCGTATATGTAAGTTTGACAGTGCGATCAAGGTTAAAAATAGAGTTTGATACAAAAGTTAATCGTTCTTGTGAAAGCGAGGCCAACTCAGTGCTATCATAAGGACAGAATTGATGCGCTATGGAATGAAGTGGCACAGGAGATGAATTATATTACAAATACATTACTTGAAAAAATTGGCCTATTACAAATTATCTTGTAATGTACAAAACATATCGTAAATTGTACAAGAAAAACAATATTCAGGCAATTTGATATTTATTGCTCGAATAACTATGTGGTTGCAGTATGCAAATTGAACTTTTTCCTCTTTTTTTGGAGTAGGGCAGCACTTAAAAGTGAGCCGGAATGGACCGGAACTCCATTCTGGCAAAATTTGGTTCCTGCTGCGACATTGGACATATATTTTATGTATTTAATGCACCATACAAAAGTCCATTCTTTGTTACATTAATCCTTGTAAAGAATAGATGAAAGGAATAAAAGAAAGTTCTTGTACTAAATTTATCTCCTGTCGGTGGGCAGACTGGAAATGTTGAAAAATAAAAAATATATTGTGGTGATTTCTATTCGTTTAAGATGCAAATGAAAACCTAATTTCCTGATGTGGTTGATTTACTTTGGATGCAATAATAATACAAATCACATGTATGCATGATTATTTATATACCACAATATTTAGAACAGTTCTTATGATAAACACAATAACAAATAATAACAACAAACCAACTTGTAGAGTACCAAAAACTTTCTTTACAGAAAAATGCACTGATAACAATAATAAATATTGGTTTCGTTTTGTCGGAAGCAAAGTGACTCGTCGTGTCAGATCCGGTGTGTGGCTAGCCTTAGCATTGCTTTTCTGCCTCTGCATCAGGCATGTCCAACTTCAATCAAGTAGTGATCTACTTTTTATTGTCACAACAGACAGTGAGCTACTATTAATCGTTAAGCACCCTAGTGAAAATATATAAAAATAATACAATAAAAGTAATATGTGTTGAAATGAAATAACTTAACGTTTGGTTAGTGAGACGTCTGAGCCTGCATGTCATTCACCAGTCTTTGGAAGTCAATCGAGTATTCAGTTTTAGGGAATTCTCAAGATGCTCATCTGTCATGTTGGAGCGTTGTTTACTCTTCTTCATTTGTAGGTAAGAGAACATCGATTCACAGCAATATGTTGAACCAAAATATGAGTGCACAATTTCACTACATCTTCTCAAATTGAGGATTTTTTCTCTGAGCACGAACTTCAAAAACAATTCTTCTTCAGCGCGACTCTTGAGAAAGATGTCATTTTTTAGTGTTGATATCTCATCCTCAAGAGCTGGCTGACTCATTGTGTAGTTTGCAGTGATACCTGTTGCAATTTCTTTAATTTCCACATCTGATTTGAATGGGAATGACAAGTATTGTACAACTACACCACTTAAAAAAGGGAAAGAATAGCAGTGCTAAATATTCAGAATATGAAATTTTCATTAAAAATGGATCAATCCATTATAGAAGTTGAATTCAAGTAACGTATATTTGTATAATTACAATAGATAACTGCAATCGACCAAAAAACATCCCGCGATCGACGTGTTGGACATACCTGCTCTGCATAATCTTATCTTCTCTCTTTCTATGTAGTGGGGAAGTACACTGTGGTTTAATTCTTGTTACATATCGATCTAATCTAAACTAAACTAGAAGCTTTGCACAAAATCTGTTTTGAAGGGCAACTATGTTACAACATGCTATATTCATAACGTATCTCCTCAAATAATTACTTGATTCTTTTAGTTAGCGATGTTAAGTGATTAATAACATGGATACAACTACAGGATTTGGCAACTAAACCTGACAGTTTTTAATTACAAATAAGAACAAAAATCTTTCATGGAACAAAGTCACTTTAATACATGGTGTACTACATCTCAAAGCATTTATGGAAAATAGCGTGAACGGCAGTTTCATGCAATTTCTTAACAAGGACAGTTCATTTTTTGAATAGCACACCTGTGAGGTGCAACAACTAAAACTGATGGTTTTTAAATCAACACTGAACGGAAGTTACTCGAGATAACGACATTTACTGTAATCTGCATGTTCCCATTCGGAATCTCATTTTACTGTAGGTAAGGAACTTGAAGGAGACGGCCTCAGCAACGAAAGGAGCACCTAGTGGCCATCGTAAGACTCGAAATCACGAGAACATCGAAAGAGTTCGGGTCTCAGTTTTGAGTAGTCATTCCTTGTCAAGAAATTACATGAAACTGCCACTCATGGTATTTTTCTAAAATGCTTTGCGATGTGGTACAACGTGTATTAAATTGACTTCATTGCATGAAATAATTTTGTTTTTATTTGTAAATAAAAACAGTCAGGTTTTGTTGCCAGACCCTGTAGTTATGATGTTGTGAATTTTCTTAATTCAACTTACAATGTTTTAAAATAACTCCCAATATCTAACAGCGTAATTAAGATAATGGATCTCTATTTCTTTTGCATTTCAAAATATAGAAATCAAATTATGGGTTTTGAATGGTTTCTTGGTAAACATTGACTGTCAGTTTTAATAATATGGTGCTGCACATAACCTTAACTAACTCTCTAACCTTCTTAAACCTGAAGGTTCATGGCTGCAGCAACACAGGCCTTCCATCTGTCCCTATCCTGAGCAAGATCTATTACTCTTCCATCCCTACCGATTTCCTTTAGGTTCATCTCAAAATTATCCGCCCATCTTCATCTTCCTACAGGTCTCTTACCATCAGGCTTCCCAACAAGAATCCTGTACATAACCTTAGTATTTGATAAGAAATTCCTTTAAAAAGAAATGCTTCATTGCTATTGCATGGCATTTTTGCAAACCCTGTGAGATTCCCGGACTCTGGAGAAAACATTGCCCAGTGTTGGCAGTTAAATTTGAACCTATATATTTTGATACCATCACCACTGGTATTGGTTGGTATCAGCCCAGCGCTATTGTTGACGCAATATGCAGTTAAGCTTTTTTCATTTTCAATAGATGAATGAACATATTTGTTCCTTTCCAGTGAAACAAAGATTGGAAGAAAAATACAAGGACATTCCGGAACGTGTTGTGACCATAGCCCTGGACAGTGTGGATTTTGATGAAGAAAGAGCAGCCCATATTTTGCAAACAATAGTTCAGGAGGAATCGAAACCTAAGGGTGAAGATGCATTGGAAGGTGTAAAAGATAGGTTAGTATTCTTCTGTTTCATCTAATCATCATTCATCAATGTAATTAATCCAAGGAGTTAGAATAGTGGTCCGTGTTTCATGTGTTAAATGATCTAGAACAGTTCGCATATTCAGTAGAGAGATTAATCATGATGCACTATCATCACCCTAATGCATTTCTGGTTGTTTGTACCTAACTGAATTTTCAAGGTGTTATTCGATATTTAATTGTATTGAAAGCATTATATACTGGGTGATTTTTTTAACCTGAATCATTTGAATATCTTGAAAAAAAATCATCCTACAAAAAAATGTTCCAAATAAAAAGTTGATAGTTTGGAGGGGGAAGTTTAGTTGTGCAACAAAAGAACACCCCCTCCCCCTCTTGTAGGTGGGGTGGGGGGCAACTTTGAAATTTCAAATAGAAATCCCTATTTTTTATTACAGATTCGGATTTTACGGAGAAAAATTCATAAGTTTTGTCTGAAACATTTTTTTCGATTCGTGATAGATAGGGCTATAATCGACAAATTTTAATTTCTTGAATGTTCACACTTTAAAACCAATGTATTTCATTTCGCAATTCATTTAAATTCAAAAAATAAAACATTTTTGTTCCAGGACTTGAAATTGTTGTAAAACAAATAAAATACAAAATTACTCGACAATTCTTAGCTCTAGATATCTCGATGGTTAGTAAACTACATTCACTTCTCAATTTCATTAAGTGTTCAAAATGGTGACCTTCAACTTCAATACATTTATTGATCCACGCTTCGAATGAATGTACACAACTCAAAAGTACCTCTGGTTCAATTATGGCACAAGCATTTTGGATTCGCTCTATCATATTTTCACGAGTAGTTGGCAATTCTCGATACACTTTATCTTTTAGGTAGCCCCACAAAAAGAAATCTGGTGAAGTAAGATCTGGTGATCTGGCAGGCCAATTTACAGGACCAGCTCTGCCGATCCATCGGCCATTGAAGTCACGGTCGAGTACTTCATGTGCTGCTCTCGAATAGTGTGCTGGACATCCATCCTGCTGAAACCACATGTTCTGTCTCAGTTCCAGGTTAAGATCTTCAAGTAATATTGGCAGTTCATTTTGAAGAATGTCGCGATACTGTTGACCATTCAAATTTCCATCAATGAAGTAGGGACCGATGAGTTTGTCATCAATAATTCCACACCACACGTTTACAGTCCATGGACGCTGATGCAGCCAGTGCGGATTTTCGACACTCCAGTAATGCATATTATGCCGATTGACCATTCCGTGGTTTGTAAAAGATGACTCATCAGAGAACAATACCAGACGAAAGAAATTTGGGTTTATTTGTATTTGTTCACGTGCACACTGTCAAAACGTCACTCGATTTTGAAAATCATCGCCATGAAGTTCTTGATGCAATGACACATGATATGGATGATATTTATGACACTGTAAAATCTTCAAAACACTGCTCTGGGACAATCCGGAATTTCGAGCTACTTCTCGCAAGCTGACATGAGGATCATGGGCCACAGCAGCTAACACATTCATTTCATTTTCTTCTCCAGTAACTGTTCTTTGACGGGTCCTTTGTTTAGGTTTAACACTTCCTTCAGTAGTAAATTGATTGACTGTACGTTGAAACGAAGCGAAAAAATGCACCCTGTCTGGAAAACTCTGAGCATAAACAACTACAGCTTGGCGGAGATTCCTGCCAGATTCTCCATACACGAGAACCATTTCAATTTTCTCTTCTACAGTTAATACATCCATTGATATTAAAAAGTATCAACAGCTTAGTCAAATTAATCGCTTGGAGCATTCTTGTGATCTAAAAAACAATGATTTAACAGGAATAGTCTAAAAAGGAACTATTTCTTGACATTGTTTTATTTTTTTATTATTTTATTTTTCTGTTGTAGCTTTGTTAAGCATCTTTGACACAACAATAAAAAAAATTAAACAAATATCGGATCTAACTTTAAATGTTGTAAATAGGTGAATTACCAGCTTAATGAAATCTCAAAAGATTTGTCAAGAATTAGTACAAAGTTGATGCACGAGAATGTTTTATTTTTTGAATTTAAATGAATTGCGAAATGAAATACATTGGTTTTAAAGTGTAAACATTCAAGAAATGAAAATTTGTCGATTATAGTGCCATCTATCACGAATCGAAAAAAATGTTTCAGACAAAACTTATGTATTTTTTTCCGTAAAATCCGAATCTGTAATAAAAAATAGGGGTTTCTATTTGAAATTTCAAAGTTGCCCTCTGCCCCACCTACAAGAGGGGGAGGAGGTGTTCTTTTGTTGCACCACTAAACTTCCCCCTCCAAACTATCAACTTTTTATTTGGAACATTTTTTTGTAGGATGATTTTTTTCAAGATATTCAAATGATTCAGGTTAAACAAATCACCCACTATATATTTTTTTAATTCTCAAAAAGCTTAAATTTTCATCTGAATGTATCTTTTTCCATGAAACTGTTTTTTAGTTTTGTTCTGTTAATTTCGATGACCATCCTGGTTGGCAGTGGCCATCTAAATGAGTAGAACAGAACAAATAACTAAAGAACAGTTCCACAGAAAAGTGAGTATGTAAGTTTCTCATTATTTATTTACTACCGTATCTCTCAGTTTTCCAAAATATGAAAAATTTCACGTATGGTAAATACACTCCACAACAAAAAATAATTGCCCCCTAGTAATAAAGTGTAAACATTTTCTTTGAAGCAGTATTTCTTCATTTGTGGATTTATTTCAACAATGTTATATTTACAACAGTTAGTGTGTTTTAAAGTACAGACTATGTAGATGAAGGAGGGAGTTCTTACATTTTCCTACATTTTTGCACATTATTATTATTACTATTGTGACCCAAATTACGTTAATTCTTTGTTATGTATATTTTTTGTTGCAAATGTAGAGTATATTACATTTTTGTTATGTATATTTTTTATTGCAAATGTAGAGTATTACATTTTTCAAGAAATACAGTAAATGCAATTTAACCTATACATAAGAGAAACAAATATAGTGTCACCAAACCTAATTGCAGTACAATAATGTACGATTTCACCTCTTTGCCCAAAGTCAGTATTTCGTATGTCTACCTTTTGCTTTTCGTAATGCTTCAAGTCGACGAGGCATGCTAGCAACTAAACAGAAACATGTTTCAGAGTCAATTTCTCGGTACCAGATATTAACAAGTGCCTCAATGAGCTCCTGTCGATTACATAAGTTCTTGTTCAGGAGACGCATTGTCATTATGTGCCATAGCTTTTCTATTGGGTTCATGTCCGGTGAATTGGGTGGCCAAAATAATGTTCGTGCTTGTGTTGCTGTGTTAGATGTGGTTTCTTCTTCAGAGTTTTCTTCTTCAGTTTCATCTCTGCACATCTTCTTCTCATTGTTCGTTCTGTTGCCTTTATCCCGATTTCACCGCTCCAAATATCAGCTAATCGGCCGGTAGACAGTCTACGAGAAAGCTTGTAAGCTTTTGCTAGACGTTTCAATTTTCTATCATCCGTGGGTGTTGGAACTAGTTTCCTTCCACTGCCTTTTCTACGGTCTGTACTTCCAGTCTCTGTATTCCGCCGAACAACATTTGTGACAGTTTTTGGATGAATAAAGTCTTCGTGCAATTTCTTTCTTGGACACATTATCCTCTAACATTTGAAGTATCCTCCCTTGCTTTCTTGCACTAAGATCTTTAACATCCTGCTTTCTACCCATTTCGATTTACTGTAGTTTGTGTGAGCAAGAACGAAGACTTCTGATCAAGTAACCTTTCAGCGAGGTTATGAAACCAATCCCTAAACAAATGTAACAATTGAACTATACATCAGACCAGACAAAGGTAACTAAACAATAGTAGAAGGCAATAAAGGCCATAAAGCTTAACAATTTAATCAACTAACGGCTTTCTTTGTTGATTTCTTCATTTTCACCTTCATTGTTAGAGTAAGTAAAATATCAGAAAATGTTAAAATTTCGTACAGTATGTACAATTGTCAAAATACGCTATGTGGAAGAAAGTCTTTGACCACATGTCAGCGGATACCATCAGTTTTCTTGCAATCAATAGGAGGTCGGTCCACCTTTGGCAGCGATAACGGCAGCCTCTCGTCATGGTAAACTGGCCACAAGGTCGTGTAGTACACCGAGTGGGTTATTCCACCATTCCTCCTACAGTACAGTCACCAACCCTGGAAGTGTAGAAGGGCGAGGCGATCGCAACCTCAGTCGGCGCTCCAGTTTGTTCCATAGATGTTCGATAGTGTTGAGGTCAGGGCTCTGAGCAGGCTAATCCAGTCGGGTGACATTATTTCTGCATACCACTCCATGGTAGCCCTGGAAATATGACAAGTCGCATTATCGTCCTGGAACACACATTCTTCATTTCCATAGAAATGCCACAACGTGGGAAGCATGGAGTTGTCGACAATATCTCAGTAGGAGGCAGACGTCATGTGGCCATACACCGGTACCAGTGGACCCACGCCATGCCAGCTGAAACAACCCCAGAACATGATACCGCTACCACCATATTTCACTGTGGGCACTACACACTTGGGTAACAGACATTCTCTGGGTAATACCCATACTCTCCCATCTGATCGAAACAGTGTGAAGCGTGATTCATCGCTCCATAGGACCTTCTGCCATTGCTCCACCATCCAGTTTCTCTGCTCTTTACACCAGCGTAGTCTCTGCCGTTTATTGTTTTTTGTTATCAAGGGGTTTGTGGGCAGCAACTTTACCATGATAACAGAGTGCATGGGCCTCCTTGCGAAGTGTCTTGGTCGAAACAGTCAAATTGGTCGCACTTTGAAACTCTTCTGCAATAACATGCATCGGACGGGCCCTGTTTTTCCGAATCTTCCTCTTCAGCACTCTCCTGTCCCGGTCGTCCAATTTCATTGGTCTTCCACTTCGTGGTGCATTGCTGCAGTGTCCTTTTCCTTCCACTTCTTGACGACAACGGCTACAGTTGATTTAGCGACCTGTCGGGCATCAGCTATGGAGCAGCCTACTATGATCCCTCTTTCAAACATGCTGAGCTCTTTCCTGTCTGTCATTTTATCAGCGAATGATCTGAGAAGCCTCCTGCTGCCGTATATATACCCGTCTGTACTCTCTTTTCCATGAGGAGTTTGTTTCAGAGTTGTCAGGGGTGTCCAATGACTTTCTTCCACATAGTGTAATTACAAAAAAAAACATACTGGTTGGAAGAAAATATTAGATTTTATCACTAGGGGGTGATTCTTTTTTGCCACGGAGTGTATTATATTGGTCATAGGGATGGGCTGATAAGAAATTTTTGTCATTGCCAATATACATTTTAGCAATACTGATAAATTATATACTACCAGTCAGACATAACAGTCAGTGTTCCTTCAAGAACACGAGTGATTCATTAACCTTCTTAATGTATGTATGTGACGAAGCGAGTCCAATACGTTCTGCCTTTGAAAAGATACAGCGTAGGGCCTCCCCGATAGCACAGTCAAGGGGTCCCAGGTTCGATACCCGGTGGAGGCACATTGTGGTTCAGATCCCACTTTGAACTTTGAACTGTGCATAAAGTTGACTTAAAACACCAAATCAATCAATCAATCAAGATACAGCATATTTGAAAATTTATTGTGCTATAACAAATGGCAGAACTTTGCTCTTAATTACAAGCTATTTATAGAAATAACAGATGGGTTACATTCAGCCATTTTACTGATACATTGATAGTCTACATCTACATGTATCGGCATCAGGACAAATTTCGTATCGATCCATCCATAATTTGTTAATAATGATTGTAAGGCTCTCTTTATGTTCAATGCTATACACATGGGAAACTTTACCTTTAATGCCCCAAATGTGATATCTAAAGTCGTTTTCACGTTCAGAAGACACAACGGCGCTTATGGAGAAACCGCACAGTGTTGCCAATACAGCGCTAGCTCATGTCGCCGGGAAATGATGACCTTCTTTCACAATGACGATGTTACATATGTTGTATATATAATGATAATTATATGTAATTATTAATATTAATATTATACTGCAAACGTTACAGTTACCCTTTTTACTATAATCCATTGCGATCACTACATGCGCGAGTGTAATGCACGAATATGACACTTCAGATATCACTTAAAAAAGTAAAAATCACTGAGCGCTCACACAACTAAAACACTTTTTTGAGAGAGGAAAAATGTCTAAACAGACCAAAGCAGATCTCTCACTCAAGTAAGGGGAACCTGGCACATGGGTTAAATTCAAGATGCAACCCAAACAAACAAATGAGTTATGGCCCACTTGAACTGATAAGACGTCAATGACTCAAGCAAGGCATGTCATATTTCTATCTTGAAGCCCCATATTTTGTCACGTGTTGGAAAGCCTTTCAAAGGTTAATATGGTGTCTATGAATTTATGTGTACGTTGGAAACTGAAAGGTGATCTTCATTTCAGTATTAATGTCGACAGTAATGTAAACAAAAACAAAGTGTATTTGCGACAGCACAAATGTTGCTCACAACAGCAGCATTGGAAATAATTGTCAATTATTAAATTTAAGTAATTTCAATTCTATTATAACAAACTGCATGAAGTTAATATTTTTATTGAATGGAAATAAAATAACAACTCGAAAACTTGGTGGTGATTAGCCGGAATGCTGCGGTGAGCCAGCTCAAGATGGCCAGACGTCTCCTTACTTCGCACGTGGTTCGGGTTAAAAAGAAACTCCAAATGCATGGAAGTAATATTTCTGGGAACCTTTGAGTGGTTATAAAAAATAATTTCATTATTTTCTCCACAACTTTGTCGCTGGAAGTTTTTACTTGGAATTACAGAACAAAAAATGGCCAGCGACGACATTTTCTACTGCACGAATATAAAAAATCTCCACACACTTTATTTGAATATTTTTTAATGCAAACATGCTTTCAAGTATTGATAAATTCTGAGCACCACCATCACCTATGACAATTAAAAAACAGTGTCAATTTTTTTCATAATGAATGCTTCAATTTTACGGCATGTTTCAACGTTAGAAATGAAAACAATGTAAAAATTTTGTTTTCACAGAAAATGTGCATTTTTATTTATCTAAAAATATGTAAGCAAGTTACCAGTTTTTTGTGTTCACCATCGTATTCTCTACAAAATTTCCTGCAAAACTGCAGGTACCGATTTTACTTAAGCTAAATTTGTAAATCCAGAAATTTCACAACAGCACGCTCGTATTTTCTCATAAGAAAAGCATTGTCCATAAGAGCCCATTGTGTCTTCAGAACGTGAAAACGACTATAGGTGCGACATTTAATTTCAGTGACTTCTTGTATAGCTTTTGTGCAAACAAGTGCATGTTCTGTGATTGATTACTTTATTTTTCTTAAAGTTATACTTGTTTCTACCCTACAGTCAAATACAAGAAGCTCGTCCAGCAACACAGCTCACAGCAGAGGGTCCTTCGTCTGTGAGTGCATCGCCAACACACAAAATCACTGTAAGCAGGAAATCAACTCTAGAGAAGGGGGACAAGCCCCAAATCAGACGATTCAAGGGGAAGAAGGATGTGCCAAAGTAAGTATTATTGATCCAACCATGCCATTTGAGGTAGCCATGTGGATTATGATGTTCATGAATTTTAAATTTAAGTTTTTTTGACAAAAGTTTCAAAATCTGCAAATGAAATTGATATTAAATGTAGTGGAACACCGATTTTATGTTCCCATATGTTTTTTATTTTCCCGCATTATGCATTCAATCTTGATAGTCCCAATATAGTAATCTTCCTAGATTTTACATTTTCCTTCATTTTAATTTTGTTCAGCCTGATTCCCCTGAAAAATGTAAAATCGAGGTTTCACTGGATGCATATAGTTTCCATTAAAATTATTGGTGTTTTTCATTACTACCTTCTTGTAGCAAGAGCAGATGGGCGAATGTTTCTCAGAGGGACACCTTTTTTTTCTTATTTTTAATCTATTTCCCATTGAGAAACTAAAATTTCAGTCTTGCCTATTATTGTGAAGACGATTGGCAGCTGCTTGAAAAGATTGATTGATTCAGTTTATTTTTGTCGCTTTTCTGTCAGTTTTGGCTAATTGCAAGGAAGAGGATGAGTGATGATATGAAACTGATAAAGGGACACTCATAAAGAACATCCATGCTCAAGCCGGGATTCAAAACTTAATATTCAGAAACGATCAACATATTAATTCTACAGGGTGTCCCACGAACGGCGCAACTGGGAATTAAGAGTGGCGTTACTTTGTAACCGAAACCTGTACATACATAAGTCATACACCAAATGTTAGCCCTGTCCAAGTAGATATTTATAAACATAGAAACAACAAACGGGGTGCAGTGTTGTTCATGCAGTGTTGCCAAATGTAAGTGAAAGTGTAAATTTATTTTTCCACAAAGCATGGAAAATTGCATGTCAAACATTCGTACGGAAATTTGGACGTCAATTTCCACCTTGGGTAGGTGGATTATTTCGCCATCTATAGTTCAGAGAAGAAAACCGATCGTTTTCGCGTATAGCCAATCCTGAAATGCCTCGTAAAGGCGTACCGGTCGAAATGGGTGTTTTAAAAAAATTATGAGGTACAGTGGCAACACTGTTGATGTTTGAAGGCAACAAAAGGTGTTTTTAGTGATGGTCTATGACATGGAAATACTGGAAACAGGAAAAAAAGAAAATGACAATTATGGTCAAAAAAGTGTTACTTACCTACTCCTGGCAACCATGCAATGCGCGTAACAGGCAGTGGAGCTTTACAAAAGATGTTGAAAATGACAACCATTTTTCCTGAGGCATTCATCAATACGTTTTATCATGTTGGAAGCAACTTTATGCAAGGTTGATTGGTTTATATTGTTAATGGCTGTGCAAATGTTTGTTTTTAGATCATCAAGTGTTCTTGGGTTATTAATGTAAACTGTTTGTTTCAAATAACCCCACAGAAAAAAATCTGGAGACGTTAGATCCGGGGAGCGACTGGGCCATAAGTTTTTGCTTATAATGTGATCGGCAAAAAACTCTGCCAACATGTCTAAAGTTTCATTAGACGTGTGACATGTTGCGTAGTCTTGTTGAAACCAACAATCACGTTCCAACAGAGAAATAAACTGTGTGATAAGTTCACGATAAACTATTCCGTCAACTGTTGTGTTGAAAAAGAATGGACCGATTATTTTTCTCCGCGAAATCGCGCACCACACACCGATCTTTTGTGGATGAAGTGATTGTTCATGTAACAAATGGGGATTGTTACTTGACCAGTGTCGAGAATTTTGACTGTTGACATATCCATTTAAGTGGAACCATGCTTCATCCGTGAAAAAAACCTTATCCAAAATATTCACACCATTGTCTCTAATAAAATTTCTAAACCACTGGCAGTATCTTACACGTGCACCTTTGTCTGCTTCCTTCAGTTCTTGCACAGCCTGTACCTTATATGCACATAGGTGCAATTGTTTTAACGCTCGGTGAGTTGTTGTTTTTGATACACCTGACTGTGCAGCAAGTTTACGAACAGATTTTCTGGGAGATTGTGATATTCTCTGCTCCACATCCTGCAGCACACCTTGTGTCAAAACTGGTGGTTGTCTGTGGTAGGGTTTGTCATTAACTGATCCTGTTTCACGAAATCTGGAAACAAGTCGATATATCGTCGAATTTTCTGGAACACTGTTATTCGGATATTTCTCGCGAAACACAGTTTTTACACTAGCGTACGATTTTGAACAAAAATAATGTTCCACAATGAACACCCTCTCTTCCAAAGAGTACTTCATTTCACAGAACAATTCTAATCTTCCCCTACGAACAATGCGAAATGCACGGCTCAAACAGTTCTGAGTACACAACGAACTGATTCTTTTGTTCTCGTTCGGTGGGCGCTCTTATCGCATTGCATGGTTGCCAGGAGTAGGTAAGTAACACTTTTTTCACCATAATTTTCATTTTCTTTTTTTCTTGTTTCCAGTATTTCCATGTCATAGACCATCACTAAACACACCTTTTGTTGCCTTCAAACATCAACAGTGTTGCCACTGTACCTCATAATTTGTTTAAAACACCCATTTGGACCGGTACGCCATTACGAGGCATTTCAGGATTGGCTATACGCGAAAACGATCGGTTTTCTTCTCTGAACTATAGATGACGAAATAGTCCACCTACCCAAGGTGGAAATTGACGTCCAAATTTCCGTACGAATGTTTGACATGCAATTTTCCATGCTTTGTGGAAAAATAAATTTACACTTTCACTTACATTTGGCAACACTGCATGAACAATACTGCACCCCGTTTGTTGTTTCTATGTTTAAAAATATCTACTTGGACAGGGCTAACATTTGGTGTATGACTTATGTATGTACAGGTTTTGGTTACAAAGTAATGCACTCTTAATTTCCAGTTGCGCCGTTCGTGGGACACCCTGTATTTGACACTGGATAATGTTGTATGCTTTGTGCTTTGAAATATATTTTATTTATGATGTAGGAGCATAAACGGCACATGTTTTTTTATTACAAGTACTGATAATTCATGAATGTCTTCTTCATATCATGCAATATAATATGAAACAATTATGAACTTAGGCATTCCCGCTATAAAGTTTAAGATACTTCATTTTTGTAGTTTTTCTTGTATGTACGCATTGCTTGCATTATAGAATTATTTTCCTGTGAAACGTCACAAAGAAAAACTGTTTTCTTATGCTTGTAATAACCGTAAACTACAGGAAAATAATTCATTTTTGTAGTTGCTGTATACCAACAAACAATGCACTGAAATACTGGAAATAGTGAAATATCAAGGATAACAAAATTAAAGATATTGAAAAAATATGTAAAACTCGAGGCACAACAGCCCATTGAGGGCGTGGGTCTACCTACCAGCTGCGGGCCTCACTCCCAACTGATTCTACTCATCATCCAACCGGTTACGGAGTGCCCTGTTGCTCAGCACAATAAACCCCCAGTCGTTGTAGGTTTTCTATGACCAGGTTATGCTACTGATTCATAGCTCCAGTTTCCTCACGATGGTGGGTGACCACCAGTTTCATACACAGGCCAAAATTTCAGGAGAAAAGTTGTTATGCCTCCCCCAGGGGACTGGAACCTGTGAGACTCCTTAAACCGCATGGCCATGGTGCAGGACTGAAAAAATATTGAAGGCAACAAAATGTTGAATGCAGTGAACACTCATTTTTCTGAATCTGGTGGATAATGGATAAATGAAATGTCAAATAATGCAGAATTGATTGTATTAACTCTTTCGCTGCGCTCGTCGCATTTATGCACAGCACGCCAGGTGCCTTGCTCTGCGGAAGTCGCATTATTGCGAGTTCATACTTCCACTCGCTGCAAGTGTCGCATTTCAGCAGTACGTCGCTTTTAGTAGCCTTCAGACATGTGTTGATACTATTTGGAACTATTTGAACTTGTAGATTTTTTTATATCCGTATGATGTCGCTAATTACGCCTCCATTTAGAATACGAGCGTTGAGTGCTCTGACATGTCAGTTTCAAATGCATGTTCGAATGTAAACAACATGGCTTCGTCAAGTCGTCAACACTTGTCTGATAATGATGTTACTCAACTGTTGAATCAGAAGGTGAATTAAGTTGTGACGATAATAGCGACAGTTTTTATGAGACTTCAAGTGGTGACAGTGATTGTGTAGTGTCTGATGAAGAATTTGTACCATCGTCCGTAACATCATGGAGCAGAGTGCAAAGCAGCATTGATCTAGGTGCGGGAAGTTCGACACAGGCAAGTGCTAAGTTACTTGGTGACAGTACTGTATTTAGCACACCATTTTCTTGTTTTATCAAATATTTCCCCCGCTCAGTATTTGAACACACAGCAGAACAAACTGAAGTTTTCGCCACCCAGTATCTTGATACTACTTACGAATTTCCACGCCGCTCCACCACTCTGTGTCATCCCATGTTTTGAGAAATACCATACCCTCAGGGACTACAGAATGGTTTGCCAGTGCAAGGAATGACTTTTGTAATTTCTCTATAACATATTTTGCAATGTAATTTTTTAAAATTATTCTTTCTAAAAATTTTTTTTTCAAAATTTCAAAATTTTTCAAAATATCATACCACCAGGGACTACAGAATGGTTTTCCAGTGCAAGGAACGAATTTTGTAAGTTCTCTCTCATATATAACTCAATGTAATTGTGAAAATTATTTGTTTATAAAAAAATATTTTTTCTAATTTAATTACGCAGCCAAGGGATATTGTGTGCCAGAGAATTCCGCAGCGAAAGAGTTAAACATACTGTACATTAAAAAGTTAATGGTGAATATGATGCAATACACAGTAAAATACTATTTATCAATAGAGTTACAGTGTACATAACATGTGCAATTTTGTATAACATGTAGTCCCTTTTGTACACTATTAAATATTGATTATAAGTGTGGGGAAATGTTTTTGTTTAGTTTTAAAATTTACTAAGAATCATTTCAGATGATTTCAATTTGGATAAATGCATTTTTGGTTATATGAAAGACATTACTTTGCAGTAGAATGCTGTATCAAAGCTTTTTGCTTGATTGTCTAATAGTTCGCATGGATGCTAGATGGCTTACGGAACGGACTGTTTCTTCGCTTGAGCAAGCAAATAACAGTCGAACAGGCAAATGATCGGTATACGCTCGAAGCCCAGTAGTTCACGTACAACTGTAATTTACCTGTGGTAGCAGGCCTTCAAATATGCTTCGTGAAGTGAAAGATGCAGTGAAATTGAAACTAAAGTGAACATTTATCATCTCCATGTTAAAATGTAATTTAGTCAGATACATAAAAATATGTGAAATTGAATATATGATTATGAGCTGAAACTACCAGCACAAATTTTACATATATACAGGGTAAGTCAAAATGATGGAACCGATTTTAGACATTTATTCTGTGAAATATAATAAACAAATGTTATTGTGAAACATGTGCTAAGGTAAACTGTCAAAGTTTTTTTCAAACAAATCACAAGTGTTCTATGTGAGCACCTCGCGTAACACGGCACACATCAAGCCGATAGTTTATCTCCTGCCAAACCTTGTGTAGCATGTTGCGGTCAATATCAGCAATGGCTGCTGTAATGCGGACACGCAGGTCATCCAATGTTGTTGGAAGTGGTGGTACGTAAACATGATTCTTGACAAAACCCACACATGAAGAAATCACATGGGGGCAAGTCGGGGGAACGAGGTGGCCAATGAAGGAGAGGTCGATCCTCCGGAGATGCACGGCCTATCCAACGTTGTTCCAATGCCCCATTGAGATGGTCCCGAACGCTGCTATGGTAATGTGCAGGGGCACCATCCAATTGGAGAATGAAATCTGCGCTATCCTCTGCAAGCTGTGGAAGGAGCCATAGTTGCAGCATATCAAGGAAAACAAGTCCTGTCACAGTACGTTCATGGAAGAAAAAGGGCCCATAAATCTTTTCATGGGAAATGGCACAGAAGGCATTCACTTTGGGAGAATCGCGTTTGTGTTCCAAAAATTCATGGGCGTTAGCAGTTCCCCAAATCCTTACGTTGTGTCTATTCACTTTCCCTGAAAGGTGAAAAGTTGCTTCATCACTGTAAATTAACTTCTCAGAGAACCCATCCGTTTCTATTAATGCGAGGAAATCAGCACAGAAGGACACGTGCAAAGCATAATCAGTGTCTTTTAAGGCTTGAACTAGTTGCAAGTGGTAGGGTTTCATTTGTAAATGTTTCCGCAGAACCCGCGAGACAGTTTTCTGTGGAAGTTGAAGTTCTCTCGCTGCCTGGTAGGTGGACTTCTGTGGACTCCACACGAAACACGTGCGCACTCGTTTCACTGTCTCTTCCCCAGTCGATAGACGGCCAGTCAATTTTTGTTTACAGATGCAGCCCGAATCTCTGAAATGTTCACACCACTTACGAATGGCCTTCCCCGTAGGTGGTTCTCTCCAATATTTGGTACAGGAATGCCGTTGCACACTAATCACAGACTTGTTCACATGATAGTCAAGCACACAGAAAGATCTCTGTTCGCCAGTCAACGCCATTTTCCTGCTCGCTGCTGACTCCTAGCGGTAGAAAGTGGAAACACTGCGTGGAAACTAAACTTTGAAAGTTAACCTTTCGAAGCGCATGTCTCACAATAACATATGTTTATTAGATTTCACAGAATAAATTTCTGTAATCGGGTCCATCATTTTGACTTACCCTGTATTTGTACGATTATTGTCACATTGAAACGATATTTGATATTCTATATATTCGAGCGAATCACGCTCAAGAGTGGGAGATTTGATCAAGTTTGAGCGAGCGAAAGTGGTCCAATGCAGTCCTCTATTTTACAGTATATCAGTATTCAATGCTAGACTCAGTATATAGAAATTGCCTGCATTTGTGTTGCATCTGCCTTGATACAGACACCTTCACTTCCATAGCTTTCAACACTGAAACCATGAAAACATATAAAAGATTTGTTGTAATTATAATAATAAGAAACTATAAGAAAATGTTGAGAATAAGATTTAGTTGCGAAAAAGCAATAAATATTTTTTTTCCCTTTAATTTTGTAGGATATCCCGTGGAACAAGTACAACTGAAGATAAAGAATACAAATCACCATACCTTCTCAAAGTTTCTGGACCTGACCCTGAAAACCACAAAGGGCCTAATGATGATCTATTATTGTAAGTGTTTTTCTCCCCCCACTTCTTGTACATAATAAAATACCAGTAA
This sequence comes from Lepisma saccharinum, assembly GCF_977018435.1. Lineage (NCBI taxonomy): Eukaryota > Metazoa > Arthropoda > Insecta > Zygentoma > Lepismatidae > Lepisma > Lepisma saccharinum. The sequence goes on along the minus strand of NC_139251.1, from coordinate 31,529,687 downwards.
CAAAGTTGTGCAACCTTAATTTCTACGCTTGAAAGGATAATTGTTAAACTTAGATTGTAGTGAGTAATAGTTACATAATGTAATCATTAGAGACCGGATTTTAAAGGGAAAAATTTTCCTTTGAAAAGGACAAGAAAAGGGAAAATTATTGCAAAAAAAAGGGGGGAAAGGGACTATAGTTTGTTTGCACTCACTAAAAATACTATTTTAAATGAAAGCACAATATATACCATTCAAAAAAGAGATACATTAAATTTCGTATTAATGTATCCCTTTTTATATATGAATGGTATATATCGTGCTTTCACTTAAAATAATATTTTTAGTGCAGTGTAAAAATGAACTGTAGTCCTGTTTCATTTCCTTTTGTTGAAGGTAAAATACAGCAAATAATCTTACCATGCATTTCGATAAAATCTTCCTTGCAACAGCTTACCACATTCTATAGCTTGCTGCTACTTGTACCTGGCTTCGCCATTTCACTAACACTCAATACTGTCGTCACACTCCCACAGTTAAGTTAAAACTATTCAAAAAATGTTCACAATAAAAGTCTAAATCTAGCAGATAAGTACATTTTCAACCCAACAGGCATGCTGCTTATAATGCCTTTGTTGCTGCATAAGCCCAGATCCCATTGTTGCAACAATCTCTGCAATTTACTCCCAACACTCATGGAGGGAAGGTAAGGTAAAAGATACTTGTAATTTCTTTCCTCTAAACTGCACGGAATAGACAATTGTTGAACATTTTGTTCAGGGAAAAACAGTGATACAAAATATTTGATATCTTGTCAATAAAGGGACCAAAGAAGATATTTATTTTAGGAGGGGGGGGGGGAAGTAATGTAGGCTGAAAGACTAAGTCAATAAAGGAACCAGAAAAGAAAATGTTTTAAAAAAGGGGATATGGACTGAGAAAGGGAAGTCAAAACCATGTAATCTTGTTGGTGGAAGATAATTATCAACACTGTTGTTACTTATTCCATATCCGTGTTGAAAAATAAAAAAGGGCTTCCCTTTAAAATTCAGTCTAGTAGAAGTAAAATAGTTTCTGACCACTTTGTGTTGTTGTTTGTCTAGATGCAAGAGCAAATATCTTCTCTCTGTGTGAACAAGACAGCATTGGAGCCCTCTCTATCTTTTGTTTTACATGTGTAGGGATCCCACTGACTGGGAAAATCTGGAAGAATTAGGAAAATCGAGGTACAGCTGAAAGTTACTGGAAAAGTCAGTGATTTGAGAATAAAAGTAAATTCTGCTCTTTTGTTGAACCAGTTTTATTGATGAGAGATATTCAATGCAAAAATGTTTTTTTGTTGTTTTTTTCCCTATATTGTGAACAGTGTTATGTAAACTTTCTTACTCTATAAAGTAGCAACTGTAATTCAACAGTTAAGGCTTGTAGATAGAAATTTATGCGAAAAGTGTAAGCACGACTAGGACTCAAACCCAGGGCTCTGGCATACCTGCCATTGTTTTATCAACTGAGCTCTGAGTCAGCCCTTAAACCTTTGTTATTATTAGAGACGGAGATAGGCTCACTTTAGGTCTCATTCAAATTTTGTTTTTAATAGGAACACAAAATGTGAAATAACACACTGTAATGTGCATTTTTCATATTTTTTGAAAGGTGTGAGGTGCATTTTCTTCCCATCTTTTGTCGCGAAATTATGCAACATGAACAGCAAAATGTGATATAAACTCTTAAATATGAAATTTAGAGTTTATTTACTGATGCAATGCTTTCTGAAGTCTGAATTATCCTGTGACTTATCCATATCACAAAAAATTTATTAATTATGCTGTAAATATTTGACAAGCAAAAATGAACTCCTTTACACAGGAATAAACTTAATACTCTGATAATTACATAAATGTGCTATTAAAAGGAAAAAAAATCTTTATTTTTTATAATAAGTGTAGTTTTTAAAACAAATTTAGGGTTGTATTTAACATGAATATCAAGATGCCATTTTTATATACCACTTTTGATTCCAAAATGTTCTCAGTTTTTGTACCGAAATCTTGATCTTCTATACGACATTAATGTATGGCCCTAGTTATTAGCATGTTAAAACATCACAGAATTGTCTGGAAATTTATTCTAATATGACCTGGAAAAGTCAGGCAACCGCGATGTGAATTCACAGTGTTAAGTTTGATTACCAGCCTCAGCAAAATGAGCAAAAAGTTCATCGTAGAAGAGAGAGAAAATGTGCTTTCTCGAAGTATATTGTTACAATTAGGGCTGAGTCGATGCCAATGCTCATGTACTGGTATTGGCCGATGGATTTTCTTCATTTTGTCATCCACAGAAATGCTGTGCAACAGCATACTACTTTCCTGGGAGTTACTCACAGTTTTCATTCATTTTGCACCAATGTTATGTAAATTAAAATATATTTTGTGATAACATAATTACAGTCTGATCTAATTTTTTAATATTTTAAAGTAAAACTCGGATAAATCAATGCTTATAACAGTTGGGCTGAAAAGTTCGTAGGATAACATAGTAAAAAATATTTTTTTGACAAAATTCGATTTTATTATTCAATATAGTTGCCTTCGAGGGCGATACAACGATTATAGCGGTCATACAATTTTTCGATGCCATTTTTATAGTATGATTTCTCTTTAGCCTCAAAATAGGCCTCAGTTTCGGCGATTACCTCTTCATCAGTGCTAAATTTCTTTCCAGCGAGCATTCTTTTAAGGTCTGCAAACAGGAAAAAGTCACTGGAGGCCAGATCTGGAGAATATGGTGGATGGGGAAGCAATTCGTAGTCTAATTCATATAATTTTGCCATCGTTTTCATTGATTTGTGACACGGTGCATTGTCTTGATGAAACAGCACTTTTTTCTTCTTCAAATGGGGCCGTTTTTTCGTGATTTCATCCTTTAAACGCTCCAACAACGCTATGTAATAATCTCAGCTATCTCGATCAACTTCACTTTACGATCATTTAAAATTATTTTGTGGACTTTTTTGATGTTTTCGTCGGTAACAGCCTCTTTGGGGCGTCCACTGCGTGCATCGTCTTCGATGCTCATTTCGCCTCGTTTAAATTTAGCAAACCACTTCTCAACGGTTGATTTTCCTGATGCAGAGTCCGAATAATGTTTATCAAGCCAAGCCTTGGCTTCAACAGTATTTTTTTTCGCCAAAAAGCAATGCTTTATTAACACACGAAATTCTGTTTTTATCCATTTTGTCACAATAACAAAAGCTGCTTCACTCACAATGCTATATCTCAAGAACTAATTATCCGGCAGCTGTGATTTATTTATACACGTATCTTTTGAAGGTTAGTACTAAGTAAATCACATGGATTTAATTCTAGTAACGCCATCTATGAGTCAGCCTACGAACTTTTCAGCCCAACTGTTAAGTAGCGTGGGATACTCATATGCTAATATTAATAAATATTTTGAACAAATTTTAATTGTTAACAATTTTCAAGTATCAGTATCGGTTCAAAGTCATATCGGCTCAGCCATGGTTACAATATATAAAATATAAACTGGCCAGCTCACCTGATCTAGTATCTGATGAAGATTGAAACAGTGAAAGTATTGTGTAAAACCTTAGGTGGTATGACATTGACTGTTTAATGTAAATAATTTTTTAACAAGTCCTGCTCTTTTTAAAGAAAATGTATGTTTTTTTCAGGGTGGATTATGTTGTTTGGAACGGGCCAGATCCCGAGCTGAGACGTGTTCGCAAGGAAAGCCTAGCAAAGGGACCAGATAGTTCCCTGAGGGAAGAACGAACATACATTGCCCGAGGCCCAAACAAAGATCTGAGGAAGGGGCCTGCTAAAGGTTTGGCGAGAGGAAGTATATATTCTCAGTTAAACAGAAGCGACAGGGACACTCGAGGAAAATAATTAAATACAGAGGCATCTGTGAGCTTTTCTGTTCCTACAGTGTGCTTTTCTTATGAATATTATCTAGTCTTTTCTTAACCAAAGAGGGTTTTTTTTTTACTAAATACATCTGTAGCAAGATTTTAACCAATGTACAGAATGTTCCAGAAATTCATATTTTTAATTTGAATGCTTTATGGCCAGAAACAATAGAAAAGTTTGTCATTAGACATGGGTAGCTTAACAAACTAGATAATTATGCTACTTTTGTGTAGCATGTATTAAAAATTTTAAGATCCAAAATATGGTAATAAAATTGCTTGTAATTATGTTTTTAAGTAGTCTGCTATTACTTTATGTAGTAAGTATCCTTTTATCAATATTATTACATTACTACATTATGCCAGGCTATGAGTGTGTTTTGTACTATAATATTCCTACATTTATTTTCATCATAATTTCAATTGTAATAAATCGCTTTTTCTTGAATCTTGGGTCTGATTTGCGAGTCTCTGATCCTAGATCTGATAACCAAAACTTGACTCTGAATCCAGTACCTGAACCTGATGTTCCAATCTCTAATCACTCTGACCCTAGATCTTATTTCCCAATTTCTGATCCTGGCTCTGATTTTCCATTCTCTGATCCTGGCTCTGATCTCCCATTCTCTGAGCCTGGCACTGATTACTTAATCTGATTTCCCAATCTGTAATCCTGGATCTGATTTCCCAATATCCTGGACCTGATTTCCCATTCTCTGATCCTGGCTTTGATTTCTCATGCTCTGATTCTGGATCTGATTTCCCAATTTCTGATCTTGGATCTGATTTCCCAATCTCTGGTCGATCAAAAACTTGGCTTTCGACATTTTTGCTCTGCGGAACGGCAGAAAATGCTTGAACAAGCAAAATTGTTAGAATAAAATGAAAGACCAAATGTCAAGAAGAATATAAATCTGATTTTCCAGTTTCTGATTCTGCAATATGATTTCCCAATCTCTGATCGTGGATTTGATTTCCCAATCTCTGATCCTGGATCTGATTTCCCTATCTCTGATCATGGATCTGATTTTCCAGTTTCTGATTTTGCATCTGATTTCCCAATCTCTGATCCTGGATCTAATTTCCCAGTCCCTGATCCTGGATCTCAATCTTAGTTTGGATATTCCAATCTGAAACCTTGGATCTGATATTCAGATCTCAAATCCTTGATCCAATATCCAATTTTTCCATATGTAGTGTTTAACTCAGTCCTAATTTTTATAAGTATGCTTTCTAAGAATATTAAAAGCACTTAATTTTGTTGCATTTTTGAAGCAAAGTAAAATGCAGAATTCTTGAGCGTTATATTTATATATTAATCTCAACTTTTATTTTTGCTTCTGGCCATAATTTATATTTTCTGGAATACACCGTTTTATTTGTTCATGCATTTTCTTTTTACCTGCTTTATTTCTAGGAAGAATATAATATTATAGATTGAGTTTTCATAAACAAGGTAAAGCATATTCTAAGTTATCATAGGTTAACTATATGAATGCAGTGAAACTTTAATTCTCAATTCCAGTTCAATGAACGTGCCAATTATTATTTCAAGAAATTTTTATGCTAACAATTTACAAGTTCGTTATTTGTTTTCTAGGCACTTATTATGTTTTTCATAATTCCATTCTCCTTGTTCAAGTGATGATATCTTGTTCTGTTTGGTGGCAAGTGCCCAGCACATTGACTTCCATCACTATTTTAACCCTAGCTCTCCCATGCTAGTATCTGCAATGTAGTTTCTGAAGGGGGAGGGGGCCTGATTGATTCACATATTTTTCATTGTACAATGTTCTTTGAAGAGATCTTTGGCTTGCTGTTTACACTTTAATGTTTCTTTATAATGTTCATTTATGGTGCAAAGTGGTTTTTTAAATATCAGAATGCACTTACATTATGAACAGGCATTGAAAGTAAAAGTGATACTATTTTATTAAGTGTTAATACTTTCTACAATAATGTAACCATAACATGATGTTCTAATATGCTTTCACCAACCTTAAGAGAGAAACATATAAGTTACATACGAGAAAATAGCCTAGAGCTGACAAGAGAAATATGATTTTTTTTGTGTGGAGGATGTCGTTAAGAACAATTACAATTTTTCCCAGGTTGTAAGTGCCCACGTAATTCACATTTCTAGGAAAAAAATAGTAACCTTGAGCTGAAGGAGCCTCCCCCTACCCAGGAATTCTAGGGTTTACTAGCTTTATAGATAACAAATCTTCGGTAATAAATTAATAATTTATAAACAATAAAACAAACTTATCTGAAAGTTTATTTCTCAATTTTCCCACCTTCCTTTTGGTGCCAGACTGTATACCACGGCTAATCTCTAGTGTTATGGGTTCTTTTTTGGAATGTGGGTGCTGAAGTCACTTGGACAGGTGGAAAAAATCCTGGTTTTCAAAAAGAAAGTGCTAATAATTACCTGAAACCGTTTTCATTTTTTTCACCTCAGTCTGCTGAAAATTGTAAAATTAATATTTAAAGCGAGAGTATCATTTTTTAAATAAGTTTAGATACATAAAATATGTAATTGTCACTTGGCATTCACTTTCCAAAGAGGTTTTGACCTCCCCTATTCCTTCTTGGACATCCATGCTTGAAAGATGACTTGAAATATGTTCAACGAAGATAAGTAATGAGCTTGTAAAATGTTTTTGAATTTTATAGTAGTAAGTCTAATGACATCAGAAACATTTTGTGACAAAGTGTTCACATTTTAAATCCTTTGTAAATCAGTGAAATTATATTGTAACGAGTATTATCTCATGCTAGAAACTAAACTTAGCAGTGTATTAAAGGTGCAACCATTTGATTACGCTGCATATAAATGTGTGTAATGTAGCTGTGTATGTGTCGTGAACCTAGTTGTTTTTGTTCTTGTGGTGGCTTAAATTTGTTTGGGATATTTTGCTTCAGGGTAAAGGCATATGACTTGAGTTGTCAGGATGGGAAAATCCTCCTCCCCCCCCTCTCCAAAAAAACTGGCAATGATGTATGAAATAGCAGTGAAAGTATACATTGGTGTTTTCTTGGTAACAAATGACTCAATCATTGCCAAGGACATTCCCGGAGACTATTCCAAGCTTTTGAACCTATTATAGTTAATTTTCCAAGAGTGCTGAGTTGTCAAAAAGCTCTTGTTCAGAATTGGCCAGATATTATCAAGGTAAACATATAGTTTTGTGAGCATGCATTGTTCTCAGTTCAACTTTCAACCACAGTTCATGCAAATTCCATCTTGTGCTGTATTTTATACAGTACAATGTTTATTAGAAAACATTTTACTGCTTGTATATGTTTAAATGCTAGCTATATATCTAAAATCACCTAGCCGTAGTATGCTGTTTTATTTTATTGTATCATTTAAAGAAAATAGCTTATTTAAAATACCACTTAACTGGAGAAATTGTTTGTTTTAAGACAAAGATCCAAGCCTACAATTTTTACAATTATCTCTTGAATTGATAGCACATGGTAGACAATTTAAACTAATAAACATGGGATACTTAACCATTCCCCCTTTCACATTTAGAAATGCATCTTTAACTAATTTAGAAGCGTATAGGAATCACACTTCACAGTCTTGGTCACAATGGAGGTGGTGTGATCAGCACCTTGCTCTTGCCATTGTTGTGTACCTCCTAGGACTGGGTGGATTCCAGAGCCATTTATGTAGGAATATTGACTGAAAAATTCGTCTGATCACCTATCTCAGTAATCGAACCCAGGTATCCCGAACGGCAGTCAAATGCCCTACCAACTGAGCCAGTGTGGCTCTTAAAATCTTGTTTAGATAATAATGTCGGATACTTAGCTTTGTCAAGACTGTGCAATTAGTTCATTACATTTAAAATAATATGACTTGGTAAAACTTTAAAAAAGCATTGGATTCATTCCTTTCCTGGTCAAGTTTGTCAACACATTGCACACTAACTGAATACCGACCCAGTAAATGTTTTTAAGGTAAGTAGAGGGTGTGTGGGAAATGGGGGTTGGGGGTTGGGCAAGAGAGAGAGAGAACATCTTAAAGTTCTGCATAGTAGGGATCTAGGAATAATTTCAAAATGACTTAACGAATACGTAACATATGAACCTCGCTTAAGCATTGTTTCTTATAGTTTCTAGAAGTCATGTAGAGGTTATAATATTGCAAAACATGTAATGTTTTGAAACTGGTAGTTCTGGGTTCAAATCCCAGTCATGTTCTTTTGTCCCATTGATATTTTCATTGTGGTTAGCTTAATAACAGCAAAAAAAAAAAAAAATTAATAAATTAATGAAACAGACAGGCATGTTATATTCATACAGTTGGCATGAAATTTATTTCTGTGACAACTTTGAACAGGAATCACACTTAGCAAGTTGTAGACCTTCAAAAACATACAAAATAAATCCTACCAATGTGCCAAGTTTTTAAGGTGTAATATCTAGTGCACATAAAACATTTACTGCACTTTACTTACACTAACCTGAATTTAATGATGTGAAAATGCATCCTGTAAAATAGTGTTTGTGTAGTACGTAATACATCAGCAAAGTAAAAAAAAAGGTCATTAGGACATTAGTAAAGGGCATAGATTAATGAAAATGCATTGTATTTTGCAGATTATAGATTACATAAGACTATAAGTTGTCTTTTTTTTTAAAAAAGAAAGTTTGTATTTTACACCATGTGTTGTCAACACATTAAAAATGAGATAAAATCACAATACATACTTTGTTTTGTCCTGTTAAGGACTGAGAATGGTCTTATAAGTTGGTGGACAAAACAAGGCAGGTGTTGTGGTTTCATCTTGTTTGTAATATAAATTGTTTGTCTTTAGATTTCTTATCAGTCAAATGTTACACTGAATATTTTTTATAAATATTGTTATAATTATTTTGCATTTTATGATAGTTTAGTGTATATGTTATCTTATGATAGTTCAATTCTATTTATCCCTATTTCACATTTGGTTCCTTTAAATGTATAGATTGTACATGTAATTGTTGTGCATTGTGTAAAGTGAAATTAGCAGCATATATTTGAGATTGTTTTTAAGACTTATGATTCAAGTTATTACCTCCACTTCTTATTAGGGTTGTCTGGTACTAACTTCCAACTCCCGGTATTGAAAATGTTCCATCCTCATTGAATAATATATATTTATTTTTACTAAAATGGAAACAGCAAACAAAAAAAACACTAAAACTGATTGTGTCATGAATATTTCATTCATGTTTTCAGACTTTTAATGAATCATCAACACAAGTAGTGGTGTCTCATGTATGCTGATTGTACTGTAATAATAAAAATAACAAATTATTTTTTCATCATGAAGGGTATAAGGTATATTGACTTTACATTCAAATTTCCAAAATGCTAAAATCTAGTACAATCTAAGAGTATGTACATCTGATAAACAACACTAACAAAAAATAGTACCAGCAATTCCGTACTTGAAGTATTGGAGGTACTAATACTAGAAATGTGAGCGTGAATTTTTCAATAAGCATACGAGGCTTGTTCATTTAATTCCTGAACACAGTGTTTGAAAAATAATGGGAAGGATCTATCTGTTAGTTGATAGTTTCATCCTCGAAGTAGTCCATTTCCCCTGCAATACACTTAGTCCAATGTTGCTGCCACCTGTAGAAGATGGTGGTGCTCTTTCGGAATGTCCCTCAGTATCTGTTACATTTAATGTTCTCAATGTCATGGAATCTTCAGCCCTTGAATGTGTTGTTCAGTTTAGGGAAAAGGGGCAAGGTCAGGCAAATAAGGAGGGTGGGGCACCACTTGAATACTTCTGTGCCCAGAAGTCAGTCAGCAGCATCAATACATTGTGGTGGTGAATCCAGCAAGGCACCATTTTTTTTTCTCTGACACATGCTGCATTCCAAGATCTTCCCTTAAAATCTGGTGACATGAGCCTACGGAAAGGTGTATCCTCTGCAATTTCTTGAACTGTCATTCAACAATTTGCTCTGACCAGCACCTTGTTTTCTTCAATTTTCCTCTCATTCCGACTAATCCAGGACATGGATATTTGACTGACCGTGACGCAAACATAACATTCGTATGTTGTCACACAACTCATGGGATTCTTGCTAAACACTTGTTGCAATGTTTGTGGGTTTTGGTGACCAACTTGCAAGGATTAAACAACAAACGAACACAAATTCACTGTTCCTTTAATTTCTCCATCTTGCTACATAATAAGAGGGCATTCACCACCTTCAAACTATCACTTCTAATGTCACACTCGACACAATTACCACCTCAGTTGCAACATCCTCAGGCCTTGTAATCAAGGGGTGTCGGGTTCGATACCCGGTGGAGGCACATGGCACAGTGGTTCGGATCAATCTTTAAACCGTAGGTCCAGTCCTGATTAGCCTTACTGTGCATAAAGTGGACTTAAAACACTCAAACTCGGAAGCAACATCCTCAGATGTTGCCATATCCCCCTGCAATGTTCAGCGACTGCTTTGATATGCCATTTTGGCGTATAAAATTCAATCCAGGTATTAAATGAATGACCCTCATATAAGTGTGTGTCTATTATGAAAGTAATACATTGCCCAGTTGTATTCATGTCTATGGAATTCATGATTTTAAACTCTTGCATGTCTAACCATACTCGTTTTAAGCGATGCCATAGAAGCAAGCAGTGGCCTTGAATATGAGAAAGTGGTTATATTTTTCTTGATATGTGTAAGTCATAAATGTAATCTTGTGCACATAAGTTTCTGCAGGTTTTTTGCACTTGTATCCATGCAATATTAGTGAAAAATGTTACTTTTTTTAGTGAATATGCTGATAGTCTAGAAGGTGAATACTTACGGAATTTTTAAAGATATAATGTAGATTTTTAAGAAACAAATATCAGCTTACATTGTAAAGCCTAGCTAAGAAAAACATTCATCATTCCAAGCAATTAAGTAGTTAAGTTGAACAGTAAATTTGGCTTGAACTCAAGTTATTTCTGGTACAACTTTTGAATACTAAGGGTAATTTAACACTTAAAATTTGGGTATTATCATGTTAAAACACCATATATATATATATAGAGTGTTCATAAAGTTCCGGTACCATTACAATGCTATGTTCTTTTGTAATGGTACCGGGACTTGATGAACACCCTGTATATCTTAATTTGAATGTGCTTCTAAGTGTATTGCATTCTATTTAAAGGGAGGAAAAGAAAATAATGTTCTTCACTTTTAGTCCAAGGATTGTGATGCAAATAACGTTCAGGTTCCGATGAAGTATATTTTTGTAGTATGGTATTAGGTGTTGAAAAGTTGCAACATGTGATGTGTTTCATCCATCCATTTTTCTGATGCTTATAGAAATGCAGCGGGAAATACAGTATGCTTGAAAATTTATTTTGCTGGTGAACATGTATTTGTGAAATTATATTCATACTCTTTTTATGCCTGTTTTTTCTTGAGTGTAAAAGTTATTGTCAGTCAATACATAAATCATGTCATGAAGTATGTGTGTTCTTTCTTTGTATTGTGCATATTGTAATGTTATGCTTGCTGCGTTAATTATATAAAGGGAGAAAGCTACCATATGTTGAAAATTAGAGGCTGGGATGTTAACAAACAAAATAACTTACAAAATCTTTTGATTTGAGGTATTTGCCACGTTGTTCATGGCACCTCCAAGTTCCAGAGAACTTCAAATTTGTGTGGGCCACAATAGGAGAGTCAAACTTGTACAAACGCTGACCTACACTCGCCAAATCTACAAGCGACATTGTTGGAAAACGTCAAGTTCAGAAATATGTGACTACAAGATAAAGCTTCAACATTTTTTTGCCATAAAAATAAGTACGTTGAAATCTTCCAGTCCACGTGAGCACTGTACATATTTTATCATACACAATCTAAACTGCTGTCACCACTAACTACACAAAACTACAGGGTGACAAGAAATAACCCGTACTAATGTTTGTGATCATAAATTTATTAAACCGAAACAATTGAGAAAAACAACACTATTTAAAGAACAATGACATGGGACCTTAGGAACAAGATGTTAAGCCAGTTTCGAAGTGGCCTCCCTGGGTGGCGATACAGAGGTCCAAACGGGCTTTGAAATTTTGGGCGATGGGCCGCAGGCCCTCGGGCGACAATCTGTTCTACTCATGATGCAGCGATTGCTTCAGCGACTCCAAACTGTGGTGGCATTTAGCACATACCCTGGCCTCCAAAATCGACCAGACACTGTAGTCCATTGGGTTGAGATCCGGCGAGTAGGGCGGCCATTCCGTCGATGTGATAAAGTCCGGAAAATGGGTTCTGCACCATGCTTGCGTCATTTTCGCCCTGTAGGCCGGAGCGGTCTTGCTGGAATGTCCATTGCGTATCGCCGAAGTACTGCTGGGCCCACGGAAGGATGACGTTCTCAAGAATGTCGCGGCGGTACACTTCTTGGTTGATTTTGACCCCTTGATCCACGTAAACCAGGGGCATCTTGCCGCTTGCGCAAATTCCGCCCCACACCATGACCGACTGCGGATTTTGGCGGTGTTCGACAATGGCTGAGGTACCGGGAGCCTCTGCAGACCAGGTCCTGTTGTTTTGGTGGTTGTGCACCTGCTCCATGGTGAACAGCTTCTCATCTGTGAAGAGAATGCGCTCCCATCGCTGACCTGCGGCCGGCGCTTCAGAGGGCGGCATCTTTTGAGTTGCAGGCGCTTGTTTTCGTCCGTGAGAAGCTGAACTTTTTGGAGATTGTACGCCTTGAGGTTGAGGTTCTTTTTCCCCATTTGCCGCACCGATTCGCGGTTGATCTTGATCTCATGGGCGACTTTTCTCATGGAGACCCTCAGATTTCCCTGAACTCGCTTTTTGATGATCTTGCGGTTCTGGGACATGTTGACGGTAGGCTTTCTTCCTCTTCCGGGACGGTCGCCTTCATGGCCGAGCTCCTTGAATCGCCGAACTGCACCTGAGACTGTCATTTTTGGAACACCCAGCAAACGAACAATTTCACATTGATGCTTTCCTTGATGCTACAGTTCCAAAATTGCACTGCGTTTGGTTGACATTCTCAAACACAAAGAAAGTAATCGTTATGAAGCTGAAACAACAGGTACAGTTACAAAAGACTATGGAGAATCCAATAACACAAGAATTATTTGGCTACGGTACACTACATTCTTGGCAGGCTACTCCAAACTTTGTACAGTTTATTTCTTGTCACCCTGTACAATTTGGCAATGTTGTTGAGTAGTTGCGAATGAGGTTGAAAATGACAGCGAGAAGTTTGCAGTTAACATAATATAATACTTGAATAAATTCAAGTTTTCTTTAACAGTTCATAACTATGCCACAATTAACAAGTGCTGCTCGATTTAATGGCAGGATTGGTCACGTAACACTAACAAGTATTCTTGACACGAAATCATGCTTCCAATTATTTGCAATAATATGTTCCAATATTGTTCCTTAATTTACAAATATTTCAATTAACGGTTAAAATAATCAATCACTAAGAGTGGGCAATCAAAAACTCACGTCGAAAGAGAATTTACAGTACGATTCAATTTCACATTTTTTGATTATCAAAATTCTATTACCAGTATATTAACATATTCCAGGATTTTTACTTTAAATTCAAATAAAACAATCAATAGTTCTTTTGACCATCAAAAATACTACTATTAATAACGTTGTAACGTTCACTTATTTCAATTATGTCGCATTATTTAACAACTTGTGTGGAATTTCTTATTACGACTAATTTACTATGCTTTCTCAACAGTTTTATGAATTTGTACAAATATGCAATAGCAATTGCATATGCAAATGCAAATGCTCATGAGGGAGGTAATTAATTCTCGCGTTTAGGAAAATTAATGCAAGGAAACTCGAAATACGAGTAGCATGATATAAATCATCGTGATTGCCCTAAAGTAACGGTACATGATGGTCGATCTATCTTGTTTGGTTCTCGCACCTTTTTTACTCTAGTCCAAATACCAATATAGTTTAACCATCTTTTTTGTTCACTCATTTCTCGTGTTAAAGTTTGGTCACTTTCATTTTAATTATTCCGACGTTTCACAAAATTAATAAGAAAAATGTGCCGTTGCAACTACAAATTCACAATATTCTTTTTCAAGGCGTACTTAATGAAAAAATGAAGTAAGTTCACTACGAATTATGGGTTTTTTTTTACTAGTTGTGGCGCACTCACTGTACACGCAGCATAATTTATTCAAATTAGGCATAAGCAACTTTTCACCTAAATTCGGGCGCACTCAACAATTTTCACTTTCATACCTGAATTACGTAAATAGACGAGTCCCAGCTTCTCAACATCCAGCCGTTACTTCCATGTCGAATACGTCTAGTGGTACGAACCTCGTGGTACAACCAAAGTTACTTTGCCAAGTATTTCGGTAACTTAAAATCCTTTCGTTGAAGTACGTACGTACAGAAATCCTGTTATGCTCCTTCTTGTCTATGCAATATTCCATAACAAATGCAGTTGCAATAAAAACTTAAGTTCAATATACTTTCCATGTTTCAATCACATGTTGCAGCGATAGAATGTTCGAGCAAACTTGACCATTACTCACTCGCATGAGTACTGTGACGTGATCGCAAGCGCACGTACGCCAAACGAGAATTCAACCGAGACTGTTCTTAACTACGTTCAAAAGGTGCACATTTTGGGTCATACACCAGGTGGCGTGATTACGAAAAGGAGTAGTTAATTTGATAGGTGCTGCCATCTCTTGCAAGTTCTCGGAATTAAAAGAAATTCTCTCTCGCATTTGAGCAGGGACCGCTACCAACACGTAGCTGTTGGAGATTGTAGCGATTTTCGAGAAATAATGAATTATAAATAACAAATTGCGGAAAATCGCCACAATATATAGGGTTTTCCAATAAGAACGATATGATTTTACAAACAAAAATACGTTAGAGTATTCAAATTGGTCTACTTACGCAAGTGAGTATGTATTCTTACGTGGACGACGTTTCGGAAGCTTTACTGCTTCCTTCCTCAGGTTGTCGTTTTCAGCTCGGAATATCAAGCCATGTCAGAGAAGTGTCATGTAAGGATACTGGGTGAAAGGTTCGGGTTAAAAACACTTCATAGTGCTTGACCTATACAGAATTAAAACCACTTTGCTAAAAACCCCTTAAAACTCACAATAAAACATGTAAAAACCACCGCTACGGTAAACTGGAGTGGCCGTTGAGAGCCTAAACTCCCTGTCAAGGTGAAGCGAGCGGGCAGATGGCACCGCGCAGCGGAGTGGTACTTCCCCTCCCACGAGAGATCCCTTCCCTCTCTTTTTCTTCCCCTCGTCACCAATCCAAGGAAAATTCCCGTTCCACCTCGGCTGCTTTCCTTACTTCCGATGTGACATGGAAGCCCATCGGGGCCCTTTTATTATTCAAATTGTCCCACTTTTTAAAAAAGCTAATCCATACGTCATCTAAATTGCCCTCGTCCCGGTTCAGTTTATTTCTGTGTCCCGCGCATATCAATGCCGTTTCGTACACGTTCCTATCCAATTTACTATTACTTTTTTTTTGATAACCTCTCTTTTTATTATTCTATGCCCACTGTTTATTATATGCTCTGCAAGCCCCGTTTTCGGATCCCTTTCTTTGATGTTCTTATCATGTTCGCCCCATCTAATACGCATGCTCCGGCCGGTTTGTCCAATATATTCCATCCCGCAATTGCATTCAATCCTATACACCCCTTTTTGTTCATCAGGGTTATCTCGAATTTTTACCCCCCTCTTATAATCCGTGAAATGCTTTTCAATATTTCTAGGTGCTCTCGTCCCGCATTTCACACCATACTTTTTCACTGTTTTTTCAATTTTCTCAGTGAGCCCTTTACAGTACGGTATCCCAACATAGTTAACTTTACTATCCAACCCTCCCTCCTCTTTTTCCTCCTTTTCTAATCTGCTATCAGAATCGGGGTTCCCCTTTGAAATATTCTTCCTTGCTCTCCTAGCTAACACGTTCATTTCATATTCGGAAAATCCATTCTTCATTCCTACCCCTATTATCCACGATATTTCCTTTTCTTTTTCTACGGCATTATTGCATAACCTCTCAGCCCTTATGAAAAAGTTTAAATAAACATTCGATTTGACCCTACTTGAATGTTCCGATGCCTTATTAATATAAAGACTGCCTGCCAGAGGTTTGTGAAACACCCCTGTCTTTATCCCCTTTTCAGTTTTGGTAATACTTAGGTCCAGGTAGTTGATTTTACCTTCCACCGAATTCTCTCTAGTGAAGCTTATTCTGTCCTCTTGTTTTCCTAACTCCACAAAAACAGTGTTAAGATCTTTTTCTTTTCCAACTACAAGGATATCGTCCACATACCTACAGTAATATTTTATGTCTACTCCCACCCTTTCCATAACCGCTTTTTCTAAGTAATGCAAGAAAATGTTTGCCGCAAAACCCGATATCGGGTTGCCCATCGCTAACCCTTCTTTCTGTCGAAAAATCTTATCGTTTACGCGAAAATAATTGTACCCAGTTACAAGAAAAAACCACCTGACATATTCCCATGCTACCAATATATCCACGCCATGGTCTAGTAGCCATCTTTGAAGGCAGTCACTGGCTTTCTCTCTCGGTACACTAGGGTACAAATTTGTTACATCAAAGCTGCTAATTTGGTCATCCCTCCCGATTTCTAAATTTTCAATTGACTTTTTTACCTCAATGTAGAGAAAGCCGGTGACTGCCTTCAAAGATGGCTACTAGACCATGGCGTGGATATATTGGTAGCATGGGAATATGTCAGGTGGTTTTTTCTTGTAACTGGGTACAATTATTTTCGCGTAAACGATAAGATTTTTCGACAGAAAGAAGGGTTAGCGATGGGCAACCCGATATCGGGTTTTGCGGCAAACATTTTCTTGCATTACTTAGAAAAAGTGGTTATGGAAAGGGTGGGAGTAGACATAAAATATTACTGTAGGTATGTGGACGATATCCTTGTAGTTGGAAAAGAAAAAGATCTTAACACTGTTTTTGTGGAGTTAGGAAAACAAGAGGACAGAATAAGCTTCACTAGAGAGAATTCGGTGGAAGGTAAAATCAACTACCTGGACCTAAGTATTACCAAAACTGAAAAGGGGATAAAGACAGGGGTGTTTCACAAACCCCTGGCAGGCAGTCTTTATATTAATAAGGCATCGGAACATTCAAGTAGGGTCAAATCGAATGTTTATTTAAACTTTTTCATAAGGGCTGAGAGGTTATGCAATAATGCTGTAGAAAAAGAAAAGGAAATATCGTGGATAATAGGGGTAGGAATGAAGAATGGATTTTCCGAATATGAAATGAACGTGTTAGCTAGGAGAGCAAGGAAGAATATTTCAAAGGGGAACCCCGATTCTGATAGCAGATTAGAAAAGGAGGAAAAAGAGGAGGGAGGGTTGGATAGTAAAGTTAACTATGTTGGGATACCGTACTGTAAAGGGCTCACTGAGAAAATTGAAAAAACAGTGAAAAAGTATGGTGTGAAATGCGGGACGAGAGCACCTAGAAATATTGAAAAGCATTTCACGGATTATAAGAGGGGGGTAAAAATTCGAGATAACCCTGATGAACAAAAAGGGGTGTATAGGATTGAATGCAATTGTGGGATGGAATATATTGGACAAACCGGCCGGAGCATGCGCATTAGATGGGGCGAACATGATAAGAACATCAAAGAAAGGGATCCGAAAACGGGGCTTGCAGAGCATATAATAAACAGTGGGCATAGAATAATAAAAAGAGAGGTTATCAAAAAAAAAAGTAATAGTAAATTGGATAGGAACGTGTACGAAACGGCATTGATATGCGCGGGACACAGAAATAAACTGAACCGGGACGAGGGCAATTTAGATGACGTATGGATTAGCTTTTTTAAAAAGTGGGACAATTTGAATAATAAAAGGGCCCCGATGGGCTTCCATGTCACATCGGAAGTAAGGAAAGCAGCCGAGGTGGAACGGGAATTTTCCTTGGATTGGTGACGAGGGGAAGAAAAAGAGAGGGGAGGGATCTCTCGTGGGAGGGGAAGTACCAATCCGCTGCGCGGCGCCATCTGCCCGCTCGCTTCACCTTGACAGGGAGTTTAGGCTCTCAACGGCCACTCCAGTTTACCGTAGCGGTGGTTTTTACATGTTTTATTGTGAGTTTTAAGGGGTTTTTAGCAAAGTGGTTTTAATTCTGTATAGGTCAAGCACTATGAAGTGTTTTTAACCCGAACCTTTCACCCAGTATCCTTACATGACACTTCTCTGACATGGCTTGATATTCCGAGCTGAAAACGACAACCTGAGGAAGGAAGCAGTAAAGCTTCCGAAACGTCGTCCACGTAAGAATACATACTCACTTGCGTAAGTAGACCAATTTGAATACTCTAACGTATTTTTGTTTATAGATAGTGAGTAACACGCACGAAACCAATATGTTATATGATTTTACAATGAAATAAAATAACTATTTCAGATGCAACCAAACTTTTTATATTATTTTGAAGCATAGTTTATTACATTATGTTTTGAATAACACATCGTTTAAGTGTCCACCTCGACTTTATGCACATGAGTGAATTCGATGAACCCAATTTTCGATGACTTTGTGCAATAACTCAGGCCTAATGTCACGAATGCAGCGTCTGATGTTCAATCTTAATGCATCAAGGGTTCGTGGTCTGTTTGCATAGTTTATAGATTTCAAATAACCCCACAAAAGCAATCTAAGGAGTTAAATTACATCATCTTGGAGGCCAACTAACAGTTGCATTTCTTGAAATTATCCTTTCACCAAACTGTTCTTTCAATACGTCGATAGTAGCATTAGCAGTGTGGCATGTGGCACATGAATAGTAATCAAACATTCTTGAAGCATGTCATGATGGCAGTATGCTACACACAAATAACAACTAGTGACAGTTATAACATTTGAAGCATAGTTGCCAGTTCATTTCAAAATCACATCATTCTTATTGGAAAACCCTTTAGAGATATGTGTAGAAATACATTAGCAAAGTGAACAGTTCCCACTGGTGAACAGCACATTTGAGTTTATTTTGCTTGATATTTTGATCATGGCATAGCCAGGCTTGTGCTCCATATGCCTTATGTGTAGGAACTTATTGCAATCCTGATAATGATGAAGAAAGTTAATGTTTCCCGAATTTAACATAATTTGACACACTAACCTAATTTTTCATTCACAGTAATGCAAATTTGACATTTTATCTGATTTTTAGTGTTCTTGCAAATTTTAGATTTTTACAAATTCTGAGAAGACTGCATAAATTGCATATTTACTCCTATGCGAGTTTAGTGTATGCGATAACATTTTGACAAACACAGTGTTTTATGAAATGCAATAGTCACAATTGGCATACATAGTGACAAATACATTGCAATTTGTGAGTTTGGTATAATTTTTATGCTAACAATTTTCCAACACACTTTACCAAATGTTGGCTCCTGAAAAGAAATCCCCTGATCAAAATTATTGGATGAAAATGATAGTGTGAGGTACCTTCAAATAAAACAGACAGACATCTGAGGTGCCTTGAAATAAAATGCAGACACATCTGAGGTGCAACAATTGTTATTACGCATAGGATGACTCAGGTGCATTTCATGCATTGTGCTTGGATAGGCCTAGAAATATTTTTTCCCCCTCAGCCATAGTGAACTGGTTTCTTAACCCTTTCAAGGCGGATGACGAAATATTCGTCATGCATGGAAATTCCCCATGGACAGGGCTCATTTTAAGCAAAATGTAACATGTTGGAATATGTTTTTTTTTAAAAAAGTTGTAATAACACGATAAATGCCAATGAGGGCTTGTTTTATTCAGAATTTCCAAGGCTTTCGTTCGGTAAGGTAAACATGTCGATGTGTACCCATTTTTGGAAGCAACAGACAGAGGAATTTCAATTTTTTTCCCCAAAGTTTGGCTAGCTCCCATCAGGTAGCACTCATCGATCTGGGCAAACCACCACTTGCCGCTGATTGCCCCAAGTTAGGTAATGGCGAATACATAGTATCAAAACGTCAATACAAATAGTAATTTTTTTTTAAAAAAAAAGAAGAAAACTCAAGGTCAAGGAGAATGTTTATCACAACTGACCGGAAACTCTCATCAGAAATTTGCCTATCGATCCGAACTGAAAGCTTGAAAAGGAGTAGGTTTGTTCGCAAGGGCACAAACTCTTACACCTTGCTGTCCAGAGAAGGAAAGAACATTTTACGACCCCCCCCCCCCAAGGTCTATCCCCCTCTTCACTTCTTCTCACTGCATCACCACTACCTTCATTCGCCTTTAATTCTTCTTCATTCTCCCCCCTTTTTCTTCTGGTTCTTCTCGATCATCTTCTGGCACACCCTGTATATCTTCAACTTCTGTTTCATGCCCCATGTCACACTCCTCCAACAAGTCCCGAATTTCTGGCCGAAGAGATGCCATCACAGAAGACACTTTCTTCTCACGACAAGGTTTCACTCACGTTCATAGCCCGATAACAAGAAAATGACTTGTGCAGCCAAACTCCTTGCCTGCAAGTGCATATTACATTTCACCCACGCCTCTCCCCTCCCCCGAAGACCGTAGCCACCTGTGGGGCACATGCCACGAAAAGCACTCTCAAATAACGCTATACAGAAAGGCTTCCTCCCCCTCCTACTTCCCCGCCTGTTGCTAAGTGGAAAACACACGACAAACAAAGCTCTAATCCCTTTCTTCCTTCCAGAGCCAAATTTACTGCGTAGAAATGACGCTTGTTTAGAACTTGAAAGAGCCCTTTAACTTGTAAAGCCTTGAAAAACACGTGGACTTTTGTTGTGTCTTTTAACAATCTGCCTGGTGACACGACATGACGTCAGAGTCTACCTGGCGATGACGGCAGATGTGAAGTGGATGCTTGGAGATTATACGGAAAGGTAAAGCCAAAAAGATTCCGTGTGTTTTTGCCAAAATATTCGTCAACCGTCCACTTATTATACAATCCTCGTATTTATAGAACAATAACATAAATTTGACATAAAAAGACGCAAATTATTACAACAACATATGAGAGAAGAAAAAACAGTCTCAACCCACAACTTTTATGCCAGTTTCATTTGCAAATATTATTATATTGCCTTATAAATAGTATCTTTTGGCCTATGGTGTTTAGCCAACAGCAAGGATAATAGTAGACAAATTGTCCCTCGTTATTAATTTTGTTTTCCAATGTAGGGTTTCAAGAATTCAATCAAAGCAGCAATAAGCAAAGAACTGCCCCTGTTCCAGAATAAGTACAGTTCCATTGCCTAAAAGGGGTGGCTCCCGTGGCAGAGTGGTTAGCATGCCGTGCTACAACACCAGGGGTTCCGGGTTCGAATCCCAGCCTGGGCATGGATGTTTATGAGTGTCCATTCATCATGTAATCACTCATCCCCATCTTTGCAAATTAACCAAAAAGTGGCACAAAGTGCAAAGTAAAATACAGCAAATCAATCAATCAACCATTCCCTAAAAACACAGTGATGGACAATTTGCTTACTGTTATACCACTTATTTATACAATGCACAAAAATGTAAAATCTGGGTTGCACCATATTCATCATCATCCTTCGCCCGAGGCAGGAAATCCATATGGTTCACTTAATAGACACTGCAGCCGAGTATCTGCTATGACAGGATCTTTAGGTATAAAAGGCATATTTCTCAATAAAAAAATAGCTCAAATAATAGGTAATTTATTTCAAAGTAGTTTGGTCCGAAAAAAACAGTGATGATCATATTCTTGCATGCAATAAACATACAGCAGTGTTGTTTTTTTAAATCCTACACTTCTGACATAAAATGTAATACTGCTCTTTATAGCACAATTTTTATAATTCTACTTTTGTGTTCGTACACAGTAATTAGTTCTTACATGATTCTGAACTTTCTATTTTTCATAACTATTTTGGAGATTTGTCAATTTACACTAACAATGTGTAGAATGATGCATATTTCTAATAGCTCCGGCATTTGTTTGGCATCTCTTTAGTTCTTTACATTTACAAACAAGAAAACATATAATTCAAAGTAACAAAAAATTCACTACACAATAAAATGCATTTTTACATTATGGTACAAGTAGTAATCACATGGTAGACACTACCAAATATAGTTAATGCATATAAAATCAGGTGGTTTTTAATCTTCAAGCAGATTGTCTGATGAATTCACAAATCCTTCATAACGGAAACACTTACAAAATCACACTTCATCTTCGTTCAAGAGCATATTTGGAATCCCATCAGTAATCGGAAAAACTCTTCCAGACTCTGGACACAATAATTCACCATTAATTACTTCAACCTATAAAAAAAATTAATGTTACTAGTTAATTACATGCCCCCTCACTAAGGCATCACAAATCCTCATCACTGCACTTAATATGAAATATGAGTGGTGTGTACAGTCACGGACAGTGCTGGGTTGTAATGATTCCATTGAAAGTAAATGCATTCATTACAACACAGAACTGTCTGTGACTGTACAAGACTTATGTGCCTAATAACATTATCAAAAACACTTGATATATGGTTTCTCTATTCAGCAACAGCTGTTTCATGAACAAAATTATGACATTAGTGAAATTGTCCAAACTAGTTTCATTGTAAGTGAAAAAGTTGCCAAACATTTCAAGCCTTTTTCTGACGAAACTTTTGTTTCCATTTGCACATGTTTGTAGCCAGATGAAATTTGCCTGTTTAGACAAATAAGTATGTCGCATTGGACAGTAGGCATATTGATGCAAAGGTTAGCAACATTCTATCAGACATGACAATATAAAACTCTGTACGACGTGCCAGCAATATTTGTTAAAAGACAACACAAACAGCACGATAAAAACACTAAGAGTTTGTGCAAGCTTTTGATTCCATCCGTCAAGAGACTGTGAAGGGGACACGATTGAGGTTCCGCTGGTGCACCAGATGATGATTCCAAAATGGAATCAAAAGCTTGAACAAACTCTTTAAGTGTTCTTTTATCGTGTTGTTTTTAACAAATTGGATCACATCTAAAGGATATTATGAATGATTTTGAAGCATACTTGATAGGTATGTATTAAAGCAATGACAGCATGGACACAGGTCAGCTTTTTATACGAGGTGTGGACAAAAACTTTCACTGCACTAAAAAAAATGCTTGCCTTGCACCCCAGGGGCTATAACAAGGAGGATGTTTTCGGGGAGGTGAAACATGTCTCTGACAAATGTTGGCTGAGAAAACTTGTGTGGAATATCTACTGATTCAGCTCCTTCAATGGTTGGACCAAGCAAAATAAAGCAAGAACTAGGTACTTGGCAGAAATTTCGAGATTAACAACTTGTGCACTTAATATCAAAATTTACATCAGGAGAATCTTTCTGCAAAAATGTGATTTCAGTATAACGCTTCATTACACTGGAAAAATGACTTTTCTTTCCTTTTATGATCATTTTAGCCACTGGAATATCTTTTTAAAATATTTTTATGAACATGTACTCTATATGATCAAAAGTATCCGGACACACCGCGAAACATGTGTTTATCATAGAGGGCGACTCAGTACTGCCATCTACCACGTAGAACACATAGTCAGCGAACTCAGTAGACTGCAGAGTGTGAGACAGCAGTATGGAATGGTCTGAGGAACTCTCAGACATTCAACGTGGTCAGTTGGTTGGGTGCCACTTGTGTAGGAAGTCTGTGTGTGAGATTTCCACCCTCCTAAACATCCCTCTGTCCACTGTTTCCGATGTTACAGTGAAGGGATGTGTACAACCCAAAAGCGTGTAGGCCAACCTCCCATGTTGACCTCCAGAGACCATCGAGTGTTGAAGAGGGTCGTACAGCATTATCGTCAATCATCCATCGCCACCATCACACAGGAATTCCGAACTGCATCAGGATCTACTCCAAGCACCATTACCATTTGTCGCAAGGTGCGGCAACTTGGTTTCCATGGCCGAGCAGCTGCCCATAAGTCAAACATCACACAGACAAATGCCAAACGTCGTCTCGTGTGGTGCAAGGAGCATCGAGACTGGACCATAGAACAGTAGAAAACCATTGTGTGGAGTGATGAATCACAGTACACAATGTGGCGATCCGATGGTAGGGTGTGAGTGTGGCGAATGCCTGGTTAACGACATCTACCAGCCTGTGTAGTGCCGACAGTGAAATTCGGAGGTGGCTGGGTTACAGTGTGGTCATGTTTCTCCTGGAGGGGGCTTGGCCCCCCTGTTGCTTTACATGGCAATGTCACGGCACAGGCTTACGTTGACATTTTAACAGCTTTCATGCTGTCTACCGTCGAAAACCAGTTCGGAGATAACCATTGTGTCTTTCAACATGACCAAGCACCCGTCCATACTGCAGGGCTTGTGGGGGAGTGGTTTGACGACAACAACGTCCCACTAATGGACTGGCCTGCGCAGAGTCCTGATTTGCATCCCATAGAACATCTCTGGGATGTTTTGGAATGCTGACTTCGTTCTAGACCACACCGATCCACATCAATACCTCTTTTCATTTTGGCGCTCTGCGAGGAATGGGCTGCCATTCCTCAGGAAACCTTCCGGCACCTGATTGAAACTATGCCTGTGAGAGTGAACGCTGTCATCAAGGCTAAGGGTGGGCCAACACTGTATTTACTGCCAGTGTTCCTGATGGAGGGTTGCCCAAACTTGTACTTTATTTTCAGGTGGGTGTCCGGATACTTCTGATCACAAAGAGTATATGTTCGCAACAAACACATTTTTGAAATTTACAAAAAATTTAAATGTAACTTTTAACAAAAATAAATTATAGAGCCTATACTACACTTACTCACTTTTCCTTGCCATTATAAATCCATGAATATATAATGTTCTTCCTATTTGAGAAAAAAAATTTAGAAAAGTTTATAATCACAAGATAACTTATTAGTATGTGTGAATACAAAAATTAATTAGTGGTGGCCTATATGTGTCTGTGTGGTTAAAAGAAAACGCAGCTTTCTTCTCTTAGCTACAAATTTCATAGGTATCGTACCTTCCCATACAGAAACACTGCTTACAGTGGCGTGCGGTGCTAAATCAGGTAGGGGAACAGGTGACCTGCACTTGCCCCCTCCCCTCCCATACCTGTTGTAATATAATACAGCAGATCAAGTAAAATTCAACCCTTGTTGAAATGAATCAAGTAAACATACGATACATATGTTACAAATTGTTAGAAGTGACATACATGAAGCACGTTAAAATTATGACAATACCAATGTTAAAGCAAATATGATATAATGTAAACAAAACATTAAAAACAAAATTGTTGATGCGCAATGAAGAAAAAAATAATAAAAGCAATTTATGAGTGATCAGAGAAAAAAATGTTTTGTCAAATTGTCAAAACCTGTTTCATCTCTATTTGTAGATTAAGTTGACATTTTTTTTTTTTTTAGAGTTGAGCACTGTTGTAATTCAAACGTCCTCAATGCAATAATGGCAATCAGATGGCTGAGTTTTTCATGACGTCCACTAGATTTGTAGAAATTGTGACAAAACCCGAAGTGTTCCGAACTCCCTTCTCGGGAACAAACAAGGACAACAATAATTTGCCACTGGAAGAGTATCCAGTTAATCATTTTACAGAGTTGTAGTAAATTGTTTGAAAATGCCTTGTGTACGATTTCGTTTTAGTTTTTAATTCGGTTAGGATAGGTGTTGGTTTGCTCTCTTTTCTGTAAAGTTCAATTAACTAAAAGCTTTAGTCTTCAGCCGTCGATCATACAACATTCGCTTTCTTGTCCTGCCACTGCGTGCGTCTTGGGGGTGTTGGAACAGGTGGACACGAGCTGTTCCCTCGGAAGCTATTTCGCAGCGTTTAGCCAAGGCATTTAGCAGACCCTTAGACTAGAAGATTTCTCCATACGCAATTTTGCAATGAGATTAGGAAACTATAGACTTACTACACTCAAAACCATCACTACAATGCAATTAAACTTTAGCACATAGCAAAAACTCGAAGGGAAACAAATTCGCTATGTCTCTTGTAGGGAACAGCTAGAGAGTTCAGCTTCCATGGTGGGAGGTGGCACCATGAGAATTGCTTACCTTCGCATGTGGTCGGAAATACTCGGCATCAGACAGCAGAGAGTGGGATGACGAGGGTAGATGAAGTAAACAAACGTCCAGTCACGGTGAAAGTTTTTCTTCGGCATGTTGATTTCGGAAGAAAGAATTGTTCTTATTATGTAATCATAGATAATTTAAATAGCTAACAAGGGCGATAAGTAGAAGGGAACAGGCTGTTCCCTCTGTTCCATGGAGGGACCGCCACTGACTACTTACCTCTAATAATACATGATGTGCCCTTTTCAAGAATTCTTCATTGTTCTCATAGTCTTGAATGACAGCTTGGGGTAAATCACCAACATGACCAATCTGAAAGAATAAACAAAAATGTATGTCACTAAAAGGGTTTTTCCCCAATAAATACTATACTATAATTCAGTAATGGTTCTGATTGTTTTATGATTTTATTCAAATTCTCCTAAGGAAAGCTAATTATTGTCACAGGAAATTTGAATCTTCCTTATAGTAATGAGCACTGTTTGGATTTCGAAAAAAAATTATTTATGTTGAAAGAAACAACTCAAAAATTACCTTACGCAAGCATGCACGCTTCCCACAGACAATGTATTTTCTGTTGACAAGCGACTGTAAGTATTGTAGACTTGTGGGAATAAATGTAGAAGGAAATCAGAACCTTAGTAGAATGCACGTAGGGACTTTATTTTAATGCTAAGAGAACCAAGCCTGGCCTGCCTAACCTAACTATGAAAGCATATATTGAACAAAATCTTAAGTAATCGCTAAAACTCCGCAGTATGTGTTAAGAGAAGTAAATCAAAATCGAGCCATGTTAAAATTGCATTCGTAGCATGATGAAATCATAATAAAACAAAAGGAACTTGGGCCAAGTAAAGTGCTTTGCACCATGCCATGAAGGCATATAGGGGGTGTGGAGTTAGGGCTCCACAGTTTCTTCATCATGGCCAAATGTGGGGGTGATGTGATCAGCATCATGCCCCTGGCCGCTTTAACCCCAGAGTTTCCTCCAGGTACCCACTTTATACGATGCTTGGTGAGTGCTGGAGCTGCTTGAACAAGTGGAAAAAATCCCAGTTCTCCCCTACTGGGGATCGAACCCGGAGCTCTTTCATGGTAGTCAGATGGCCTAACGACTGAGCTGCCGCAGCCACGAATGAAATAAATGATGGCTAGATTAAATTTATGAAGGGCACTCACTTAGGAAAACCCCATGCAAGGACTCGAACATGGAGCCGTAATATTATTCCACCGAGCCATAATATTATTCCAAGAATTTCCAATCTAATGAACTCTTTCTTTCATAAGGTCAGTAAATATTGTATCGCATATTGCATTCAGACACAATGCTTCAATAATGGAACAAAACTGTAGGGTCAATAATTACCAAATCTTTTTTCTATTAGTATAAACAGGTCAACAAAAAATAATGGTAAATTTCTCGTAAGGGACAAATGGCTGAAATTTGCTACTTCATTTAATTTGAATATTCGTACTTACGTATTCTGCATTGAGAAACATTGCTGAAGGTGGCATTTTGCTTATTTCACGGAAATAAGCTCTATTTGTGACATATCGAGTAAGTTTTCTTTCTTTCTTTTTGCCTTCGGTAACACGCAAAATGGCGGTCACAGATTCACTACCGTATTCGGCATGCAGTGTTTTCACCCCACTGCACCCAAAAATACCTACGTAGCCCCACAAACCATTCATACATAGCCCCACAAACCATTTCCGGTAAGGTTAGGTTAGGTAGGGTCACGTATAGGTTACAATAGTTAAAAATTGGTTTAAAAAAATATACGTAGCACCACACACCATTCTCGCATAGCCCCACAAACCATTTGCAGAAATGTACCTTCTTCAGTTACAAAAACACGTGTTTGAAAACACTGACTGGAATTACGTCATCACACAGGCTATGTCCACCTGGAAGAAAATGGATGCAAGAGATTTCATGCATCGGTCATATATTTATATAAAAAAATAGATGATTTACCAGCAAAATTCAATGAACGATGCAAGAAAACACTTCCCCGAACTTCCACACGTATACAGAAACTGCATTCGGTAAGTAATTTCACCTGTAAATTTGAAGAAATTTGTTTGTCCGATACGAGAAATTTACCAAATTAATTTCTGCAAATATACATCAAACCTATTTGCAACAATTCTTTCAAAACTCAATTAATACTTACACTATCTGCTGCCTTCCACAGAACTTTCCAGTCTAGTTTTGGGATGATACGAGACACAAATTCTTGGTTAAAATCTACTTCAGACACCTTGATATCCTTTGCCTGAAACAACAAAATAACATCAAAATAACCCCATTTAATTACCAATACATTTCTAATTACGGTAACGGTTCCGATTGTTTTATGATTTCTCCTAGCACAAAGATTAATTATCGTAGAATTTTGGAAATCATTGTCACACGAAATTTGAACCTTCCTTAAAGTAATGAGCGCTGTTTGGACTCGAAAAAAGTTATTTATGTTGAAAAAAATAACTTGAAAATTACCTCATGCACTTCTCATGGACAAGATATTCTCAGTCGACAACCGACAGTAAATATTGTAGAAGCGTGGGAATGAATCTAGAAGTAAATCGGAAAATTAGTAGAATGCATTTAGGGACTTTATTTTAATGCTAAGGGAACCTAACCTAACCACGATAGCATATATTGAACAAAATATTAAGTGATCGCTAAAACTCCACAGTATGTGTTAACAGACATAAATCGAAATCGAACCATGTAAATATTGCATTCGTAGCATGATGAAATCGCAATTAAAAAAAAAAAAAAACCTAACCTTTCGCTTAAAAACCTCCTGTGAATAGTTTGTGCGGCATTTTTCGGTTAATAAGCAAAGGTTGCATTGTGAATTTTGTTTCCCCAATTTAATTTTCTATGTTTGCCTACCCTAACCTTCCGTGAATGGTTTGTGGATCAATTTTCACTTAAAAACCTTCTGTGAATAGTTTGTGCAGCATTTTTCAGTTAATAAGTTTGGGTAAATATGCGATAACGCCTGGACACCTTTCACTCATTTATTTCCTTAATTTTACCACTGGTACTTACCTATTTTGCCTTGCAGAACATTCTTAAGGTGAAGTTATGCCTTTTTCCAAAAAATACTGTCAACTTTTCATATTACGATTGATTATTTGTCTTACTTGTTCCGCTTCTTTAATAGACAATATGGTGTGCACTCGTAATGGATCATCGCGCGTCATGACGTGCCAGCTTGTTTTTTGTCGATTTTCAGTGCCCAAGCAGTGTTTCAAACCTTCATGACGGAAAATTACGTACTATTTCGATTTTTTTTTCATGTTTACCTCCACAAACCATGCACGTTAGCCCCACAAACCATTAACGTTAGCCCCAAAATCCATCCATGGGTAGCCCCACAAACCATTGACGTTAGCCCCAAACACTATCCACGGATAGTCCCACAAACCATTCACACAAGGTTAGGTTAGGCCTGTTAGGTTAGGTTCGGTTCTATTACTCATTTCACCCCTAAATTCATCGAAGAAAGCGCGGAGAACATAGTTAAAAATTGAAATTTTCGTAAAAAGAAGGCACGTTTGGAAACACTGCAGAGATCGCATGACTTTCAACGCTCTCGCCATCTGCACGCACACAATGGAAACAACGGCGTAATGTGGCAGGCAATGCCAATTTCTTACGTAAAAAGTGATTAATCCTTGTTCGGCAACATTAAACTACAAAGTTTTTACTTTCCGTGAAAGAAAATACCTCCAAGAACGTCCAGAATGCTAAAGAAACTCATTGCAGTAAGTATTTTCTCCTGTAAATTTGAAGAATTCCGCCCAGGCGATATCGCATATTTACTGAAGTTTGGAAACACTGCATATCAGCTGACAATAGACAACTTGAGTCAAGATTTGCCCGCCATATTGTGTGCAACGAAAGCGAATTAGCAACGAACAATAAATACTTGTAATGTGAAAAATTACGCTTTTTTCAGTGAAAAAAGCAAAATCCCACGTTAAAAAATGGGTAACAGTAGTATAAGCCGGAGACACATTAAACTCGTTTGTTTTCAAATAAAAATCATTGCTACTTACCTCATATGCATAGCGGAAGATTTTTCAAGCTGGGGATCACTTTTTTCCCCATGAAAAGAGCGTTATTTTTAACATTATAATCATTTATTGGTCGTTGCTAATTCGGCGGGCAAATTTTGACTCACGTTGTCTTTCGTCAGCTGATGTGCAGTGTTTCCAAACTTATGAACCGATAAATGCCGCACAAACTATTCGCAAAAGGTTTTTAAGCGAAAATTGAGGCTAGACTCTACTTTACGTCCTTATGTGCATGGTGATTGCTTCTTTGCGTTCGCGGTGCGCGATCGTGGTGCGGCACCCGGCATCTCTTCGGGTAAGTACCTTCTTCTTTTTACACTTTCTGTTCACGATAGCCCCACTATCCATTCACGGGGTCGAGGTATGCCTACGAGGTTAGGTTAGGTTCCATTAGCACTCATTTCACCCCTAAATATGTGCTTCATCATCTAAAAAATTCCCCATTACGTTCAATTGCGCATATCCGGACAACATCGGTTTTTCTCGATTTACTCCTTCAGGAAATTTTTGCTCGCTTTGGGATTTACGTTGTTGAATTCCTTATAAAATAAGCTTTACGTATTCCTTAGGAAAAGGACGTAAACTAGAGTCTTACCTTACATTGGGAGAAAAAAACCACTCACACGTCATCTTGTCAAACTTCCGCGTGGTTTCTACACTGTGAGGGGGTTACATAACCGAACGCACGGAACATTTGATTCACGTAGTCGACGGTAATGGCGGCACGAGCTATCGTACAACGGAGATGCATGATTGACGAAAAATACCTTATTTACAGGCAAAATACGTTGCACGATTCTAAGAAACAATTTCCCCGGCTTCAGAAAGTCCTCAAGAACGCAATTCCGTAAGTACTTTCTCGTCTTTTCTCCTGTAAATTTTAAGAAATCCGTCTCCGGCTTATACTACTGTTACCAAAAGGTTCCGCTATGCATAACAAGTAAGTACAAATGTAAATAAAAACGAGTGAAATGTGTTTTCACTATACCATACTGTTACCCGTACTTGATACGTACGAACCATGCGAAACACAAAATATCTGATTTTAATGTGTCTCCGATATAACGAACTGTTACCCAATCGTATGCAAAACCTCGAGAATTGATTCTTTAGCTAATCATTGATTTCATTGCGGTTTTCTTCTATTTTTGGTATCTCTTTAGGCTACATATTAGGCAACAAATGCAACTGACACCTTGTGTAAGTACAAGGGGTGTTATTATATGGGTGACATATGTTAGTACTGATTCGGCATCATGTTAGTGTGGAAATGTAGCAACATATTTCTAGTTTTCTACAACATAGTTCTGAACGTAATCTATTATCACTTTTGGTGGGGAAGAAGGAAAGCACAGAGAAGTATGTAAACTATCCTACTCAGCGGATAAAAATTAGGCATAATAACTAATCTTATGGAAATATTACGTACTACTATTCCCAAAGGATAGCCAATTTGAACACCCTTCAAACATTTGGATGTTAACATGTTGTGGGTCAATAACTTCATGTTTCTTTTTGCGCTCAACGGTACTTTGAAAGTCAGCGTGTACAAGCATAGAAGCACAGGTTCACCTGCACCGCACCTGGGTCTGCTTTGTTTCACTTCACTTCTGCAACCTTGTGTTCTGACGTCAGATCAGAATTACCTACGATGTTAGGTTAGGCCTGTTAAGTTATGTTCCATTAGCATTAATACAATGAAAAATTATTATTTATGCTAAGAGAACTAAACCTAGCTAGCCTAACCTAACAACATAGGCATTTATCCTAAAATAAAAAGATTTCTCCCGTTACTTCAGAACATAAGGTTGCTCAATTCTTGTGCGATAAGACCATTCGGCACTTGCGCTTTAAGGATTGGTGATAATGATAGAAAAAACATCATTAGCCTTCATTCTTCTCAGATTTCACCACGTACGATATGAAATACAATTTATATGCACAACTTGTAATTCAAACAGCTATATTAGGTGAGGTTCGTGTTTATATTCTTTACTACGAAATTACGAAAGCTTAAATGAAGTTATCAAGTATATTAAGATTATTATGTATAAATAAAATTCAAATCACGAATATTTGCAAACGAGAGTTGGTAACAATGTCAATGATGGCGATTGGCGAATTGTGAAGGTGATGTAATGGACGCTATGGAAAATTTCATGAAGTGCTGATTGATGCTCTCAAATCTGAAAGATGGCGGAGAGTGCGGGTAATTGGTGTCTCATTGAAAGCGACCCTGGCGTTTTCACCGAACTCGTTCGACAATTTGGTAGGTTGACTTTAAATTCATAAATAGCGCATCAAAGGTTACAATGCAATCTAAAGGGTCATTAAATATAAACGAAGTAGAAATTGCATAATGATAATGCAGGATACTTTATTTGTATTTGACAGGCACGTTGAGATATAGATTTGATTCTGAGTTTGCCGTAAATCGGTTTATCGATCTTGTAAATTTTACTGTGTGTGTACAGATGTAGCTCATAACATCAATGAAAATGTGTGTCATTTATTATTTCCTTTACCGGCCTTTTTTCACATACGCATGATTTTTGAGAATATTCTATCAGTATATTGACGGAGAAAAGGAGAATCTTCTCTAAAATTTTGTGTTCCTGCTAGAAATTGACTGTATTTGTGGACCTATGTTATGGCTCTTTTACACCTGATGACTCCCCTGCTGTGAACTGTTAAATAGTTGATGTATACAGGGTTTTATCTCGGAACCTTATTACATGCATGCGAAAATAATTACAATTTTTTTGAGAAGTAGTTTTGAATTTTTCTGAAATACTGTGTATGCAATGTTGTTTTTGTGAAGTGGTATGTTTTATGGTGAATGTAGTTTAAAAATGTTTGTGCGCTAAATTCCAAACTTCGTCTGCTTTTCATAATAATAATACTTATTTCTTCATTGTGCAATTGTAATCACATACTTGCAATGTAAATGATGGGAATAATTCATATGCATTTGTAAATTTATCCTGCACATCACTGCAAAGCGAATTGTAATTCATGTATCTTATGCATTTAAATTGTAGGTGTAAAAGGTGTCCAGGTGGAAGAATTGTGGAGCCTAGATGCACAACATTTTGAAAACCTTAAGTAAGTAAAAGAAGAAATTAATAAGGAAATAAGTAAAATAAATCTGTGCCAACGGTTCATGCAAGAAGTTTATACAAAGTGCATTCAAAAAGTTCTGGGACTTGTCGTAGTACACATCTGTGTCACTGTTAGAACTACTTAATGTGAACCTTCTTTAGTAAATGTCTGTTATATCGGAGACACATTTCTATTGGATATTTTCAGTTTCAAATGGTTCGTCTACCAATTGTGTATTGCGGAACATAGTTGAAGGTGCCATTATACTTTTTACAGGAAAATAACTTCGATTTTTCACATTACGAGTAATTCTTTTGGGTCCTTTCTTCCATTGCGGAACATACAATATGGCATGCACAGCTGTGGATCATCGCGCGTCGTGCTTGTGTTTTGTCGATTTCGAGTGGGTATGCAGTGTTTCAACCTTCTTAACTGAAAAATACCTAATTTCGTGTTCATTATTTCATCACAAACCATTAACGGATAGCCCCAAAAACCATTCACGATAGCCCCATGAACTATTGGTGGATAGCCCCAAAAACCATTTCCAGCAAGGTTAGGTTGGGTTAGGTAAGCATAGTTTAAAAAAAAAAGGCACGTTTGGAAACACTGGTGAGACCGTGTGACTTTCGACTCTCACGCTATCTGCATGTACATAATGGAAACAACGGCATAAAGTTGTCGCTTTGTACAAAATGCAAGTTTATTATACCAAAAGTGCTTATTTCTTGTTGTGCAGCATTCTACGGTGAGAGAATACCTCCACGAACTTTCAAAATGCTGCAGGAACTCATTTCCATAAGTAGTTTCTTCTGTAAAAATGAAGAAATGTGTCTCCGATATAACAGACATTTACCCCTTCTTCCACCTGCTGTGAAAATGTAGCTGCATATTGTGCACTCCCAATTTTTATTTACAGAATGACCAACATTGTGTCTTGTCCACGTAATGAAGATTTTTTTCCCACAGCGATCCGATATCGCTTCATTGGCGCAGATATTGGAGGAGCCAAGCAACAATGTCGTCTACGAATGCTTGCTTATCGTAAATACAAAACCCAGGTCGTACAAAATATGCCTCATTGTTGATGTGCTTACGGTAGGCAAGTCAGGATCACAATCAATTGTGGCAGCCACTTTTCCCGTTGTTGGAATTTCATTTTTCCCATTGCCCCTAAACATTTTTGTGACAATTGGACTCACAGTTTCATCACTAGTTCGTCGCAAATACAAATGCATTTAACACTTCTTTTTTATGCATGACTATGCAAAGTTTTCCCTTTACAATGTGATTTAAAATAACAAGCGAGCGAAAAACCTGTAGGGATCTCGCTCCCTGAGGATGCGTGATAACCAGCAGATATATAGTTGCTGTTACCCTCACTTCGACCTTCAATCAGCTCCGAGATTCGGCTCAAAGAACCCACGCATATTTTTTTTTAGCTTTGACTTGCAGTAAAACAATTGTACTGAATATGAATAACCTTCATTTCAACAGGTTTTTCAGAATCTTACATCTGTTATACATTTCTATGTATGTGTATGCAGCAAGGTGCTTCAAGTAAGGAACTATATTCTTGTGCTCAAGTTTTGCGAACTCATCGTTCGAAGGCACAACCCGTATTCATTATCACAATCAAAATAAGTTTTGTACAGTTTATTACATTTGTGTATCGTGCTCATTTTTATTACTATTTATTATATATACGCCATTTTATTCTGCAAGAATCCTCGCATTGCGACATTTTAAATTTCCTTCCTTACATCTTAATCTATTGAATTTCATTCCCTTGTTTTTCTTTTTTCGACTGCAGACAGTGAAAGTATGGACGCTGTAAGGTTGCAGTGCTGTTACAACGTCACTTGTCAAGTTATTCTCTGTGTATACTCCCAGTATACACACAGATATCTTCCAGTGGCTCTATGAACAGTCTGAAACGTGAGTGGGGGAAGAGAAGAGATGTATGTTTGAATGTTATGTAAAGGGTCTTTCATTAAGAGTGATACTTTTTAAAATTTGAAAAAAAAAAAAAAATAATAAACCACTCAACGTATCAAAGTAAATTGTGCTTTATTTTGAAGCTTAGACATTGCAGTTATGTTCTGAACAAAATATCGTTCAAATATCCACCACGGCTTTGAACACACTGATGCACACTTAGCTCCACTTGTTAATCACTCTGTCCAACATTAGTGGCGTTATGTCTGCGATAGCCTGACGAATGTTTACCTCCAAATGTTCCAATGTTCGTGGCTTGTCAGCATAGACATGGGCTTTGATGTAGCCCCAAAGAAAAAATCCATGGGTGTTAAATCACACGACCGTGGCGGCCAATTCACACATCCACATCTTGAGATGATCCGGTCGCCAAACTTCTCCCTCAGCAAATCGAACGTAGCATCAGCTGTGTGGCACGTAGCGCCATCCTGCTGGAACAACATGTTTTCGATATCTATGGTGTCAAGTTCTGGCCACAGAAATTCACGTAACGTGGATCTGTAGCGGTTGCCATTGACGGTAACGGTTCTTCTCTCATCATCTCGAGAGAAATAAGGTCCAATGATGCCGCCACGTCATAAACCTCACCACACAGTGAGTTTTTCTGAATGCAATAGCACCTCATGGACCACTTGTGGGTTCTTCTTGCTCCAATAACGACAATTTTGCGTATTGACAAAGCCACTAAGACAAAAATGCACATCGTCTGAGAATATGATTTTTCCACTGAAATCAGGATCAGTGGAGCCATCGTGTGCGTCAGTGTGTTCAAAGCCGTGGTGGACATTTGAACGATATTTTGTTACATAACTTCAATGTCTAAGCTTCAAAAAGAAGCACAATTTACTTTGATGCGTTGAGTGGTTTATTTTTTTTTCAAATTTTAAAAAGTATCACTTAATGAAAGACCCTTTATTAAGATTACATTTATCTGAGAATTTTGTGTTCTTAGTAACATTAGTCCCAGAACTTTTGATTGCACTGTGCATGTGAGATAGTCAGAAGATTAGCACAAACTAATTCTGCCATAAGTTTAACACAGATTTAGTGATACTTTTGCAGTACCCAGGGTATTCTGTCTATACAACAGTGTCAGTTAGCATTTTGCCTCACCATATACCAGCATCCAGAGAAATTACTACCTTCTTTAATGTTGGACAAGGTCTGGTCTCTATTTCCTTAAAATTTGGTAGTGCCTATCTCCAACTAGCTGACTTGAACCATGAATGTTTAAATTTCATTGTCATTAGAGTAATAATTTGCCAAAAATGTATGTAAAACTTGGGAGTTATATAAGACGTAAGTGAGTTACTAAAGATATATCTGCGAAACGTACTTGTAAATGTTCTATTAATTTCGTTGCCCTCTGCCACCATCCACTTGGGAACTCAATGCTTTACTGTACTTTACTTTACCACAGTAAAGCATCGAGTTCCCAAGTGGATGGTGGCAGAGGCAACCAAAATTAATAGAACATTTACAAGTAAGTTTTGCAGATATATCTTCGCTTACGTCTTATATTATCAACCGCATTGTTTATTCCCCATAACATGAATTAGGAGTTATGTTTGCGAACCAAAAACAATTATTTTGTGTTCATTGCAATAATATTGTACCAAAGAAACTTAAGTCATTAAATGGATAATTTTCCATAGCCAAATGTGATCATGCATTTTAAAAATTATCATCACTTCTTTATTCTAAGTAATTAATTTTTTGTCATAGGCCAATCCATGGTTTAATATTCCTTTTCAAGTGGGTTCAGGATGACGAGCCCATAGGATCAGTGGTGCAGGACAATCGTCTTGAGAAAATTTTTTTTGCAAAACAGGTACCAGTAAGCGGATTTTATATTTATTAGGATTTAAGCAAAGTGTAATTAATAAGTTTTTTCTTTTTTTCTGTGAATACCTAAAATCAGGATGTTTGTCAATTAGTTAAGTTTTACACTTCCTGAGCATTAAGTCTCAAAATTACTAGTAGTAGAATTCTTGTTTTTGTTCTTGTTACATTATACAGAGGTTGTTTCCGATCTATGGTGACAATTTCAAATTGCATCTACCTTAAGAGAAACCATGTCACCACCATCGAGAGTGCTCTATTTGGTGGCCCTGCATCTTGGCCATTGCCCGACAGCGAAGTTTTACAGTAGGAGACTGGCACGAAGTGTAGTCATGTCGAGCCTCAACCACTCCTGACAGGCTTTCCATAGCTCTTGAATGGTGCGGGGTCTTCTGCGAGACAAGGCTCGTTTTAGTAGGCTGAAGGTGCAAAAGCCCATCAGTGAGGCATCAGGTGACTTCACTGGAATGCCTGTGAAAATAATTGCACGAATTCCAGTTTCGTCTACAATTTGTTGGAGGAAGAGGAACAGGTTGACCGAGATATGTGACTTGATGCCTTGTCTTGATGCACCCACACACGATTCTGGTCCCTCCCATAGAGATGGAAAATATCATAGCGATAAACGGTTGTCAGGACGTTAGCCTGATAATCGGAATTAACCTTCATATTTTTCCAAAACTTTCCTTACATTCAGTGAACCATCTTTGAAAGTCCCTCGCACCTATCGATTGATAAAAAATTGCACGTGGCTTGTGACAATCATCAAGATAAAAATATGCCTCGTCCAATGTAACAACGAACTTCCACTTTTCACCTGACAGGTACCGCTCATAAAGCTTGCGACGTTCTTGGATGTGTTTTGGCAAGAGCTTATGAACATGCCCCTTGCATTACTTTTCCAAACCCAAATCGCGGTGAATGATGGTGTGCACTGTCTTCAGTGATGTTTGTAGCCAGTTCGTGATACTTCTCTGTGTGGCTGGATTCTCCCTGGTGACCAGCACCCTGACGACCCGAATTTTGGCTAGTGGCAGGCCGGGGTTTTGCCTGTTTCTGCCCCACAGGAATCATCCCACGCCTCGCCTTACCTGCCCCTTTCAACACCCGTGATATGCCATTTTTGTACACAGTGAATCCACGCTTCTTGCACTGTTTTATAATGGCACTATAGCTGTAGTTTACGTCAGAAAGTGCAGTTACGTAACCCTCCCAATATGCAATGATTTTCGGCGACATTCTTCCCGATACGCAATGACCACACCTGTCAAGAATTTGAATTTATTAAGTACTTATTTCTAGCACTAAAATGTTGATACTTCACATTTCTAAGTTATACATGTAACTCAATTTCCACGAAAAGTGGCGTTACACCACTTGTGCTCTGAACCCCTCATATATCAATAAACCTGAAAGATGTTAAGGATTCTACCACTGCATTTAAATAAAGAATTTTGCTGTATATTATATGAAATATATGTATTTACAAAATTCAAATTCTACACTTTTGTACAAACCTTTTATTAAAATAATCAGTGCAATCGGTGATATTTTTTAAAATTGATGAATGTTAATGGCAGAGATGTTCATTTTTAATTTGTATGAAAGGGTATACTTTGTTTCATAACTTTTTTATCTGAGGAACCGCAAGAAATGCACCTTGTTTGTACTCAGTGGACCTAACCCTTCATAATCAAGAAATCAAACACCCAACTTTCAATCCTTATGAATATGCAAATAAGCATTTACAAACTTCAATACTTGTGTACAAACCCTTTTTTTTCATCAAATAAAGGGACATTGACTTTTCATACATTTTTAGTTCTTTATTTCATGTTCGGTGGTTTTATTTTGTAAGCGATGATGGCAGAGATATGGTATAGAAATAGAATGTGTAAAATGTTCAATTACAATATTGATTTATTGTTTGGAAAGATATGTTTTGTTGTTATTGCTCATTATTAGAGGCACATATTTTTGGTAATTATAAAAGCAAAATTTTGGAACAAAATCAGACAATTTCGGGTGCATAATCCATAAATAAAATATAATTTCATTGTTATAGCGGTGAAAAATTGGATCAAAACCGTTATATAAAAAGTAGGGATGGGCCGATATGAAATTTTGGCCGATACTGATAACCGATATTCTACCGATGTGATATAAAATTAGAAATGGTCCTTGAAGAACCTGAAAGTTTCATTGACCTCCTCCATTTTGTGTTTTTGTCAAAAAAGAAATATGCATTCCTCTACTCATCATGCCTCTTCTTTACCATTGCTGTAATGACAAATTTCATGGTAAACCAGTGTATCTAAGTATAAACATTATAAACAAGGAAAGCTTACCTTAACAGTATCTTCTTTATTTTGTTTTTGTATTTTATGTTCATATCTTAATGAAAAAACATAGCCTTCAGGATCTGAAAGTTTCTATCCTGTTTATCGATGAGAAATTTTAATATTTTTTTTCTTCCAGGTGATAAACAATGCATGTGCTACACAAGCAATCCTTAGCGTTTTACTCAATTGCAAACATTCAGACTTGCAGTTGGGACCAACCCTTTTAGAGTTCAAGGAGTTCTGTCAGAGTTTTGATGCAAACATGAAAGGTCTTTCTCTTAGTAATTCACAAGTGATCCGATCAGTACATAATTCCTTTGCTCGGTAAGTTACGCCCAAATTTCTGTGTATTATTTTTAATTTGATGATAATAATGTGTGTGTGTGAAAGGTTGGACTACGAGTATAAAATTTCTTATTTTTTACAAAAAAAAACTTGCATATTTATGCATCACATCATGTGGCTTTACCAGCAGATGGACAAGTTCCAAAAACTAAAAGGACATATTGGAAGATAAAAGGTTGAATTCAGGAGCATATATTCTAGGCTTGCTTGGCTATCTGTGAAGCCTGAAGGCTAGAGAATAAAATACAGGAGAAAAATCAATCAGAAATTGTAAATAAAATTATTTATATCAGTGAGATGATGATGCTGAGTCGGGAGTTGGCAACCTGATTTCTTAGGAGTTGGTAAAACTTATTTCTATTCATAGCCTAGGACCATTTGACATAGTCAGAAAACCCAGACCTTAAGCTCAGTGTACACCACTGGTTGAATTAGTTACCAACCAGTCATGGAAGGGTGAACATCTCGACAGGCCAACAGCTTCTTCATTTTTAACTTACCTGTTTTTATCTAGGTGCTCCCACGTAGCCAAGTGGTTAGCGTTCTCACCTTTGGTGGGAGGGGTTCCGGGTTCGATTCCCAGTATGTGCCCCCAAAATTTCAGCATTGATCCAGCGTAGTGAGGACAATTGGGAAGCTACTTGAAAATAAGAATTAGCGGGTTCCAGTCACGATAGCCAGAAAACAGTGGAGATGGAAACCGATGCGCTGGCCACATGTCACCGAAAGAAAATCTGCTCTGACAAGCCCTGACATTTCGACAGCTCTTGCACCACAGAGTTTTTATGTAATTTATCATTTAAGCACATGATATGAAAGCTAGAGGTGATAATACTGGTATGTGCCAGAAGTGAAGAAATACTTGTGTGAAAAAGTTGGCATGAGCAACTCTTCTGCCCATTAGCATCAAAATCAAAGTTGCCCAACTGCTTTTTTTTTTCCCATACTTCAATTACCATTATTCTGTCTACTCTGATCTATCCCATGATCTGGATCAATTTGTACAAAATGCCTGCATGTGCTTTATTTTTGATCTGTTTTCTGCACATACCCTGATTGGCTCACATTAATTGATCACCGAAACATACGCAATCCGACTAGACTAAGTAAGGCAATTGCATAAAAAGAACCTGCTTATCTCGAGCATATTTTCAGTGCCTTCTGATTCCCACGGCCTTGACAACAGGTTTCATAAGAGATCTAATTGTTCATTGCCCTTCATCGCTTAAGTTTCCTGTCTTTGAAACTCATTGGCCCTTGAAATCTACATTGCATCTTCAATAGTGGTGTTTACTAAACACAAATAGGTGGTATATTACTGCAGACTTACTCTGGGCACAAATTTAATACACTAAATTATAGTAAAAAGCCACTGAAATCAATTATCAACATAATATTCCAGTTTGCAATAGTTATCAGTAATATATCTGCACTTACTCATGCAGGTCAGACTTTTATTCTTATATGTAAGTTGTTGTTTTTCATTATTTTATTTTTTAAAGTATCCCTGTTTACGGAATGACTAGGGAGACAAATTTATGGTAAATAAAAACTGAGGAGAGCGGTAAATAAAATGTTAGATCAGCAGTATATACCAGCGGTGGAAAAAAAAAATTGGCACACACTTTTTCATTATGAGAGGAAACAACATACAAAAGAGCTATAAATTGATAAACTACTACATTTTTATATACTGTACACATACACAAGTACTTAGCTGTCCAACCAAGAAGAAAACATCGACACAAAATCTCTTCATTTCTAAATTGCATATTTCAAGTGATTTATTCATTGTATGTATTTAAAGGATATCCTTGCTGTCCAACAAATAAAATAATCACTACTGCACATACACAAACACATGTTGAAAATCACATGATAAACAAAATTCATACATGACTGAATACAAATGACACCATTGTTTCCCTTGATGTGCGGGAACAGACTAATCTTATCGCTGCTACAACCAGCAAGTTCAATGAAACTGGAAGTTGAGTAGACATTCTAGGGAAGAAAGGAATGCAGCTTGACAGGGAGCAAAGTTTTCGAACTCAGATTATGTGCATGGGAAATCCAAATTTGCAGCATCTTCCTGATGTGATCGAAGATAAAACATTCTTCAGCTCCAAGTTGTAGGAATCTTTAGGCAATCGTATCGTTACAAATTGATAGTTTGCGTGCACAACCTTGATTGCCGGTTTTTGCATGTTTTCTACTTAATTTGATGATATTCCACGGTTATTTTGCGAAAAAGCGTTCATTTCGTGGAAAAGCACACATTTTGCATTACTTCACAATAAAACTCATGCATATTTCATCATTGGGGATGTAGTTACGTGCAGAATGTTCAAAATTGCATCTGTTTTTCACATTTCGCAATTTCGCGCATCGCGAAAATTCAGTGTCCCTAGGAATAACATAGTGTTTTTTTTTTAAAAGTCCTGCAGGATTCTAAAAAGCTATAACTTTAAAGTAATAGGGTTATTACAATGAATGATTTTTCACAGAGGAAAATTTGAAATTTTTGTTCTGTCCACGCTGCTGAATGATGTGTGTGTGTGTGTCTGTGTGCAGGTGGTCACATGATTCCAAGATGATATTGAAGTTCAAGATACGTCATGCGATTCACAACATTGCGGATGAGCACCATCAGAATGCAATTCTCTGATTCAAACAAAGATTGCAAGAGTGTTTTCGCATGAATGCTGCCCAGCTGGAGATCTAGCGATGAACGAAGCCACATCAAAATTAATCACAGACATTAATTTTAAAATTTCCTCTGTGTAACGAATAATATTTCTTGGTAATAACCCTATTACTTTAAAAGTTGTAGGTTTTTAGAATCCCGCAGGACTTTTAAAACACACTGTATATGTAGTGTTCCAAATTCATATATAAATAATGTTGATGTAAACATGGTTAAGGTGAAGAAAGCCTCCACTGTTTTAACTTTTCCATGAAAAACAAGACAAAATGAATGAATGAGAACAATTATGATGAATAATTGTTAATTAAGCTCAATATAAATTATGCAATTTTTTTATGTATTTTTTAACATTTTTTATTTTATTAAATAGCTAATTAATTCCTTGCAGTCAAACTCTCTTTGAATTTGAATCTAAATTGGCATCCAAGGAAGATGACGTCTTTCATTTTGTGGGCTACCTTCCAATTGATGGCAGGCTGTATGAATTGGATGGTTTGAAGGATGGACCAATTGATCTTGGTCCTGTTACTCCAGATGTTGATTGGCTCGATATTGTTCGTCCAATAATTGAGAAGAGGATTAAAAAGTAAGCGTGAATTGTTATCAAATTAGGAAAAAAAAACTTAAATGTGAGGAAAATGCAAAAACCTTTATCCATTGCTATAATCCGTATTTAATATTGTACTGTAACACTGTTAAAAACATTATTCAACACAGTTTAGCAATATTGAAGGGATTGAAAATTGTTTTCTCCTTACCTAACTAAGATACTAGTTTCAGTTCCCACTCGAGGTTTACCAAGTGAAGTGCACTGGTTGCTGTGGCTGTGTTACGCAGCTTTCAGACCAAAGTGACAAGTGACTACTCACCGGGAATTCCAGGAATTATGCGTGAATTATTGGCTCCGGGAATTCTGCGTAATTTTTTCTCCATAGGCGTGAAAAATAGCAACTTTTTTTGATTCAAATCCCATTGAATTTATATACAGTCAACTCTCGATTCTACGACCCCGGGTATAACGACCCTCTCGAAGTAACGACCCTTTTCCCGGGAACCGTGAAAAATTTAGAAAAAATTAGAAAAATTTGGAAAAAAAAAGTTGAAAAATTGAAGGAAATCGGCCGAAAAATGCGTTGTTTTTTCCTCCACTCATTCCCTTTACGAGCGCTCTACCGCTCACAATTAGGTCTGAACTAAAAATAGACACCACCACACCATGCTTGAGTGATATCCAATAGCACTTGACCTCTGCCCTCCCCTCCCTCAAGCGCACCAATGTTACACCGCACCCGACGGCCGCTACCCAACGTGCCAGGCTTGCTCTTGGATACGCGAGAAAAGAAAATCGAATGTGCTTGGATGTTATTCTAAATCGACTTGACTTGTTTCCTTGTCCTAAGAGCTGCTTAAAACTCGCGGAGGAGCA
Organism: Lepisma saccharinum; assembly: GCF_977018435.1. Lineage (NCBI taxonomy): Eukaryota > Metazoa > Arthropoda > Insecta > Zygentoma > Lepismatidae > Lepisma > Lepisma saccharinum. The sequence goes on along the minus strand of NC_139251.1, from coordinate 31,485,775 downwards.
GCCTGAAATGACTGCTGGACTTGCAGACTTTGCCAATGTGTATGGCAGGTCAAGCTCTTTCATCGATAAATACACCACCTTGAGAGATAAGATCACAGGAATGTTCGAAAATACAGATGATTGGCGCCTGGAAGTCTGGCCCATCTGTCCAGCTCTGACCTAGAGTTCAGCAGGTTCCCGTGAGTGAGTAACTCTCGGCCTTGTAGACGACAACTTCCGGTAACAGTTTTCATTCAAAACGTGTTCTTTGTTCCCTGGAACACTTCATAAAAAAGCGAAACTTTTAGATAATCAAAACCACATTGGTGAACTAAAGATCGTCAAGCCGCTTAATGCGTTGTCATCCAGGTTTCCATAAAAGTTTACTTCGATCTTACGTGCATCATAATCCCACTTCATACGTTTTCCTAATTGTGTCGATGTCATAATATCTGCCAAAAAAGTGTTCCGTTGGCTGACTGACTTCTCCCACCTTTCATGTCAGCAAACGTGGGGGGGGGGGGGGGGGGGTGATGCAGATTGTTTCAGCCCCGATTTTCTTGCTGATGCGAGCTGATTACAGGCGAGGGTGGAAAATGACCCACCCCTCTTCCTTTCCTTTGACGTCTAAAATGGGGCAACCAGTTCTGGATATATTCTTGAAACGAACAAAAACCATAGAACAAGTAATAAAAAAACGTGACCCAACTCCCTTTCCCCAGCTCATTCTCCGCCACTGGTGTGCACGGCAATGTTGATAATTGCAGAATTGTTTTTTTTTTTTAATGCTGTTGTCTGCATAGGAAATATTGCCAGTATTATTGTCTGCTGCATGGTAAAACGTAAAGCAAGGGTCATTTCTTTCTTCCTTACACTGCTGTTAAAAGTTCCGTCTTTGACAGTTGCGTTATCTTTAAAATGCTGGGATTATTCTCTTCCGCCACCTGTTGCTCAAACTTCCAGCCGGTCTCTTTGTTTTTACGATGCAGCTGGCGCCACTGCACCTTCTGATAATTTGCATCCGCTTTTTTTTTCAGAACCATTCATGTGGAGGGGGAAAAAAAGAGTTCAATGTAGGAATGGTCGCTGAGACCGATTAAAAAGACATTATTCAAGGGGAAAACGTTTGGAGGGGTGGGTGTTTGACATCGAGAATACTCCTAAATCCAACATTCAATCGTCCATTAACATGAGAGTAAATAACGATCTACCATTTTGACATGTGAAAATGCGCAATTTCATAAAGCTTGTTTTCAGTTCATTTTATGCTGATGGGCTAATCGGGACTAAATATACAGTTTAAAGTGAAATTCAATTCCAAACCCGAATGATTATCGACTGCCACGCTGTTTAATGACGTGTCCTAGAATACGCATTGGGTGAAAACAGATCGCAAGTTGCGCATTTCCTTTTTCACGCTGGATTACAATGCAAGTCAAGGAAGGAGTTTGGACTGCTCCCTTTAATGGGGAAGGAGGGAGAATGAAGTTGGTTGAAGCAAAGAAAAGTGACTTTTTTTACGATGTATTTTACACAGCCGAACCAGAACGAAAATTACAGCCCTGCCTTTATTTTTTTTTTGTCTGGTACATAGAGAGGTTGTGTTGTTTCTCCCGAGAGATCTAATCTTACCAGTTAATCTTGTAACAAACAATGCTCCAGTAGACCCATATAAAATGCAACATTCATTCTGCCCGATTATCTCCCGACTTTTGCTGGCACCAGTCTGACTGGTGTCAAGATTCTTCAAGTTTCGCTTGCAATAAGCGAGAGATTGTTTTCCTTTCCATTGGTCTCAGTGCACACGGGTTTCTCAGGAACTAGAATTGTAAGAATTTACTGGAAAAGCAACGACTGTGCACAATTGAAACAAAGTAACATTATTATAAATTCTCGTTTGTGAAAACTTTTTCATGTTCTATTTTCCTTCTCACAACACGCATCCTGTGCATAACAGGTTGTATAACTACCAGGATAAATGGTGTTACCATCTCCTAGGCATCTTTCTGTCCGTTTCAGCTCCCTTTAAGCTGAAAATTGGTGCAAATTCCAATAACGACCCCTTCGAAATAACTACCCTTTTCCCGGGAACTGTGAAAGGTCGTTGAATCGAGAGTTGACTGTATATTTATAAATGCCCTGAGGCAAATTTTTCTCAGTTTGGCTTTCATTTTTATCGAGGAAGGAAATGAAAGCTGCGTGGAAAATAGCACAGAATTCTCTCAATACATTTACCTTGTTAGTGTTCTTTGTAGAACAATCTATCTGCCAAACAGAAGGTTTTTGCAATATCTTGAAGTGAATTAGGTAAATTTGAGTTTGAAATTCTTATACAATTAATAATTTTTCATAGATTAGTATAACTTGTATCATTTGTGCCTTGTGCTTGTATGTATTTAGAGGCTGAGTATGTTAAATGGCAAATGTAATTCACCTTAAATTAAATATTTTAAATATATACATGGGTGTCTGGGGGGGGGGGTCGAATGGGTCGGTGGACCCCTCTGGAAATTGACATCGTTCATTTAAAAATACAAGAAGGCCAAAAGTTTTTTGCTCTTATTGTTATAAACAGAATAATGAAACTAAAAATGCATTGGATCGAAAACATTGATTGAAAAGTACAGGAACAAGGTTATATTCTACAATTTCATCCAAAGAACAAATGGTTCCACTGTTTTGAAAATTCTAATAATTACAGTTGTAACTGAGAGGTCACACAACAAACTTTATGAAAAACAATCCCCCTAATATTGAAAGCCCTTTCTTAAACAAGTTGCAAAAGTTAATACCAAAATGCATTTCAGATACTAACTGCATAAAGTGTAAAAGAAATAATGGAAAATAGTTGAGCTGGTATTCACTCGTTTCGTGCATAGTCTCTCCCCATTTACATAATAATAACAATAATTAATTATTATTATTTGGAATAAGATCTATTTTTGTTACTTTATAATATTTATTATTGTATAATAACATTTATAACCGTGTTGAAAATACTTTCTATTTTTCTAATATTCAACTTTCATCATTTGCCCGATCCCCCCTGCAAAAATTTGTGGCCACGCCCATGAATATATATATATCATATAGTTAAATTGAATTAGAATTTTTAGATACATTGTAATCACACAGACCATTTGTGTGTGTATGTGTGTGGGTGGGAGAGGCGGTAATACGTAAGGTTGGAATTGGTTGTACTCTTGAATTTTTGGAAGGTTCACCTTGAAAACCGGGTATTATGCTTCAATTTTTTCTTGGTCCTAGAGTTGCCACCCTGACTTGCTGCTTGTACGACACTCAGACTGTTTTTCTCAACAGGGTACATCTTTTTTGCCTCAGGTTTGTTGGTTGTGCATTCATAGTGAATGCTTTTTTTTTTTGCCCGTGTCACTTGTCATTTTGGTCCGAGAGCTTTCTTTATGTGTCACGATGCGCCCGCTATGACAGTGCATGTTATTACAATATATCCCAGATTATCTGAAATGGGCATAGTCTTGCAAAATTCGGATAAATGAATTTTTAGTGTAGATAGGGTTTGGAGTAAATAACCTTATATCCCTTTTATAAATGGGATATTGTTACAGATTTCACCTGCCTCCCAGTTGACATAGTGTTAACATCATCACCTTTAATCAAGGTGTCCCAGGTTCAATATCCAGTAGAGGCCCAAAGTGTCCTACTTTAAACTGTAGGTCCAGTCCCAAGTAGCGTGTCTTTGCATAATGGAATGTTGCTGATAGTTTTAATTATCGGAGCCATGCAATTCACCTTTTCTGTTACAATAATGTTGTGTAGTTTGGTGAGTGATTTAAGTGGTAAGCATTGTGTGCTACGATGTCTGAGATCCCAGGTTCAAATCCCAACCTAGGCATGGGCGATTTCTGTGAATGTCCATTGATCAATATCATCATACCGTTACTCATCCTCATTTTCACAGTTAGCGAAAAGTAACAACCAAATCGATCATTCAGTCGTTGTAGCCAGCCAGCTCCGTGGCGAAGCATGTTGAATGGTGGACTTTCACTGAAGTTACCATGTTTTGAGCCGGCCCCCGTGGCATAGGGGTTAGCACGTTGCGCTACAATGCCAGGGGTCCTGGGTTCGAATCCCAGCCTGGTCATGGATGTTTGTGAGTGTCCATTCATCGTATCATCACTCGTCCCCATCTTCGCAAATTAGCCAAAAGTGGCACAAGAAGCGAAGTAAAATAGAGCAAATCAGTCAATCAAATGAAACCATGTTTTGAGTCATGGATTTTGGCATGACTATTCTTTGTGTGTCCCTTCAACAATTTCATATACCTCTCACTCGTCTTCATCTCTGCAATTAGCCAAAAGTTGCGGTCTCATATTCAGAAAGTTGGTGGGTTCTAGTGCCACAGCTGGCCATTGTAGAGGAAACATTTCCATGATTTTCTACATTAATTCCACTTGAACACTATGATAATACTGTAATGAAGGTCACATAGTCCTTCGTCCTTTTCCTTAATCTTTCTTTATCCTTTATCCCCTTATTGAAAACACGAACAACGAAAATAGGCAATAAAATCCCCTATAGTCCTCTTCTATTATCAGATTTATCACTAATTTATAATAGAATAAATTGGCAGTGAGTATTACGGTTATTTAGCATACAACATTTTAGATTATCGTGTAACTGTGATCACATGATCTGGGAAAGTAGTCAAATGTTTGTTAAAGATTTACAGGTACAAGAATAAAAATAAAACTTTTAAAAACTTAAAAATACTATAAACTGAGTTAATATAGTTCTTTGCATACTTACATATGATAGTCAGTTGCTGCTGTATACAAAAACAGGCCCAGCTTAATTTTAAAATTTGATTATGAAAGATGATAGTCTAGTATAATACTATATTTACCAGGAGAAGAGATTAATTTTTCCTAAACTGACATATTTTTTAGAGAATTTCTTTTTTTTAAAATTGTCTTCATTGTTGTACTTTAGAAATTTGTTTAAAAATACCTGGAAGATTATTTCTGCAAATTGAGTGGTGACATTTTTGTCAAAGAAATATTCTGCACACATCATTATGTTCTTCAATATTCGTAGAATAGATTATTTGTTGAATAATAGATATGCATGTTTTATTGCAGGTACAGTGAAGGAGAAATTCACTTTAATTTGATGGCGATTGTTTCTGATAGGAAAATGACGTATCAGAAGAAGATACAACAAATCGAGAAGCAGATGGAGGTAAGAAAACACTCTTTGCTTACTCTCACTCTAACATATATCGCTATGCAACATGGACAAGCTTTCTCATCATGTAAAAGATGTCAAGTGAAATTTTTGCATCGTAGTGTTTTTTCTTATGCTTCATTTCCCCACTATAAGCCCTTAACCCTAGAACACTACTGTACGTAAAATTTACGTATGCTTTGCGCTCAAATCCCTCCCCTATCACCCACTTACCCCTCCATCTAGTAGTGCCTCTGTCAGACTCAAGGCAGCACTGTGGTAATGAGGGTGCAAGTGCTGAAATCTTGATTTTGTATGTTGGGTTGTGCACTGTACGTCAATTTTACATAACTCTAGTAAATGAGAAAAAACTTTCACGTAAATTCGATTTTAATAGATTTTGGAAAACAAAAGTTTAGAAGCATGCACTATTTTTTGTAAAACTTTAAAATTACATTCATTCCTTATTTGCAGTGTTATGAATATTATTATTGTTTGTTTTTCATCGTTTGAACTTTTCGCCTTCATTCTTAATGTACGTACAGGCTTGTCAATCAAGACATTCTTTTAAAATATTCTATGTTTAATAAGACCATGTTTATACAAATTTATGGAAAATAGACAAAATAATGTTAAAAGAATAGCCATGTTGTTTTCATGATATAGAGGTTCTGTTGAAAATCAATTTCTTCATGTACGTAAAATTTACGTAGCGCTAGTTACAATGTAATATGGGAACATGGTAGTGTTCTAGGGTTAAAAGTGACATTTAGTTTGTCCTCTGAAATATGAACTGAAAATGAAAATTTACTAAAAGTTATGGTGAAGTAACTGTGTTTTGGAAACACTGGCAGTGTATTTCTCTCACCAGGCTTGTCAGGTGTGTGTGTGTGGGGGGGGGGGAGGAATTGTGTGTGTGTGTATTGTACTGTGTAATTTTATAACATGAAAATACACACACTTAGTATTTTATTATTTCTTTTACTCTGCTTACTGTCTTAAGAAGGGTTTGAACCCTAGGATTCAAATTCTGGACACCCAGAGGCATAACGGGAGGGGAGGCAATGGAATTTTGTTTTTTTAATTTCTGGTACCTGAGGTTCACGTTCTGCCTTCCCAAAGTTAAAACCCAAGTTACACTGCTGTGGACATGTTTATTGAGATTGAGAAACCATATAGAGAAAAAAAGGAAGCTTTCTGGAACCTCCTATCATACAGTATACCATAAGAATTACTTGGTGAAACTTAATACAGTTGTATCACTTAATGATGAAATTAAGTAACGATTGATTGCTTATTCTACATAACATATGTGCAACTTCTCTTCAATACTTTTCGGGCAAGCTCTTGTATATTTTGTATCATATATGAAGCTTTGCCTTACTTCATGTAAATGAGAACATGGATGATTATTATAAATTTTGCTAGAAAATTGTGTGGCAACTTAAGGCGAAGAGTGACAAGTTTTACACCACATCTGCATTTATTGCAATATTGTTGGAATTGGCACTTCTACCCAAAACCTGACTATACAAGAGAGTATGGATTTGTTCCCATGTTTCAAATGGAAGCATTTTTTCAAGTTGATTATAAAGCTGGACACGATGTTTGAAAAGTATGATAAATAGGAATTTTCAGATTCTCATGGACAAAGATTTAAACACTGTTTGAGCTACAATTTTTTACATATGTTTTAGTATTTTCTTTGATAACAGTATTAGGCTTGTTGACAAGTATAAAATTTGGTTGAAATTATTATCTGTTTATGCACTTGTGAAATTGTACTCCTTGGGAGGAAAAAATTCAAATATAGCTCATTGGAAAGCTTCAAATATCTACTTTTTAATAAGCGTTATCTGAAAATTAATCTTAACTTTGTTATCTTACTATAATAAAAAAATCACTGAAAAGAGTGGTTTTTCTTCCAATTTTCACGGGGAACTTAACACCATCCAGTTCATAATCGACTGTACATATAATTTTAAGATTTTGTGTACTTGAAGTTTGATTATTTTTGCACCTCTGTAGAAAAATCAAATGCATAATTTTATTAGATACTTCAAAAATTGGCATTTTAGGGAAACATGCAAACTTGAACTGCATAATTACAAATTCAATGAAATTTCAAAAAAACTTGATATAACTAATTTGATCAAATTCCAGAAGTTTGGCATGTGTACATCAAGTATGGTTCCAAATATTAATTATTCTTTCGCACTCCTAATATGGTAAACGAACGCATGACGTATGGCCAGGAGCAGCCAATCTCAGACTCCGCAGGCTGCAAGCGACTTCCACAGCATTGCCGTTTCGCTGCACTTTGCTGTGAGAATTGCGCAAGTGTGTTCCGTCGAGCCAATCCAAAGTATTGTCGCAGCATAAATAATGACTGAAATATTTCTCATATTGCAAATGGAGTACTGCTGTACTGCAGTTTATTTTTTTTTTGGGAGGGGGTCATTTCTTCTAGCTGTGAACTAGAACGTCTTCTCCTTCAATGTCCGGTGGAGGTAAGTCCAGTCCCGATTAGCGTACCTGTACATAAAGTGAACTTAATGAGAGAGAAAACACTCCACTCGGGCTTTATATGAACGTCATTTTCCCAGTATTATTTTATGTCACACATTTAAACACATATTGAGTGCCATGATGGATGAGAGATCCAGTCTTCTCTGTATACAATAATAATGCACCTGCTGTGTACAGCGATTTCATAAGCAAGGGAAACAGAGCGAGGTGCGTACTAGCGATAGAAACGCATAAAAATTATATTTTAAAAAATGCGCATTTGAAGCCTTCACGCCAACTAACATTTTAAAATATATTTCGATCAAAAACATATGTAAGTTGTCTTTATCTCGCAAAATTCACTTAAGCATTGTATCAAGTAGTGGTGGTAGTTTCAGCATTTAACGTGTTGCTATACATTCCACCTGAAATATTGCTTTTATACAGGGTGTCCCACGAACGGCACAACTGGGAATTAAGAGTGGCGTTACTTTGTAACCGAAACCTGTACATACATAAGTCATACACCAAATGTTAGCCCTGTCCAAGTAGATATTTATAAACATAGAAACAACAAACGGGGTGCAGTGTTGCCAAATGTAAGTGAAAGTGTCAATTTATTTTTCCACAAAGCATGGAAAATTGCATGTCAAACATTCGTACGGAAATTTGGACGTCAATTTCCACCTTGGGTAGGTGGATTATTTCGCCATCTATAGTTCAGAGAAGAAAACCAATCGTTTTCGCGTATAGCCAATCCTGAAATGCCTCGTAAAGGCGTACCGGTCGAAATGGGTGTTTTAAAAAAAATTATGAGGTACAGTGGCAACACTGTTGATGTTTGAAGGCAACAAAAGGTGTTTTTAGTGATGGTCCATGACATGGAAATACTGGAAACAGGAAAAAAAGAAAATGACAATTATGGTCAAAAAAGTGTTACTTACCTACTCCTGGCAACCATGCAGTGCGCGTAACAGGCAGTGGAGCTTTACAAAAAAAGTTGAAAATGACAACCATTTTCCCTGAGGCAATCATCAACACGTTTTATCATGTTGGAAGCAACTTTATGCAAGGTTGATTGGTTTATATTGTTAATGGCTGTGCAAATGTTTATTTTTAGATCATCAAGTGTTCTTGGGTTATTAATGTAAACTGTTTGTTTCAAATTACCCCACAGAAAAAAATCTGGAGATGTCAGATCCGGGGAGCGACTGGGCCATAAGTTTTTGCTTATAATGTGATCGCCAAAAAACTCTGCCAACATGTCTAAAGTTTCATTAGACGTGTGACATGTTGCGGAGTCTTGTTGAAACCAACAATCACGTTCCAACAGAGAAATAAACTGTGTGATAAGTTCACGATAAACTATTCCGTGAACTGTTGTGTTGAAAAAGAATGGACCGATTATTTTTCTCCGCGAAATCGCGCACCACACACCGGTCTTTCGTGTATGAAGTTATTGTTCATGTAACAAATGGGGATTGTTACTTGACCAGTGTCGAGAATTTTGACTGTTGACATATCCATTTAAGTGGAACCATGCTTCATCCGTGAAAAAAACCTTATCCAAAGTAGTCACACCATTGTCTCTAATAAAATTTCTAAACCACTGGCAGTATCTTACACGTGCACCTTTGTCTGCTTCCTTCAGTTCTTGCACAGCCTGTACCTTATATGCACGTAGGTGCAATTGTTTTAACGCTCGGTGAGTTGTTGTTTTTGATACACCTGACTGTGCAGCAAGTTTACGAACAGATTTCCTGGGAGATTGTGATATTCTCTGCTCCACATCCTGCAGCACACCTTGTGTCAAAACTGGTGGTTGTCTGTGGTAGGGTTTGTCATTAACTGATCCTGTTTCACGAAATCTGGAAACAAGTCGATATATCGTCGAATTTTCTGGAACACTGTTATTCGGATATTTCTCGCGAAACACAGTTTTTACACTAGCGTACGATTTTGAACAAAAATAATGTTCCACAATGAACACCCTCTCTTCCAAAGAGTACTTCATTTCACAGAACAATTCTAATATTCCCCTACAAACAATGCGAAATGCACAGCTCAAACAGTTCTGAGTACACATCTAACTGATTCTTTTGTTCTCGTTCGGTGGGTGCTCTTATCGCATTGCATGGTTGCCAGGAGTAGGTAAGTAACACTTTCTTCACCATAATTTTCATTTTCTTTTTTTCCTGTTTCCAGTATTTCCATGTCATAGACCATCACTAAACACACCTTTTGTTGCCTTCAAACATCAACAGTATTGCCACTGTACCTCATACTTTTTTTAAAACGCCCATTTCGACCGGTACGCCTTTACGAGGCATTTCAGGATTGGCTATATGCGAAAACGATTGGTTTTCTTCTCTGAACTATAGATGGCGAAATAATCCACCTACCCAAGGTGGAAATTGACGTCCAAATTTCCGTACGACTGTTTGACATGCAATTTTCCATGCTTTGTGGAAAAATAAATTGACACTTTCACTTACATTTGGCAACACTGCACCCCGTTTGTTGTTTCTATGTTTATAAATATCTACTTGGACAGGGCTAACATTTGGTGTATGACTTATGTATGTACAGGTTTCGGTTACAAAGTAACGCCACTCTTAATTCCCAGTTGCGCCGTTTGTGGGACACCCTGTATTTGGTCTGTTACACAGCTGCAACTGTTGTAATAAGCAAGAGTTGTGGGTTCATTTAGAGAGACAGAAGGACTAAAAACTAATACATTTTCAATAAATATAATGAGTAAAAGCTAAAAGTATAAAATGCTGTTCATAATGGATTCTGTTGAACTGGATAATTAAAATAAAAGTCGTGGATCTTTCTTCGCAACACATCTTGCAAAAACTCGCCCAATAAAATATTGGGTCAATGCAAATTTTTGTTCTTCCCTTCTTCTTTACATACCTTTTTCACTGTGCTGAGGTAACCCCCCAAACACTTCGCCATGCACTTGACACCTTGGTTTATGTCGTGAGATGCGCCCATTCGTTTCTCCTGGTAGAAATATCTCTTGGCATTGACTATCATTTCTTTTGCACCACTATGATATTACCGTCTTGCCATTATCATCCAACAAAAAAATTACTTCACAAAACTACCAGCACTCCATACTGTGCGTATGAACACACATGCAAACTTGTGAGAAACCAACTACCTGGACAGAATGCAGATAAGAATTATTATGGCTATGTGGGTTTTCAGGCAATATTCATGGCAGGAATGTAAACACAGAAGTGACAAAAGAAACTTTCGGCATCTGTACAATGCTTTCCTGTGCGCAACACATTGTTTCTGTTTCAGCTCATTTCCCGTGTCAAAGCTGCATGGATGCAGTGTTTAAAGGGCAAGCAGAAACACTTGGCAACAAAGCTCACACATTCTTAGCAACGATGTGAATTGCACGGGAACCGGGTGCCAAGAAAAACAATTCTCTCTGTTGTTTTCAATTCGCACAGTGTGAAAGAATGAGATATGTTGAATTTTATTCCACGGCCATCATTTTGGTATGCATTTCATGACCACTGCACTGACCATTTCCGAGATTGCAATATCATAATTAATCATTAATTGTGGATGTTCCACAGCTGATAGTGCCATTATATTTGGCTGAGATATTTCCACATAAACAAGCTTCAATCACAAAAAAATCATATTTTTACTATGGTTTTACACGAAGCTACATACAATTGAAATCGACTAATGTAAAAATTACATGAAAAACTACACTTTTACAAACATTTTTGTCTGAATAATAAACAGTCAGAGTTAAAATCACTTTGTCTTGCTTTTGTCTAAAAGCAGACACTTGTAGCTTTTCAATCAGGTATATTTGACTCTTTTCCTCCCACAGAGAACAGTTTTACATGCACACAAACCGAGGGCTCAATATTTTTGTCACTGATAGTAGTTCACAATGACCGGATATAATGGAATCTTTTTGTTTGGTAGGTGTTGATTTTCATTGGCATGTTCCATTTTGGACACTGAAAAATTACAATTAATCAGAACATTTCCACTTCATTATATTTGTAAATGAAAATTACTCAAACATTTTTTTTTCCTTTTTATCAAAGTTGAAACCTAGCGAAAGGCCATCTTTCCAGGTGGTTGCCAGCTCAGGCTGCAAGTCACTTCACCCTTCTGGCCCTAACTCGAGAATGGTGTTATAATTAAAATTTGAAGGCTGCACAGGTGACAGTCTCCTCTTAGCAGCTTTTATTTCTCACCAACACTGTTGCGATAGCATTTTATCTTACCACAGTCAAATCCAGAACAAAAGGTTATCTTTCCATTTGGTTGCCAGTTAAGTCTGCAAGTCTCAAACTTAAGGAGAACCTCTCACGGCCCGGTAAAATTGATGCCAGGACCCAACCAGATCTATATTAGTTATATTAAATTAGCACCTTTGTTGATCTGAAACCAATATTTTTAGTCCTTTACAAATATTAAATTCTGCTTTGCCTATTCCAATTCTTGCAGGAAAGTGGTATGGAGACTGATATACAGCAAGCCGAGTTATCCAGGTTAAAGATGCTGATCGAAGAGGAGGAGACGAAGATGAAGAGATACAAGATGGAGAACATTCGACGAAAGCATAATTATCTTCCTTTGATAGTTGAGATATTAAAAATTCTGGCAAAAGAAGGACAATTAGTGCCCTTGTATGAAAAAGCAAAGGAGCGTGCAGTGCAAAAGGAAACCAAAAAAACTGAAAAAGTAAAGACTTAGGACTTGCCTTTTTTATCTCTTGTGATATTTGAGTTGTGTTTCAGAGTGCTTAATATCAATAAAGAAATGTAAAATTGCCCAAAGTGTGTTTTTATGGTTAAATAATTATTGGGTTAAGTACAGGAATGTTTTTCTTCCGTGTGTAATACGAGGTATATGTTTAAAGTAAGTTCAGTTTTGATATTACATAAACACAAGGACACATGTTGTAATAATTTTATTTGTACATGAAAGCCTGGACCTACATCAACTTTTCAACATAATTGCCTACTACATTAAGGCACTTATCGATTCATACTTCCAGCTTCTGAATGCCATCTTCATAGAAATCGCCCGCCTGATGTGATAACCACTGCTGCAAGCGCTGACCAGCATGGTGCTTCTTTGAGTGCAGGAATAAGTGATAGATAAAAATGAAATCGTAAAGTGTCTGTTTTCGCACACTTTTTCATCAACTTGCTGCACCAGGTCATCGTTAATGACGGACGGTCGCCCACTTCGTCCCTCATCGTGCACTTTTGTATGGCCATCTTTAAGTGCCCTCACCCATCTTCTTACCATGCTATCGCTCATAGCATTGTCTCCATACACTTCTGCAAACTGTCGATGTATTTTGGCCACTTTCACGTCTCTTGCACTTAGAAAACGAATGACAGCACGTAGTTCATACTCCGCGGGACTTTCAATCGTCTGAGGCATTGTAACCACACATGAACAACTGTCTCCTCGGATGAACGGTTGCGTATTGCTGTCTGTGGTAAGCTCATAGATGCAGGTCCCCAGCGCACATGTGCGAAACTGCGAATGCAGGGCTACAGCAGCCTAATTGCAAAACTGAACTTACTTTAAAAATATGCCTCGTACAATTGTTTACAAACTACAATGCGCATGCCAAAAAAAAAGGCCGATATTTTTTTATGCGGGGTTGGCAACACTGATGAAGTTGAGCATGCGCAGGAGCATGCCCTAGTATTCTGTGCTTGCAACAGAGATAGAATTGTCAGAGTGGGGTTGCGTACGTGCGAGTAGCAGTAAGGTGAAATAGCTGCCGTAATGCAAAATCCCGCCAAATGTGAAGTGAGATCTGTCATACGATTTCTGAATGCCAAAGGACAGAATGCAGCTGACATCCATCGGGAATTGTGTGCCATTTATGGACCAACAGTGATGAGTGAAGGGAAGGTCAGGCAATGGTGCAGAGAGTTTCGGGAAGGGCATTCAAATGTCCATGATGCTATGCACCACGTTGGGCACCACAAAATGCAATGCAACGCCCCACGTTGCGGTGCCACAAAATTCAACGCCCCACGTTGCGGTATCACAAAATGCCACGCAACATGCCACCACTCGTAAGTAACTCCAGGGTATGGAGATCCGAATTTGCAACACACCACTCGTTGCTCCAGCTGGTCAGTTGGGAGCACCAGTTCTCACCCAGGGATCGGGATTAAGACGATCCACCCTTCCTCCAGGAAGGAAACCACCGAATTGCGACACGTGACAGTAAATAAAATTGCAAATACTTTATAATTAAAATGACCAAAATCTTTAATCACGAATCGCGCGCGTACATACTGATTCGCACAAGTTAAAAGTCATAATTTATTGGGTCATGCACGCTCGCTGGCAGTGATAAGCAATTTATTTAACACGAGAGTCCGCGCACTGCCTTCACAGTTAATAGCAAGACCTCAACTGCCTACCTCAAGCGCGAGGCGCAGCATAACAGATTGTTCTAACTTACAATACAAACTCATAACACAAAATAGCACAAGAAAAACTGATAATTTATATAACACATCAATGTTAATTAGCGATAGTAAGCTAAAGTTCAGGTTGGCAACAATTAAAAATGCCAACGTGGAAGTTTTTACATCGCCAAGAACACGAAGCGTGGTTCCCCCACTCCTAACATAAACAGCCAATAGGAAAACGATATTTTATTGAAAACGAGGGAGAAATACTTTGCTATAATATTACAATATTAAACTATATAGAAATAACTAAACTGATTTTATCAAATAAATCATATTTGCCCTTGCACATAAAAAAATGATTAAATAAAGATTTAGTTTATAACGAAGATAAATTACTTCAATCTTGTTCATTGTTGAACAAAAATCGATATTAAGAAGAGATGTATTTAACTTGTGCTTGAACAATGAAAACGTTGCATATATTATTTGGGATAATCATTAGCCTATAAATTCTAAATAAATAAATATTGCAAAAATATGCGAATAATATTATAACATATGATAAAACGTAAATATATACATGAATTATGAAAACAATTAAGTATAAATAATTTAATCCAAGTTCTTAACTTGAAAGTATACGAATAAGATAAATGCCAATATACAACTGAAATCTGCCTAACATGGCAGTCGTTACAATTTCCCCCCTTGTTGGCATAAAAAAAAATGGCTGAGTATATTGAAGTATTTTTTTTTAACTAGATGCTTACTATCGCATAACACAAATAATATCCGATTAAAAGAATTATAAAATTATACACTCAGATTACACTGAAAGAACTACTTGATAACAGATTCAAGTTTTCTTCCAAACACAATAATTTATGACACATATAACTGAGATAGACTTTTAGGTTACATATAATCCTCGAAAGTTACAATAAATTTCAATTAATGTGCATGTACATGAACAATCAACTTGGATAATGTAAGATATACCTTCGTAAATATAAGCTTGCTGTAACAAAACATTTTACAGATCTGACAATTCTTTCATCCAAAATTTATGTTCCTTTTTGGTCATTGTTATTTGACCTAGTTTTTATAAAGAGCACAATCTTCATTTGACATACTTTGCTTCTTTGAGCTTATCAATAAATCAGTGTTTATTGTTTCGTCAACAATGGCACTTTTATCGTGTTACAACCATTGTTGTTACATAACTCTTTAATTTGCTTCAGTCAGAGAAAAATAAACAAGACACAAAATAAAAGAACTGATTGTTACAATGCTGAAACTCTATATATCAACAATGTTTTTCTTACAAGAAAAAGTCTTATAGTTTCGCATTGAAAAGAAAGAGCTTTTTCCTTTGCTTCGTTTTTATGGTATTATGTTAAAGAACACAATGAACTAGATTGTTCATCATTGTTTAACATGAAAAAGATAATGTTTGTTGAATAAATCTCACTGGAATTCCGAGGTTTCTTGATGTTGTTGGACAAGGAGGATAGAATAAAAAGTTCCGAAGGAGCAACACCGATGTTTGCATAAATATAATTATTCATTAACCATATGTTTTCTGGTATAAAGTGAGCCACGCTGATCTTGAAAATATGGAATTAGACAAAACATGTACAATAACATTCAGTTCGATTTATAGAACAGCTGTTTTCCCACTTAGCTAAAACTTTCTCATACGCATTGCGTGTGGCATCGATAAAAGGTTTTGAAACACAGGCACCTGTTTCATTAAATTTAATTCACTCTCCACTCCGCTAAATCTTTCTCACCTTTCGGGAAATTCGACTTCATAAGCCAATAGTAATTGAAATACATTTGAACTCGCATATAATTTACACTTCAGGTTTGTGCATTTGCCGTCTACTTATCTTCACAGATACGATGCTCACATTTATACTATCCTTTTTGCACTCGTATCACATATAATATTTTCGGTGACGGAGAATGCATCAGTAAGTTGAAGTGTTAACTTATTTAGTTCAAAGTCCAGTTTGGCCTGGTAACCACATCGAAAGGAAACTCCAAAAACATGTCAGCGGGGAGATTCTTCACAACAAAGATGTTGATTTTATGCCCATCAAAATTTCCTGTGTCCACTAGGAATGAAACAAACAGTCCAGCTAAAGTGGTGTTACTTTTGGTGTATTACTGTTTATAGATATAGCTCTTTTATGTCAGTTTCTTCACTATTTGATAGGTCTATTGCAGTGCTAACATCAGGTGGTTTTACTGAGGCGGCTCGCTCCTTGCACAATCCTTGCCCAACTCGGAACGAATCAATTAGGCAAGACGAGCATTTTCCTGGCCACTATGACCATCGAGATTCCAATAGTAGCACCTTGTATCATTTATGGCCTCTTGCTGCTCAGGTGTTATTTGCAGGTCTTCACTATTGGTCTCGGCATTAACCATTGGTCTGCGCTGCGGTGAATCAGATCTTGACCGGTTTCCATAGTTCCGGCGGTAATAGTTTCCTCTTCTCGGAGGAGTCCAGCGTCTGGTCCTGTCTGAGCGCTCATCTGTTTCCACAGATTGGTTTTGCTGATCTAGGCGACGAGGTTCCGGATACGGGCGATATTGTCTCTGAACCTGTCGATTAGACCACGCGTTCTGCCTAATCGTGCGCACCTGCGGTGACCTGGTATTCTGCGGACGACGAGAATTAGCATCTTCATCACGTCATCGCTCACCACCTGCGTTATCATACTGTCTGAAGCCAATGGGTTCTTCGCACGACTCGTAGCTTTTCAGGAAAGCAGTGAGATCAGGAATGTTTCTGGGTGCATTCGCAAGGCACAGATGACGTACACGGAAGGGCAATTGTTCGATAATTAGCGTAACAACTTCCGGTTCTCGCAGAGTGTCCGATAGATTTTTCAAACCCGCGTATATGCTCCAGGCATAACTTTCCATGCTCGCATTGGTCTGCCGCGAGTACCGCCGTCTTCGCAAGGCTGCCAGTTGCCTTTGCTTGGCCTCAATAGAAGCAAACTGTGCCTTAAACTGATCACAAAAATCCTCGTAGTCGAGAAACTGGTCACGATTAGCCGAGAGCCAGTGCTCTGCAGTGCCAATAAAAATTCTCGACAACAAGTCCAATCGACACTCATCTGGCACTTGTATCAGATCGAAACTTAGGTTCAACTCGCGGAGGTATTTCTCGGCAGAATGGGCTTCGATGTTTCCATCAAACTTCGGCAGCTGGTTGATGTCTGTCATACGGGGAACTCGAAAAACACGATCTTGGCACAGGACACTGTCTTTGTCAGATGGATCTTCGTATCTCATTCCACGCCGCTGATCGTTTCTTGCTTGTTCGTTTGGATGAGAAATGGGTACCTGGACATGAGAAGATAGCTGTCTATCGTTACCCATATTGCGAAGTCTATCAGCTGTTTGGGCACTGGGAACTGACTTACGGGTTAAGTCACGCTCGTTTGTCACTGGAAGTTCTAGTGAAGCTAAGCCTGTATCATGGAAAGCCGTGTCTGCACGTAACAATAAGTTTGTCACTCGTTCTCCAAGTTCTTTTATTGAGTCCATTAGAGTCGAGCGTGTTTCGGTCACCGTACTCTGCACATGTGTTCGAAGTCCCAAAATTTCACTTGACAGTCGACCACTAAGTCCCGTCACTTCTTCCTGTACAGCAACAACTTCAGTCTCTAAAACAGTCTGTTTACGAACGAGTTCTTGTGCCGACTCCACCTGAGTTATCCTTTCTTCAGTTAACTGAATCCGTGAAGGAAACGGACTAAGTTGCTGCACCACTTCGGATAACTGGCCCGTAAGCTGTTCATGGCATCTCTTCTCCTCCTCCTTTTCGGCCTTCAATCTCTCTTCGCGCTCTCGGTCTTTTTCTGTGAACGCTGCGATCAGCTGTTCATGTCGCTCACGCTCCTTTTCCGCTAGGGAGGCCACCAAAACATTGACCCACTCAGGCATCATCACTGTTGCTGGAGATGAAACAGTAGCCGTCGGAGTTGGCTGAAGTCGTACTTCGAGGCATTTCTGGCATCGAAACTCCTGATCACCTCCATCCACAACAGTCTCTGTCATTGGACAGCACTCGGGATGATAAAGAAGCCGACACTCCAAACATTGGTAACCTGAAACGTCGCTCCACGGCTGGCTGCAGCACGCTGCCGATGTCTCGGAGAGTTCGGTGCGAACTTTGCTTCTAAGTATCCTATGATCACCACGATCCATCATCTGGAAATGACAATGGATTGGGTGGACAAAACACTAAGGGAGCACTGGGCAACACTTCACTGGGAAGGTGGAAGTGTTCTTTCTTCGCGCCCCTTAGTTGCGGCACCACAAAATTCTATGCCCCACGTTGGG
This sequence comes from Lepisma saccharinum, assembly GCF_977018435.1. NCBI lineage: Eukaryota > Metazoa > Arthropoda > Insecta > Zygentoma > Lepismatidae > Lepisma > Lepisma saccharinum. The sequence continues at coordinate 31,467,278 of NC_139251.1, read as the reverse complement.
CGCCACAAAATGCAATGCAACGCCCCACGTTGCGGCGCCACAAAATGCAACGCCCCACGTTGCGGTGTCACAAAATGCCACGCAACGTGCCACCACTCGTAAGTAACTCCAGGGTATGGAGATCCGAATTTGCAACACACCGCTCCTTGCTCCGGCTGGTCAGTTGGGAGCACCAGTTCTCACCCAGGGATCGGGATTAAGACGATCCACCCTTCCTCCAGGAAGGAAACCACCGAATTGCGACACGTGACAGTAAATAAAATTCGAAATACTGTATAATTAAAATGACCAAAATCTTTAATCACGAATCGCGCGCGTACATACTGATTCGCACAAGTTAAAAGTCATAATTTATTGGGTCATGCACGCTCGCTGGCAGTGATAAGCAATTTATTTAACACGAGAGTCCGCGCACCGCCTTCACAGTTAATAGCAAGACCTCAACTGCCTACCTTAAGCGCGAGGCGCAGCATAACAGATTGTTCTAACTTACAATACAAACTCATAACACACAATAGCACAAGAAAAACTGATAATTTATATAACACATCAATGTTAATTAGCGATAGTAAGCTAAAGTTCAGGTTGGCAACAATTAAAAATGCCAACGTGGAAGTTTTTACATCGCCAAGAACACGAAGCGTGGTTCCCCCACTCCTAACATAAACAGCCAATAGGAAAACGATATTTTATTGAAAACGAGGGAGAAATACTTTGCTATAATATTACAATATTAAACTATATAGAAATAACTAAACTGATTTTATCAAATAAATCATATTTGCCCTTGCACATAAAAAAATGATTAAATAAAGATTTAGTTTATAACGAAGATAAATTACTTCAATCTTGTACATTGTTGAACAAAAATCGATATTAAGAAGAGATGTATTTAACTTGTGCTTGAACAATGAAAACGTTGCATATATTATTTGGGATAATCATTAGCCTATAAATTCTAAATAAATAAATATTGCAAAAATACGCGAATAATATTATAACATATGATAAAACGTAAATATATACATGAATTATGAAAACAATTAAGTATAAATAATTTAATCCAAGTTCTTAACTTGAAAGTATACGAATAAGATAAATGCCAATATACAACTGAAATCTGCCTAACATGGCGGTCGTTACAATGACGATGAGCGTAGCGGAAGGCCTAGTGTTCAGACAGACGATCTGGTGGAACGCATTAACGAGAAAGTGCGTTCCAATCGCCAGTTCACAATATCTGAACTCACCAAAGAGTTTCCAGGAGTGTCTGCGAAAATAGTGCATCGAATTGTAACTGACAACCTGGGGCATCACAAACTGTGTACGAGGTGGGTACCAAAACTGCTGACAGATGCTCACAAAGAGCAAAGAAGGACAGCTGCACGTGATTTTTTGGCCCGCTGGGGGAGGATGGGGATGACCTCTTTTTGCACAGAGTGAAGGGGGATGAAACGTGGATATCATACGCCACTGGGGAGTCGAAGCAGCAGTCAATGCAATGGCGCACTCGGGTTCTCCTAAAGCGAAGAAATTCAAACAAACACCGTCAGTTCACAAAATCATGGCAACCGTGTTTTGGGACCAAAAGGGTGTGATTTTTGTGGAATTCTTGGAACCAGGGCGAACAATTACGGCAGAGGTGTATTGCGAAACACTGAATAATCTGCAACGTGCCATCCAAAATCTGCGGAGAGGAATGCTACGCTCTGGAATTTTTCTGATCCATGACTAACACCCGCCCACACACAGCTGCTCGTACTGTTGAGACAATTCAAAGATTTCGATGGGAACTATTCAATCATCCCCCTTACAGCCCCGACCTTGCCCCCAGCAATTTCTTTCTTTTCCTTCACCTGAAAAAGTGGCTTGCATCGAAGCGTTTCAACAACAGTGACGTGCTCAATACATCAGTTCTGGACTGGCTGCACTCTCAGGTGGCAGATTTTTACGCAGAGGTTATACGGAAACTTGTGCCACGCTATCAGAAATGTCTAATGGTGACAACGTCGAAAAATAGCCAAGGTATGTACTTGTTTATCAATAACAATAAATTTCTTCTATCATTTTCTTGTTTTTTAAAAAATATTGGCTCTTTTTTTTTGACATGCGCCTCGTACAAATGGATGTTCCGATTTGAATCTTTATTATCTGAATTCATTTGGATTCAGTATTCACCCAATCTAGAATAAACCTATAATTCGAGGAAGTTGTCCTTTTTTTGTGTGTTGGGTAAGGTGAAGTTATATCTTTCATCCAAGTGTGGCCATCTTTCACCCCTTTAGACGTGTTTTAGCCATTCACTTGTATTTCAGAAATAATAGTTCCACTTTTTCTCCGTAACTATTGAACTTGTAACCTTATTTTTTTTTTTTGGAACATTATTGAAAGATGCATTTAATAGTCTGTGCATTCAAATTCTTTGTATTTCAAATGGTTTCATACTTGAGTTTAATTATATAAATATTGAATCAAAAAGTTTTCTATTCCATAGAAATAGCATCCAGGACTATTTTGCTAAATAACTGTTACAGTTGAGAATTCACAACAATTAGGGAATGAAAGGAAGAGCAATAAACAATAGAGAGAACAAGAAAAGGGGAAATAAAGAAACAAAAAAGAGAGAGGAGAGAAGTGGACGGAATAATAGGAAGAGAAATAAAAAAGAGAGATACAAAGTACATCACTTTTATTGTATTGATGAGAGAAAACTTTGATAAGGAACATTACAAATCATAAGCGTGGTTAGCGTTTTAAAATATATTAGATATTATTATGGGATAACAAGAATTTAAAAAATCACGTTGAATTGATAATTCTTTCGTAGAGAAATCAACTAAAATTTTAAATAGAAATATGGGAATTGGTATCAATTGTATCGCCGACTGGTGGCGAGTTCGAGGCAATTTAACATGTTGGGCCAAGAGAAAGTGAACGGGAGCTGATGGAAACTGATTTCCTATAGACTATGTTCCTTGTAGTCACGTTTATGGATTTTGATACTGTGCTGCTACAGTAAAGCCAGCAGGAATGCAAAACCAAGCAACAACTTATTATTATTAATTGCACGTATTACAACATATATATTGCGTATTGTTTATTAGAAATGTAATGATTCTTATTTTCTCTTCGACACAGTATTTCCTGAATGTCTCATTTACTCAGCAAGACTAGAATTAGTTTTAAAAAATGTAGCTCTACTAACAAAATTACGATTCGTTATTGTGTGCACGTTATATTTGTACTGCGCATGTTATGCTTCAATTTCTGAATTTATATAAAAATAATGAAGATAACAAGACAATTAACAATAAATAATTGATTGATTTGGTGTTTTAAGTCCACTTTATGCACAGTAAGGATAATCGGGATTGGACCTACAGTTTAAAGTGGGATCCGAACCACCATGTGACTTCACTGGGTATCGAATCAAGGATCCCTTGATTACAATGCAACGACGATACCACTGCGACAGCGGGGAGGCCCCTAATAATATTAAATTAAAATGAATTACATGTAAGATGGATGAATGATTATATACATAAATACTAAATAATTAATTTTCAATTATGTACTCTCCGGTGGAGGCACATAGTGATTCGGATTCCACTTTACAATGTAGGTTCAGTCCCGATTAGCACAAAGTGGACTTAAAACATCTACTCAAACCAAACCAACTCAATTATATAGATCTTAAATAAATAATGATTTCCACAACAATTGATTGTTGAGAATATCTCGCTTGTTGCTATGTCTGTAACCTATGGCTTACATCAAAATTCTAGTGTTGTATCTATCAGCGTATAAATAAATATGTGATTAAGGCCAGTTCACCAAAATTTGTAGGAAATCTTTTCAAGCTTGATGGCATGAAGGAGGCTTTCATTGGACCACAATAGGGATTATCCAATGTCACAAGGTAGGTGGGATAAATAATAAGGTTTTACAGTTATAAGTGTATCGTAGTTCCGCATAGAAATTTTGGCTCTTAGATCGTAGCGCCCTTCACCCTTTCTACCAGGCACCGATGTTTTATTTTTCCTTCGATAGTTTCTTCATATTCCATGATTTGTGATATTAACATCCAAAAAAGTTTGAAATGAAAAAAGATGGAGAACTCATTACAAAATGATGTAGGTTATATTTAATGATTCGTAGTTTGCTTTAATGATTTTAAAAGCAGTTTATTATTCTGTTCAGTTATGCCTTAGTGTCTGGAGAACATCTTTATCAACGTACACTCGCCTCAATTGGCACTCTGGCAGTTTGTTTCCTTATATACAGCATATTTGCAGAAGAAAGAATTCAACATACAAGTGTTTCAATATACGCTGTATAAAACACAACTTATTACTAACTTCGTTGACCCTGTACCAGTGGCGGCGATTAGGGTGTGAGGGGGCAGTTGCCCCCAATTTTTGTCCCCGCACAATGCTAAATCTTATCTACTTAAGGGAACATACTGACTTTGCCCCCCCCCGCCCCAAGTTTTGGCACCTTTCCCCCGTTTTTGGAACCCAATCGCCGCCACTGCCGTGTACTATTACCACTACTTCGTTAAACATAAAATTCCAGCAGAGTGTTACCAAAATATAAGTCTACATGTAAAAGAAGATAAAAAGGTTAATTATACCCAGTAGCGGCCTTTGGGTGCCAGAACTGGGGGGAAGGACAGTTTACTTTCTCTTGGTAGACAAGGTTTAGAATTAAGAGGCCATAGTGGGGGCACAAGTGGTAAAAAGGTGGGGACAACTTCCCCTCCTAATCACCGTCACTGATAGTACCGAGTTGAATAGTCGCATCTATTTTCATGTCGTGACCCCAAAAGAAAGTATCTAGGGAATATTTTATCGTTTGAAAATCTGCAATGGGAACAAGTATCGAGTAACGCCTTGCATGTTTTCCTTCATCCCTCACCTCTGCCAAGTGTAAATTTCTCCGTTACATATTCTGACCTTGTCTTAAAAAAATAGCTTTGAATGGTGCCCTCTGTGCATGGTGCGTAAGGCTTCGGCCCCCTAGGCCTACCCCCTTGCTACGGGCCTGCTGTGTCATCTGAAATCAACGTTACAGACTAACGAAACAACACACGTCCAGCATATTCATTAGTTTATTAGCCTGCATTCAAAATACCTGTGACCAGTGGTGGCCCGAGGTTACTATGATGGGTAGTGTCAAAGTTATCGAGAAATCGAAAAAATCTCCGTTAGCATATCAATGACATAGGAATCTAATGAAATACAAGTAGTTCATTTTAAGGAATAATTACAGAATACCGGGAGTATCTCCGATTACTTTCAAATTTGGTATACTCACTAATTTTGACCTCAAAATCACGAATCTGCAGTTGAAAATTGGCGGTCATCTCTTGGTTATATGGTCATTCAATCATTCCTCTAGGGCAGCGCTTCTCAAAGTATTCAAACCGCGTAGGACTTTTCAACGAAAGACCACGGAGCCCCAACACTTTTTCTTGGCCGTCAGACCAAAATTTCATTTTTTAAAGGCAATGGGTCAATCCATATCAAACACGCAAAAAAAGAAAGAAAAAATTAGTTCCTAACATTTTTTAAAAATATTTCCGTTGTTGTTGTAACCCCTGTATAAAACATGAATTTTAATCTTTTTTACTTTGTTTAAAACGACGGATTTTTTTTGTTTCACTGCTTCAGGCATTATTGGACTTTGCAGGCAGTTGCTATAAGTCTGTTAACTCAGCTAAGGAAAAAAAATTGAGAAATCTGGGCTAAAAAAACTTTGTTTTCAGTACATTTTAGCTACATTTTATGCCCTGTACGTTTGTTTTACCATGTCTAATGCAAATTGCAGATATTCGCTTTTCCACAAAAATCAAAGTCTTTGATTTTTTTTAGCAAGAAAGGACAGTAATATTAGAACTATAATTTTTATCAGCTCTGTTACTGCTCTCTCAAAATGCCCTTTCATCATTTTCTTTTTCAAAATATGATCCCATGTATCTCTGGTGGTGGGTGACCTAATAGGAATTTGATATTCACAGCAAAATAAGTACATAGTAAGGAGTAGCTGTACCAAAAAATTGTGATATATATTCTATGGATAACAAAGTTACCACAGTAGGCAATAGGTCATAAACGGCCAAATTTATACTTCCTGCAGCGATAATGTAGGTTGCGCTTCCTTTTGTCTGCTAAGTTGCGATATGAGCTCCGGATGCTCGAAACTAGAAGTTGGGTTTACTATGAAAGTATGAAGTGTGACGAAGGATTTTTGACAGAAATCGTCGTGGAGTCCATGTGCTCGCATAGCATATTAAGAGAATCGCCGCCCTAGGCAGTGTAGGATCCACTTAATGTTACCATTAATTGATGTTTCATCTTACATCTTCTTCCCCCGTTAACTGCATCTTTCAGCAGCCAGTTCCATTCTAGCCTGTGTGCAGCCAATATTTCTTTTCGACTATTTTTGCTCACTTCCAGCATTGCCCTTCCTTTTCACTGCTGGGTGATAAATTATTGGAAGGGGTAAGAGAGGAGAGAGAGGTTAAAAATTAAAAAAAAAAATATTAAAAAGTTGATTCTACTCTCCTTCCTCTTCTTCTAATTAATGACAAATTGCTTGTATTGGAATGCTCCTTAGCCTGATCTATACTGAACAAATCGAGGTCTGAATTTTAACTTTGCCATTCCTAGATTCAAAGATATTAAATTATGTTTCAAGCGGTGCAGAATTTCAAATTTCGCGCTGAAAACACGCTGGGGTTTGAGGCTAATACCCCGTAAATCAACCTGGGCTTATAATGGTTAATACAGTGGCATGAGAGAATTAGATGTCATAGATATGGCAGATGCGTAAGAATACGAAGCAGCACGAAATCAGCATGTGTTGGAGCTCCGATTGTGACATTAGAATATGTACAGACCAAAGGTAAGTGATAAACTGGAAGAGGTGCGAGGAGGAACAACGGATAATGTCAACGGAAGTGAATTCGATTTCTACAAAGGTTTGTACCAGTAGCGTAAAATTGCTGTACCACACGATTTCCTCTCTTTACACGGTGAAGAGTTCTTTGTTTTTAGACCGCATTAAGCACATTGTTAATCTGGTCATGACCTACAGTTTATAGTGAGATTCGTACCACTGTGCGTCTCCACCGGGTATCAAACCAGGGACCTCTGAATTTCAAGGCTCCGGCGTTAAGGCGAACACAAGGGTTGATAAAGGTCAAGGAAGCCATAAATTCTAATGGGTTCTATTTGGTTCCGCTACAGGACCGGAACAGTTTTTCTTGCACAGTTTAATTTCGGTCCAAGTTGCGTTTTGTTTCATTGAAAAAAGTTTCCTGTTCCGTATTTCAATTTATCCTGGAAAAATGTCCCTGGACCAAATTGATATACCTTGAACATAAAAAGGTTCTTCACCGTTATGAACCCATTTAATCTTGCTGATTTTCTCTTCCGGACGGGAATTGAATTTATTTACAACTTCTGGACCTTTAATCTTTTTTTTTTAAACAATTTTACGGATCTTTGACCCTGTCAAAAATTATCCATAATTACAGTGATCCGGAAAAAAAAATACCAGGATCTTATTTAAATTCATCCAGAAAAAAAGTGCCTGGATGTTATTTGAAGTGATCCGGAAATAAAGGTTAATGGACCGAATTGAAATACTTACAGATAGAAAGGTTCTTTACGGTCCAAAATCTATTTACACTTGCTGATTTTCTCGCTTGAACCGGAATATAATTTATTTAAAATTCCTGGACCTTTAACAACGCTGGTTTGAATCTTACTTTCAACTGTAGGTCCAGTCCCAATTAGCCTATGTACATAAAAGTGGACTTAAAAGTAAATAAGATAATTTTTAAACACTAATATTTTAAATGAACGATTATTAAATCATTTATACTAGACGTACACTTTACATGCAGAGGGAAAATATGTGTGTAAGGACACTCAAAATGAACACCCATACTCATGCCCGGATTCGAACCCGGGACATCTGGAATCGTAGCACGATGTGCTAACCAATTCGCGACGGAGGACGGTTGAGCCGTTTTGGGCAATCCAGGTGACGCACAAGTGTTACAGAAACGAAGGAATGCATCTAGCCTGCAGAACACTATAGTTGACGATCTGTATGTTTGCGGGTGAGCACTCACAAGCCCTGCTCCCCAGTAGGAAGGGGAGGAGCTACGTCGTTCTTCACTTACTGTATGAGCTGTAAACTATCCAAACGGCCAATAGGTGGCAATTCGATTCGCAGAGTAGCAAAGGCCACCCGCAAAGATACAGCTCATCAACTCTAACCACCGTCGCAAGAGCTTTCCACCGTGAGTTGCATCAACGCAACACGTGCAACGATGAAATAAGAGAGCTTTCAGACAGAATGGACACGCGACAAGCCACACGCCTCACGTGTCACTTGGAAATAAATACAAGCTTTCGTACCGAAGCAAGACGAAAAGCTGCACATGTCGCTTATGTGTAGCTCGGACTGGATAGTTTTCTCAACAGCGCATCGTGTAGCATCAGTTTGTTGATTGCGCACGCACAGTGAATGCTTGATTGATTGATTTGGCTTACTTTACTTTAGTTTTTTGACATTTTTGGCTAATTGTGAAGATGGGGGTGAGTGATGATTGATTGAGTTTGTGTTTTAAGTCCACTTTATACACAGTAAGGCTGGACCTACAGTTCAAAGTGGGATCCGAAACACTATATGCCTTCATCGGGAATCGAACCCGGGACTGTTTGATTACAAAGCGACGACGTTACTACTACGCCATCGGGGAAGACCTGATGATGAGGAAATTGATGAATGAACAACACTCAAAAGCATTTATGCCCAGGCCGGATTCAACCCCGGGACCCATGGCTTCGTAGCGTGATCTGCTAACCACTCCGCCTAGGAGTCTAGCATAGCACACAGTGAATGCTTTCCTACAGACTGGATGGGGTTCGTGTCGCTTGTCGCTTCTGTGTGAAAGCTGGTTAAAATATAAAAAAACGCCAGCAGATATTTCTGATGGATACAGGAATAATCTTATCATATTTTCAGAACATAAAATCGAGAATGCAAAATCTGAGCATTGTATTCAGGAAATGCGATCATATGGGGCAGTGAAACTACTCTATTCGTCTGCTGTGAATTTCTTCCTCTCCATAAGCTATTTTGACCTTCACTATTCATTGATTGATTTGGTATATTTTAATTAGCTTTTCTGGCACTTTTGGCTAATAGCTAAGATGAGGATGAATGATGAGTGAAATCAGTAAATCAATCAATCCGAGGTTACACAAATTCATTTCTTGTTACAGTAGCTGTGCGTTTTCTTCTGGTTACTTAAATATAATACTCGGTACGTTGATATTATTTCAGCATGGTGTTTTCTGTTATATTCCACACTAACAATTATCTATCTAATGATATGTAATTGTGTGATGATATTCTCGTCAAATCAGTGTTACGACACATCAACATTTAGCAACATACATTCTCAAAAAGTTTAAACAGTATTTGGCAATAGTGTGTATGCAGTGGAAATGCTGTTGTGTAGTAAATTTACAATAAAGCCCTACATTTTGGGGCCACACTTATTGTAATCTGGTAACCCTAAGTATTTCACCACTAAAATATGTATCCTACTGCTTAACGTGTAACGTAAAAGCAATTTGTTGCCAGACAGTCTCAAGAGAGCATTTGTTGTGTCTGATTGTCTCAAGGGACATTGGAGGAGATTTACAAGAGGTTGGGTTGTCAGCTCTAAGGAAGAATGACTTATTTCACTGTGGGATAATTTGGAAATTATGGAGTATACATTTAAGCAATATGGATTCAAAGGTAAACGGCAATTTTCACCATGCTTTTAAATAAAACTGGCAGTTGTGTAATTACAAATAAATACAATACAAGTTAATACGTACACTCAAGTACTACGTTACCCTTCCCCTCCCGAACCGAGCCTCTGCTAAACGAAAAACCACGTTTAGGTCTCAAGACAGCCAACACTGATTGGAGAAACAGACACAGGTTCTTATCGAACTACTGTAAGGTGCAAGTCCTTGAGGCGAAGACTCCTGGATATCGAGAGCAAATTAGCTTTTCTTCTCTTTTTCCTTGCATTGGATGACGCCCTGTAATAAGTTGCAAGTCAATACGCAATACGTTTGCTTTACTTTAGAGCGTGAGCGATACCAATGCCCGCGCCGTGATATAGCTATGGAATTATCAGGTGTGGAATGCGTCAGCGTGGTGTGTCGTGTGCGCGAAAGGGGGGGGGGGGGTGAGGTAGGGAACAGAGAGACAAGGATGCACTGAGGCAGCAAAGGGTTTTGTTATTTTATCGTCGCTTTTCTATATCTCATGTTAATCTCGGCTATGAAAAGGATGAATTGATGAAATGACGATGCACAAAAATATTCACGACTGACGAGGGTTTGAACCTCTCACCTCTGGCTTCGTAACGCATTACGTTGTCCATTTGTTTTCAGATGTCTTTATTTGGCTCTAATTCTCCGACATTAGTTGTAATAAACATATTTTTTGTAACAAGATCAGCATGTTAAGAGCTGTTTTTGAACTGACACAATTCATTTAAGAGATTACGGGTGTACAAAAACAGCAGAGAAACACATTTGTCACTATCATATATAAGTCATAACTCCCACAGATACACGTAGATTCATTCCAGTGTTGCATTTGTAAAGCCGTACTTCTTTTCCAAGTATTGTGACATTACAGTGGAATCATCCTCTAATTAACTGTAGATAAGTCGCAATTAGTAGATATAATGAAGTTGTTTTCAGGTAAAAATAATAGTAACAATAATAACAGTGTTATACTTGATGTATTGTTGCCGGCACGCATGAATAAAATCAGAACATATTTACGGGTGGGCACACGCAAAATGATATTTATAAATGTAAACATATATGCAACCGCATCACTATTGTATTTGTGTTTTTGGTTATATAGAGCCATTTTTCTACCACTTCTGACTAACGCGACGATCAGGGACTTCACAAAAACCTACATGTGCAGGTCGTGAATCAAACCAAGGAACTTCGGTGGCAAGATCGAAAATCAACTACTTAATGCCTTCCGCTGTCGATGAAAAATCCACACTTCTCAGTGAATATCAGCAAATCTAAACACCCCCTCCCCCTTCCTCCTGAAGGTTGTATGTATCGAGTTCATTCAAGGTCTTGTTTGCATCGTGTTCAAGCGATAAGCAGGTGGACAGTGTGGATGGAAATGAGGACTCGGACATGTTTTCTTACTAGCCAGGACTTTCTTAAGTAGCACGGCTTTATCAGATTAGATGCAGTACTTAAATAAATCTCTAATTACTCCACGTGTCCAGTGGTATGAAATAAACATGTCACAATTCAAAAACTCTGATTCCTGTACTCTATTAGCAGTAGTGACACAAACGACACAGAAAAAAAAATACACGCTAGCATCTACAATAATATAAAACTTAAGATATATATATATCTCAAAAACAATTTGATCATTGGCCTACACAGACAAAGTATGCAAAATTTATGAACAAATTAAATACAAATCAGCGCAACACTATAATAAACGAATTTACCATAACATATTTAAATTTCATTCACTACAAGAAAACTTAACTTCACATAAAAATTGCAAACGATGAAAAAAAAAAGTGCATATATATTCAATCAAGTAAATAAATATACGTCTCCCCAACAGAAATCATATCGATTGGAAGGACGAAACAAAACCCAAAATCTCGGCACAATGCAGGGAGAAGAGAAATTAGAAAAAGTGCCTTCAAATTCGATCTTCTCACTTCCTTGTTTTCTTCTCGAAGACTTGCATCTATAGAAGAGGAATAGATGGCAAGGCTACAGTGAGCAGCGTTTGAAGAATTTTACAATTAGATACTATTATACACGTAATTTGTACACCTTTAAGTCTTTATATATATATAATGTATACACGATGGATTGCGGATTGCCAAGATTCAACGAAACCTTAGCGACTGAAGAAGTAGAAGGAGAAGTGAAGTAAGACGACTTGCCCTCAAATCCTTGTTTCCTTCCCGAAGACTTCAAGCTATAGAAGAGGAATAGATGGCAATGCAACAGTGAGCAGCGTTTGATGAATTTCAAAATTGGATACTATTATACACGTAATTTGTACACATTTAAGTCTTTATATATAAATAATGTATACACGATGGATTGCGGATTGCCAACATAGAACAAGAACCTTAAAGACTGAAGAAGTAGAAGGAGAAGTGAAGTAAGACGATTTGACCTCAAATCCTTGTTTCCTTCCCGAAGACTTGCAGTTATAGAAGAGGAATAGATGGCAATGCAACAGTGAGCAGCGTTTGAAGAATTTCACAATTGTATACTATTATACACGTAATTTGTACACCTTTAAGTCTTTATATATAAATAATGTATACACGATGGATTGCGGATTGCCAAGATAGAACAAAACCTTAGAGATTGAAGAAGTAGAGGGAGAAGTGAAGTAAGACGACTTGCCCTTAAATCCTTGTTTCCTTCTCGAAGACTTGAAGCTATAGAAGAGGAATAGATGGCAATGCAACCGTGAGCAGCGTTTGATGAATTTCACAATTCGATACTATTATACACGTAATTTGAACACCTTTAAGTCTTTATATATAAATAATGTATACACATTGGTTTGCGGATTGCCAAGATTGAACAAAACCGTAGAGATTGAAGAAGTAGAGGGAGAAGTGAAGTAAGACGACTTGCCCTTAAATCCTTGTTTCCTTCTCCAAAACTTGAAGCTATAGAAGAGGAATAGATGGCAATGCTACAGTGAGCAGCGTTTTATGAATTTCACAATTGGATACTATTATACACGTAATTTGTACACCTTTAAGTCTTTATATATAAATAAATTATACACGATGGATTGCGGATTGCCAAGATTGAAGGAAACCTTAGAGACTGAAGAAGTAGAGGGAGAAGTGAATTAAGACGACTTGACCTAAAATCCTTGTTTCCTTCTCGACGACTTGCAGTTATAGAAGAGGAATAGATTGCAATGCTACAGTGAGCAGCGTTTTATGAATTTCACAATTGGATACTATTATACACGTGATTTGTACACCTTTAAGTCTTTATATATAAATAATGTATACACGATGGATTGCGGATTGCCAAGATTGAACGAAACCTTAGAGACTGAAGAAGTAGAGGGAGAAGTGAATTAAGACGACTTGACCTCAAATCCTTGTTTCCTTCTCGACGACTTGCAGTTATAGAAGAGGAATAGATGGCAATGCTACAGTGAGCAGCGTTTGATGAATTTCACAATTGGATACTATTATACACGTAATTTGTACACCTTTAAGTCTTTATATATAAATAATATATACACGATGGATTGCGGATTGGCAAGAGAGAACAAAACCTTAGAGACTGATGAAGTTGAGGGAGAAGTGAAGTAAGACGACTTGACCTCAAATCCTTGTTTCCTTCTCGAAGACTTGAAGCTATAGAAGGGGAATAGATGGCAATACTACAGTGAGCAGCGTTTTATGAATTTCACAATTGGATACTATTATACACGTAATTTGTACACCTTTAAGTCTTTATATATAAATAATGTATTCACGATGGATTGCGGATTGCCAAGATTCAACGAAACCTTAGAGACTGAAGAAGTACAGGGAGAAGTGAAGTAAGTCGATTTGCCCTCAAATCCTTGTTTCCTTCTCGAAGACTTGAATCTATAGAAGAGGCATAGATAGCAATGCAACAGTGAGCAGCGTTTGATGAATTTTACAATTGGATACTATTATACACGTAATTTGTACACCTAAGTCTTTATATATAAATAATGTATACACGATGGATTGCGGATTGCCAACATAGAACAAGACCTTAGAGACTGAAGAAGCAGAGGGAGAAGTGAAGTAAGACGATTTGCCCTGAAGTCCTTGTTTCCTGCTCGAATACTTGCAGCTATAGAAGAGGAATAGATGTCAATGAAACAGTGAGCAGCGTTTGATGAATTATACAATTGGATACTATTATACACTTAATTTGTACACCTTTAAGTCTTTATATATAAATAATGTATACACGATGGATTGCGGATTGCCAAGATAGAACAAAACCTTAGAGTTTGATAAAGTAGAGGGAGAAGAGAAGTAAGACGACTCGAACTTAAATCCTTGCTTCCTTCTCGAAGACTTGAAGCTATAGAAGAGGAATAGATTGCAATGCAACCGTGAGCAGCGTTTGATGAATTTCACAATTCGATACTATTATACACAAAATTTGAACACCTTTAAGTCTTTATATATAAATAAGGTATACACGATGGATTGCGGATTGCCAAGATAGAACAAAACCTTAGAGACTGAAGAAGTAGAGGGAGAAGTGAAGTAAGACGACTTGACCTCAAATCCTTGTTTCCTTCTCGAACACTTGCAGTTATAGAAGAGGAATAGATTGCAATGCAACCGTAAGCAGCGTTTGATGAATTTCACAATTCGATACTATTATACACGTAATTTGTACACCTTTAAGGCTTTATATATAAATAATGTATACACGATGGGTTGCGGATTGCCAAGATTCAACGAAACCTTAGAGACTGAAGAAGTAGAGGGAGAAGTGAATTAAGACGACTTGACCTCAAATCCTTGTTTCCTTCTCGAATACTTGCAGTTATAGAAGAGGAATAGATTGCAAGGCAACCGTGAGCAGCGTTTGATGAATTTCACAATTCGATACTATTATACACGAAATTTGTACACCTTTAAGTCTTTATATATAAATAATATATACACGATGGGTTGCGGATTGCCAAGATAGAACAAAACCTTAGAGACTGATGAAGTTGAGGGAGAAGTGAAGTAAGACGACTTGACCTCAAATCCTTGTTTCCTTCTCGAAGACTTGAAGCTATAGAAGAGGAATAGATGGCAATGCCACAGTGAGAAGCGTTTGATGAATTTCACAATTGGATACTATTATACACGTAATTTGTACACCTTTAAGTCTTCATATATAAATAATATATACACGATGGATTGCGGATTGCCAAGATACAACAAAACCTTAGAGACTAAAGAAGTTGAGGGAGAAGTGAAGTAAGACGACTTGCCCTCAAATCCTTGTTCCCTTCTCGAAGACTTGCAGCTATAGAAGAGCAATAGATGGCAATGCAACAGTGAGCAGCGCCTGAAGAATTTCACAATTGTATACTATTATACACGTAATGTGTACACCTTTAAGCCTTTATATATAAATAATGTATACACGATGGATTGCGGATTGCCAACATAGAACATAACCTTAGAGTTTGATGAAGTAGAGGGAGAAGTGAAGTAAGACGACTCGAACTTAAATCCTTGTTTCCTTCTCGAACACTTGCAGTTATAGAAGAGGAATAGATTGCAATGCAACCGTGAGCAGCGTTTGATGAATTTCACAATTCGATACTATTATACAGATAATTTGTACACCTTTAAGTCTTTATATATAAATAATGTATACACGATGCATTGCGGATTGCCAAGATAGAACAAAACCTGAGAGACTGAAGAAGTAGAGGGAGAAGTGAATTAAGACGGCTTGACATAAAATCCTTGTTTCCTTCTCAAACACTTGCAGTTATAGAAGAGGAATAGATTGCAATGCAACCGTAAGCAGCATTTGATGAATTTCACAATTCGATACTATTATACACGTAATTTGTACACCTTTAAGGCTTTATATATAAATAATGTATACACGATGGGTTGCGGATTGCCAAGATTCAGCGAAACCTTAGAGACTGAAGAAGTAGAGGGAGAAGTGAATTAAGACGACTTGACCTCAAATCCTTGTTTCCATCTCGAACACTTGCAGTTATAGAAGAGGAATAGATTGCAATGCAACCGTGAGCAGCGTTTGTTGAATTTCACAATTCGATACTATTATACACGTAATTCGTACACCTTTAAGTCTTTATATATAAATAATGTATACACAACGGATTGCGAATTGCCAAGATTGAACAAAACCTTAGAGATTGAAGAAGTAGAGGGAGAAGTGAAGTAAGACGACTTTCCCTTAAATCCTTGTTTCCTTCTCGAAGACTTGATGCTATAGAAGAGGAATAGATGGCAATGCAACCGTGAGCAGCGTTTGATGAATTTCACAATTGGATACTATTATACACGTAATTTGTACACCTTTAAGTCTTTATATATAAATAATGTATACACGATGGATTGCGGATTGCCAAGATAGAACAAAACCTTAGAGACTGATGAAGTTGAGGGAGAAGTAAAGTAAGACGACTTGACCTCAAATCCTTGTTTCCTTCTCGAAGACTTGCAGTTATAGAAGAGGAATAGATGGCAATGCTACAGTGAGCAGCGTTTGATGAATTTCACAATTGGATACTATTATACACGTAATTTGTACACCTTTAAGTCTTTACATATAAATAATGTAATCACGATGGATTGCGGATTGCCAAGATTCAACGAAACCTTAGAGACTGAAGAAGTAGATGGAGAAGTGAATTAAGACGACATGACCTCAAATCCTTGTTTCCTTCTCGAAGACTTGCAGTTATAGAAGAGGAATAGATGGCAATTCTACAGTGAGCAGCGTTTGATGAATATCACAATTGGATACTATTATACAAGTAATTTGTACACCTTTAAGTATTTATATATAAATAATGTATACACGATGGATTGCGGATTGCCAAGATAGAACAAAACCTTAGAGACTGAAGAAGTTGAGGGAGAAGTGAAGTAAGACGACTTGACCTCAAATCCTTGTTTCCTT
Source organism: Lepisma saccharinum (assembly GCF_977018435.1). Lineage (NCBI taxonomy): Eukaryota > Metazoa > Arthropoda > Insecta > Zygentoma > Lepismatidae > Lepisma > Lepisma saccharinum. Next base: position 31,450,485 of record NC_139251.1, on the reverse strand, counting down.
CTCGAAGACTTGAAGCTATAGAAGAGGAATAGATGGCAATGCTACAGTGAGAAGCGTTTGATGAATTTCACAATTGTATACTTCTATACACGTAATTTGTACACCATTAAGTATTTATATATAAATAAAGTAAAGAACGTTGGATAGCGGATTGCAAAGATAGAACAAAACCTTAGAGACTAGAGAAGTAGAGACAGAAGTGAAGTAAGACGACTTGCCCTCAAATCCTTGTTTCCTTCTCGAAGTCTTGAAGCTATAGAAGAGGAATAGATAGCAATGCAACAGTGAGCAGCGTTTGATGAATTTTACAATTAGATACTATTGTACACGTAATTTGTACACCTTTAAGTCTTTATATATAAATATTGTATACACGATGGATTGCGGATTGCCAACATAGAACAAAACCTTAGAGACTGAAGAAGTAGAGGGAGAAGTGAAGTAAGACGACTTGCCCTCAAATCCTTGTTTCCTTCTCGAAGACTTGCAGTTATGGAAGAGGAATAGATGGCAATGCAACATTGAGCAGCGATTGAAGAAATTCACAATTGGATACTATTATACATGCAATTTGTACACCTTTAAGTCTTTATATATAAATAATGTATACACGATGGATTGCGAATTGCCAAGATAGAACAAAACCTTAGAGACTGAAGAAGTTGAGGGAGAAGTGAATTAAGACGACTTGACCTCAAATCCTTGTTTCCTTCTCGAAGACTTGAAGCTATAGAAGAGGAATAGATGGCAATGCTACAGTGAGAAGCGTTTGATGAATTTCACAATTGTATACTTCTATACACGTAATTTGTACACCTTCAAGTCTTTATATATAAATAAAGTATACACGTTGGATTACGGATTGCCAAGATAGAACAAAACCTTAGAGACTGAAGAAGTAGAGACAGAGGTGAAGTAAGACGACTTGCCCTCAAATCCTTGTTTCCTTCTCGAAGTCTTGAAGCTATAGAAGAGGAATAGATAGCAATGCAACAGTGAGCAGCGTTTGATGAATTTTACAATTAGATACTATTGTACACGTAATTTGTACACCTTTAAGTCTTTATATATAAATATTGTATACACGATGGATTGCGGATTGCCAACATAGAACAAAACCTTAGAGACTGAAGAAGTAGAGGGAGAAGTGAAGTAAGACGACTTGCCCTCAAATCCCTGTTTCCTTCTCGAAGACTTGCAGTTATGGAAGAGGAATAGATGGCAATGCAACATTGAGCAGCGTTTGAAGAAATTCACAATTGGATACTATTATACACGTAATTTGTACACCTTTAAGTCTTTATATATAAATAATGTATAAACGATGGATTGCGGATTGCCAAGATTGATCAAAACCTTAGAGACTTAAGAAGTAGAAGGAGAAGTAAAGTAAGACGACTTGACCTCAAATCCTTGTTTCCTTCTCGAAGATTTGAAGCTGTAGAAGAGGAATAGATGGCAATGCTACAGTGAGCAGCGTTTGATGAATTTCACAGTGGGATACTATTATACATGTAATTTGTACACCTTTAAGTTTTTATATATAAATAATGTATACACGATGGATTGCGGATTGCCAAGATTGAACAAAACCTTAGAGATTGAAGAAGTGGAGGGAGAAGTGAAGTAAGACGACTTTCCCTTAAATCCTTGTTTCCTTCTTCAAGACTTGATGCTATAGAAGAGGAATAGATGGCAATGCAACCGTGAGCAGCATTTGATGAATTTCACAATTGGATACTATTATACACGTAATTTTTACACCTTTAAGTCTTTATATATAAATAATGTATACACGATGGATTGCGGATTGCCAAGATAGAACAAAACCTTAGAGACTGATGAAGTTGAGGGAGAAGTGAAGTAAGACGACTTGCCCTTAAATCCTTGTTTCCTTCTCGAAGACTTGCAGTTATGGAAGAGGAATAGATGGCAATGCAACATTGAGCAGATTTTGTTGAATTTCACAATTGGATACTATTATACACGTAATTTGTACACCTTTAAGTCTTTACATATAAATAATGTAATCACGATGGATTGCGGATTGCCAAGATTCAACGAAACCTTAGAGACTGAAGAAGTATATGGAGAAGTGAATTAAGACTACTTGACCTCAAATCCTTGTTTCCTTCTCGAAGACGTGCAGTTATAGAAGAGGAATAGATGGCAATGCTACAGTGAGAAGCGTTTGATGAATTTCACAATTGTATACTTCTATACACGTAATTTGTATACCTTTAAGTCTTTATATATAAATAAAGTATACACGTTGGATTGCGGATTGCCAACATAGAACAAAACCTTAGAGACTGAAGAAGTAGAGGGAGAAGTGAAGTAAGACGACTTGCCCTCAAATCCTTGTTTCCTTCTCGAAGACTTGCAGTTATGGAAGAGGAATAGATGGCAATTCTACAGTGAGCAGCGTTTGAAGAAATTCACAATTGGATACTATTATACACGTAATTTGTACACCTTTAAGTCTTTATATATAAATAATGTATACACGATGTATTGCGAATTGCCAAGATAGAACAAAACCTTAGAGACTGAAGAAGTTGAGGGAGAAGTGAAGTAAGACGACTTGACCTCAAATCCTTGTTTCCTTCTCGAAGACTTGAAGCTATAGAAAAGGAATAGATGGCAATGCTACAGTGAGAAGCGTTTGATGAATTTCACAATTGTATACTTCTATACACGTAATTTGTACACCTTTAAGTCTTTATATATAAATAAAGTATACACGTTGGATTGCGGATTGCCAAGATAGAACAAAACCTTAGAGACTGAAGAAGTAGAGACAGAAGTGAAGTAAGACGACTTGCCCTCAAATCCTTGTTTCCTTCTCGAAGTCTTGAAGCTATAGAAGAGGAATAGATAGCAATGCAACAGTGAGCAGCGTTTGATGAATTTTACAATTATATACTATTGTACACGTAATTTGTACACCTTTAAGTCTTTATATATAAATATTTTATACACGATGGATTGCGGATTGCCAACATAGAACAAAACCTTAGAGACTGAAGAAGTAGAGGGAGAAGTAAAGTAAGACGACTTGCCCTCAAATCCTTGTTTCCTTCTCGAAGACTTGCAGTTATTGAAGAGGAATAGATGGCAATGCAACATTGAGCAGCGTTTGAAGAAATTCACAATTGGATACTATTATACACGTAATTTGTACACCTTTAAGTCTTTATATATAAATAATGTATACACGATGGATTGCGGATTGCCAAGATTGAACAAAACCTTAGAGACTGAAGAAGTAGAAGGAGAAGTGAAGTAAGACGACTTGCCTTAAATCCTTGTTTCCTTCTCGAAGACTTGAAGCTGTAGAAGAGGAATAGATGGCAATGCTACAGTGAGCAGCGTTTGATGAATTTCACAGTTGGATACTATTATACATGTAATTTGTACACCTTTAAGTTTTTATATATAAATAATGTATACACGATGGATTGCGGATTGCCAAGATTGAACAAAACTTTAGAGACTGAAGAAGTAGAGGGAGAAGTGAAGTATGACGACTTGCCCTTAAATCCTTGTTTCCTTCTAGAGGACTTGAAGCTATAGAAGAGGAATAGATGGCAATGCAACATTGAGCAGCGTTTGAAGAAATTCACAATTGGATACTATTATACACGTAATTTGTACACCTTTAAGTCTTTATATATAAATAATATATACACGATGGATTGCGGATTGCCATGATTGAACAAAACCTTAGAGACTGAAGAAGTAGAAGGAGAGGTGAAGTAAGACGACTTGCCTTAAATCCTTGTTTCCTTCTCGAAGACTTGAAGCTGTAGAAGAGGAATAGATGGCAATGCTACAGTGAGCAGCGTTTGATGAATTTCACAGTTGGATACTATTATACATGTAATTTGTACACTTTTAAGTTTTTATATATAAATAATGTATACACGATGGATTGCGGATTGCCAAGATTGAACAAAACTTTAGAGGCTGAAGAAGTAGAGGGAGACGTGAAGTAAGACAACTTGCCCTTAAATCCTTGTTTCCTTCTAGAGGACTTGAAGCTATAGAAGAGGAATAAATGGCAATGCTACAGTGAGCAGCGTTTGATGAATTTCACAATTAGATACTATTATACACGTAATTTGTACTCCTTTAAGTCCTTATATATAAAGAATGTAATCGCGATGGATTGTGGATTGCCAAGATAGAACAAAACCTTAGAGACTGAAGAAGTAGAGGGAGAAGTGAAGTAAGAAGACGACCTCAAATCCTTTTTTCCTTCTCGAAGACTTGAAGCTATAGAAGAGGAATAGATAGCAATGCAACAGTGAGCAGCCTTTGATGAATTTCACAATTCGATAGTATTATACACGTAATTTGTACACCTTTAAGTCTTTATATATAAATAATATATACACGATGGATTGCGGATTGCCAAGATGAACCCAAACCTTAGAGACTGGAGAAGTAGAGGGAGCAGTGATGTAAGACGATTTGCCATAAAATCCTTGTTTCCTTTTCGAAGACTTGCAGTTATAGAAGAGGAATAGATGGCAATTCTACAGTGAGCAGCGTTTGATGAATTTTACAATTGGATACGATTATATGTATGTATTTTGTACACCTTTAAGTCTTTCTATATAAATAATGTATATACGATGGATTGCGGATTGCCGAGATGAAACCAAACCTTAGAGACTGGAGAAGTAGAGGGAGCAGTGATGTAAGACGATTTGCCTTAAAATCCGTGTTTCCTTCTCGAAGACTGGCAGTTATAGAAGAGGAATAGATGGCAATGCTACAGTGAGCAGTGTTTGATGGATTTTACAATTGGATACGATTGTATACGTAATTTGTACACCTTTAAGTCTTTCTATATAAATAATGTATATACGATGGATTGCGGATTGCCAAGGTGAAACCAAACCTTAGAGACTGGAGAACTAGAGGGAGAAGAGAAATTAGATGTTGTTCTCTTTATTTGATTTTAGATCTTCTAAACTGAATTACCATTGTTTATTTCTTTCAAAAGTGATACCTGCTTGTTAGTATTCATCTTCAGATAAGAAATATGCTCTCTGTTTCGACCTTAATATCTTGTAATTACTTTGTAAATTTTATATATCACTTTTTGTGTCTTTTTCTGTGGTTTGTTAATTGTGTTGAACAATTGTAGTAATGATATTAAATTGTTGTCTTTTTGAATGTTTGTTATTTATTTACAGTAGAATGTTAGTAAGCTAATTATTATCCTAATCATTAAGGACATGTTTATTATTTATTTTGTTTGCAACCTTTGGTGAAAATGTTGTGATATTTTGTAGTTATTTTTTGTTGTTTTCAATTTATTTGTGACTATTTTCATACCGGGACTACTTGATTGCAATGCCACAACTCATGTCACTGCGTCATCGGGGAGGCCCCCCCCACCCAATTCTCTTTTGCAAACAGAATACCGTAAATAGTGCAATGGCTTTAGTAGCTTACAATAAGTAAAGTAGTTTAATTCACCTAGAATGTTTCTTAACATGTTCATGAAATTTATAGAATTCCTGCCGTCTATGAACTAACTCATGGGCTGTTCACAATTTGAAATAGCGCGAAATGCAGTAGTTGATATTTTTATGTATATCCTTAATATGTGCCAGACAGAACTGCTCAAATCTGCTCAACATGGCTTTGACAGACAAATCTAATACATATATACGCTTCACAATAACTGCACACAAACCTATCCTTAAGCTATAATCTTCTTTATATACAGTATATACCCGTATGTATGTGTTCATATTTGTATGTACAGTATGGTTGTTCCCGGGATAACTCTCCAACGCCCTGAGCAATTTCAACCAAATTTGGTACACACATCACTTACGATCTGAAAATAAATACTGGTGTGGTAAGACACCCCTGGCACCCCTAGGTTGGGGGTTGGAATGGAGTGTATCTGTAAACAAATTAGTTACATTTTACACTATAGTTAGAATTCATTATTTTCCTGTCTAATATAAGATTGGGATAGATAAATAAATACCATGGCAACACCGGGTAATCTTCTAGTATTCTACATATAACCAAGCACGTCTTGACCTTCTACGTGGTTGTTATCTTCGTAGAACTTTTGAAGAGAAGAATTACTTTTCGAGTAATTAGACACACGGTCTCACTCTGAACTGATGACTAGTTCGATTATCGCATCTGCGGTGCTGTCACCTACTGACACTAGTGTAAACTCCACACGATTTCTTAGCATTGGCTGGAAATACGTATGATGTTCAAATCTGCCCCATTTGCAAATGTGCCCCAGTCTCGCCTAATCGAGTGAGTATTGAAGACAGTTTCTCGTTCCCACTTACGAATTACAAAACATGTCCCATCTTTTTGACACTAAATGTCGAACAATTTGCCACTTTGTACACTAAGTCTATTTCATGCACAGTAAGGTAACCCCAGCCAATACATTTTTCGTAGAAGTTATCCTGACAGATATTCTTAACCATTAATTCCGGCGCGGTAGCACTAGAAGAGACGATTCCACCCAGGTAGAACAGCAACAGCCAGAGAAATATCAGCCGAAGCCAGGCCGGATCTCTAGCTCAGTGGTTTGTCAACCTTCGTGGGGAAGTGGTTAGCACAGCGCGCTGCATTGCCAGGGATCCCCGGTTCGAACATGGTTGATTGTGTTTGTCCAGATAACAATATAGAAAAGATTGACACATGTCCAAATTTGAGAAGAAACGTGAAAAAACGGGAGGTACTACCGCTTACGGTTATTCTTTTTCATTAAAAAAAAAGTGGTTGAGCAATGACATGGTATGTCAGAGACTCGAGTTCGAATCCTGATGCAGCCTGCAATTTTCGATGAATTCCACATAGTACATCTCCTGTGTGTGCCTAATTTAATGAAAATCATTAAATTTACATCAATGTACAGATGAGATTTCGGAAAATACATACATGTTACATACATTGCAGTAAAGAATGACTGGGGTAAGAAATCGATTAAAGCGATTGCTTCTACCCGGCGGGAACATCAGCCAATAAGCTGTGGCGTTGCAGTCACGTGTGGCTTCTGAACTCCCATCATTCCGATCGGCAGCGTCACTCTCATTGGCCACGAGTTGAGCTCGGCCTTGTTCGAAAGCAGAACGGTTGGGTTTTCATTAAAAATGGATGATTTCCTCCCTCCAGTTATTCTTTACCTTGTGCTCTGTAAGGTATGTGTAATATTTCGACGTATTCATCGAAATATCAGCTTTACATGGATGTAGATCAACATGACAATTTTGTTTCATAACTGCTGTCATAATCATTAAAGCTACCCCTAGCGATGAAAAATCCCATCCTACAGAATAGAACAAAACCAAGTGAGAACTTTGTTTATAATAAAGCGTTCTCAGTTGACTGGTGTTGACTGAAAGGTCCATACCCAGGGTGTACAGTGTTGCCAGCTTTTGGTAGGGTAAAGAGGGGACAGATGGTGCACATTTTCATTCAACGAAAAAAAGCTGTTCATTTATCTTGTTATTTATTTTTAATGTAGATGGCATCATATTTCAATTCATGGGAAAAAATAAAAATATTCAATGGCTAAGTTCTGTGTCACCATGTAACGACAATATGCACGCAATGAAAGAGTAGATTTTTGCAATCTGTCACCACCTGGGTGGGTAAGATGGCGCAATGGGAATGCTATCTGAATAGAGCAGTTTAGCGTCTCACAACTTCCTCTTGGCAGCCTGTAGTTCCATTTTTTTCAGTCTTCCACACACAGAGAACTTATCAGGATAAACGTAACAAGTTTCATGTGGCTAGTTTATGTATTTGTTGCATTGTATTCAATCTACTGTGGACGCTGTCTTTTCGTAGAGTTGTAGGCACTCAACGCATTCAATTTCATTGTCGATAATAGATTCGACCTTGTCACAGAACATAAGCCAAGATGAAGATGACGATGATGAAAATGAAGAGATGGTTAGATGTCTTCCGCAGGCCGTCTTCTTGGAAATTTGCAGTTCTTTCTTCAGGACCTCGGGTTTAAACTTCGTATTCTCAATGAAATCTTCTCGGGTCAAAACTTATCGTCCTCTCTCAACTATCAGTAGATGTGCTGGGCTGTGGTATTGGAGGGTGGTGCAAATGCAAGACCTAGAATAACGGACTCATCAAGGGGAAATATGCCGTTAGCCTTGAATTCTACAATTCCATAAGTTCTTGGAAAGATGTCGTCTTCGTAGAGTAGGCTCTCGTATGTGGAATTCTCGACTCGCTTCCCGCACTTTCATCTCGTTAATCACACTGTACACCATTTTGAAGGTCTTCCTCCGTCCGAGATACTCGTTCCGTTGTTCTCTGACGATTCCTCGGCATATTGCTGCAAAAATGTGCAAAGAATGCATCTGTAACTGATTTATTTTATTTCGCATTTTGTACCACTTTTGCCTAACTTTCGAAAAGTGACGAGTGATGAAATTGATGAACGGACACTCACAAACATCCATGCCCAAGTCGGGATTCGAACCCGGACCCCCCTGGCGTCGTAGCACGACGTACTAACCACTCCTCCGCGGATTGAAGAGAAAAGTATGGGAGGTGTTCCCTGGAAACAGCCAAACCAACTAAGATAAGAGTCTCTTGCAAAATGATAGCGAAGGCACTCTGCTCGCAAGCGTCCGTGAGGAAAACCTAACCTAGAAGAAGTGAGGGAAAACCTTGACATGCACCCATTCATCCCTAACCATTCGAAAAGGTACTCATTTTTACTTGCACGGAACTGTTCGGAGCGAAACCGTCCCGAAGCCAGTTTATGCATAATCTCATCTTCTTCCCCCTTCCCCTGCATCTTTTAACCTAACCAGGCAGTTCATTTTCAGCAGGATTTTTATACGTCCAGGAACCTATAAATTCTAATGGCTTCTATTGGATTCCGCTGCACGACAGGAACCTTTTCTTCTCGCACGATTTAACTTCGGTCCAAGTTGCGTATTTTTTAATTGAAAACAGGTTCCTGGACAGAATTAAAATTAATCCGCAGAAAAGGTCCCTGTACCGAATTGAAATTCATCCTGAAAGAACGTTCCTGGACCGAATTGAAATTCATCAGGAAAAAAGGTTCGTGGACCGAATTGAAATTCATCCTGGAAAGTTTTTTTTATATTATTATTACGATGAAATATTAGCGCCGTCTATCGCTGCACTTTTTGACTCTCTTTGCACCGAAGCGTCTAGTTCGTTGATTTGGAGTCAGGTAGTGTATTTGGTATCTGCACCGTCTGCACTACCTTCCGGCGTATGATCACGTACCGAGTGCTAACTAATCAAATGAACGTTTAAAGCAACGGACAGGCACTTGTTGAATCTTCTGAACATGATAATCGCTTTCCGTCTAGTTGGTTGAACGTCATTTTCTTGCACCACCCTGACACTGGATACACCTGCACTGCACCGAGTGTCAAAAAGTGTAGCGAAGTAGTCGGGGCTGCTAGAGTCCGGCAGAATTAACTTGAGAGAAATGGCCGCTCTGTGAGTGATGCAACTGCGCTCGAATTGGCTAGAACGGGGGACTTCCCGCTGTAACGGGCCAATGGAAACTCTACAAACTCTACTCTAAGAGTTTCCGTTGGCTCGTTCCAGCGGGAAGTCCCCCGCTCTGGCCAATTCGAGCGCAGTTGCATCACTCACCGAGCGGCCATTTCTCTCAAGTTAATTCTGCCGGACTGTGGTACAACTGGTCTGTCATGCGTTCTTTCTTCACATCGTGGAGGAATGTCTTTTCGATCAGGACGACGCTGCACACAGTGGAAGTGATGAACACGCGTGCTGTTTTCAGAAGCTTTCAACTGCAAGTTACGTAACTTCTACTCTGATTGCATAATACACTCCACTTTCTACAGTATTTATGAAATGACCCTGGTATCAAATTTTATTTCAAGCGGTGCAGAATTTCAGATTTCGCGCTGAAACACGCTGGGGTTTGAGCCCAATACACCGTATATCAAACCTGGTATGATAAGAGTTATTGATATTTTAGATGTGTAAGAATACGAAGCACCCCGAAATCAGCTTGTGCTGGAGCTCCGATTGTGACATAGGGATATGTAGGAAACGCAGGTAAGTGAAAAACTGGAAGAGTTGCGAAGTGGAACAACGGATAATGTCAACGGAATTGAATTCTACATTTCTCAAAGGTTTGTACGAGTAGCCTAGTAAAAATGCTCGGAAGAAAGTACTACACATTTACTCCTCTTTACACAGTGAAGAATTCTTTGTTTATAGGCCGCTTTATACACAGATAGGCTAATCTGGACAGGACCTACAGTTTATATTAGCTAGCCCCGTCTAATTGACTGCACTTTTTGACCCTCTCTGCACTCATGCGTGCAGTAGGCAACACGTTGCATCACCGACTCGTCTGCTGCGTTCATTTGGTGTCAAGTAGAGTATTTGGTGTCTAAACCGCTTGCATTACGTTCTGGAGTGGTGTAATAGCTCCGTCTAGTTGGCTGCACTTTTTGACAGTCGGTGCAGTGCATCCAGTGTCAGGTTGGTGTCAGGCTGGTGCAAGGAAATTACGTTCGACCAACTAGACGGACAGCGGTGTTCAAGTTCAGAAGATGCAACAAATGCGTGTCTGCTGCTTTAAACTGTCATTTATTAGTTAGCACGCAACACGTGCTTGTGAACTCATCTTCAGCATATGTCTGTAAGACACAATTAAAAAAAAAATTATTGGGCACAAATAGTTAGCACATTATATTTTAGTGAAAAATTGAATAGAGTTAAGCGCAGAAAAACACTGAATACCCTTATTCATCTTCATATTTCAAATCCCTGACTACTGTCATGAATATGTGATTGTGTGTGTGTGTGTGTGTGTGTGTGTGTGTATGTGTGTGTGTGTGGATGTGTGTGTGTGTGTGTGTGTGTGTGTGGGTGGGTGGGTGGGTGTGTTTGTGTGCGTGCGCGCACATGCCAAAATACACACAATTAAAATTATGTTTGTATTTTAATTGCCTTGCATAGCATTTTTTTTGCTACCTTTGGTTAAATTCAACGACGAGGATGAATGACAATAATATTGAATTGATGAAGATGTATTTGCAAGGGACACGGATGGCCATGGCGGGACTCGATCACAGGAATTTCGGTGGCGAGATCTAAAGTAGACAACTAGACGAACTCGGCTGTAGAGTCTGATAAAATAGAAGAGGGCATTGGAAGAAAAGGAATAGAGTAAAACTTGAGGCAGAACCTATTAATATGTTTATGACTTCGAGCGACATAGCCTCGATAGCCTGCATTTATAGCAGAATATGCTAGAAAGAGGAATAATCGGCACTTGTCTATCTCTGACGAACTCGCTCATTTGAAAACGAATTTCTGATTAATAGAATATTATCCTACAATACAGGCAACCGAATCTACACAAAAGCTGGATGGGTTGCATAGAAGGCACGCGTTCAGGTTCAGACCTAAGTCGTAAAGCTTGTGATCATCTGATTCCAAGAAACTTGCGATTTATGGTTCTGACTCCACCTTAGCGTCAAGGTGAAGTAAATGAAGGCGTTATAAACGGCCGATTAAATTTCATATAGCGATATCCGGATATATATATATATATATATATAAAAAAAACATTAAACTTTAATTCTTTGAACATGTGAACATGTTCACTTAGTGGGACCTCCCCGATGGTGATGCATTAGCTGTAACGTCCCCGCCTTGTAATTAAGGGGGTTCCGGGTTTGATAACCGGTGGAGGCACATAGCGCTTTAGATCTCACTTCAAACTGTAGGTCCAGTCCGGATCTGTTGATAAAATAGACTCAAAACTCATAGTCACATATCAATTTAGTGTATACGGTATCCGTGTCTTCGAACGGATTGGTTTGTTGCTTCGTGTTTTTTAATCACTGCCCAATTCTCAATGCTCATTGGTGTATTTTCATTCACTCAGTCAGGGGGATATTTGAAAAAAATATATATATTGAGAAAATTCATTAACGCATCCGTTTTGATTATTTTACGTTGCTTTTCTACGTCTAGGATAATCGCAGCGATGGGGATGAAAGATGAATTGTGGAACATCCACGATACTTTACATAGAATGAATTATGCTACCATGTTCCTTGATTGCCTTACACTATCAAATGAAGCGAAGCAATTGAATATACGAATGCAGTCTGTCCAATATAAAGATATGCATTTCAAGGGTCAGGTGAGAGAAAACCAAGTAGGTGAATTTTCTGTCGTAAACAAGTTGTAATTAATTGATTGATTTAATTTCTGCATTACTGCCATTTTGACTAATAGAAAAGATAATACCGTTGTAGATTTAGCGATTGAATGAACTGAAAAAGTTTGGGAGTATATACATTTGGGATATTTGTACCCATCACATCATACGGAGACAAGCATCTTACAAAAAATAAAATCAGCACCTGTCTCTGAGAACTAAATCTCCTTTCCTCGTTAATCTCTGAGGCGTTCAGCATACATAAGGACAAAACACAGGACAGAACACATTATACTGGCCGTAAGTCTAGGCACCACAACCTTGTTGATCTACAAAAAGTGCAGTTACCCTGTGTACTACGTGGAAGTATGGTTGACTTTTGAATACGTTTTCAAAGGTGACCCTCGCAAACAACTGTATCCTTACCAAGCGTACTACATCGCTAGCCCACTTAAGTCCTCTTGATTCAATATTTAAAATATTGAATTATGAAATTGGTTTATTTTCCTTCGCTTTTCTGCCACTTTTGTCTAATACCGACGATGAGGATGAGTGATTATGTAATGAAATTGATGAAGGGATACTCAAAAGAACACACAGCCATGGATTCGAACCGAGGACCACTGGCGTGGGAGTGCGGTGTGATAACCTGATACACCATATCACCACACTGCACAGAAAGCCCATATGCTGAATAACAGATTTATTTCACAAAATGAAATAAGAAGCAAACATAGTACACGAATACTACAGTTTTCGGAGTACTCACGGCCAGCCCACTTCGAAACACGGATTGCACACAAACATCGTGCACCGCTCACAGTCTGTACAGCAAGTGTCTGACGTGAATCACTCGACCCCGCCGGTCAGCGTTGCCATTTGGCAGTGCTGCCCTCACATAATGGCGGAATTTACAGGTATTACACACCTTATGGTCATATCTCCCCCTCCCTGAAGAGAATCATTTTTGACATAAGAAAAAATTATTTACAATACACAAAATATACAAGAAAATATAACAAGTTTAGTCCAAAGTTCAAAATAAATATTTGAATAAACAAAAATCAACTTAAATTTTTATCCTGTTCCACACTTCAGGCTATTTGTTCATAAATTCATCCAAATAAAATTTCCTTTTTTCTACACAACAATTCCATTTTTTCAAGTTTTCTACTTGATGGTTTTCTGTTACTTTTCCTTTACTTAATTCAATTAAACTAAATACACCTTTTCTGATCTCCTTAAAAACATAATAGGGACCTTCATATACATTACAATATTTTCTAATCCTCTTGTCAACAAGACTACTGAGATAATGTGTTTTGAAAAATACCAAATCATGAATTTTGATCTCATCTTTTTTCTGTTGTGTTACATTATGTCTCAAGTTTCTTAGTGCATAGTGGCTGAAAAAAGTTTATCATCCCAATTAATTTCTTCTGTCTGGGGAATATTTAAACAATTTATTACACTGGTATCTATCTTACGATTGAACATTAATTCCACTGGTGCATATCCTAAATTGGAATGGATACTATGATTGATTAAATTAACAATAATATCTATATATTTTGGCCAGTCTTCTTGACTTTCTGAACAACACATACGCATCATTCTATTCAATTCTGCATGTACCCTTTCTACAAAATTAGAACGTGCATGATAATTTGGAGTATACATTACTTTAATACCTAGAGAACTTAATGTATCCACATGTATCCATATATTTGAATGGAATGTTGTAGCATTATCAGAAACAATGTATGACGAATTCCCTATGATAGGCTTGTCCAACACTCATCCATTCATCCCTATTTACCTTCCCGACCTTTTCCTAACTTCCAACAATATATCAAACCTACAAACCTGTCTTCATTCGCCTAACCTGTAGCATAGGTAGCAATGGTAAGTGCCACGGTCGAATCTTCTCCTGAATTTTAATTAGTTTTACCAAAAATTACTCCGAACCGCTCTCATTACTTGATGATGACTCGCATAGATTTTTCGTTACCTTAAATGACCAGTGCGAACTAGAATCCCCCCCTCCTGGAAGGGAAGACAGTCATTAGTACACAACATACAAAATATACACTGGGAAAAACCTTTAGGTGAAATACCACACCGCGATTCAAAAATACCAGTTTATTGACAAAGAAGAGTATTAATCACTTTTAGACACAAAGACGTTGACCCCCAATGTTACTGACTTTCCGTCACTGTTCATGTAAATGTTCCACATAAGCAACTGCTCAATAACTTACAGATTTTCAGAAGGCACACCTGCACCTTTATATATAACAAGCATATCTGAATAATCACTCAAATCAAGTTGGCATGTTTCATACATATGCCACCCAACATGGATTTCCTTACAAAAAAAATCAGACAGATTTCAAATTTAACTATTACACGAAAACATGCTATCAAACAACTTGTTTTACATTTCAAAGCTGTCCTTAGCTATGAGAGGTTCCATGCCTCTACTAATACTTGCTCAAACGCTCGAGAAAAGTCACATGACCTAGAGCGAAATTCACCATTTTCATTTTAACATACAGATATAGGAAATGCTAAATTCTTCACTACATGAGTCCAAATTTTACTCCTTTCCAGTGATTTAAAGTTCATCCAATTCTCGAATTCGCAGCATTTCAAAATAACAGCGCAATGCCCTTTGTTATGTTTCAGGATTTTACGCGGAAAGTACGCGAAATATGGCCATAGTCGCACCAAACATATGCCGGCATGTGTAGAACACCAGGACGTGGCTTTTTCAAAGTTCCAAATACAACCCTCCAATTGACATTCAGATAAAAGCAGTATTTGTACTCACATTTCTGCAACCAATACAAACCATGTGACTACTGTCGCCCGTTGAAAATTCCGTTCATCTTCCGATCTGGTGGACGTTCGCCTTAATATAAGTACATGTACTTGATTCTCAAAGCATAGTGATTAAAAGGCGATAGGCTTAAGAATTGGCACTATCTTTGCAATCCCGATAACATTCGATTCCTGTACCATTATCTTCTTTGACAGCCTTCCCCTTCTGTTTACTTTTTCCGGAAGTCCCCACCTTCATTTCCGGTTCCCGTCTATCCTTTTTCTTCTTCTTCTTCTATTTTCAAGAGATTTTATGCTCACTCCTTCTCCCTCATGTCAATCACTTTTTTTCCCAATTTAAGTTCGTAAAAATGACGTAAATCCTTAAATTTATCACATAACTATTGCCGCAGCAATCATCACACAGACCATCAGTAAAATGTTGTAATAATTCGTTTAAATACCTCTACCTGCTCTCTATGCACGCAGACATAGCAAGAGCCATCTATTGAGTAAAATCACATTATTTGTGACAGTGCCACAATCTGCTGCCACCTAGCGAGGAAATTCTGAACTCCTTCAATATACCCGTTTACAGTTTACATCAAGATCCGTGTTTTTAACCTACTCCCTTTTAACCTGGATTTTAAAATAAAAATAAAACACATCATAAAAATAAATACAGTACACAATTAAAGGTATTTGCAACAGTATTCGTTATAATTGGCGCCCAACATGGGCAGAACCCATTAAAATTACCTCACACCATCACACTACATCATTCGTACCCAGGTCTCTAATACCTGACCAGACTATTTACCAAACACAAAGATTAAATTACTTTACATATATCCAATTTACTCATTATACTGACCAATTATTCGAGATCTCCCCCGAGAGTTGGGATTCTAAGTTCATACCGGTCATTACTTGCTTGAGCATCTCAACAAGCGTTAATTCAGGAATGGAATATCCAGTCACGTACCGCTCCTCCGCAAGGTGATGTCCACTTGACTAATAGTCCGCCGCGGGCACTATCTAGCTTGAAACTCGCAACTGCGTTACCCCCTTCGCAAAGAATTTAGCCAAATTTTGCCCCTTAAGCTTCAAAGACCTTGAGTACCTGAGTATGCCTTCCCTAATTTTCAAAACAGAGGAAGAAGATCCGAGGCCTTCACTGAACCCATTGCAACCATACATAAACGGGGCACTACACCTCTCATTTCAAATTTAAGATTTAGTCAATTCATCGCTTCACAGTTAAATCATTTTACAACAATACTTAGCTCCAAACTCTATCATACTCATAACATTTACCCTCTCAATTGTATAAAATCTTGCATTCCCTCAGGTGCAAGAACTTCAAGTGCTTATATGACTTATGAATATTGAAGCATTGGAATAACTGAGAGGAAAGGAGCCAGACCACCGATCTCTGTGCTAGCCCACCGCATTATCTTCCCTACTTGGTTACTAACCCGCCGCAGGTCAGATTTTACTTGGCCCAACAGAGTCGGTAAACCCACTCCCATCCTTGTCTCCTAGACCTTACTCCGCATCATTTCTCACGTGATCCTCTGACTTGACAAAGTCAATTACCACACGATCAAACTGATTTTCGTCTATGAAACCCGAATTCAACATTTTGTCAATCCATTTAAGTCGTTTTTCCTGAGAACATTTCCATAGTTTACTATTTTCTATGGATTGGTTCGTGATCCGCTCACCTGTGTTACAATCCACCAATTCCAAAGTAGAATTGTGATTGTTTACTATGCATAGGTAAGGACCAAGGAACAACTCGCAATATTTTTTAATTACCTTTTCACCCAAGTTCCCAAAAGCATGACTTTTGATAAAAACTAGATCGCCTTCACTAATGACTGAATGATTTATCTTTTCCTGGTTGAGTTTTTGGAGCCTTTTCTTCCGTTTACCAGAACTAGTAAGATTTGCCATCAATAATTTAGCGTTCCAGGTACCATTGTCTGGTACATGATCTACTATTGGCGAATCAAGAATCCCCCTAGTCACGTTCAATCGCAGCTCTTCCGGAGAATATCCCGTTTGGGAAGAAATTGAACTATTTAATAGATGCAAAGCTTGAGCCACCCTTTCTGGCCATTTAGCATGATTACTTGAGCAGAGCACTCTCATAAGTCTGTTCAGCTCTGAGTGGTATCGCTCGACCATATTAGTACTAGGGTGATAAACCGGTATATATAAAACATTCACCCCCCAAGTTTTCATTGATTCTTGAAAGTAGTTAGATCGAAATTGTGGACCATTTTCAGCAAAAATTCTTTTCGGTACTCCCAAATGCACAAAATAAACATTTACCAATTTATTGACAACAGTCTTAGCATTACTGTTAACTATTGGGTAAGCAACGAGATACCTAGTGGCCGAGTCCAAAATTGTGAATAGAAATCTCTCTCTCTTTGGACCAGAAGCAAAGGGTCCCTGTAAATCTACGAACAGGTCTTGACCGGGCTTGTCAGTGACATGGGTGCGGGCTTGGAACTTAGCTGGGTGCTTATTTGGCTTGGTGCGCAAACATATTTCGCAGTCTTTAACGTATGACTTTACGTCTGATCTCATCCCTTTCCAGAAGAAAGACTGATAAATGCGAGCCAAAGTTTTTGCGGCACCAAAATGTCCTTGCTCGTCATGGTAGTGAATCAGTATTTTACCGATCATCTTCACAGGAACACAAACTCGAACCTTAGACGTATTATGAAAATCTTTGATGCATAATATCTCATCCTTCAAGCAATATGTTTGATTCCATGTTCTCGAACGAGTGTCCCTTTTGTTCTCATCTCCTCTCAAATGTTTGATTATTTCATTAAGTGTGATATCTTCCGACTGGGCTTCGATTAGAAATTTTGATGGGAAAATATCTTGATCTACTCTTGTGAAAGCGGCAATATTAACCAAATAATGAAAGTCATCAGCATCTGGTAAATTTCGACTGAGCAAATCCGCTAGCACGTTCTCTGAACCTTTACAATACACCACTTGAAATGAATACTGCTGAATTTGCAGAAACCATCGAGTCAATCTGGCATTCCAGGTGTGAGCTGATTCCAGCCATGTCAGAGATTTATGATCAGTGACAATTATGAATCTTCTGCCCTTTAGATATGTAGCGAATTTGCTGATAGTATACAGAATAGCCAGTACCTCAATTTCGGTAGAAGTATACGCCTTTTCATAAGACTTAAGCAATCGGCTTACAAATCCTAGTGGCCTCATATCTCCACCCTTGACTTGATAACAATATCCGCCAATGCCTATTAATGATGCATGAGTTTGTATGTAAAACGTCTGCTCAAAATCCGGGTAATTCAATACAACTTCCTGGGCCACTAAAGCTTTTAGTTTCTCAAAGGACCTTTCGGCCTCATCTGTCCATCTCCACTTTGTCTTCTGCTTGAGTAAGTCGTAAAGAGGAGATGCCACGGAAGCAAAATTCCGGACATATTTGGAAAGCCAATTAAAACAACCTAATACTCTTTGCAATTGTTTCAAATTACTCGGTCTCACCAAATTGAGAATACTTTCAACATAACTCGGGTCCTTTTTATAACCTTCCGTGCTAATCAAGTGTCCCAGGAACTTCAATTCACTTACAACAAACCTACATTTACTCAGCTTCAAAGTGAAACCGGCCTTTCTCAACCTGGAAAGGACCATGCTAACGTGTTTTACGTGTGACTCAAAATCTTGTGACTTGATGATAATATCATCGACATAAATCACCACAAAGTCTGAATAAGAACCTAATACTCTATTCATGACGTCGACAAAAACTGCTGTTCCATTCACCGATCCGAATACCACCCGTCGAAATTGATATAACACTCCTTCAAACGAAAAGGCCGTATACTTTCGGCTATCTGGGTGTAACGAAACTTGCCAGTACGCGTTTCCAAGATCAAGTGAAGTCAAATACTTACAATTTTGAAAAGAGGACAACAATTCCTCAATTTTTAATGGTGCTAATTGTTTCAACCGTACATGTTGGTTCAATTTTTTCAAGTCGACTAACTAACTAGCTAACTAACTCTCTAGCCTTCTTAAACCCGAAGGTTCATGGCTGCAGCAACACAGGCCTTCCATGTTTCCCTATTTTGAGCAAGTTCTATATACTCTTTTCCATCCCTACCGATTTCCCTTAGGTCCATCTCAACGTTGTCCCTCCATCTTCGTCTTGGCCTTCCTACAGGTCTCTTACCATCAGGTTTCCCAAAAAGAATCCTGTAAACTCCTCGTTCCTCTCCCATTCGTGCCACATGGCCTGCCCACCTAAGTCTTCTTGATTTAATTATTCTAATAATATCTGGACATGAATACAAATTATGTAGTTCTAAATTATGTAACCTTCTCCACTCACCTGTCTCCTCATCCCTTTTAGGTCCAAAGATTTTCCTAAGGATCTTATTTTCAAATACTCTCAATTTATGTTCCTCTTTCAATGTAAGGGACCAAGTTTCACATCCATATAATACTACAGGCAAAATTACTGTTTTGTATATTTTAACTTTTAGTTTCTTAGATATTAAACGAGAAGACAAAAGTTTATGAAGAGAGAAGTAACATGCATTTCCTGAATTAAGCCTACTTTTTATTTCCTCTTTAATATAATTTTCATTTGTTAATATTACTCCTAAGTATTTGAATTTGGAAACTGGTTCAAACGAGTTGTTATCAATAATTAGATTTTGATTATTACCTAACACTTGGTTTCGGCCTGTAAGCATATATTTAGTTTTCTCTTTGTTAACTTCCAAACCTATCTCTTTAGCAGTTTTGAAAAATATTTTAGCATTATTCTTAATTGTATTCACATCATCCCCCAGTAAGTCTACATCATCTGCATATGCTAACAACTGAGTCACACCATTTAATTTTAGTCCTTCTTTAGTTTCTTTTACCTTCCTTACAGCATATTCTAAGGCAAAATTAAAGAGCAATGGAGATAATGCATCTCCTTGTTTTAACCCATCATGAATTGTAAATTTGTCAGACATATTAATACCCACACGAATTTTACTTTCTGTTTCACTGGTGCATACTTTTATCATACTAACAAGCTTCTTAGGTATTCCAAACTCAACTAATATATTATATAGTTTATCTCTTTTGACTGAATCATATGCTTTTTTGAAATCAATGAATAGCTGATGGACATTTTGATTATATTCCCACTTTTTTTCAAGTGTCTGTCTGATGTGAAAAATTTGATCTGTAGTTGATCTGTTACGTTTAAATCCACATTGATAATCACCTATAATTTCATTAGCATATGGGGTTAGTCTTGTTAAAAGAATGTTAGATAATATTTTATATGTTGTTGAGAGTAGAGAAATTCCACGGTAATTATTGCAGTTCATTTTATCACCTTTTTTAAACACAGGAACAATTATGGATTCTTTCCACTGTTGAGGGATTTCTTCTTTATTCCATATTAAACAGATTAATTTATGAATTTGATACATTAATGAATTTCCACCATATTTAATTAACTCAGCTGGTATTAAATCAATGCCAGGTGCTTTGTTATTCTTTAGCCTTTTAATAGCATCTTTAACTTCAGTCAAGTTGGGTTCTGGAACTAAAGGTTCTGCTGTGTGTACTTCATTCACTTCTGATTTATCTCCTACATGGACATTTAAAAGGTCATTAAAGTAGTTCTTCCATCTATTTAGAATATCACTTGGGTCAGCTAGAAAATCACCATCTTTATCTTTTATCAAGTTTACTTTAGGTTGCCACCCCTTTCTAAATTCATTTACACCTTTATATAAATCTCTGATATTTTTATTTTTGCTGTTTGTTTCAATTTCGTTAATTTTGGTTTTCAAGTAATCTCTTTTTTTACTTCTAAACGTGCGGTTAACTTCTCGCTTTATTCTATTATAATTGTTTAGATTTGTATCATCCGAGTTATTTAACCACCTAAGTCTAGCCTGATTTCTTATTTCTATTAGATTATGACATTCATTATCAAACCATGGCTTACTTTTTCTCGGTTTATGGTATCCTATACTTTCTTTAGCTGCTGATTCTATTGCATTACGTATGTGCTCCCAATTCTTATTTACGTCTGTTTCATTTATATTTTCATCATCATTTAAATCCTGCAAAACATCAAATCTATTTGACAATTTAATTTGGTAATCTTTCTTAATTCTTTCATCAGTAAACTTTCCTGTATCAAATTTTAGAACTTTTAGATTTTGTTGCTTATGATTTATCACTGAGAGTCTTTCTCTTAATTTAGCAATTACTAAATAATGGTCACTAGCACAGTCAGCACCTCTATGTGTACGAACGTCAATTATACTACCAGGTAACCAAGAAAGTTCATGCGGTTTTTACAACTGCCCATAGTTTTCATGGGGTAGTACGCAGTTCAGCCGCCAGGGGTACATGTATGTGTGATTGGCGGAAAGCTCATTCCTTGGCACGTCGGCTAACGTAGATAACAGGTCGCAGTCGATAGTTCGGGAGCAAGTATTCGCAGTGAATTATGGCTGTGTCGAATGCAGTAATCAGGGCGTGTTTACTGTATGAGTACAATTTGGGCACAAAAGGAGCAGAAGCAGCAAGAAAAATATGTGCAGCGTTTGGAGAAGGTACAATTAGTAAACTGACAGCACAAAAGTGGTTTCAGACCTTCTCGAGTGGCGATGAGACACTGGCAGACAAACCTCGATCGGGCAGACCGAAATCTCTCGATGTGGACCAACTGAAGACAGCAATTGAAGAGGATTCAAGTCAAACGTGTCAAGAACTCGCTCAACGATTTGCGGTAAGTGCTGAAACAATTCGTGTGCACTTGCATGAGCTTGGCAAATCATGGAAACTGAGTAAGTGGGTCCCGCATGAGTTGACTGCTGCGAACCGTCTCCAACGACTGAACATTTGCGCTTCCTTGCTCACTAGGAACAACAATTGTCCAATTTTGGACCGCATTTTGACGTGTGATGAAAAGTGGGTAATGTACGATAACAAGAAACGCTCATACTATTGGCTATCGTCAAATGACACCATACCTTTAACTGCAAAACCTGCTCTTCATCAGCGGAAGGTGCTGCTGTGTGTCTGGTGGACTACGGCTGGGATTGTGCATTATGAGTTCTTAGAAAGTGGTAAAACCATCAACAAAGAGGTGTACTCCGCGCAATTGCAAAGAGTGGCCGAACAGCTTGCAAAAAAACAACCTGCATTAGTGAATAGGAAGCATGTTCTTTTCCACCAAGACAACGCTAAACCGCATACAGCAAAGATGACCCTGGAGGTGATTTCTTCTCTCGGCTGGAACTTCTGCCACATCCAGCATATTCACCCGACATCGCTCCATCAGACTACCATCTTTT
This sequence comes from Lepisma saccharinum, assembly GCF_977018435.1. Classification (NCBI taxonomy): domain Eukaryota; kingdom Metazoa; phylum Arthropoda; class Insecta; order Zygentoma; family Lepismatidae; genus Lepisma; species Lepisma saccharinum. Next base: position 31,428,057 of record NC_139251.1, on the reverse strand, counting down.
TTTGTCTATGGACAACCATATGCGCAATCGACATTTCCAAACTCGCAAGGAGGTTGAAAACGCGGTGGTGCAGTTTTTTGTGGCCCTACACAAAGACTTTTTCAAACGTGGCATCTACAGGCTTGTACAAAGATGGGAGAAGGTTGTACAAGCGGATGGTGGATATTTTGCAGAATAAATATAAGGTAAACACATTTGTTTTGGACCTTTTCTTCTTTGTACTAAAACCGCATGAATTTTCTTGGTTACCTGGTAGTATGCCTTCTCTTATCAATGAGAATATGATCTATCTGATTGTGAGTTTTACCATCTGGAGAAGACCAGGTATATTTATGGATATCTTTATGATTAAAAGTGGTACTTTTCACAATTAAATTCTTTGAGGTTGCAAAAGTAATCAATCTTATACCATTATCATTACTTAATTCATGAAGACTTTCTTTACCAATCGTGGGTTTAAATGTCTCTTCTTTGCCAATTTGTGCATTACAGTCACCTAACAGAATTTTCATATCATACTGAGAAAATTTATCAAAGACCTGTTCTAACTCTGCATAAAAATCATCTTTAGTATTATAATCTTTATCTTCCGTTGGTGCATGTATGTTTATTAAAATAATTTTACACCACCTACCCTGTAAAACTGCATATGATATCCTATCATTAATAAATTCTACTGTTTTAAGAGCCGAGATAATTCTATTATTTATGAAAAAGCCTGTTCCAAAATTATGATTTTCAGTACCACCATAGAAAAAAGTATAATTTTTAGTTTTACAATTCCCTTCTCCTGGCCACCTAACTTCCTGGACAGCTACTACATCTAATTTATACTTAACTATCTCATTAACTGTACACTGAAATGCCCCAGGCCGGTAAAGGCTCAGAACATTCCAGGTGCCTAATTTAATATCCTTCTTCCTAACGTAGATCTTATCCTTAGTCCAGGGACCTCCCAAAGTAGTCCCCACCCGGAGATCCGAACGGGGGACTATTTTACCTCCGGAATATTTTACCTTGGGAACATCCATGGCCTTATATTGTTGTTTCTTGACATGTGTTTTTACAGTGCAGAGTTGTCAGCTCTACGCCTAACCCCCAATATGAATGGAGGAACTACTACACAAGACGAACATAAACACATTAGACAGCACAACTACTACACAAGACACACACAAACACATCACAACTATAACAAAATATAAACACAAACACACCACAACTACTACACAAGACAAACACAAACAAATTAGACAGCACAACTACTACGCAAGACAAAACCAACATACTAGACAGCACAACTACTACACATACATACTAGACAGCACAACTACAACACAAGACACATACACACACACCACCGATACTACACAAGACAAACAGAAACACATTATACAGCATAACTACTACACAAAATAAACACAAACACACTAGGCACTACAACTACTACACAAGACAAACCCAAAAACACTACACAGCACAACTACTGCACAAGACACACAAACACATAACAACCACTACACAAGAAAAAACACAAATGCACAACTACTACTACATAAGATTATATATATATATATATATATATATATATCCCCAAACATTTGGATCGCGGATCCTTAATATATTATTCACTAATATATTAAAAATCCGCGATCCAAATGTTTGGGGGTATGTTTTGATCCTCGATTAGCCAGTAAAATTGATCTGCAGTCCAGAAAAATCTGGAAAGCCAGAATACAAATATATATTACTGAACACAAACTTTAATTAAGGCACTCACGCTTTCCGCGAATCTGCTCCACACTACCCTCCACCAATCTCGGCAGCCACTGCTACCATCCTCGTGGCAGCGGCTACCGAAACTAATAGAAAACAATGCAAAACAGCTTCTCGGAAAACGTGAGTGCCTTTATTATCTATTTACGCATCTCTCATTCCCATAGTGTGAACAAATTTCAATGTAAAGAGATTTGATAGTATATTGATTTTCAAAAAGTAGAGCAGGATTTTTCTTGCTTCATGTACGTGTTTGTATAACAAATTCAAACATTGAAAATCATAAGTCGACACATAATCTTATGTCTCCATTTGGTTTTGGGACTACTAGGAGGGGAGAATGATATGTGGATTCTGACAATTCAATGATATCCCACGACAGCATCAGTTGTATTTGATTCCTGACCTTCTCCCGATAAGCTAGAGGTATTGGATAATTTCTAGTCACGACCGGTTGGTCAGTGTCCAACTCCATTTTATGCTCGTATTCCGTACAAAGACCTGGCTTTTCTGAAAATATGGATTCGAAAGATTTTAACATACCCAGAAAAAGTTGACGTTGTTGTTCATTTTAGCAATGGTCGCGTTCTATTTTAGACTCGAAATCCACCATCTCCTCTCCATGGGACAGCGATTCTAGAGAAACTTCTCTTACCCCTAACCCTTGATCCATGTTACAAAGTTCCTGGAGTGGAACGAAGCGTTGAAAAATTCTTCCATTGGGTGTATTATAGAAGAAAGCATTCCGATCAAAGTTCAATTCTCCCTGAACCCCATATATCACATCCAAACCTAAAATTATATCTACATTCAATTTCTTTACCACCACAAACTGTACATAAAGGTTACACCCCCCTAGGTTAATCAACATTTGAGCAAGACCCTCTGTCATCTTAGATTTGGAACCGGAGTAGTCGACTAGTTTTATGCCTTTTGCGGACTCCAATCTGGGCCTTGAAATTAAAGATGATAATCTCTTCCAAACATTGATCGACATAATTGAGACCTCAGCTCCACTATCGCATAAAGCTACAAATTGCTGATCAAGTATGGTGACCTTTACCATGGCAGAAGCCCTTTTACAAAATTTTACATTTATCGGCGCAAGAATCTCATTTGAACTGACTTCATCATTTTCACTACTATCATCATCCATATGTACAAAAAATATAGCAGGGTTGTTCAATTCCCTCTCACCCCCTGCTTGTTGGTGAGAGTACCCGAGTGGTTTCCCGAACCGTCGCGATTTTCGACCCCGTTCGAGCTATAAACACTTGAGTCTACTTTGCCATTATTCCTGGTCTGAAAATTATAATTCGATTCATTTTTACCAACTGATTTAAAGACTTCCTGTCGTCTCAACTGACTTAACACCTGGATCATACCTTTGCGATTCCAGTGAATCCTATCTATTTTTTGATTAGCTGGATTGCCTAAAAATTCCTCAAATAAATCTGTCCTGATATTCCCTTTGTAATCAAAGAACACCTGAGATATATCATAGACCTTCACCGTTTCCCCATTATGAAACGAAAGAATGTGTTTATTTACCTCCTCCCATCTCTCCCTACCATACGTCGACTTATCTAACATAGTTCTAGGTATTGGAGGTAGCGTGAGCCAATGTATTTCTTTAGTTCTAGCAGACAGCAAACTTAATGTCTCAGTCAGGTTGCGTTTAATTTTGTCTATTGACATGAATTTCATGACATCATTAGTACCTATCAACACTACAACGGAATCAGCTACCTTTGAACGCGATTGAAGTCTTTGATTCAAATGCTCGCTCGTTTGTCCACTTACAGCCATACCAATCCTTCTCACTCCTCCTTCATACTTCGCCGAGTATCCCCCAAATTTTTCAGCCAATCTGATTATCATACTGTCACCAATCAGCTGTTTATCTTCTAAAAGTGGCTGATGTGTACCATCCCCATTATCACAATCCTCAGGTCTCGTCTTGCCACCCACTGAAACGCTACTCACAGGAGGATTACCACGAAGACAACTCACGCCACCCCCTTCGGCATGAGTCGCATTTCGTTTCCCGAAGAAAAACCCTCTGAATTGCTAATTCTGCTTTGCGAAGTTCTAGATCGTTTGGGACTCACGCGTGAATTATTACAACCACTACTTAACTGACTATTCATATCAGTTTTCTCCTGAGTCAACGACTTATTCATTACAGCTGGAGAGATGGAGACTTTACTAATCCCCCCTTAAATGTTTTGGACTTGGGATTGGGCGTTGTATCATTCTTAACTATTACTTCTCTCAAGGATTCATAATTTTCTATTACATGTATCGCATCTGAAAAAGTACTAACATCCATCATAACGAAATGCTCTTTCAACTTATACGGCAACAGTGTGCCAAGTTGGGCTATGATGTGAGACTCTTCAGCCTTTGGTTGAATTGACCGTAAAAGTTTGAAGTTTTTTGAAAAGAAATTTAATACAGATTCATTCGACGATTTTACATATTGTGTGTTGAGTATTTTAGCCAAACATGAACTTCTCCATCGGGAGCTTTCATAATGCGCTAAAAACTCCTTTTTGAAGTCTGAATATGAAGTCAGATTCAACTTTTGTTCATTATACCACAATTTGGCACTATCAGTCAACAACTTAGGTAAATATTTTATATACAACTGTTCCGATATCCCATATAAATCAAGAAGTTCCTCTACTTTCTCCATGAACTCTGTCGGCGTTACATCTGTAATTAAACCGTTAAATTTAGGGAATTTTAGTAAATCTTAAGGCTTAATACCATGAGACTGAGTGGCCGTGGCCAAATGCCCTTTCTCACCCCCCAGATGCAAGTTCACCCCATCCGCCTCTTTGCTTTGATCTAAATTTTTCCCTTCTGAGTACTTCAACTTAGTTTTTCGATGCCTAGTTTTTAGAAAGCTTCTTTTGCCCCGAACAGTTCCATCTTCACTAGAGGATTCTATGCTGCTGACACCGATCCCATTCGATCCCAAATTCCTACTACTGTCTAAAATAATATCCCGACCTGAACCATCAGTGGAAGTAACTTTCTCCACTTTGTATTCCTTACCCCACTTCACCTGATTTTGCAGGTACTTAGTGTTTCGTTCCTTCATCCTTTCCTTACTTTGCAATGGTTCATTGATTCTAACTAACCTATCCTCCAAACTAGCTATTGCTCCCGCAAAGGTGGTCATAGAGGCCTCCAAAGTCTTAAGAGTTAATAAGACCTTAGAGTCGACGACATCTTCCTCTGAAGTTCCTTCTTTACTTTTCACTTGCGACAAACCCACAATTTCGTTCATATCTGATAAAGAATTTTCTTTTTTTAACTTACACGACTCATTCCCCATAACTTTGGAAGAAGTACACGACTCTATTGCAACTGGTACCCTGGCATCCCAATTGACATTCAAACACTCTTTTATTTTTCCCGGCAACCGTTCCTCCCAATCTATCAACTGCTCCAAATGATTCCTCTTTAAATCTTCCATTGCCATTTGAACTCCCTGTATTTCACTATCCACTTTCTCAGACAACAATTCACATCTTTTTTCCATCGCTTCTGCTCTAGACATACACTCAACTCTATACTGTGATAAACTTAACCGAAGATCCTCCCCCCTTTGCCTAAGTTCAGACATATCTGATTTCAACTCCAGTTTGAGATCTTGGCAACTTTTTTCTTGCCTCTCACCATACATTTGAAGTTCAACCCTTACTGATTCATTAGTTTTTTCTAAGCTGTCCTTAAGTTCTGTCCTAAGTGACTCATTACTCTTTCCTAAGCTAATTTTCAGCTGTTCGTTCCAATCTTTTATAAACATTAGAAGTGACTCCAGGGTCACAGGATCCCCTTCTGTACCCATCTTCACCCACAACTAAAAATCCTTTTTTTTTTAAGAGACTACCGCAGCCACTTAGCCACTGAGTCTCATAATCTTTTCTATGACGAATTCCCTATGATAGGCTTGTCCAACACTCATCCATTCATCCCTATTTACCTTCCCGACCTTTTCCTAACTTCCAACAATATATCAAACCTACAAACCTGTCTTCATTCGCCTAACCTGTAGCATAGGTAGCAATGGTAAGTGCCACGGTCGAATCTTCTCCTGAATTTTAATTAGTTTTACCAAAAATTACTCCGAACCGCTCTCATTACTTGATGATGACTCGCATAGATTTTTCGTTACCTTAAATGACCAGTGCGAACTAGAATCCCCCCCTCCTGGAAGGGAAGACAGTCATTAGTACACAACATACAAAATATACACTGGGAAAAACCTTTAGGTGAAATACCACACCGCGATTCAAAAATACCAGTTTATTGACAAAGAAGAGTATTAATCACCTTTAGACACAAAGACGTTGACCCCCAATGTTACTGACTTTCCGTCACTGTTCATGTAAATGTTCCACATAAGCAACTGCTCAATAACTTACAGATTTTCAGAAGGCACACCTGCACCTTTATATATAACAAGCATATCTGAATAATCACTCAAATCAAGTTGGCATGTTTCATACATATGCCACCCAACATGGATTTCCTTACAAAAAAAATCAGACAGATTTCAAATTTAACTATTACACGAAAACATGCTATCAAACAACTTGTTTTACATTTCAAAGCTGTCCTTAGCTATGAGAGGTTCCATGCCTCTACTAATACTTGCTCAAACGCTCGAGAAAAGTCACATGACCTAGAGCGAAATTCACCATTTTCATTTTAACATACAGATATAGGAAATGCTAAATTCTTCACTACATGAGTCCTAATTTTACTCCTTTCCAGTGATTTAAAGTTCATCCAATTCTCGAATTCGCAGCATTTCAAAATAACAGCGCAATGCCCTTTGTTATGTTTCAGGATTTTACGCGGAAAGTACGCGAAATATGGCCATAGTCGCACCAAACATATGCCGGCATGTGTAGAACACCAGGACGTGGCTTTTTCAAAGTTCCAAATACAACCCTCCAATTGACATTCAGATAAAAGCAGTATTTGTACTCACATTTCTGCAACCAATACAAACCATGTGACTACTGTCGCCCGTTGAAAATTCCGTTCATCTTCCGATCTGGTGGACGTTCGCCTTAATATAAGTACATGTACTTGATTCTCAAAGCATAGTGATTAAAAGGCGATAGGCTTAAGAATTGGCACTATCTTTGCAATCCCGATAACATTCGATTCCTGTACCATTATCTTCTTTGACAGCCTTCCCCTTCTGTTTACTTTTTCCGGAAGTCCCCACCTTCATTTCCGGTTCCCGTCTATCCTTTTTCTTCTTCTTCTTCTATTTTCAAGAGATTTTATGCTCACTCCTTCTCCCTCATGTCAATCACTTTTTTTCCCAATTTAAGTTCGTAAAAATGACGTAAATCCTTAAATTTATCACATAACTATTGCCGCAGCAATCATCACACAGACCATCAGTAAAATGTTGTAATAATTCGTTTAAATACCTCTACCTGCTCTCTATGCACGCAGACATAGCAAGAGCCATCTATTGAGTAAAATCACATTATTTGTGACAGTGCCACAATCTGCTGCCACCTAGCGAGGAAATTCTGAACTCCTTCAATATACCCGTTTACAGTTTACATCAAGATCCGTGTTTTTAACCTACTCCCTTTTAACCTGGATTTTAAAATAAAAATAAAACACATCATAAAAATAAATACAGTACACAATTAAAGGTATTTGCAACAGTATTCGTTATAATTGGCGCCCAACATGGGCAGAACCCATTAAAATTACCTCACACCATCACACTACATCATTCGTACCCAGGTCTCTAATACCTGACCAGACTATTTACCAAACACAAAGATTAAATTACTTTACATATATCCAATTTACTCATTATACTGACCAATTATTCGAGATCTCCCCCGAGAGTTGGGATTCTAAGTTCATACCGGTCATTACTTGCTTGAGCATCTCAACAAGCGTTAATTCAGGAATGGAATATCCAGTCACGTACCGCTCCTCCGCAAGGTGATGTCCACTTGACTAATAGTCCGCCGCGGGCACTATCTAGCTTGAAACTCGCAACTGCGTTACCCCCTTCGCAAAGAATTTAGCCAAATTTTGCCCCTTAAGCTTCAAAGACCTTGAGTACCTGAGTATGCCTTCCCTAATTTTCAAAACAGAGGAAGAAGATCCGAGGCCTTCACTGAACCCATTGCAACCATACATAAACGGGGCACTACACCTCTCATTTCAAATTTAAGATTTAGTCAATTCATCGCTTCACAGTTAAATCATTTTACAACAATACTTAGCTCCAAACTCTATCATACTCATAACATTTACCCTCTCAATTGTATAAAATCTTGCATTCCCTCAGGTGCAAGAACTTCAAGTGCTCATATGACTTATGAATATTGAAGCATTGGAATAACTGAGAGGAAAGGAGCCAGACCACCGATCTCTGTGCTAGCCCACCGCATTATCTTCCCTACTTGGTTACTAACCCGCCGCAGGTCAGATTTTACTTGGCCCAACAGAGTCGGTAAACCCACTCCCATCCTTGTCTCCTAGACCTTACTCCGCATCATTTCTCACGTGATCCTCTGACTTGACAAAGTCAATTACCACACGATCAAACTGATTTTCGTCTATGAAACCCGAATTCAACATTTTGTCAATCCATTTAAGTCGTTTTTCCTGAGAACATTTCCATAGTTTACTATTTTCTATGGATTGGTTCGTGATCCGCTCACCTGTGTTACAATCCACCAATTCCAAAGTAGAATTGTGATTGTTTACTATGCATAGGTAAGGACCAAGGAACAACTCGCAATATTTTTTAATTACCTTTTCACCCAAGTTCCCAAAAGCATGACTTTTGATAAAAACTAGATCGCCTTCACTAATGACTGAATGATTTATCTTTTCCTGGTTGAGTTTTTGGAGCCTTTTCTTCCGTTTACCAGAACTAGTAAGATTTGCCATCAATAATTTAGCGTTCCAGGTACCATTGTCTGGTACATGATCTACTATTGGCGAATCAAGAATCCCCCTAGTCACGTTCAATCGCAGCTCTTCCGGAGAATATCCCGTTTGGGAAGAAATTGAACTATTTAATAGATGCAAAGCTTGAGCCACCCTTTCTGGCCATTTAGCATGATTACTTGAGCAGAGCACTCTCATAAGTCTGTTCAGCTCTGAGTGGTATCGCTCGACCATATTAGTACTAGGGTGATAAACCGGTATATATAAAACATTCACCCCCCAAGTTTTCATTGATTCTTGAAAGTAGTTAGATCGAAATTGTGGACCATTTTCAGCAAAAATTCTTTTCGGTACTCCCAAATGCACAAAATAAACATTTACCAATTTATTGACAACAGTCTTAGCATTACTGTTAACTATTGGGTAAGCAACGAGATACCTAGTGGCCGAGTCCAAAATTGTGAATAGAAATCTCTCTCTCTTTGGACCAGAAGCAAAGGGTCCCTGTAAATCTACGAACAGGTCTTGACCGGGCTTGTCAGTGACATGGGTGCGGGCTTGGAACTTAGCTGGGTGCTTATTTGGCTTGGTGCGCAAACATATTTCGCAGTCTTTAACGTATGACTTTACGTCTGATCTCATCCCTTTCCAGAAGAAAGACTGATAAATGCGAGCCAAAGTTTTTGCGGCACCAAAATGTCCTTGCTCGTCATGGTAGTGAATCAGTATTTTACCGATCATCTTCACAGGAACACAAACTCGAACCTTAGACGTATTATGAAAATCTTTGATGCATAATATCTCATCCTTCAAGCAATATGTTTGATTCCATGTTCTCGAACGAGTGTCCCTTTTGTTCTCATCTCCTCTCAAATGTTTGATTATTTCATTAAGTGTGATATCTTCCGACTGGGCTTCGATTAGAAATTTTGATGGGAAAATATCTTGATCTACTCTTGTGAAAGCGGCAATATTAACCAAATAATGAAAGTCATCAGCATCTGGTAAATTTCGACTGAGCAAATCCGCTAGCACGTTCTCTGAACCTTTACAATACACCACTTGAAATGAATACTGCTGAATTTGCAGAAACCATCGAGTCAATCTGGCATTCCAGGTGTGAGCTGATTCCAGCCATGTCAGAGATTTATGATCAGTGACAATTATGAATCTTCTGCCCTTTAGATATGTAGCGAATTTGCTGATAGTATACAGAATAGCCAGTACCTCAATTTCGGTAGAAGTATACGCCTTTTCATAAGACTTAAGCAATCGGCTTACAAATCCTAGTGGCCTCATATCTCCACCCTTGACTTGATAACAATATCCGCCAATGCCTATTAATGATGCATGAGTTTGTATGTAAAACGTCTGCTCAAAATCCGGGTAATTCAATACAACTTCCTGGGCCACTAAAGCTTTTAGTTTCTCAAAGGACCTTTCGGCCTCATCTGTCCATCTCCACTTTGTCTTCTGCTTGAGTAAGTCGTAAAGAGGAGATGCCACGGAAGCAAAATTCCGGACATATTTGGAAAGCCAATTAAAACAACCTAATACTCTTTGCAATTGTTTCAAATTACTCGGTCTCACCAAATTGAGAATACTTTCAACATAACTCGGGTCCTTTTTATAACCTTCCGTGCTAATCAAGTGTCCCAGGAACTTCAATTCACTTACAACAAACCTACATTTACTCAGCTTCAAAGTGAAACCGGCCTTTCTCAACCTGGAAAGGACCATGCTAACGTGTTTTACGTGTGACTCAAAATCTTGTGACTTGATGATAATATCATCGACATAAATCACCACAAAGTCTGAATAAGAACCTAATACTCTATTCATGACGTCGACAAAAACTGCTGTTCCATTCACCGATCCGAATACCACCCGTCGAAATTGATATAACACTCCTTCAAACGAAAAGGCCGTATACTTTCGGCTATCTGGGTGTAACGAAACTTGCCAGTACGCGTTTCCAAGATCAAGTGAAGTCAAATACTTACAATTTTGAAAAGAGGACAACAATTCCTCAATTTTTAATGGTGCTAATTGTTTCAACCGTACATGTTGGTTCAATTTTTTCAAGTCGACACATAATCTTATGTCTCCATTTGGTTTTGGGACTACTAGGAGGGGAGAATGATATGTGGATTCTGACAATTCAATGATATCCTACGACAGCATCAGTTGTATTTGATTCCTGACCTTCTCCCGATAAGCTAGAGGTATTGGATAATTTCTAGTCACGACCGGTTGGTCAGTGTCCAACTCCATTTTATGCTCGTATTCCGTACAAAGACCTGGCTTTTCTGAAAATATGGATTCGAAAGATTTTAACATACCCAGAAAAAGTTGACGTTGTTGTTCATTTTAGCAATGGTCGCGTTCTATTTTAGACTCGAAATCCACCATCTCCTCTCCATGGGACAGCGATTCTAGAGAAACTTCTCTTACCCCTAACCCTTGATCCATGTTACAAAGTTCCTGGAGTGGAACGAAGCGTTGAAAAATTCTTCCATTGGGTGTATTATAGAAGAAAGCATTCCGATCAAAGTTCAATTCTCCCTGAACCCCATATATCACATCCAAACCTAAAATTATATCTACATTCAATTTCTTTACCACCACAAACTGTACATAAAGGTTACACCCCCCTAGGTTAATCAACATTTGAGCAAGACCCTCTGTCATCTTAGATTTGGAACCGGAGTAGTCGACTAGTTTTATGCCTTTTGCGGACTCCAATCTGGGCCTTGAAATTAAAGATGATAATCTCTTCCAAACATTGATCGACATAATTGAGACCTCAGCTCCACTATCGCATAAAGCTACAAATTGCTGATCAAGTATGGTGACCTTTACCATGGCAGAAGCCCTTTTACAAAATTTTACATTTATCGGTGCAAGAATCTCATTTGAACTGACTTCATCATTTTCACTACTATCATCATCCATATGTACAAAGAATATAGCAGGGTTGTTCAATTCCCTCTCACCCCCTGCTTGTTGGTGAGAGTACCCGAGTGGTTTCCCGAACCGTCGCGATTTTCGACCCCGTTCGAGCTATAAACACTTGAGTCTACTTTGCCATTATTCCTGGTCTGAAAATTATAATTCGATTCATTTTTACCAACTGATTTAAAAACTTCCTGTCGTCTCAACTGACTTAACACCTGGATCATACCTTTGCGATTCCAGTGAATCCTATCTATTTTTTGATTAGCTGGATTACCTAAAAATTCCTCAAATAAATCTGTCCTGATATTCCCTTTGTAATCAAAGAACACCTGAGATATATCATAGACCTTCAACGTTTCCCCATTATGAAACGAAAGAATGTGTTTATTTACCTCCTCCCATCTCTCCCTACCATACGTCGACTTATCTAACATAGTTCTAGGTATTGGAGGTAGCGTGAGCCAATGTATTTCTTTAGTTCTAGCAGACAGCAAACTTAATGTCTCAGTCAGGTTGCGTTTAATTTTGTCTATTGACATGAATTTCATGACATCATTAGTACCTATCAACACTACAACGGAATCAGCTACCTTTGAACGCGATTGAAGTCTTTGATTCAAATGCTCGCTCGTTTGTCCACTTACAGCCATACCAATCCTTCTCACTCCTCCTTCATACTTCGCCGAGTATCCCCCAAATTTTTCAGCCAATCTGATTATCTAGATCGTTTGGGACTCACGCGTGAATTACTACAACCACTACTTAACTGACTATTCATATCAGTTTTCTCCTGAGTCAACGACTTATTCATTACAGCTGGAGAGATGGAGACTTTACTAATCCCCCCTTAAATGTTTTGGACTTGGGATTGGGCGTTGTATCATTCTTAACTATTACTTCTCTCAAGGATTCATAATTTTCTATTACATGTATCGCATCTGAAAAAGTACTAACATCCATCATAACGAAATGCTCTTTCAACTTATACGGCAACAGTGTGCCAAGTTGGGCTATGATGTGAGACTCTTCAGCCTTTGGTTGAATTGACCGTAAAAGTTTGAAGTTTTTTGAAAAGAAATTTAATACAGATTCATTCGACGATTTTACATATTGTGTGTTGAGTATTTTAGCCAAACATGAACTTCTCCATCGGGAGCTTTCATAATGCGCTAAAAACTCCTTTTTGAAGTCTGAATATGAAGTCAGATTCAACTTTTGTTCATTATACCACAATTTGGCACTATCAGTCAACAACTTAGGTAAATATTTTATATACAACTGTTCCGATATCCCATATAAATCAAGAAGTTCCTCTACTTTCTCCATGAACTCTGTCGGCGTTACATCTGTAATTAAACCGTTAAATTTAGGGAATTTTAGTAAATCTTAAGGCTTAATACCATGAGACTGAGTGGCCGTGGCCAAATGCCCTTTCTCACCCCCCAGATGCAAGTTCACCCCATCCGCCTCTTTGCTTTGATCTAAATTTTTCCCTTCTGAGTACTTCAACTTAGTTTTTCGATGCCTAGTTTTTAGAAAGCTTCTTTTGCCCCGAACAGTTCCATCTTCACTAGAGGATTCTATGCTGCTGACACCGATCCCATTCGATCCCAAATTCCTACTACTGTCTAAAATAATATCCGGACCTGAACCATCAGTGGAAGTAACTTTCTCCACTTTGTATTCCTTACCCCACTTCACCTGATTTTGCAGGTACTTAGTGTTTCGTTCCTTCATCCTTTCCTTACTTTGCAATGGTTCATTGATTCTAACTAACCTATCCTCCAAACTAGCTATTGCTCCCGCAAAGGTGGTCATAGAGGCCTCCAAAGTCTTAAGAGTTAATAAGACCTTAGAGTCGACGACATCTTCCTCTGAAGTTCCTTCTTTACTTTTCACTTGCGACAAACCCACAATTTCGTTCATATGTGATAAAGAATTTTCTTTTTTTAACTTACACGACTCATTCCCCATAACTTTGGAAGAAGTACACGACTCTATTGCAACTGGTACCCTTGCATCCCAATTGACATTCAAACACTCTTTTATTTTTCCCGGCAACCGTTCCTCCCAATCTATCAACTGCTCCAAATGATTCCTCTTTAAATCTTCCATTGCCATTTGAACTCCCTGTATTTCACTATCCACTTTCTCAGACAACAATTCACATCTTTTTTCCATCGCTTCTGCTCTAGACATACACTCAACTCTATACTGTGATAAACTTAACCGAAGATCCTCCCCCCTTTGCCTAAGTTCAGACATATCTGATTTCAACTCCAGTTTGAGATCTTGGCAACTTTTTTCTTGCCTCTCACCATACATTTGAAGTTCAACCCTTACTGATTCATTAGTTTTTTCTAAGCTGTCCTTAAGTTCTGTCCTAAGTGACTCATTACTCTTTCCTAAGCTAATTTTCAGCTGTTCGTTCCAATCTTTTATAAACATTAGAAGTGACTCCAGGGTCACAGGATCCCCTTCTGTACCCATCTTCACCCACAACTAAAAATCCTTTTTTTTTTTAAGAGACTACCGCAGCCACTTAGCCACTGAGTCTCATAATCTTTTCTATGACGAATTCCCTATGATAGGCTTGTCCAACACTCATCCATTCATCCCTATTTACCTTCCCGACCTTTTCCTAACTTCCAACAATATATCAAACCTACAAACCTGTCTTCATTCGCCTAACCTGTAGCATAGGTAGCAATGGTAAGTGCCACGGTCGAATCTTCTCCTGAATTTTAATTAGTTTTACCAAAAATTACTCCGAACCGCTCTCATTACTTGATGATGACTCGCATAGATTTTTCGTTACCTCAAATGACCAGTGCGAACTAGAATCCCCCCCTCCTGGAAGGGAAGACAGTCATTAGTACACAACATACAAAATATACACTGGGAAAAACCTTTAGGTGAAATACCACACCGCGATTCAAAAATACCAGTTTATTGACAAAGAAGAGTATTAATCACTTTTAGACACAAAGACGTTGACCCCCAATGTTACTGACTTTCCGTCACTGTTCATGTAAATGTTCCACATAAGCAACTGCTCAATAACTTACAGATTTTCAGAAGGCACACCTGCACCTTTATATATAACAAGCATATCTGAATAATCACTCAAATCAAGTTGGCATGTTTCATACATATGCCACCCAACATGGATTTCCTTACAAAAAAAATCAGACAGATTTCAAATTTAACTATTACACGAAAACATGCTATCAAACAACTTGTTTTACATTTCAAAGCTGTCCTTAGCTATGAGAGGTTCCATGCCTCTACTAATACTTGCTCAAACGCTCGAGAAAAGTCACATGACCTAGAGCGAAATTCACCATTTTCATTTTAACATACAGATATAGGAAATGCTAAATTCTTCACTACATGAGTCCTAATTTTACTCCTTTCCAGTGATTTAAAGTTCATCCAATTCTCGAATTCGCAGCATTTCAAAATAACAGCGCAATGCCCTTTGTTATGTTTCAGGATTTTACGCGGAAAGTACGCGAAATATGGCCATAGTCGCACCAAACATATGCCGGCATGTGTAGAACACCAGGACGTGGCTTTTTCAAAGTTCCAAATACAACCCTCCAATTGACATTCAGATAAAAGCAGTATTTGTACTCACATTTCTGCAACCAATACAAACCATGTGACTACTGTCGCCCGTTGAAAATTCCGTTCATCTTCCGATCTGGTGGACGTTCGCCTTAATATAAGTACATGTACTTGATTCTCAAAGCATAGTGATTAAAAGGCGATAGGCTTAAGAATTGGCACTATCTTTGCAATCCCGATAACATTCGATTCCTGTACCATTATCTTCTTTGACAGCCTTCCCCTTCTGTTTACTTTTTCCGGAAGTCCCCACCTTCATTTCCGGTTCCCGTCTATCCTTTTTCTTCTTCTTCTTCTATTTTCAAGAGATTTTATGCTCACTCCTTCTCCCTCATGTCAATCACTTTTTTTCCCAATTTAAGTTCGTAAAAATGACGTAAATCCTTAAATTTATCACATAACTATTGCCGCAGCAATCATCACACAGACCATCAGTAAAATGTTGTAATAATTCGTTTAAATACCTCTACCTGCTCTCTATGCACGCAGACATAGCAAGAGCCATCTATTGAGTAAAATCACATTATTTGTGACAGTGCCACAATCTGCTGCCACCTAGCGAGGAAATTCTGAACTCCTTCAATATACCCGTTTACAGTTTACATCAAGATCCGTGTTTTTAACCTACTCCTTTTTAACCTGGATTTTAAAATAAAAATAAAACACATCATAAAAATAAATACAGTACACAATTAAAGGTATTTGCAACAGTATTCGTTATAAATGCCATCTGGAATACCCATATGTCTGATGTATCCTTCTTTCAAACATCTTAAAATACTATCTGTATTACAATCACGAATAGGATAAACAAAAAGATATCTTGTTTTTAAATCTTGAATTGTCAACAAATATTTCTTGTCACACTTGCTCCTGACAAGTGGCCCTTGCACGTCAAAAAATAAAACAATACCATTCGAAGAAGAATCATGAAATGAAAATACATTTTTAGATGATGTCTGTCAGCTTTGGTTCTTTGACATACCTCACAATTCTTAACATATTTCTGCACACTTTTTCTCATTGCAGACCAATAAAATATTTTATTCATTCTTCTGAGCATTTTGTCTGCTCCAAAATGACCCATGTTGTCATGATATGACCTTAAAAGTATTGGAACTAAAGATATAGGTATACACAACTTATAATGATTAATGAAATGAAAATCACGATACGACAAAATTCCATCTTGTAACTTAAAATACTTTTTCCAGTTTCTTGATCTAAGCTGTAAAGTACCTATAGTTATGTTTCCAGATAAATAATCAATGATTGGTTTAAAAATCAAATCTTTCTTTTGTTCATCCATAACGACTTCTTTTGGTATATTAATAACATCATTCCTTAATAAATCTACTACATTTACATGCAAGTATTGAGTACTTTGATCTAGAAAATTTCTAGAAAGAAAATCAGCTAACAAATTATCTTTCCCTCTGCAGTACTCCACTTGAAAGTCAACATTTTTAAGTTGTAAAGACCATCGCAAAAGACGTGAATTCCAATTTTTTGCATGTCGAAGCCAGATTAGGCAACGATGATCACATACAATAGTAAATCTGTTACCTAGGAGATATTCCTTGCATTTATCAATACAAAAAGAATACTAAGGCATTCTAATTCACTAATTGTATAGCGTGACTCATAATCCTTAAGAGTTCTACTCATGTAAGATATTACATGTTTTTCACCATTAATAATTTGGTATAAGTAACCACCAAGACCAACAGAAGATGAATCGGTTTGAATATAAAATCTGTTTTCAAAGTCTGGATGATAAAGATTGACATCCTGTACAATTGCTTCTTTTAACAAATCGAAACTAGATTTTTCTTTGTCTCCACAGTGCCATTTCTTCCCCTTTTTCAGCAAGTCATGCAAGGGTGAACATAAATTCGAAAAATTTGGAATAAACTTCCTTAACCAAGTAAAACATCCAATGATTTTTTGAAGACTGTTAACATCTTTAGGAGTTTGTAATTCCGCTATTGCCTTAACTCTTCTGTAAGAAGTATCTGATGAAATCCAGCGGACATGTCTATGACTGAAACGTAAGGTTTATTCTTAAATTCTCTTAAAGCAAGTTCAATATTTATTGGATGCAATTGGCTGGTGTTTTGATGTACGTTTATAAGCCTAAAGTCTGTACACACTCTTATACCTCCAGAAGATTTAGAAACTACAACTAATTGATTTAAATATGGAGATTCACAAATTTCAATTATATCCCATTCTAACAATTTTTCAATATATTCTCTCACATCCTTTCTATATTGGTAAGGAATAGGGTAAGGCTTACTTATTAATGGTTCATGAGTATCTAGTTCAATGTTATGTTCATATACATTACATACACCTGGTTTTTCATCAAATCAATCTTGAAACTCTAAAACCAAATTAAACAATTGATCTTGTTCTTCTATTGACAAGATTTCTGCCTGATCTACCTTGTTTCTCAAATATGTAGTATTGGGAACCATTTCTGATACATTTTTATTTAATTCAACATCCAAACATTCTTGAAATATACCATCTACTTCTTCAGATACACATGGTAAAAGCTTAATCAACTTATTACCTTGAGCAGTCTTGAATAACAATTCATTACATGAAAAATCAATATTGGCTCCTATATTGTATAAGAAGTCTAAACCTAATAAAATTCCAAAATTTAGGTTTTTTACCACTACAAATTCTATTAAAATATCTTCTCCATCAAAACTTAGATTGGCAATGATCTTGCCTAATACCTTTTGTTGCTTCTTGCCAGAATAATCTACAAGTATTATGTCTGTGACTGGTTGTAAAATTGGTCGTGTAACTTCTTGAGTAATCTCTTTCCATTTATCTGCAGAGAGTAACGAGAGTTCACTACCCGAGTCTACGAGGCATTTACAATCTAAACCATTAATTTCACAATTAATAAAGCATGTACCGTGTCATTCTAAAGAATGAAGGGATCTGAACCAATTGTTTATGCAATTAATTGCTGGGGTGATGTAAATTGGTCATCATTCATCCTTGATGAGACCACTCGTCATTAGCATGGCGAGTTATCGCTTGGCAATGCGAAAAGTACAAAATTACACAAAGGAATTAAACTACTGAAAAGACAATGGTCACTCGTTGGGTTTTGCGAACAGTTGAACCCGAATCATGGCTGGGTGTAGGATAATTACCTGTCTATCTGAAGTCTTTAGCTGAATCGACATAAGCGAAGTCCTCTGTAAGCTTCTCTCCTATGCTGACCAAAGCGTCCTTCCACTTCTGACCTACTCTCTTGCTGACCACCTCGTCTCTCTCCACTCAATCCCAAAAGTCAGTCCTCCCTCAGCTTGTCTCACCTCTATATTCCCAGGCCATCGAGCTCTTCCTCAATGCCGATTCGTGTTATTCAATTGCTACCATGCAAACCGACGACTCAATAACCAGAAGTATTACCTGTTTCCTGAATGCTCAGGAGGTTTGCATGGCACAACACAATGCATTGTAAACATGCCTAAGAGGCTTGAGACAGCTGAGAAAACAAGTGAATGCCCTGGTCAACATGAAGCGTTCAGAGAGACTTAAATAAAATAAACATACAATCTTAGGGATTGTTACGTTCGCCGCGCGGAGAAAAATTTTCCCTTTTGAAAATTTAAAAGTTAAATCGCAAAGCTTGACATGACCCAGGTCTTTTAATATTACGTCATAGGCGGGATGGAAAGAGAGAAAATATCGTCGCGCTTGCGACAGCGTGTTTACTTCAACACTTCCGTGCTCGTACAAAAACAAGACTTGGGAAGCTGCTAGCAAAATAAATGACTAATAAACCTTGCATAAAGTATACTCAAACCTAAAAAATGAATTATAACTTAAAATTTGAACCGTAATGAATATAAAAAATTCTAGTCGAACGTGTAGTCGTAAAAAATATGATCTGTGAAAGATACAACAGGTTCGGAAACCTGAGAATTTGGCTTACTTTCTGCTTTTAAAGTGACATTTGGAACTTTCTCGACATTTGCTGGTGACTGATTTACAAATAGATCTTTAACTTTTACAACAGGCTGGACACAGGGTGAAATAGGCAATTCACTTTCCATTTTGCGACTGTTTTGTTCAAAAACTTTGACCCTTGCTTACGGCGAACTTCTGCACTCTATCTTTAACAGATACCATATTCTTCTGCAAATCTAAAATGTCGTCTTTAGTAACTAAAATATTTCTGGATACATCCTGAACTTCTTGTTGTACCCTAGGTTGAATAATAACAGACGGAAGAAGGGGTGGGGGAATTGGCGGGTGACTCGTTTTTAATGGTACCACTTCAACAATCGGTGCAACATCATCGTAAATCTGGTCAATGGATGGTGAATCATTATTAAGTTTGCTTAACGTTAATTCGTTGGTACACTCATGGTCATAAATAATAGATTTCTTGCGTTGATATTGACAGTAACAAATTATGAAAATTATAAAAATACTAATAATAAATGTTATTAATAATAAAATTGTAATTATATTATAAGGATAGTCAAAGGACTTGTTCAACAGATAAATAAAATTAGAAGCTTTTACGTATGGAAGAAATCCGTTTAAAATAGCTAAAATCGCAATGATTTTCATGTTGCTTAGGCAATCAAAACAAACAGTTCTTCAAAACTAATACGTACTTTAAGCCTGCCTAGTCTAATTAGTAGATATTTTAACTCAACTTTTAATTATTTCTGACTCTAGGCTCAAATTATCTGCGTAATTTATTTATTTGATATAATTCATTTATTCTCTAAATTTATTAGCACTGTTTAACTTATCTTATTTTAAATTTTACTGCAAACTTATCTTATTTAATTTCAGGTGTTAACTTTATGTTTAAATACTTAAAATCAATTGAGCCGTACTGAAGTACAAGGTAAAGGAAAATTGAGACTGATTTACTCCTGACTACCTGAAATAAAATAATAATTATTATTTATGCAATCTTTGAATGCATTAAAATACTAACATCACTAAAACTTGAAGAATCTTTAATTCTCTCTACTCATTCTAAAATATGCATAGCATATTATTGTAGCAAAGCTTGAAACTAAAACCGTTGTGGTTTAATCTTCATCATTCTGCGATGGCAGAATGGATTTCCAGGATTATCGGTAGCTATCCAATATCCGAAGGAAAATACTTGTTATAGGAGCGCAAAAAAAATCTTGACGTCGACGTCTACATATTCATATAATATAAATATTCTCATAACTGGCGTTGAAAATAAACTTTGCTAATATAATTATATACCTTCTTCTGAAGAGTAACTATAAAATTCTAGTGATGTACGTGCTAAGCTAGTATTATTACATACTGCAAGAAAAACTTTTGTGCCTAAAGCACATTATTGAATAATAAGTCTGCTTTTAATCTTTAATATTACTAGTGCCATTTTATTATAAATTATTATTATGCCACGCGAGTGGATTTAAAATATTAGACCTGTTTCACTTTAATAAATGCCGTAACTTGGAGCAAACTTGCAATATTTATATTTAAGATTTTAAAACAATCTGCATTTTAAAGTTTTTAACATTCGAAGCTACAACGTGCTAAGGATAAATATTCAACTGTCAAACGAAACAATGTTTCGGACAGGAAAAAAAATATAAATATATACTAACAAAAAAATCTCGTTAATATGTGAGAAACGTCCACGCCGTGTAATGCTCTCCTAATTCTCTTCTAGTTATTCAAAATAAGTTGGCTGTGCCTAACTTTTTTAAAGCATATAAGTATATGTATATATGTGTACGGACTCATTCTCGTCACTACTGCTTACCTGTGTACGGACATCTCTCGTCACTGCGCCTAATTATACATCTATTACTTCTCAACTAGAACTTTTAATTAATCGGGCGGTTTATACCCTAAATCACGGTACGCCACTCTAACTATATACGCTTGGCGTAATAGCGGACATAATTGTACAGCGTGTCGAGGAATATAATTAGCGTTTCTTTCTTTACATATTAACATGAATTAAAATTTTCAGGCAATGTATGTTAAGGTAACATAAGGCAAGTGACTATCTCGTATAAACTTGACTATCTCCTTAATCCAAGCTCCCTTCAAGAGGTGCTAGGAGACTTCAGTCATTAAGAATATAAATGAGTGGTCCTCGGGGCCTTATACGTTCCCAAAACTATATATATAAAATGTAATATCCTCGTTGCAAAAGTCTTAGCAGTCATAGTTCAAGCAATCTAAATCCTTTACAAGTTACGGTCAGTTTTAAACCAAATTTAAATTAAACTTTTAAGGAATAATAATAATAACAATAATAAACTATTGACTCAAACAAGCATAATCTGTGCTATGACTCGTTAAAATGCACCATAGTGCTGATTGACTCTGACTCGGTAGCACTAATTTATTTTCCTCATTCATAATATAACTTTCAAATCCACTTTTAATCCACGTTGTTAATTAATTAAAATGTTAAGGGTAAAATCGTTTACTGTTCACTGTAGCTTACTGCATCCTCATAACCAACGTTGTGATAATTTTCGTATCCAAGATCATATATAAAAAAAATTGTAAAATCACTGTCAATGCAAGAAATCATCAAATCTAAATGCCTTTTCCTTATTCCTTATTTAAAATTCTGGATGGTAAACAATTTCCCAGGTGGGAATTTGTCGTAGCCATGGTGCTACCAGGATCGGATTCATAGGGAAACGTCCACGGACGTCCCTGGCCGACCGCATTTTTGGCAAAATGTGGCTGCCTGAAACCCGACATCGAACCTTCCGCCACGCGGAATGCCGAATGCTCCTGATACCAAAGCGCCAGCCCGACGCGGGTAACCGCGACGGAACTAGGACGCAGGTTCCTCCGCATTCTTACATTTCGCTGATTACCGACCCAAACTCGAGGTCGATAAATTTCATCGCATTCACCCTTATGTTAGACTAAACATCTATCATGGCATATATAAATTCTTCTCCCCCATTAATTTTAAAACCTTGAAGCCCTATGTATTTTGAAAATAGAATATGGCAGGGACATACTAAAAAACCTAAACAAATGAGCAAAATTTTAGGGTGGGTTTGAATTTAAAACTGGTTAACAAACTCTTTTCATTTCAAAAAAAAAAAATGAAAAGGCCTCAAGCACTCCACTACGTGTCAAAATTTGGGGTGGGGTTAAATCCTAAACTGGTTAACAAACTCTTTTCTCATCGCATTTCCGAAAAAATGCATGAGAAGCCCTAGCAAATCCACCACGTGTCAAGCTATTTTCTCATCGCATTTCCAAAAAATGCATGAGAAGCCCAGCCCAGCCCAGCCTCCACGTGTCATTCTAAAGAATGAAGCGATCTGAACCAGTTGTTTATGCAATTAATTGCTGGGGTGATGTAAATTGGTCATCATTCATCCTTGATGAGACCACTCGTCATTAGCATGGCGAGTTATCGCTTGGCAATGCGAAAGGTACAAAATTACACAAAGGAATTAAACTACTGTAAATACAATGGTCACTCGTTGGGTTTTGCGAACAGTTGAACCCGAATCATGGCTGAGTGTAGGATAATTACCTGTCTATCTGAAGTCTTTAGCTGAATCGAAATAAGCAAAGTCCTCTGTAAGCTTCTCTCCTATGCTGACCAAAGCGTCCTTCCACTTCTGACCTACTCTCTTGCTGACCACCTCGTCTCTCTCCACTCAATCCCAAAAGTCAGTCCTCCCTCAGCTTGTCTCACCTCTATATTCCCAGGCCATCGAGCTCTTCCTCAATGCCGATTCGTGTTATTCAATTGCTACCATGCAAACCGACGACTCAATAACCAGAAGTATTACCTGTTTCCTGAATGCTCAGGAGGTTTGCATGGCACAACACAATGCATTGTAAACATGCCTAAGAGGCTTGAGACAGCTGAGAAAACAAGTGAATGCCCTGGTCAACATGAAGCGTTCAGAGAGACTTAAATAAAATAAACATACAATCTTAGGGATTGTTACGGTACCTTTTATTTTTTGTCTAACATTAATAGGCAAATTCATGTTTTTTGTACTGAATTTCTCTTCTTCTATCATCAAGTCATTATAAAAGTCAACATCTACTTGGCAAATATGTACATGAGTGTTAAACTTAGGTCTACACTCTGAATTTATGTTAGTGGTTTTCAATAAAGTTTCATCACTACTGTCAAAATCTTATATCTTATGTTGGTATGACACAACAGCATTATCTTCGCCTATTGTACCCTGTGTCGCCATACTAATAGGCTCACAATTCAGTTTAAACTTTCATGAGGCAAAAATGTAGAGGCTTCAGCTCTCAAAGAAGAATTTTCTCTTACAACACTACTATTATTCCTATTTGGAAAATTTACTGCATGGACTACACCAGTATTTTCTTCAAATTCAATATTAGTACTACTTGTTCGCATCAGAGGCTTCCTCTGATTAAACCTATTGTATGGATTATATTTATTTCTATCAATAAATCTACTATAATTTACATTTCTGTAACCTCCTTGGTAATCATTGAAATTATTCAGAGATCTATTGTTTACAGTATTATTTCCAGATTGATAATCTGTATTGTTGTTATACCTTCTATAGGAATTAAATCTATCACGATTGTTGTTACCAACATTTCTTGCACTATTATTTACATTTCTGGATGTATTTGGTTCAACATTACCATCAAACTTTCTTACATTTACTTACCTAAAAAATCTACTGGATGGCTTTGAATCTACATCATAGGAATTATAAAGAGCTTCATGTCTTGAAACCAATTCAGCTGCAATTCCCAATGAGAGATTAGGCTGATTAAGTATAGCCTCTTTCACTTTCATTGGCATTTGATGAGCAATGCGAATACGTTTTTGCTGATCACTCATTTCAGGTTGAACTACATTTAACACATTTACCTGTGACCAGAAATAACCTAACAAACTTTGTTTACTCTCCTTGGAAAATTTCTTACATAGTACACTTGTTAAACAAGTACTCTTCCATGATGGACTTTCAACAGATATAGAAACAATGCTTTAAAAGTTTCATAATCATCTATCAACTCTTTGTTGTGATCAAACCAATGTTTTGCAACACCCTTACGAACCATGGGTATGTACTTCATGTAATGTTTAATTGGAATGTCTGACATTACAAAACTATCTTCAATTTCTTTTAAAAACTGAGACGCTAAGTAATCTGTCCTTGTAGCATTGAAATTTGGCAACCTTGCAATATCAGAGTATCTTAATACACCATGCTTTTTCTTGAACCTTCTATTAATTTCAGATTCAGTTTCACTAGCTACATAACCTTTTCTATCTTTATTAAAACTAGATTTTCTTTTGTTAACACTATTTCCACTTGTTCTTAAAGAATGACTAAGTCTATATAGTTTTTTCTTATACTCTATTGAGCTTTCAGTATCAGAACTAGAAGTATCAGACTTTGTACTAGTAGTTTTCTTTCTAAATCTAACATTGGAACATTTTCCTACTGGATATCTCTCATCTATTTGACTAGATCTTGAAAAACGTACATGACTAGCAATACTACTAGGATTTTCATTAAAATCACTAAGTTTACTGGTGCTTTGCACTTGACTTTTGTTAGTTTCTTGCTGAGCAATGACCTGCAATGCTCTTAAGTCTTTCGAAATATCTCTTAACTGATAATCAAAGTCAACAAGTTTATTTTCTACTATTTCTACTTTTGACGCAATGTCAGTTACTTGCTGAACACAGCCCTTATATGTAATTTCACATCCTGCAATTTTATTTGATACCAAATGAACGCTTTGACTTATGTCCTGTATTGTTTGACCTGTCTTTGTTGAAAGTTCTGAGAATTCTTCATGTAACTGAACAATACTAGCATTCTGTTCACCTACTTTATTAACAACAGTGTCGTACCTACATTGGTCAGTACCGATAATGGACTTTATTGCTCGAAGTTCAAGATCATTCTGTTTCACGTTTTCATTCAACCTTTCTTGTAATTTGTTACTTTGATCGGAGCAGTTTTTTGCAACCGCGTCAATTTTTGTTTCTAACTGATTACGAAAAGACTCAAAATTATTCTTTACATCAGTTAAAGACTCACGAGTTTGAACACACAAATCAGTAACTCTTTTCTCAACCTTCGCTTCAAGGCGAACAAATTCGTCATTAAAGTTAGATTCAAATTGATCTAGTTTTTTAGACACGTTTTCCTTCACGTTAGCAACACAGTCTTCTACTAAAATTAATTTCCTTGTAACACTTTTTTCTACTTCAGAAAACTTCGAACCCAACGACGACAACTGAGAATCCATCTTTTCATCCCTCGCCGCGACGTTTTCTTGCATGGAAGCAACATTTTCTTGCAAGCCAGTAATGTGGGATCCAAAGGTAGATAGCTGCTACTGCAATACGTCTCCTTATCGAGATTCCAACTGCTTCAATGACTGTTCAATGTCTGGTTTTGCTGGCATTTTGCTGCAACTAGTGACCTACTTATCCTTTCCACTAAACGCACGTAACTGGTAGTCAAAGACCATCTTCAACATTCGGGACCATCACAGTACATGGCACAAAACTGCTGCTTACCTTCGTAGTGAAATCAACTTCTCCCTTTGCAGCACAATTCGTAACGTAACGGTCAAAAACTTCGTGTTTCGTTGTGCGGTCTGATATTCTGTCCCTGTTCGGGCGCCACTTATCACCACACTGCACAGAAAGCCCATATGCTGAACAACAGATTTATTTCACAAAATGAAATAAGAAGCAAACATAGTAGACGAATACTACAGCTTTACGGAGTACTAACAGCCAGCCCACTTCGAAACACGGATTGCACACAAACATCGTGCACCGCTCACAGTCTGTACAGCAAGTGTCTGACGTGAATCACTCGACCCCGCCGGTCAGCGTTGCCATTTGGCAGTGCTGCCCTCACACAATGGCGGAATTTACAGGTACTACACACCTTATGGTCATAACCAGAGGATGAATGTCGAACAAGGTGCGCACCTGGAGGAAACTCTGGGGGTAATGACAGTCAGGAGCGTGGTGCTGATCACATCACCACCGCCTTCGACCGTGATCAAGAAAGTCTGGGGTCCTTACTCCACTCCCTCTATACGCTGTCATGGCGTGGTGCAAAGCACAGGGGAACACTTTACTTTTTTTATGTTATATAAGTGTTATGTAGGTTTCTTCATTCTTCTTTTGTTACGATTTGTTACTGCATAAGAGAGTTTGAGTGCTAACACAATTGAGACTAGGTACTATGACTTAATCTTTACACAGATATCCGTGGATGCAATCTGGACATTGTGGATATCCCATGGACGTCCATTGGAGATGTGTGCTGTATATAATCCTTACTATTCTGAAACGCCTTAATAAACAAAGTTATACCCAGAGTAAGTTTCCTATCCCCTTTTTATACAAAAGTAACGATTAGGTTGCGTGACTTTTTGGACACCGTATAATACTTCGTACAGCTCTATCTCAATTAAGAAGACAACAATTAAGTAATAATTGATGAATGGGATGCCACGAATTTAAATTTTTCTTGGTAAGCGTAAACAACATCTAAAAATCAAGATCATTCTTCACCTTGCAATGTTCAGGTTAGTAGTTAACCAGCGATTGAAAGAAATGCATCACATACTGTGAACTCAGAGATTGTAGGATCGAATTCTGCTTAACCCTTTCCGGGCTAGACTTACAATGTCGAGTTTTCCTCAGGAGTCAGGAGTTTGTTTTTGCTATTTTTTAAAAAAAATCATAGAAAATATTTTGTTCAAGTCCCGCGAGTAGGGGAGGAGGATAGTGGACTATGCTTCCTTATGGCCCGAGGTGGAGGGAAGAAGGGAAAGCTGCACGGGGACTTTTCTTCCCAAGGTTTTTTTCCTTGTGGTCGATCTATAGCTCCGGGGGAGTCATTCAGACATGGCTCGTCATTAAATTATATTCTTTCTTGAATTGAAACTCAGTGACTGTCGTTTGATCGACAGGGTCGTAACATACAGAGCCCTATAACTTATTCTCCTATTTCTCATGCTAAATTTCATGATAACTTGCTTCGACATATTTACCCATATAATCTTGAGTGAAAATAACTTTCTATTGGCCTTCTCTCGTCCCTCATACATTCGATGTTAATCTGTTCATTATCCGAATACAGCCAGGATGTCAGAAAGCATCGTCGTCGGCTAAATCGCTCGCTAGAGCATGGGGAGTTGAATCAAAGGAAATAAAAGAGTTCGACATCTGAAATGCCATTTCCATATAGTACTTCTGGATGAAATATTAGTAAATCCCGCAACTTCTTTTAGAACAACAGAAATTACTTCTTGCTTGCACATAGTTATTTAATTACTCAACTTAAAAATAGATTTCAGGGCATGGGTAATGATAGTAGTATTTTTGACAGTTTTTGTTCCGAACGTTCCTTCTACAGCTTCAGATGACGTATTTAATAGCGCAAACATTCTCCTTTATGACGAGTGCGAATATAACATATCCTCCGAATTTCTTGACCAAGTTCAAAGTTTGAAGATTGCACTTAAATCTGACATCATCTCAACACCTTACCGTAAGTGCTTTGATAAAGATTCTCCTGGTTGATAACTTTACAAAAGTTTGAACCGAATTGTTTTTTACTTATTCTTCCAGTAACTGTCGCTTCAGCAGAATTGAAACCTATATAGAACTACTTCCAGAGTAGTATAACAGCCCAGAGTTAGCAGACTCAGTATTATCAGTGTTGATTCTGAAAGGCCAACATCTGTTGATGTTAGTGAAGTCATTCGCAGCCCAGAAAACTCGATGGGAAGCCCGCTATCTGTTTTGTTCTTCTTCTGCTTTTGAATACACAAGAGTCAAAGGGATATACATTGTAATAGCCCTACGTACACATGATAATTAATAGGTACACGTTCGACTTGAATAATCATTTAACGTTCAACAGTGTGCGAATTAAGCTTTTCGCTTTGGGGAGGATGCCCCCAATCAGTGTGGTATTTGTGATTTCCTTTCCGGAGGAGGGTGGGGTATGTATGCACATTTGTATTTTACTAGTGGGCAGGCCCCTACCCAGAATTTTTTTGATGGAGGGGCTAGACCTGAAAATATGTTATATATATATAAAAGACATTCACAATATATATATATCATATAAATTAACTGGAAGAGAAGAGCAGCGAGTATGTGTGAAATTCTGTGTGAAATTGCAGAGAACTTTCAAAGACACGTACGACATGTTACATGAAGCCTTTGGCGAGGAAATGTTTCAGTTGAACACCGTGTTACGAATGGTACAGACGTCTCAGATCAGGTCGCACGACGAATGAGTAGCTCCCCTGTTAAAGTGATGTTAAAAATGTTCTTTAACTGATACGTGTTCGGAGTTTGTGCCGGATGGTTCCACAGTGAATGCAGCGTTCTACGTTGACATCATGCAACTATTACAAGAAGAGGTGCGGCACAATAGGCCACAGATGTGGTAGCACAAGTCCTGGATGGTTCATCACGATAATGCATGTGCTCATTCCTCACTCGTTGTCAGCAAGTTTATCGCAAAGCACCAGACACCTATTGTCTCGCAACCGGCCTACTTTCCTGACTTTGCACCAGCAGACTTTTTCCTCTTGAGTTCCAGCAGGTATTTCAGAACTGGAAGAAATGCTGGGAGCTGTTTGTGCACAGTGGAGGGGAGTACTTTGAAGGAGACAGGTCTTATTAGCAATTGAATACGTATTTCCATTCTCTTAATATTGTTCGCGATCCTTTTCATGAGCCCTTCTACCACCATCAGTGGCGGCGATTAGGAGGGCGAAGGAGGGCAGTTGCCCACCCCCAAATTTTTGCCACTTTTCCTCCCATACTATGCTAAACTTTATCTACCAAGGTAAAGTAATCTGTCCTCCCCCCAGCTTTGGCACCTTCCCCCTTACTTTTGGAACCCAATTGCCCCCACTGTCTACCATCTGTGACATGTTTTCTACAAGTTAAATTGTTTCAGTCATAGATTTAATAGAGACATAATTTAAAGTTAATGGAAAAAAAAGTCTCTACCTAAAACTTGGCGTGTATCCTTGTACTTAGCGTGGAACTACACCACTGGTAATATATAGTCTGTTTAATTAATTTGTATTAACTGTGCATAGCTATATTGACATTATAATATGAAAACTAGTGACCACAAACTCTAACATAATGCCATTTTTATGTTTCTGTTATGGAAATCAATATACGATAGAATGAAATTTCCAATTACTGAAGAGTTGATAGCTGTGAACTCAGAGGTGTCATTTTTATCACCTATTTTCTTCTAAATTTCGCCCACCACATGTTCGATTTTTAAAAAAAGTTTTAACAAACGAGCGTCACGAGATTGAAAATGTCTGCCCGTGACAACAGGCGAAATATTGAAGCGGTCACTTTGACGGAAAATCAATCAAAATTAAAATTGGGATCCCGATAAAAAAAGTGAATGAAAAGAGACACAACAGTATTGTTGCTGTAGAAATTAATTCCAGCTACACTAATTTGAAAGAAAGAGATCATCAATTATTTAAGTCAATAGGAGAACGAAAATGACGTGTCCCACGTTGAAATGGTTCATATCACTTGACAATGATTGCTTCAACGATTAATGACAAATTGGATTTTCATGGACACTTGTATTACCTACGGCTTCTGATTGTGTGGTCATAAAGTATTTCTCTTGGAGAGACAATTTATAGCATGCTATTTGTAAGAGCTAGAAACATGCGGGTTGCGACAATAGATAACATTCTGAGTTTAAGTATGTATTTAGCTGTTAAAGCACGGTAAGGCTAATGTGGACCGGACCTACAGTTTAAAGTGTGATCCGAACCACAATATGTCTCCGCCGGATATGGAACGAGACATGTACCCACCTTGCTCCCCTTCCAGACAGGCATGGCAGTTAACTGATTATTCCTGTAGCACAACGTATAGACTGCATTGCATTTTTGCTGCCTAACGAGGCTCTGGCGTCGTGACTCATAGCCAGTATAATACTCTGTGAGGTGGCTTGTGTTGTTGCTGCTCGTCCGTCCGTCCGTCCGTGTGTGCAATTGTCCCTTCATCCATTACAGCTTATCACCACACACCATTATTCGAGTTCAGCCAAAAGTGGAAAAAAGGAGATTGTAAAATAAAATAAATAAAATCAAATAGAGAGCCAATACTTTCACGTGACACCGACAAACCACGATGTGGTTTAGTGTGGTGTAGATATGGGACGGCGGGAGTCGACCATGGGTGCCGAGCGATCTAAATTAAGAAAACGTTATAAAAGAGAGAATGTCATGGCATCCAGTGAAATAAAATTCATTTCTGCCCTATTCAATCAATATTGTTTTCGCTCGCAGTCTGCTTGTTTTCTCTAATGCACTGTATTTAAATAATATGTGATATGTGTGTGTGTGTGTGTGTGTGTGTGTCTATATATATATATATATTCCGTTTCCGGAATTTCGTTACATGAACCCCCTCCCTATATATATATATGTAGGATGTTTCGTAAGTTCCTTTACAAAGCTTGGGAGGGGATTCATGTAACGAAATTCCGGAAACGGCTTTGTTGCCGAGTTGTTGACGTTTGAAAACGTGGGAAAATGATTTTCGGAAGTGAATAATGGCAAAACGGGTGGAGAGAAGTCGTCGGGGTTGGGCGGTCCACTAAGAAATTGGGTACGCTCTTGTCAAAATATCACGCAGCAATGGTGTGCAATGTCGGCGTAAGGGATTAATCAAAGGACGCGAACGACGATGTTGACGGGAGTGGGGTGGGTGTTCGTTCTGCGTGAACTGGTATCGACGAAAATTGGCATGTGTTGAATTCCACCAAAAAACAAAGAAAATATCCTGAGCGAAGGGCACCTTGACGTAAAAACGAAAAAAATGAACTGTCATAGGTTGCATACCCTGAAGGGCACACAGTATGCTTAATGGATATGTGAAGGGACCGCCCAACCCCGACGACTTCTCTCCACCCGTTTTGCCATTATTCACTTCGGAAAATCATTTTCCCACGTTTTCAAACGTCAATAAATCGGCAACAAAGCCATTTCCGGAATTTCGTTACATGAACTTTCCACCTAATTTTCACTCGTACAATCACCTCCCAAGCGTTGTAAACGAACTTACGAAACACCCTGTATATATATTGAATGCACTTTGAATACGTATGTAATTTAGTGTTAATATGTTCCATTTTCTGCCATTCAAAAATACAGTTTGTTTGCTTGTTTTCCATTATTAGCTAATGTGAAATTGACGGTGTTGAAAAAATATTTCAAATCTTTGATACTACCATTGCTAGTAGTAGTAGTAAAAATAATAATAATAATAATAATAATATCAATAATAATAATGTCATTATTATTATTATTATTATTAGAAGAAGAAGAAGAAGAAGAAGAAGAAGAAAGAAGGAAAATAAAAAGGATAAATTTTGTAGAGAAGATGTTAACTTTCCAAGTTGACAGTGAATACTTTTTGAATAATATAGCTTATAAAATTCCCAGATATTCCCATAGGTATATCTCAATTCTCATATGTCTAAACAAGGCCAGAGGTTTAGTAGCTGATCTTGTTGAAACCTACAATTTGAACTTATGTTGATGTATAAGATTGTAGGATGCACTGTTTTATTTTATATATATGTATTCAATTTTTTAATTCTGTGTAACCAATTTTGACATAGTGATATACCTGGTTGTTTAATCGTTATCATCACTTAAATAAATATGATTATTATTATTAGAACAATACACAGTTAATTGCACAATATTATATAACAATAAATAATTATTAGTATCAGAGATATAATAGATCTCGTTGAAAACTGTAACTTGAAGTGTAAATATGTTAACTTGTTATGTTATGTTATTCTACAGTTTACGTATTTTATTCGTGTAACTTTGTACATTTGTATTTGACTTAGTGCTGTATTAGGTCTCATACTGTATTCAACACTTAAAATAAACGATTATTATTATTATTGGTACATTTATTTTGGTACTTGCCCACCCCAGACGAAAATTTGTGGTTGCGCCTCTGAATTCAAAGCCGCCTTTCGATCGCTGGTGAACCTCCTGTTCCCCCTGTAGCTACGCTCTTGGTCGTATTCAGCAAAACCTAAATTTAGATATAGTAAAAAGAGCATAATAAATAATTATTCTAAAGGTGGGATTAAAAAGAAATATTTAAAAAATCATTTCTCTCTTAGAACAAAATTCAAGTGGTTGAAAGTAACTGTTAACTTTTTTGAGTAATTGTAACAGTAACTAGTTACTCTTAAAAGCAAGTAGCTGTAGTTACTTTTTTGTAATAGAAGCCTCGTTATCAACCTTTTCTTCACGACACTTAAATTGTTTACTTGAAAATTTGTAACGTGGGGAAGAGCTAATTTGGCAACTCTGTTTCCAACTATGTACCTTCTCTGGTTGTTAAGGTGGAAGGATTTTTCGTCTGAACATCCATGCTTATTGCAATTCGTCATTTCTAATTACACGCGAAGACGTCTGAGATTTGAGTGGATTACTGCGTTCGTTTCCAACGTGATTGCCGAGCTAGAAGTAATTGTTTAATAAAAGTGTTTGTTTGTGCTTATGCAGAGAAAAATAAAATTAATAATCATTGGAGCAAAGGTGAATCCAATGGCATTTCTAGCATGTTAACTAGCTGTTACCACCGGTAAACCAACTTTTATTACGTATATAGATATATGTAGAAATTGCGGGAAAATTTGAAGTTTTTGGACTTAACAAAATTACTATTAAAAGTGAAAACATTAAACAAATATTAAAATAATTTGAATGAATTAATTGAATATTTAAAGGACCACTCTTATAAATGTATGTACTTCATTTTTTTTTACTTGCATGTTTGCATTGCTACTTTATTTCATTTATGTTTAATAAATATATAATAAATACATACAATATATAGAAATTGTTGCAATAAATCAGGTTAAATATTCAGAATACGCCACTGACTGATTCCTTATTCCATCATTTTTATTGTTGTAATAATATAAATACACGAACACTTATACTATCATGTACGAACCGTAAGCAAAATTAATACATATATTACAATTATTGATCATTTGTTGTTTGTAATATGTTTGCAGGAAAAATTCCAGCACAAAGTTACTGCAAATGTAATTTAGTGTTACTTTTGAAGTTGCAGTAATTGTCACCGATTTACTTTTTAAATGAGTAACTGAGTTACTTTTAAATTTTGAAAATTGTTGACTCAAGTCGGGACTGTACATACAGTTTGAAGTGAGATCCGAAAAACTGTCCAATATGTCTCCACTGAGTATCGAACCCGGAACCCCTTGATTACAAGCGACGACGTTACCACTACACCATCAGATAACTCTGTTAATTGTTAAACCTACTAACTGTAACAGCAACTAAGTTACTTTTAAAAAGTAATTTTCTCAACACTATAAAAGCTTTTTCTCAATTATTGATTAATTTATGGTGTCTTGACCCCTCTAGAGCCACACATAAAGCAACTGCAATTACTTTTCAAATACCAATAACTATCACTAATTACTTCTTAAATGAGTAACTGTAAATCAGTTAATTTTTGAACCAAATAACTGTAACAATAACTTGGTTACTTTTAAAAAGTAACTCCCTGGTCACTGCCAAAGTCTTACTGAATAATTCGTGGTGCCATAGCACCACTGGCACCACACAGTCACTCCCCTGGATGGCATCTGCCAAGGCAAAAAAAGTTCAATTCAAACACTTCCCGTCAGATCTTCCTCCCAAATCATCTCCAAAGGGCACAGTCTCAACCAGAACAAGGCTACTTTAATGGCATGTTATTCTAGGATAATGGCTACGCTGGGTTAATTCTCCGAGGACTGAACACGGGACAGCGTTTCTGGTTGTCGATGAGTTCCTGGCGGGATTTAAGACTTTCCTCTTGCGCGGATGGTCCCTGCAGTCGTCCTCCGGAGAAGGCTGTCTCATCCATACCAATGATCCTCGAGATCTTCTTTTGTCTTCGCGTCCTTAGAGTTGACAAATGTCCTCAGATACATGTTTGCAGAGGCAGCAGGCTTTGGTTCGGAAGTGATTCTTTGAGCACTTAATGTCGTCTGGCTGGCTTTGTCCCTTTTCTTACAATTGTAATATCGAAGGGAAGAAATGGAAGAGAAATAATGAAGAGAGAAATGAGGAACAGAAAGAGAAGTAAAGAGACGAATAAGAGAGAGGGAGAGAAGTGATAGTAAAAATGAAGAGAAATAAAGAAGAGAGGAAAGAGGATGAGAGAGAAATAAAGAAATGGGAAAGAGGGAGGGAGAGAAATGAAAGGAAGAAATTGAAGAGACATAAAGAAGAGAGAACAGAGGAAAAGGAAGAAATGGAAGATAAATAAAAAAGGGAGAAAATAGGAAAAATAAGAGAAATAAAGATACTAAAAACTGGGAGGGAGAGAAGTGAAAGGAAGAGAAATAAAGAAGAGAGAAAAATGAAAGAGAAATCAAAACCGAAAGAGAGAGAGAGAGAGAGAGAGAGAGAGAGAGAGAGGGAGAGAAGTGAAGGGAACAGGGACGTCGTTAGGGGGAGCACGCGGGGGCACTGGCCCCGGCAAACGTCCACGTGGCCCCGGGAAACTGTTCTGTATTTGCTGGAAATTTTACTTTGATGACAAATATTGCAAAATAATTCTTCAGTAAATTTTGCTTGCAGTTTGAAACACTTCTTCAATTTTCAGTAGCACGAACCCAAGCAAGGCATTTCTCTCTCATTTCCTTGTTTCTTGCTTGTTGAACACAAACAATTGGGAGGGGATGCAGTTAATGGTTTTGTGGTCCGCCCCGGTCAGGGAAGTCTGAGACCTATTGAAAATGCACTTTTCCTCCCTGCTGCACACCAGATCCAGGATCCCCCAAAACCCGCACCTTCTCTTCATCTGACCCTGCACTGGCACCATGGACGCCGAAAGGACGACACAAACAGGAAGATTTAGCTACGGGTGGCTAGAACTTTCTGTGTTAATTATTTTATGGTTCAGAAAAGATATCCCCATGCGTTTCAAATTCAAAGAACAGAATTCTATTGCTTGTCCCTTTTTCGGCGCGGGAATGAACGACATTGCGATTCTTCTCACATGCACTCAACCCTCCTGCTAATGACCTGCCCTGCAAAGGAGGGGAAATGCCACTTTCTGAAAATTCGGAGAAACATCGAAGCGGTCGGTTCATCCGTTGATTTAGTGGACAGTTGATATCTGTCAGATAGTTTGAAGTAGAATATGTGGCAGATTTGTGGTCCGATCGGTGGTAAACTTCTGTAAACGCGAGAAGATAGTATCACGAAGTGTTTGTGATCTCGTTTTCCTACATCGCGAGTAAAATGTCGAATGAGAAGCTACCAGATTGTCTTCCTATGGAGACAATGGATCAGGATAGACCAGATATCCAACATATTGGCATTCTAAAAGAGAGTCTGACTACCACACAAGATCCTGGGTTCGATTCCCAGAGTGGTTGATCTCATGTATAATGAAGGATAACCCACGTTTCAATTAAGGAAGGAAACTAGGTATGTAGCAATTGTTTTTACAGCCGTCTGCATGCTCTATAAGTATTATGTTACAAAATTTGTATTATATTTCTGACTTTCTGGGATTTTTCTTCATTTAGCCTCCACCTGCATTTAGCTGCTTAGGTGGCTAGGTTGGCTATACATACAAATATAATTAATCCCTAGTCACACAGCGAATAATACTTAGAATAGAATCATGAGTTATGGAGAAGCAAATAACTCATCAAGCATTTTCTGTTTTTATTTGTTGTGCAGTGGTTAACAAGGTGCATTACGATGCCAGGGGTCCTGGGTTTGAATCCCGAACTGGGCATGTGTGTTCTTTATGATGGTCCTCTCATCAATTTCACATCACTCATTGTCATCTTCATCTTCACGATTAGCCAAAAAGTGTCAGAAAAGCGAAGTAAAATAAACCAAAGCAAATAATTTATATATTTCTATATTACGCCGCTTTTCTACCTCTTGGGTAAAATGCGACGATGATGATGAGCCGAAGGAATGGTAATGGGACAGACATGATACAACCATACCTGTCCAATGTCCGAACCTTGCACCTCTGGTTTCGTAGCGTGTTATACTCACGTCAGTGGAATTCTTAGGATGAAAAACTGTTAAAGTAGGGTGAAAAGAAGCAAAGTTGTACGATGCATAAGAAGCCATGTTTAGTTCTAAAACCTTCCAATTATCGAGTTCGTGTTTTAAGTCCACTGTATGCACAGTGAGGCTAATCGGGGACCCGAACCACTATGTGCCTCCACCTGGTTTCGAACCCGGGACTCCTTGATTACAAGGCGGCGACGCTACTACTGCGTCATCGAGGAGGCCGAGAAAAACTTACAATTAGTCAGTAAAATTAATATTGAGGGACAAGGTCTGCGAATTCGGTTGCGCGTGGTCATCTCATAGAGTCCCACAGTTTGTAACGGTCGGATTGACCATTACTGGTTTTGGTATATTGTAATAATTAATTGCTGGCCAGCTACAAGGTGTAGGGTTAAGTAATATATTTCCATGAGTGTACTTTTATGTTATTATTGCATGTAAGTGTATATTATTTGATTGAGCTTTTCTGGATGTTAGATTCCCCTGTTTTTTACCTCCACGGTTGGGGGAGCTAGCTGTCTTACAAAAGACCGTTGGCAGTGGAATTTTCCAACGCTACGGGGTCCACATCCACGGACGTTTACCCCGACTATAAAAAGAGCCAGTGGGCTTTAGGAAAAAACAGTGTTTCCCCATTGATCGACGAAAGAGGAACGTCTCCTCAAGTTTAGTCCACTTATGGTGGCTAAACTGGATATAATAATGTAGCATATGGTTATGCCAGCCCCTGTTGCTCTCCCAAGTCCCCTTTTAGAAAAAGCTTTGATTATGTGGATATTTCCGTATTTGATTAATTGATGCCCAAAGGAAGGAGTGAAGGCGTAAGGAAACGCATTGTAACGGAATATCATTTAAGCTGAGGATAGGCTCACCGAGATAGTTATGCTAACTCGGTGGTAAGGGAAGTGCCGATGGTTATGCCATAGGTGCGCAATTATATTGATTTAGAGATTTGGTAATTTTGGTCTATGCAAGACACTCATGGAAACGCTCTGTAAAATATGTATATATCTAACTACGTATAATAAACCAATATATCCTACTAGAACGTTATGATTTCAAGAACAACGGTACTGTCCATTTAACCAGTTGTATATTCACTTGCTGTATATGTGTAAACGAACCAGGGACATAAAAATATAAATTGTTATGTGAAACCCCCCCTTTTGTAATTCCGGCGAAAATATAATCTGCTCGCTTGGCACCCAGGGTGAGGTGAAAGGAGAGATTGAAGGATTAAGTAGGAAGTAATCCAGAGGGCTGGATAGAAACGAGTGATAGGGGGGCCGACACTTTCACATATGGGGGCTCTATTGTCCAGGGTATATCTTGTATAAAATGTCGTCAGGTCTATAGTTTTGAAAGATAGACGGACTGACGGACGGATAGAATTTTTAATTTTTACAACGAAGATCGTACAGAAGTGAATGTTATTACGAAGTGGAAAAAGTAAAGTAGAAAAAATGGCAGTACAAATTGATAGCGATTTGCTTGGACAGCTATTGGGTAATCAGGATATAAGCGATAAATCTCAGGAGGAAATTATTAGGGACTTAAATAATCTTGCTTTATCGCGCACTGAACAGCAGAGTGCTAAGGAAGAGGAGAAAAAAGTTCAGAAAATTCTCGAAAAGTCAAATTTACCGATTCCAGTCTTCACGGGGAGCGATGATAAGATTTCGCTGCATGATTATTTGCAAGAGTTGCGGAATTTTAAGGATGTCATGGACATTTCGGAGAGGTCATTGTTTAACAAGATTCTTCCGTTTTTGCTAAGGAGTGCTGCAGGGGATTGGTTTAGATTTTCACGCCCGTTTGAAGATTTCAAGAGCTTTGAAAATGCTTTTTTAGAAGAATATTATTCTGTAGATTATAAGAATGAGATCGACCGTTCGATTCTGAATCGCTTCCAAATGAGCGAAGAATCTCTGGTTTTGTTTATTCGCCGAATGAGAAAGCTGTTTTCTATGAGACAAAATGTGACAGAAGAATGTGAAGTAATAGAACATATTCTATCTCATGCACACCCTAGTTTCCGAAGGCATTTGTATGGAATGCAATTTCAGACTTTGAAGGAATTGGAATCTGAAGCAGCCATTGTTCAGAGGAGGTTGTATTCAGAAAGGCTTTATTTTTCACCGCTCGCCGGTGAGACGGAATTATCTTTTTCTGAAGTTTGCAGCACTGAAGAGGACACCTCGCGAAGAACAGGAGTAAAACATTCGGCTTTGTCCGCGAGGACAAGCGAGGGGGGAACCGAGAGTGACCAGCTACCCTTATGCTCTCTCAATCCAGGTTTAGGAAAAAGGATCAAGGGCTGTGAAACAACCGCGTTTCTAAGAAGGCGCATTGGCGGTGACGCGACCGTAGGGCACGAGAGACCCTCTTTTGATGCAACTTTTGGGCAAGCGGGGGCCAATAAAAATTCTGCAAAGTTAATTTGTTGGGGCTGCCGTTGTGAGGGCCATAAACTTCAGGAATGTCAACAGGCCAATAAAAGGAACCAACCCCCTGAAAAGGGAGGTCAGCAGCGTCCCCAAATAAACCTTCTGTCGCCCGCTGGGAGAAAACGCAGAAACAAAGGCCGTTTTTTGAATGGAGAAGGCTGTTTTCAGCAAGATCTCGAACCTCTCATTCAATGTAACATTAACAAGAAACGCTTTGTATTATTTGCAGATACGGGAGCTTCAGCTTCTACGCTAAGTTTGGAAACAGCCAAGTTGTTAGAGAGGGATGGGAATAAATTCATGAAGACGAGAAAATGGAACATTTCATTAGCTGTGGGCAGCGTTACGTCGAAGGGCGAGATGTATGCTACTGTTTGTATTAATAACATGAAATTTAGGCATAAATTTATCATCCTTGAGAATTGTTTCCGTGACATAATCGTTGGAAGGGACTTTTTAAGGCAGAGTGGGATAATTTTGCACATTGAGGAGAACGGATGGTCGTTCAAAGATAGCGACGTGATTTACACGTTCTCGAGGCGTGCATGTAAACGACAATTCGCTGTTACAGTTATGCAGAGAAATAACGTGGTACAGGAAAGGAATAACTCGTCAGATCACTCGCGCCTGGATGGATGCAACACACATGCACAAGAGAATAGCGGGAAGTCTACGAATGAGGATACGGGGCAATTAGTCGATTCCCAAGGACTCGAAGTTCAGAAGACTGCAAACGCTGGTGCATTATGCTCTCTGAAAATTTCAAAAGAGGTGAAGAGAAAACGGAGGAACGGAATAAAAAGGGAATGCAAATTTCCTCGAAAAAATTCCATTTCTACGAACGAGAAGAACCATTCATTATCAATGTTGCCTTTTGCTTTAGAGGACAATGAAAATGATGAATTACTGGTTTCTGAGAGGCTACAAAAAACTTCATCGCTTGTTTCAGAGCAAATGAGAGACAGTTTGTTATCTCATATAATGAAGCAACTGAAGGAAAAGCATTTCTCTGGGAGTAGGAAGAATAAGGAGAAAGTTGCCAAGTTGGCCAATCAGTCGTTTTTGGATGAGGAGGGAGTTTTGTGCAGGAGGATAGACTGCAAGCAAGATCCTAAGGGAACAGCCAAGATATGGGTCCCGTTGAGTTTGAAATCTCAAATATTGACGTCACGTCACGATTCTGAATTTGCAGGACACGATGGGAAGCAGAAAACTTTGTCGAAAATCAAGGAGAAATATTCGTGGCTTGGAATGACACGAGATATCGCTCGCTACGTCAGAAGTTGCGTTCCCTGTACTGTTTCCAGCAAAAGGATGACAGAAGAAGTGAGACTGAAATACAAGAAAACGAGCTCAGCCTTACATAAGGTGTTCCCGGATGAAGAGAACGAGATCAAACGTAAGCCATGTAAATTTCGCATTGGAGACAAGGTGTGGCTGAAAGAGCACACTACATCTGGTAGATTGCGTGGCGTTAATGGTGAACTTGAAACGGAACACTCAGGTCCATGTTTAATGTCTGGAAGGATTAAAGAAGATACTTTCAGGGCAAAGAATGGGAAGGATTGTCCGATTGTGGAAGGTGAACCAGGCCAGTTGTCCAGCCATAAACCACCAGCTTTTGCTGCGAGGTGGAGGGACAGAAAACAGCCAAGGGGAGCCACGCGACAACTCCTAATGAGGGTTAGGAAGACTACCGTCGGGCCGCCTAGCCAGCAATCCCAGCTGTCATAATAGCCGACCGCGGATCCTCTTTTATTTGTTATTTTTTACTTAGTTTTCTTTTGTATATAACTTACCCCATTTTCTTCATTTTCACAACACTGTTTATTTATTTGCGTGTCTCCAAGTTGTAAACAGAAAGACACATTGTGGATTTAGGTTCGAGAGTCGAACCAGAACTCTGTTGAGAGTCGAACAAAGAGTCGGACGAGAGTCGAACCAAGGACTCTGTCAGGAGTCTAAGCCAAGGACTCGGTGAAGAGTCAAACCAAGGACTCGATCGGGAGTCGAACCAGGGACTCAGTTGGGAGTCAAACCAAGGACTCGGTCAGGAGTCGAAGCCAAGGACTCGGTCAGGAGTCGAAGCCAAGGACTCAGTCGGGAGTCGAACCAGGGACTCAGTTGGGAGTCGAACCAGGGACTCTGTTGGGAGTCGAACCAGGGACTTGGTGGAGAGTCGAACCAGGAACCAGAGAAAACCAACTTCAAGGAAGATGCTGTCAGGAAGACTTCATCCTAGAGAGGATACTTCAGTGGCGGACTTCACAAGGAAGAGGAAGCGTGGTGAATCTGTGAACATTGTGGACAATGTGATAAAGTGAATGAACTAGTGACTATTTCATTTTTCAGATACTCTGAGAACAGTTGAATACTTTAGTGGGTATTGTGTAATTGTGTTGGATGATTTTGTAAATATGGTGATTTTGTTTTTGAGTGTATTGTTTTTTCTTGTTCCTCTTGAAGGGGGGAACTATGTAACGGTCGGATTAACCATTACTGGTTTTGGTATATTGTAATAATTAATTGCTGGCCAGCTACAAGGTGTAGGGTTAAGTAATATGTTTCCATGAGTGTACTTTTATGTTATTATTGCATGTAAGTGTATATTATTTGATTGTGCTTTGCTGGATGTTAGATTCCCCTGTTTTTTACCTCCACGGTTGGGGGAGCTAGCTGTCTTACAAAAGACCGTTGGCAGTGGAATTTTCCAACGCTACGGGGTCCACATCCACGGACGTTTACCCCGACTATAAAAAGAGCCAGTGGGCTTTAGGAAAAAACAGTGTTTCCCCATTGATCGACGAAAGAGGAACGTCTCCTCAAGTTTAGTCCACTTATGGTGGCTAAACTGGATATAATAATGTAGCATCTGGTTATGCCAGCCCCTGTTGCTGTCCCAAGTCCCCTTTTAGAAAAAGCTTTGATTATGTGGATATTTCCGTATTCGATTAATTGATGCCCAAAGGAAGGAGTAAAGGCGTAAGGAAACGCATTGTAACGGAATATCATTTAAGCTGAGGATAGGCTCACCGAGATAGTTATGCTAACTCGGTGGTAAGGGAAGTGTCGATGGTTATGCCATAGGTGCGCAATTATATTGATTTAGAGATTTGGTAATTTTGGTCTATGCAAGACACTCATGGAAACGCTCTGTAAAATATGTATAGCTATATCTAACTACGTATAATAAACCAATATATCCTACGAGAACGTTATGATTTCAAGAACAACGGTACTGTCCATTTAACCAGTTGTATATTCACTTGCTGTATATGTGTAAACGAACCAGGGACATAAAAATATAAATTGTTATGTGAAACCCCCCTTTTGTAATTCCGGCGAAAATATAATCTGCTCGCTTGGCACCCAGGGTGAGGTGAAAGGAGAGATTGAAGGATTAAGTAGGAAGTAATCCAGAGGGCCGGATAGAAACGAGGGATAGGGGGGCCGACACTATCACAAGTTTCGAGAGCAGAATTTGCTTCCATATCGCTTTGAAGTACTTCCCAAATTGTCCTCACGATGTTGGAACAGCACAGAAATTTTGGAACTAATACAAGCAGGCACATACCCAGGGAAGGGGCTCGGGAGCTGCAGTCCTTTCCCGAAATCTTACAAATATCTGATTTTAATAATGTGTACTAGTAATTAAATTTACTTCATTAATAGGATTAAACATCTTGTATATGGTAAGTTGCAATATACCAAGAAATTCATCTTCAGCGCATTTACCCCTCCCCCCAACCTTTTCATCTTTAGATAGCGGCTGCCGATAAGGGATAAGCCCCTTCCGAAATCAAAATCTGGCTACCTGCCTGACCACCAGGGATCGAACCTTGAAACTTTCGATTGATTAATTAATTGAACTGGTGTTTTAAGTCCACTTTATACACAGTAAGGCTAATCGGGACTGGACCTACAGTTTAAAGTGAGATCCGAACAACTATGTGCCTCCATCGGGAATCGAACCCGGGCAGTTGTTGAACCTGCCGAACCAAAAACGAGAGCGTAATCATTTGAGCGTGTAGGAACTTTGTTTTATCCAGTGCATCATATATTCAGTTTTCTACACACAAATAAGAATAATTTTAAGAAATTAGACGTATGCATATAATTTCTTATCGTCATCATTTCCCAAGTGAACAATCAGACGCGATAGAAGACTCGGGTCCGCCCTTTAGAATAGTGCTTAACGCGGTCGCCTTGAACTAAGAGATACCGGATTCGATTCCGGTATGAACTGTATACATGAGATGCCTAGCTTGAACTCATTACGCACACATTTCATATTTGCACTGTTACCATTACTTGTAAACCTGGTTCCAGCACTTTATATCTAAAACCACGGAAAAGTGTTTTATCTACTTCTCAATTTCTTTCCAGCAAATTTACATATCTAAAGATTAATAACATTGTTCTTGGTGTATCAGCCAT
This sequence comes from Lepisma saccharinum, assembly GCF_977018435.1. NCBI lineage: Eukaryota > Metazoa > Arthropoda > Insecta > Zygentoma > Lepismatidae > Lepisma > Lepisma saccharinum. Next base: position 31,384,654 of record NC_139251.1, on the reverse strand, counting down.
TAAGCTAATGAGTTCATTCTGCATTTAGTTTCCCGAATAATGGCTGTGGATTTCGCGAGAGTATATCCGTAGACTGTTGGGGGCTACGGAAGAAAATGATGTTCCTTTCCAATTTATTGATTGATTGAGTTGGTGTTTTAAATCCACTTTATACACAGTAAGACTAATCGGGACTGGTTCTACAGTGTAAAGTGGGATCCGAACCACTATGAGCATCCACCGGGTATCGAACCCGGAACCACTTGCTTATAAGGCGACGAGGAGGACCTTGCTCCTTTTCTTTACAAGACTATATATATATATATATATAATATATATATATATATATATATATATATATATACACACACACACACACACATACATATATAATGTATGTATACACTATAGGCCTATATGGTGTATAAATAGTTTGTTAATTTATAATACTTTGATAGAAAAAATCTTACGCTTGGGCCCCTCCAAACTGATCAACCTAGCTACGTCCCTGGAAGGGAATGAAAGGAAGAGCAATAAACAATAGAGAGAACAAGAAAAGGGGAAATAAAGAAACAAAAAAGAGAGAGGAGAGAAGTGGACGGAAGAATAGGAAGAGAAATAGAAAAGAGAGATACAAAGTACATCACTTTTATTGTATTGATGAGAGAAAACTTTGATAAGGAACATTACAAATCATAAGCGTGGTTAGCGTTTTAAAATATATTAAATATTATTATGGGATAACAAGAATTTAAAAAATCACGTTGAATTGATAATTCTTTAGTAGAGAAATCAACTAAAATTTTAAATAGAAATATGGGAATTGGTATCAATTGTATCGCCGACTGGTGGCGAGTTCGAGGCAATTTAACATGTTGGGCCAAGAGAAAGTGAACGGGAGCTGATGGAAACTGATTTCCTATAGACTATGTTCCTTGTAGTCACGTTTATGGATTTTGATACTGTGCTGCTACAGTAAAGCCAGCAGGAATGCAAAACCAAGCAACAACTTATTATTATTATTAATTGCACGTATTACAACATATATATTGCGTATTGTTTATTAGAAATGTAATGATTCTTATTTTCTCTTCGACACTGTATTTCCTGAATGTCTCATTTACTCAGCAAGACTAGAATTAGATTTAAAAAATGTAGCTCTACTAACAAAATTACGATTCGTTATTGTGTGCACGTTATATTTGTACTGCGCATGTTATGCTTCAATTTCTGAATTTATATAAAAATAATGAAGATAACAAGACAATTAACAATAAATAATTGATTGATTTGGTGTTTTAAGTCCACTTTATGCACAGTAAGAATAATCGGGATTGGACCTACAGTTTAAAGTGGGATCCGAACCACCATGTGACTTCACTGGGTATCGAATCAAGGATCCCTTGATTACAATGCAACGACGATACCACTGCGACAACGGGGAGGCCCCTAATAATATTAAATTAAAATGAATTACATGTAAGATGGATGAATGATTATATACATAAATACTAAATAATTAATTTTCAATTATGTACTCTCCGGTGGAGGCACATAGTGATTCGGATTCCACTTTAAAATGTAGGTTCAGTCCCGATTAGCACAAAGTGGACTTAAAACATCTACTCAAACCAAACCAACTCAATTATGTAGATCTTAAATAAATAATGATTTCCACAACAATTGATTGTTGAGAATATCTCGCTTGTTGCTATGTCTGTAACCTATGGCTTACATCAAAATTCTAGTGTTGTATCTATCAGCGTATAAATAAATATGTGATTAAGGCCAGTTCACCAAAATTTGTAGGAAATCTTTTCAATATTGATGGCATGAAGGAGGCTTTCATTGGACCACAATTGGGATTATCCAATGTCACAAGGTACGTGGGATAAATAATAAGGTTTTACAGTTATAAGTGTATCGTAGTTCCGCATAGAAATTTTGGCTCTTAGATCGTAGCGCCCTTCACCCTTTCTACCAGGCACCGATGTTTTATTTTTCCTTCGATAGTTTCTTCATATTCCATGATTTGTGATATTAACATCCAAAAAAGTTTGAAATGAAAAAAGATGGAGAACTCATTACAAAATGATGTAGGTTATATTTAATGATTCGTAGTTTGCTTTAATGATTTTAAAAGCAGTTTATTATTCTGTTCAGTTATGCCTTAGTGTCTGGAGAACATCTTTATCAACGTACACTCGCCTCAATTGGCACTCTGGCAGTTTGTTTCCTTATATACAGCATATTTGCAGAAGAAAGAAATCAACATACAAGTGTTTCAATATACGCTGTATAAAACACAACTTATTACTAACTTCGTTGACCCTGTACCAGTGGCGGCGATTAGGGTGTGAGGGGGCAGTTGCCCCCAATTTTTGTCCCCGCACAATGCTAAATCTTATCTACTAAAGGGAACATACTGACTTTGCCCCCCCCCCCCGCCCCAAGTTTTGGCACCTTTCCCCCGTTTTTGGAACCCAATCGCCGCCACTGCCGTGTACTATTACCACTACTTCGTTAAACATAAAATTCCAGCAGAGTGTTACCAAAATATAAGTCTACATGTAAAAGAAGATAAAAAGGTTAATTATACCCAGTAGCGGCCTTTGGGTGCCAGAACTGGGGGGAAGGACAGTTTACTTTCTCTTGGTAGACAAGGGTTAGAATTAAGAGGCCATAGTGGGGGCACAAGTGGTAAAAAGGTGGGGACAACTTCCCCTCCTAATCACCGTCACTGATAGTACCGAGTTGAATAGTCGCATCTATTTTCATGTCGTGACCCCAAAAGAAAGTATCTAGGGAATATTTTATCGTTTGAAAATCTGCAATGGGAACAAGTATCGAGTAACGCCTTGCATGTTTTCCTTCATCCCTCACCTCTGCCAAGTGTAAATTTCTCCGTTACATATTCTGACCTTGTCTTAAAAAAATAGCTTTGAATGGTGCCCTCTGTGCATGGTGCGTAAGGCTTCGGCCCCCTAGGCCTACCCCCTCGCTACGGGCCTGCTGTGTCATCTGAAATCAACGTTACAGACTAACGAAACAACACACGTCCAGCATATTCATTAGTTTATTAGCCTGCATTCAAAATACCTGTGACCAGTGGTGGCCCGAGGTTACTATGATGGGTAGTGTCAAAGTTATCGAGAAATCGAAAAAATCTCCGTTAGCATATCAATGACATAGGAATCTAATGAAATACAAGTAGTTCATTTTAAGGAATAATTACAGAATACCGGGAGTATCTCCGATTACTTTCAAATTTGGTATACTCACTAATTTTGACCTCAAAATCACGAATCTGCAGTTGAAAATTGGCGGTCATCTCTTGGTTATATGGTCATTCAATCATTCCTCTAGGGCAGCGCTTCTCAAAGTATTCAAACCGCGTAGGACTTTTCAACGAAAGACCACGGAGCCCCAACACTTTTTCTTGGCCGTCAGACCAAAATTTCATTTTTTAAAGGCAATGGGTCAATCCATATCAAACACGCAAAAAAAGAAAGAAAAAATTAGTTCCTAACATTTTTTAAAAATATTTCTGTTGTTGTTGTAACCCCTGTATAAAACATGAATTTTAATCTTTTTTACTTTGTTTAAAACGACGGATTTTTTTGTTTCACTGCTTCAGGCATTATTGGACTTTGCAGGCAGTTGCTATAAGTCTGTTAACTCAGCTAAGGAAAAAAAATTGAGAAATCTGGGCTAAAAAAACTTTGTTTTCAGTACATTTTAGCTACATTTTATGCCCTGTACGTTTGTTTTACCATGTGTAATGCAAATTGCAGATATTCGCTTTTGCACAAAAATCAAAGTCTTTGATTTTTTTTAGCAAGAAAGGACAGTAATATTAGAACTATAATTTTTATCAGCTCTGTTACTGCTCTCTCAAAATGCCCTTTCATCATTTTCCTTTTCAAAATATGATCCCATGTATCTCTGGTGGTGGGTGACCTAATAGGAATTTGATATTCACAGCAAAATAAGTACATAGTAAGGAGTAGCTGTACCAAAAAATTGTGATATATATTCTATGGATAACAAAGTTACCACAGTAGGCAATAGGTCATAAACGGCCAAATTTATACTTCCTGCAGCGATAATGTAGGTTGCGCTTCCTTTTGTCTGCTAAGTTGCGATATGAGCTCCGGATGCTCGAAACTAGAAGTTGGGTTTACTGTGAAAGTATGAAGTGTGACGAAGGATTTTTGACAGAAATCGTAGTGGAGTCCATGTGCTCGCGGAGCATATTAAGAGAATCGCCGCCCTAGGCAGTGTAGGATCCACTTAATGTTACCATTAATTGATGTTTCATCTTACATCTTCTTCCCCCGTTAACTGCATCTTTCAGCAGCCAGTTCCATTCTAGCCTGTGTGCAGCCAATATTTCTTTTCGATTTTTTTGCTCACTTCCAGCATTGCCCTTCCTTTTCACTGCTGGGTGATAAATTATTGGAAGGGGTAAGAGAGGAGAGAGAGGTTAAAAATTTAAAAAAAAAAAAAAATTAAAAAGTTGATTCTACTCTCCTTCCTCTTCTTCTAATTAATGACAAATTGCTTGTATTGGAATGCTCCTTAGCCTGATCTATACTGAACAAATCGAGGTCTGAATTTTAACTTTGCCATTCCTAGATTCAAAGATATTAAATTATGTTTCAAGCGGTGCAGAATTTCAAATTTCGCGCTGAAAACACGCTGGGGTTTGAGGCTAATACCCCGTAAATCAACCTGGGCTTATAATGGTTAATACAGTGGCATGAGAGAATTAGATGTCATAGATATGGCAGATGCGTAAGAATACGAAGCACCACGAAATCAGCATGTGTTGGAGCTCCGATTGTGACATTGGAATATGTACAGACCAAAGGTAAGTAGTAGACCTAGTGGCCCGGTACTGCATCATCATTTGGAGCTCGAATCATCATTTGGAGCTCGATCGCCTTAATGGATTTCTCTCGTAAGGCATGAGCAGTGTTGATAACTCCTTACCCGAAAAAATCACCAAGGTTGTGGCGCTTGTTGTAGTTTTTTATGATGTACATTTTGAGGGCAGAGTTGACAACACTGTGGGTTTACTGTAGCCTTTTATGAGGGGGGTCTATTGCCCTCTGTTTACATCTGGCAACACTACCGTAGATTGACAGTGTTTTATGTAGCCTTTTATGAGGGGGGTCTATTACCCCCCCTTTTTATATTTGGCAATTTTATTGGATGTTCTTTTTTTGAGGCTCGAAATTATTATTTGAGGCTTGAAATCATAATTTGAGGCTCGTCGGTGTTGCGTACCCACTCCACAAAAATTCTACTATATGATCTTTCACTGGCTAACCTAATCTAATCTAACCTAACCTAACCTAACCTAACCTACTCTAACCTAACCTAACCTAACCTAACCTAACCTAACCTACTCTAACCTAACCTAACCTAACCTAACCTAACCTAACCTAACCTAACCTAACCTACTCTAACCTAACCTAACCTAACCTAACCTAACCTACTCTAACCTAACCTAACCTAACCTAACCTAACCTACTCTAACCTAACCTAACCTAACCTAACCTAACCAGATCTAACCTAGCCTAAAGCAAGAAGCTGGCAACCTTGCTTGAGGCTTGCCTTACAGTGCATAAAGCAAGGTTGCTAACCTACTGGTATTTTTGCCATAACTTTTTACAAAAAAAAAAGAGAGAGGAGAGAAAGAGAGGGAAGAGTTAAGCGTATTATCTGCTTTCATGTCAGATTTTACCAACCTGTGAGCTGTAGTGTTTAGGTGACAAGCGACCTGCTCAAATAGGAATTGGCAGCACTGACTTATAAACCCACTGGGTCCTCTTGGCATGTTTTTTTCATGATGTGTTGCCAGGCTATTGAGCATCTTGGTGTATGCAATGTATATATTTTGAGAGGGGGGGGGGTTATAGCTTTTTATGCTGTACGAATACTAAAAACTTGACAGTGACAACCAACAGAGTAAATAAACCTACATGCAGAAACTAACAACACTAGTTTCTGACAGTGAATTTGAAATAAAATATTAAACAAAATACATGAGTAAGCACTGTGATTACAAATAATACCAGTGTTATGCCCCCAACTCCAACTGGACAACTGGGGAAAATAATTGTACAACAATTTGTACCTAATTGTACAATACTTGTACCTAATTGTACAACATATACACAGGCATAAAAAAAGAGCCTTCCCGTAACTTACTTCATGTACAATTTAATATGATTTTACAACTGTGAAAAGAAAGCATATGTGTTCTGTATGCACACATTTATTCTTATTTTTCGAAGTTGAATGAAAACACGTGTTTTTACGCTCTCGTCTGCGTGGTGTTGTAAGCGATGTCGTGATTTTTGCATGCGGCGTCCAACGGATTCACACCCTTGTCCCCTCTCTCCAATTTTTTCTCGAGTTTGGTACCCGGTCCGCAGTACTGGTACCCAGGTAAATGCATCTGAAAAGGTAACTTGTTACCTTTTGAGAACAGGCACCTGTACGTGTTCTCGAAAAGTTTGGAGCAATCCAAATACCAACAACTGATGAAACTGTACGATGGTCTGGACATTGCAACGTTCGCCTCGGAAATAAAACCACTCGACGATTGTCGTGAAAATTCAGTCGTTGTGTTTGACGACGCTATCCTGGAAAATCAAAATGAAATTCGCAACTTTTTCACGCAAGGTCGTCACAAAGAAATGGATTGCTTCTACCTAGCTCAAACGTTTTCCAAAATTCCAAAAACAGTTAGTACGCGACAACGCTAATTTCATATGTTTGTTTCGTCAAGATCATACCAACCTCAAGCACGCGTACGATGACTACGTAGGCGGAGACATGAACTACAATCAATTTTCGGAACGCTGCTGCTCTACTTGCTGGAACGGTGACGATTTCGGATTCGCGACGATCGACATGACGAGGAAACCCAACGACGGAAAATACAGAAACAAAATCAACGACTTTCTAAACGTTGCAACGTTGTGAGAAACGACGTATATAAATAAACGTTTATTTATATACGTCGTTTCTCACAACGTTGCAACGTTTAGAAAGTCGTTGATTTTGTTTCTGTATTTTCCGTCGTTGGGTTTCCTCGTCATGTCGATCGTCGCGAATCCGAAATCGTCACCGTTCCAGCAAGTAGAGCAGCAGCGTTCCGAAAATTGATTGTAGTTCATGTCTCCGCCTACGTAGTCATCGTACGCGTGCTTGAGGTTGGTATGATCTTGACGAAACAAACATATGAAATTAGCGTTGTCGCGTACTAACTGTTTTTGGAATTTTGGAAAACGTTTGAGCTAGGTAGAAGCAATCCATTTCTTTGTGACGACCTTGCGTGAAAAAGTTGCGAATTTCATTTTGATTTTCCAGGATAGCGTCGTCAAACACAACGACTGAATTTTCACGACAATCGTCGAGTGGTTTTATTTCCGAGGCGAACGTTGCAATGTCCAGACCATCGTACAGTTTCATCAGTTGTTGGTATTTGGATTGCTCCAAACTTTTCGAGAACACGTACAGGTGCCTGTTCTCAAAAGGTAACAAGTTACCTTTTCAGATGCATTTACCTGGGTACCAGTACTGCGGACCGGGTACCAAACTCGAGAAAAAATTGGAGAGAGGGGACAAGGGTGTGAATCCGTTGGACGCCGCATGCAAAAATCACGACATCGCTTACAACACCACGCAGACGAGAGCGTAAAAACACGTGTTTTCATTCAACTTCGAAAAATAAGAATAAATGTGTGCATACAGAACACATATGCTTTCTTTTCACAGTTGTAAAATCATATTAAATTGTACATGAAGTAAGTTACGGGAAGGCTCTTTTTTTATGCCTGTGTATATGTTGTACAATTAGGTACAAGTATTGTACAATTAGGTACAAATTGTTGTACAATTATTTTCCCCAGTTGTCCAGTTGGAGTTGGGGGCATAACACTGGTATTATTTGTAATCACAGTGCTTACTCATGTATTTTGTTTAATATTTTATTTCAAATTCACTGTCAGAAACTAGTGTTGTTAGTTTCTGCATGTAGGTTTATTTACTCTGTTGGTTGTCACTGTCAAGTTTTTAGTATTCGTACAGCATAAAAAGCTATAACCCCCCCCCCCTCTCAAAATATATACATTGCATACACCAAGATGCTCAATAGCCTGGCAACACATCATGAAAAAAACATGCCAAGAGGACCCAGTGGGTTTATAAGTCAGTGCTGCCAATTCCTATTTGAGCAGGTCGCTTGTCACCTAAACACTACAGCTCACAGGTTGGTAAAATCTGACATGAAAGCAGATAATACGCTTAACTCTTCCCTCTCTTTCTCTCCTCTCTCTTTTTTTTTTGTAAAAAGTTATGGCAAAAATACCAGTAGGTTAGCAACCTTGCTTTATGCACTGTAAGGCAAGCCTCAAGCAAGGTTGCCAGCTTCTTGCTTTAGGCTAGGTTAGATCTGGTTAGGTTAGGTTAGGTTAGGTTAGGTTAGAGTAGGTTAGGTTAGGTTAGGTTAGGTTAGGTTAGAGTAGGTTAGGTTAGGTTAGGTTAGGTTAGGTTAGAGTAGGTTAGGTTAGGTTAGGTTAGGTTAGGTTAGGTTAGGTTAGGTTAGGTTAGGTTAGGTTAGGTTAGAGTAGGTTAGGTTAGGTTAGGTTAGGTTAGGTTAGGTTAGAGTAGGTTAGGTTAGGTTAGGTTAGGTTAGATTAGATTAGGTTAGCCAGTGAAAGATCATATAGTAGAATTTTTGTGGAGTGGGTACGCAACACCGACGAGCCTCAAATTATGATTTCAAGCCTCAAATAATAATTTCGAGCCTCAAAAAAAGAACATCCAATAAAATTGCCAAATATAAAAAGGGGGGGTAATAGACCCCCCTCATAAAAGGCTACATAAAACACTGTCAATCTACGGTAGTGTTGCCAGATGTAAACAGAGGGCAATAGACCCCCCTCATAAAAGGCTACAGTAAACCCACAGTGTTGTCAACTCTGCCCTCAAAATGTACATCATAAAAAACTACAACAAGCGCCACAACCTTGGTGATTTTTTCGGGTAAGGAGTTATCAACACTGCTCATGCCTTACGAGAGAAATCCATTAAGGCGATCGAGCTCCAAATGATGATTCGAGCTCCAAATGATGATGCAGTACCGGGCCACTAGGTCTACTGTAAGTGATAAACTGGAAGAGGTGCGAGGAGGAACAACGGATAATGTCAACGGAAGTGAATTCGATTTCTACAAAGGTTTGTACCAGTAGCGTAAAATTGCTGTACCACACGATTTCCTCTCTTTACACGGTGAAGAGTTCTTTGTTTTTAGACCGCATTAAGCACATTGTTAATCTGGTCATGACCTACAGTTTATAGTGAGATTCGTACCACTGTGCGTCTCCACCGGGTATCAAACCAGGGACCTCTGAATTTCAAGGCTCCGGCGTTAAGGCGAACACAAGGGTTGATAAAGGTCAAGGAAGCCATAAATTCTAATGGGTTGTATTTGGTTCCGCTACAGGACCGGAACAGTTTTTCTTGCACCGTTTAATTTCGGTCCAAGTTGCGTTTTGTTTCATTGAAAAAAGTTTCCTGTTCCGTATTTCAATTTATCCTGGAAAAATGTCCCTGGACCAAATTGATATACCTTGAACATAAAAAGGTTCTTCACCGTTATGAACCCATTTAATCTTGCTGATTTTCTCTTCCGGACGGGAATTGAATTTATTTACAACTTCTGGACCTTTAATCTTTTTTTTTAAACAATTTTACGGATCTTTGACCCTGTCAAAAATTATCCATAATTACAGTGATCCGGAAAAAAAAATACCAGGATCTTATTTAAATTCATCCAGAAAAAAAGTGCCTGGATGTTATTTGAAGTGATCCGGAAATAAAGGTTAATGGACCGAATTGAAATACTTACAGATAGAAAGGTTCTTTACGGTCCAAAATCTATTTACACTTGCTGATTTTCTCGCTTGAACCGGAATATAATTCATTTAAAATTCCTGGACCTTTAACAACGCTGGTTTGAATCTTACTTTCAACTGTAGGTCCAGTCCTAATTAGCCTATGTACATAAAAGTGGACTTAAAAGTAAATAAGATAATTTTTAAACACTAATATTTTAAATGAACGATTATTAAATCATTTATACTAGACGTACACTTTACATGCAGAGGGAAAATATGTGTGTAAGGACACTCAAAATGAACACCCATACTCATGCCCGGATTCGAACCCGGGACATCTGGAATCGTAGCACGATGTGCTAACCAATTCGCGACGGAGGACGGTTGAGCCGTTTTGGGCAATCCAGGTGACGCACAAGTGTTACAGAAACGAAGGAATGCATCTAGCCTGCAGAACACTATAGTTGACGATCTGTATGTTTGCGGGTGAGCACTCACAAGCCCTGCTCCCCAGTAGGAAGGGGAGGAGCTACGTCGTTCTTCACTTACTGTATGAGCTGTAAACTATCCAAACGGCCAATAGGTGGCAATTCGATTCGCAGAGTAGCAAAGGCCACCCGCAAAGATACAGCTCATCAACTCTAACCACCGTCGCAAGAGCTTTCCACCGTGAGTTGCATCAACGCAACACGTGCAACGATGAAATAAGAGAGCTTTCAGACAGAATGGACACGCGACAAGCCACACGCCTCACGTGTCACTTGGAAATAAATACAAGCTTTCGTACCGAAGCAAGACGAAAAGCTGCACATGTCGCTTATGTGTAGCTCGGACTGGATAGTTTTCTCAACAGCGCATCGTGTAGCATCAGTTTGTTGATTGCGCACGCACAGTGAATGCTTGATTGATTGATTTGGCTTACTTTACTTTAGTTTTTTGACATTTTTGGCTAATTGTGAAGATGGGGGTGAGTGATGATTGATTGAGTTTGTGTTTTAAGTCCACTTTATACACAGTAAGGCTGGACCTACAGTTCAAAGTGGGATCCGAAACACTATATGCCTTCATCGGGAATCGAACCCGGGACTGTTTGATTACAAAGCGACGACGTTACTACTACGCCATCGGGGAAGACCTGATGATGAGGAAATTGATGAATGAACAACACTCAAAAGCATTTATGCCCAGGCCGGATTCAACCCCGGGACCCATGGCTTCGTAGCGTGATCTGCTAACCACTCCGCCTAGGAATCTAGCATAGCACACAGTGAATGCTTTCCTACACACTGGATGGGGTTCGTGTCGCTTGTCGCTTCTGTGTGAAAGCTGGTTAAAATATAAAAAAACGCCAGCAGATTTTTCTGATGGATACAGGAATAATCTTATCATATTTTCAGAACATAAAATCGAGAATGCAAAATCTGAGCATTGTATTCAGGAAATGCGATCATATGGGGCAGTGAAACTACTCTATTCGTCTGCTGTGAATTTCTTCCTCTCCATAAGCTATTTTGACCTTCACTATTCATTGATTGATTTGGTATATTTTAATTAGCTTTTCTGGCAGTTTTGGCTAATAGCTAAGATGAGGATGAATGATGAGTGAAATCAGTAAATCAATCAATCCGAGGTTACACAAATTCATTTCTTGTTACAGTAGCTGTGCGTTTTCTTCTGGTTACTTAAATATAATACTCGGTACGTTGATATTATTTCAGCATGGTGTTTTCTGTTATATTCCACACTAACAATTATCTATCTAATGATATGTAATTGTGTGATGATATTCTCGTCAAATCAGTGTTACGACACATCAACATTTAGCAACATACATTCTCAAAAAGTTTAAACAGTATTTGGCAATAGTGTGTATGCAGTGGAAATGCTGTTGTGTAGTAAATTTACAATAAAGCCCTACATTTTGGGGCCACACTTATTGTAATCTGGTAACCCTAAGTATTTCACCACTAAAATATGTATCCTACTGCTTAACGTGTAACGTAAAAGCAATTTGTTGCCAGACAGTCTCAAGAGAGCATTTGTTGTGTCTGATTGTCTCAAGGGACATTGGAGGAGATTTACAAGAGGTTGGGTTGTCAGCTCTAAGGAAGAATGACTTATTTCACTGTGGGATAATTTGGAAATTATGGAGTATACATTTAAGCAATATGGATTCAAAGGTAAACGGCAATTTTCACCATGCTTTTAAATAAAAATGGCAGTTGTGTAATTACAAATAAATACAATACAAGTTAATACGTACACTCAAGTACTACGTTACCCTTCCCCTCCCGAACCGAGCCTCTGCTAAACGAAAAACCACGTTTAGGTCTCAAGACAGCCAACACTGATTGGAGAAACAGACACAGGTTCTTATCGAACTACTGTAAGGTGCAAGTCCTTGAGGCGAAGACTCCTGGATATCGAGAGCAAATTAGCTTTTCTTCTCTTTTTCCTTGCATTGGATGACGCCCTGTAATAAGTTGCAAGTCAATACGCAATACGTTTGCTTTACTTTAGAGCGTGAGCGATACCAATGCCCGCGCCGTGATATAGCTATGGAATTATCAGGTGTGGAATGCGTCAGCGTGGTGTGTCGTGTGCGCGCAAGGGGGGGGGGGTGAGGTAGGGAACAGAGAGACAAGGATGCACTGAGGCAGCAAAGGGTTTTGTTATTTTATCGTCGCTTTTCTATATCTCATGTTAATCTCGGCTATGAAAAGGATGAATTGATGAAATGACGATGCACAAAAATATTCACGACTGACGAGGGTTTGAACCTCTCACCTCTGGCTTCGTAACGCATTACGTTGTCCATTTGTTTTCAGATGTCTTTATTTGGCTCTAATTCTCCGACATTAGTTGTAATAAACATATTTTTTGTAACAAGATCAGCATGTTAAGAGCTGTTTTTGAACTGACACAATTCATTTAAGAGATTACGGGTGTACAAAAACAGCAGAGAAACACATTTGTCACTATCATATATAAATCATAACTCCCACAGATACACGTAGATTCATTCCAGTGTTGCATTTGTAAAGCCGTACTTCTTTTCCAAGTATTGTGACATTACAGTGGAATCATCCTCTAATTAACTGTAGATAAGTCGCAATTAGTAGATATAATGAAGTTGTTTTCAGGTAAAAATAATAGTAACAATAATAACAGTGTTATACTTGATGTATTGTTGCCGGCACGCATGAATAAAATCAGAACATATTTACGGGTGGGCACACGCAAACTGATATTTATAAATGTAAACATATATGCAACCGCATCACTATTGTATTTGTGTTTTTGGTTATATAGAGCCATTTTTCTACCACTTCTGACTAACGCGACGATCAGGGACTTCACAAAAACATACATGTGCAGGTCGTGAATCAAACCAAGGAACTTCGGTGGCAAGATCGAAAATCAACTACTTAATGCCTTCCGCTGTCGATGAAAAATCCACACTTCTCAGTGAATATCAGCAAATCTAAACACCCCCTCCCCCTTCCTCCTGAAGGTTGTATGTATCGAGTTCATTCAAGGTCTTGTTTGCATCGTGTTCAAGCGATAAGCAGGTGGACAGTGTGGATGGAAAAGAGGACTCGGACATGTTTTCTTACTAGCCAGGACTTTCTTAAGTAGCACGGCTTTATCAGATTAGATGCAGTACTTAAATAAATCTCTAATTACTCCACGTGTCCAGTGGTATGAAATAAACATGTCACAATTCAAAAACTCTGATTCCTGTACTCTATTAGCAGTAGTGACACAAACGACACAGAAAAAAAAATACACGCTAGCATCTACAATAATATAAAACTTAAGATATATATATATCTCAAAAACAATTTGATCATTGGCCTACACAGACAAAGTATGCAAAATTTATGAACAAATTAAATACAAATCAGAGCAAAACTATAATAAACGAATTTACCATAACATATTTAAATTTCATTCACTACAAGAAAACTTAACTTCACATAAAAATTGCAAACGATGAAAAAAAAAAGTGCATATATATTCAATCAAGTAAATAAATACACGTCTCCCCAACAGAAATCATATCGATTGGAAGGACGAAACAAAACCCAAAATCTCGGCACAATGCAGGGAGAAGAGAAATTAGAAAAAGTGCCTTCAAATTCGATCTTCTCACTTCCTTGTTTTCTTCTCGAAGACTTGCATCTATAGAAGAGGAATAGATGGCAAGGCTACAGTGAGCAGCGTTTGAAGAATTTTACAATTAGATACTATTATACACGTAATTTGTACACCTTTAAGTCTTTATATATATATAATGTATACACGATGGATTGCGGATTGCCAAGATTCAACGAAACCTTAGCGACTGAAGAAGTAGAAGGAGAAGTGAAGTAAGACGATTTGACCTCAAATCCTTGTTTCCTTCCCGAAGACTTGCAGTTATAGAAGAGGAATAGATGGCAATGCAACAGTGAGCAGCGTTTGAAGAATTTCACAATTGTATACTATTATACACGTAATTTGTACACCTTTAAGTCTTTATATATAAATAATGTATACACGATGGATTGCGGATTGCCAAGATAGAACAAAACCTTAGAGATTGAAGAAGTAGAGGGAGAAGTGAAGTAAGACGACTTGCCCTTAAATCCTTGTTTCCTTCTCGAAGACTTGAAGCTATAGAAGAGGAATAGATGGCAATGCAACCGTGAGCAGCGTTTGATGAATTTCACAATTGGATACTATTATACACGTAATTTGTACACCTTTAAGTCTTTATATATAAATAATGTATACACATTGGATTGCGGATTGCCAAGATTGAACAAAACCGTAGAGATTGAAGAAGTAGAGGGAGAAGTGAAGTAAGACGACTTGCCCTTAAATCCTTGTTTCCTTCTCCAAAACTTGAAGCTATAGAAGAGGAATAGATGGCAATGCTACAGTGAGCAGCGTTTTATGAATTTCACAATTGGATACTATTATACACGTAATTTGTACACCTTTAAGTCTTTATATATAAATAAAGTATACACGATGGATTGCGGATTGCCAAGATTGAAGGAAACCTTAGAGACTGAAGAAGTAGAGGGAGAAGTGAATTAAGACGACTTGACCTAAAATCCTTGTTTCCTTCTCGACGACTTGCAGTTATAGAAGAGGAATAGATTGCAATGCTACAGTGAGCAGCGTTTTATGAATTTCACAATTGGATACTATTATACACGTAATTTGTACACCTTTAAGTCTTTATATATAAATAATGTATACACGATGGATTGCGGATTGCCAAGATTGAACGAAACCTTAGAGACTGAAGAAGTAGAGGGAGAAGTGAATTAAGACGACTTGACCTCAAATCCTTGTTTCCTTCTCGACGACTTGCAGTTATAGAAGAGGAATAGATGGCAATGCTACAGTGAGCAGCGTTTGATGAATTTCACAATTGGATACTATTATACACGTAATTTGTACACCTTTAAGTCTTTATATATAAATAATATATACACGATGGATTGCGGATTGGCAAGAGAGAACAAAACCTTAGAGACTGATGAAGTTGAGGGAGAAGTGAAGTAAGACGACTTGACCTCAAATCCTTGTTTCCTTCCCGAAGACTTGAAGCTATAGAAGGGGAATAGATGGCAATACTACAGTGAGCAGCGTTTTATGAATTTCACAATTGGATACTATTATACACGTAATTTGTACTCCTTTAAGTCTTTATATATAAATAATGTATTCACGATGGATTGCGGATTGCCAAGATTCAACGAAACCTTAGAGACTGAAGAAGTACAGGGAGAAGTGAAGTAAGTCGATTTGCCCTCAAATCCTTGTTTCCTTCTCGAAGACTTGAATCTATAGAAGAGGCATAGATAGCAATGCAACAGTGAGCAGCGTTTGATGAATTTTACAATTGGATACTATTATACACGTAATTTGTACACCTAAGTCTTTATATATAAATAATGTATACACGATGGATTGCGGATTGCCAACATAGAACAAAACCTTAGAGTTTGATAAAGTAGAGGGAGAAGTGAAGTAAGACGACTCGAACTTAAATCCTTGCTTCCTTCTCGAAGACTTGAAGCTATAGAAGAGGAATAGATTGCAATGCAACCGTGAGCAGCGTTTGATGAATTTCACAATTCGATACTATTATACACATAATTTGAACACCTTTAAGTCTTTATATATAAATAAGGTATACACGATGGATTGCGGATTGCCAAGATAGAACAAAACCTTAGAGACTGAAGAAGTAGAGGGAGAAGTGAAGTAAGACGACTTGACCTCAAATCCTTGTTTCCTTCTCGAACACTTGCAGTTATAGAAGAGGAATAGATTGCAATGCAACCGTAAGCAGCGTTTGATGAATTTCACAATTCGATACTATTATACACGTAATTTGTACACCTTTAAGGCTTTATATATAAATAATGTATACACGATGGGTTGCGGATTGCCAAGATTCAACGAAACCTTAGAGACTGAAGAAGTAGAGGGAGAAGTGAATTAAGACGACTTGACCTCAAATCCTTGTTTCCTTCTCGAACACTTGCAGTTATAGAAGAGGAATAGATTGCAAGGCAACCGTGAGCAGCGTTTGATGAATTTCACAATTCGATACTATTATACACGAAATTTGTACACCTTTAAGTCTTTATATATAAATAATATATACACGATGGGTTGCGGATTGCCAAGATAGAACAAAACCTTAGAGACTGATGAAGTTGAGGGAGAAGTGAAGTAAGACGACTTGACCTCAAATCCTTGTTTCCTTCTCGAAGACTTGAAGCTATAGAAGAGGAATAGATGGCAATGCCACAGTGAGAAGCGTTTGATGAATTTCACAATTGGATACTATTATACACGTAATTTGTACACCTTTAAGTCTTCATATATAAATAATATATACACGATGGATTGCGGATTGCCAAGATACAACAAAACCTTAGAGACTAAAGAAGTTGAGGGAGAAGTGAAGTAAGACGACTTGCCCTCAAATCCTTGTTCCCTTCTCGAAGACTTGCAGCTATAGAAGAGCAATAGATGGCAATGCAACAGTGAGCAGCGCCTGAAGAATTTCACAATTGTATACTATTATACACGTAATGTGTACACCTTTAAGCCTTTATATATAAATAATGTATACACGATGGATTGCGGATTGCCAACATAGAACATAACCTTAGAGTTTGATGAAGTAGAGGGAGAAGTGAAGTAGGACGACTCGAACTTAAATCCTTGTTTCCTTCTCGAACACTTGCAGTTATAGAAGAGGAATAGATTGCAATGCAACCGTGAGCAGCGTTTGATGAATTTCACAATTCGATACTATTATACAGATAATTTGTACACCTTTAAGTCTTTATATATAAATAATGTATACACGATGCATTGCGGATTGCCAAGATAGAACAAAACCTGAGAGACTGAAGAAGTAGAGGGAGAAGTGAATTAAGACGGCTTGACCTAAAATCCTTGTTTCCTTCTCAAACACTTGCAGTTATAGAAGAGGAATAGATTGCAATGCAACCGTAAGCAGCATTTGATGAATTTCACAATTCGATACTATTATACACGTAATTTGTACACCTTTAAGGCTTTATATATAAATAATGTATACACGATGGGTTGCGGATTGCCAAGATTCAGCGAAACCTTAGAGACTGAAGAAGTAGAGGGAGAAGTGAATTAAGACGACTTGACCTCAAATCCTTGTTTCCTTCTCGAACACTTGCAGTTATAGAAGAGGAATAAATTGCAATGCAATCGTGAGCAGCGTTTGTTGAATTTCACAATTCGATACTATTATACACGTAATTCGTACACCTTTAAGTCTTTATATATAAATAATGTATACACAACGGATTGCGAATTGCCAAGATTGAACAAAACCTTAGAGATTGAAGAAGTAGAGGGAGAAGTGAAGTAAGACGACTTTCCCTTAAATCCTTGTTTCCTTCTCGAAGACTTGATGCTATAGAAGAGGAATAGATGGCAATGCAACCGTGAGCAGCGTTTGATGAATTTCACAATTCGATACTATTATACACGTAATTTGTACACCTTTAAGTCTTTATATATAAATAATGTATACACGATGGATTGCGGATTGCCAAGATAGAACAAAACCTTAGAGACTGATGAAGTTGAGGGAGAAGTAAAGTAAGACGACTTGACCTCAAATCCTTGTATCCTTCTCGAAGACTTGCAGTTATAGAAGAGGAATAGATGGCAATGCTACAGTGAGCAGCGTTTGATGAATTTCACAATTGGATACTATTATACACGTAATTTGTACACCTTTAAGTCTTTACATATAAATAATGTAATCACGATGGATTGCGGATTGCCAAGATTCAACGAAACCTTAGAGACTGAAGAAGTAGATGGAGAAGTGAATTAAGACGACTTGACCTCAAATCCTTGTTTCCTTCTCGAAGACTTGCAGTTATAGAAGAGGAATAGATGGCAATTCTACAGTGAGCAGCGTTTGATGAATATCACAATTGGATACTATTATACAAGTAATTTGTACACCTTTAAGTATTTATATATAAATAATGTAAACACGATGGATTGCGGATTGCCAAGATAGAACAAAACCTTAGAGACTGAAGAAGTTGAGGGAGAAGTGAAGTAAGACGACTTGACCTCAAATCCTTGTTTCCTTCTCGAAGACTTGAAGCTATAGAAGAGGAATAGATGGCAATGCTACAGTGAGAAGCGTTTGATGAATTTCACAATTGTATACTTCTATACACGTAATTTGTACACCATTAAGTATTTATATATAAATAAAGTAAAAAACGTTGGATAGCGGATTGCAAAGATAGAACAAAACCTTAGAGACTAAAGAAGTAGAGACAGAAGTGAAGTAAGACGACTTGCCCTCAAATCCTTGTTTCCTTCTCGAAGTCTTGAAGCTATAGAAGAGGAATAGATAGCAATGCAACAGTGAGCAGCGTTTGATGAATTTTACAATTAGATACTATTGTACACGTAATTTGTACACCTTTAAGTCTTTATATATAAATATTGTATACACGATGGTTTGCGGATTGCCAACATAGAACAAAACCTTAGAGACTGAAGAAGTAGAGGGAGAAGTGAAGTAAGACGACTTGCCCTCAAATCCTTGTTTCCTTCTCGAAGACTTGCAGTTATGGAAGAGGAATAGATGGCAATGCAACATTGAGCAGCGATTGAAGAAATTCACAATTGGATACTATTATACATGCAATTTGTACACCTTTAAGTCTTTATATATAAATAATGTATACACGATGGATTGCGAATTGCCAAGATAGAACAAAACCTTAGAGACTGAAGAAGTTGAGGGAGAAGTGAATTAAGACGACTTGACCTCAAATCCTTGTTTCCTTCTCGAAGACTTGAAGCTATAGAAGAGGAAAAGATGGCAATGCTACAGTGGAAGCGTTTGATGAATTTCACAATTGTATACTTCTATACACGTAATTTGTACACCTTCAAGTCTTTATATATAAATAAAGTATACACGTTGGATTACGGATTGCCAAGATAGAACAAAACCTTAGAGACTGAAGAAGTAGAGACAGAGGTGAAGTAAGACGACTTGCCCTCAAATCCTTGTTTCCTTCTCGAAGTCTTGAAGCTATAGAAGAGGAATAGATAGCAATGCAACAGTGAGCAGCGTTTGATGAATTTTACAATTAGATACTATTGTACACGTAATTTGTACACCTTTAAGTCTTTATATATAAATATTGTATACACGATGGATTGCGGATTGCCAACATAGAACAAAACCTTAGAGACTGAAGAAGTAGAGGGAGAAGTGAAGTAAGACGACTTTCCCTTAAATCCTTGTTTCCTTCTTCAAGACTTGATGCTATAGAAGAGGAATAGATGGCAATGCAACCGTGAGCAGCGTTTGATGAATTTCACAATTGGATACTATTATACACGTAATTTTTACACCTTTAAGTCTTTATATATAAATAATGTATACACGATGGATTGCGGATTGCCAAGATAGAACAAAACCTTAGAGACTGATGAAGTTGAGGGAGAAGTGAAGTAAGACGACTTGCCCTCAAATCCTTGTTTCCTTCTCGAAGACTTGCAGTTATGGAAGAGGAATAGATGGCAATGCAACATTGAGCAGCGTTTGATGAATTTCACAATTGGATACTATTATACACGTAATTTGTACACCTTTAAGTCTTTACATATAAATAATGTAATCACGATGGATTGCGGATTGCCAAGATTCAACGAAACCTTAGAGACTGAAGAAGTATATGGAGAAGTGAATTAAGACTACTTGACCTCAAATCCTTGTTTCCTTCTCGAAGACGTGCAGTTATAGAAGAGGAATAGATGGCAATGCTACAGTGAGAAGCGTTTGATGAATTTCACAATTGTATACTTCTATACACGTAATTTGTATACCTTTAAGTCTTTATATATAAATAAAGTATACACGTTGGATTGCGGATTGCCAACATAGAACAAAACCTTAGAGACTGAAGAAGTAGAGGGAGAAGTGAAGTAAGACGACTTGCCCTCAAATCCTTGTTTCCTTCTCGAAGACTTGCAGTTATGGAAGAGGAATAGATGGCAATTCTACAGTGAGCAGCGTTTGAAGAAATTCACAATTGGATACGATTATACACGTAATTTGTACACCTTTAAGTCTTTATATATAAATAATGTATACACGATGTATTGCGAATTGCCAAGATAGAACAAAACCTTAGAGACTGAAGAAGTTGAGGGAGAAGTGAAGTAAGACGACTTGACCTCAAATCCTTGTTTCCTTCTCGAAGACTTGAAGCTATAGAACAGGAATAGATGGCAATGCTACAGTGAGAAGCGTTTGATGAATTTCACAATTGTATACTTCTATACACGTAATTTGTACACCTTTAAGTCTTTATATATAAATAAAGTATACACGTTGGATTGCGGATTGCCAAGATAGAACAAAACCTTAGAGACTGAAGAAGTAGAGACAGAAGTGAAGTAAGACGACTTGCCCTCAAATCCTTGTTTCCTTCTCGAAGTCTTGAAGCTATAGAAGAGGAATAGATAGCAATGCAACAGTGAGCAGCGTTTGATGAATTTTACAATTATATACTATTGTACACGTAATTTGTACACCTTTAAGTCTTTATATATAAATATTTTATACACGATGGATTGCGGATTGCCAACATAGAACAAAACCTTAGAGACTGAAGAAGTAGAGGGAGAAGTAAAGTAAGACGACTTGCCCACAAATCCTTGTTTCCTTCTCGAAGACTTGCAGTTATTGAAGAGGAATAGATGGCAATGCAACATTGAGCAGCGTTTGAAGAAATTCACAATTGGATACTATTATACACGTAATTTGTACACCTTTAAGTCTTTATATATAAATAATGTATACACGATGGATTGCGGATTGCCAAGATTGAACAAAACCTTAGAGACTGAAGAAGTAGAAGGAGAAGTGAAGTAAGACGACTTGCCTTAAATCCTTGTTTCCTTCTCGAAGACTTGAAGCTGTAGAAGAGGAATAGATGGCAATGCTACAGTGAGCTGCGTTTGATGAATTTCACAGTTGGATACTATTATACATGTAATTTGTACACCTTTAAGTTTTTATATATAAATAATGTATACATGATGGATTGCGGATTGCCAAGATTGAACAAAACTTTAGAGACTGAAGAAGTAGAGGGAGAAGTGAAGTATGACGACTTGCCCTTAAATCCTTGTTTCCTTCTAGAGGACTTGAAGCTATAGAAGAGGAATAGATGGCAATGCAACATTGAGCAGCGTTTGAAGAAATTCACAATTGGATACTATTATACACGTAATTTGTACACCTTTAAGTCTTTATATATAAATAATATATACACGATGGATTGCGGATTGCCATGATTGAACAAAACCTTAGAGACTGAAGAAGTAGAAGGAGAGGTGAAGTAAGACGACTTGCTTTAAATCCTTGTTTCCTTCTCGAGGACTTGAAGCTGTAGAAGAGGAATAGATGGCAATGCTACAGTGAGCAGCGTTTGATGAATTTCACAGTTGGATACTATTATACATGTAATTTGTACACCTTTAAGTTTTTATATATAAATAATGTATACACGATGGATTGCGGATTGCCAAGATTGAACAAAACTTTAGAGACTGAAGAAGTAGAGGGAGACGTGAAGTAAGACGACTTGCCCTTAAATCCTTGTTTCCTTCTAGAGGACTTGAAGCTATAGAAGAGGAATAAATGGCAATGCTACAGTGAGCAGCGTTTGATGAATTTCACAATTAGATACTATTATACACGTAATTTGTACTCCTTTAAGTCTTTATATATAAAGAATGTAATCGCGATGGATTGTGGATTGCCAAGATAGAACAAAACCTTAGAGACTGAAGAAGTAGAGGGAGAAGTGAAGTAAGAAGACGACCTCAAATCCTTTTTTCCTTCTCGAAGACTTGAAGCTATAGAAGAGGAATAGATAGCAATGCAACAGTGAGCAGCCTTTGATGAATTTCACAATTCGATAGTATTATACACGTAATTTGTACACCTTTAAGTCTTTATATATAAATAATATATACACGATGGATTGCGGATTGCCAAGATGAACCCAAACCTTAGAGACTGGAGAAGTAGAGGGAGCAGTGATGTAAGACGATTTGCCATAAAATCCTTGTTTCCTTTTCGAAGACTTGCAGTTATAGAAGAGGAATAGATGGCAATTCTACAGTGAGCAGCGTTTGATGAATTTTACAATTGGATACGATTATATGTATGTATTTTGTACACCTTTAAGTCTTTCTATATAAATAATGTATATACGATGGATTGCGGATTGCCGAGATGAAACCAAACCTTAGAGACTGGAGAAGTAGAGGGAGCAGTGATGTAAGACGATTTGCCTTAAAATCCTTGTTTCCTTCTCGAAGACTGGCAGTTATAGAAGAGGAATAGATGGCAATGCTACAGTGAGCAGTGTTTGATGGATTTTACAATTGGATACGATTGTATACGTAATTTGTACACCTTTAAGTCTTTCTATATAAATAATGTATATACGATGGATTGCGGATTGCCAAGGTGAAACCAAACCTTAGAGACTGGAGAACTAGAGGGAGAAGAGAAATTAGATGTTGTTCTCTTTATTTGATTTTAGATCTTCTAAACTGAATTACCATTGTTTATTTCTTTCAAAAGTGATACCTGCTTGTTAGTATTCATCTTCAGATAAGAAATATGCTCTCTGTTTCGACCTTAAAATCTTGTAATTACTTTGTAAATTTTATATATCACTTTTTGTGTCTTTTTCTGTGGTTTGTTAATTGTGTTGAACAATTGTAGTAATGATATTAAATTGTTGTCTTTTTGAATGTTTGTTATTTATTTACAGTAGAATGTTAGTAAGCTAATTATTATCCTAATCATTAAGGACATGTTTATTATTTATTTTGTTTGCAACCTTTGGTGAAAATGTTGTGATATTTTGTAGTTATTTTTTGTTTTTTTCAATTTATTTGTGACTATTTTCATACCGGGACTACTTGATTGCAATGCCACAACTCATGTCACTGCGTCATCGGGGAGGCCCCCCCCACCCAATTCTCTTTTGCAAACAGAATACCGTAAATAGTGCAATGGCTTTAGTAGCTTACAATAAGTAAAGTAGTTTAATTCACCTAGAATGTTTCTTAACATGTTCATGAAATTTATAGAATTCCTGCCGTCTATGAACTAACTCATGGGCTGTTCACAATTTGAAATAGCGCGAAATGCAGTAGTTGATATTTTTATGTATATCCTTAATATGTGCCAGACAGAACTGCTCAAATCTGCTCAACATGGCTTTGACAGACAAATCGAATACATATATACGCTTCACAATAACTGCACACAAACCTATCCTTAAGCTATAATCTTCTTTATATACAGTATATACCCGTATGTATGTGTTCATATTTGTATGTACAGTATGGTTGTTCCCGGGATAACTCTCCAACGCCCTGAGCAATTTCAACCAAATTTGGTACACACATCACTTACGATCTGAAAATAAATACTGGTGTGGTAAGACACCCCTGGCACCCCTAGGTTGGGGGTTGGAATGGAGTGTATCTGTAAACAAATTAGTTACATTTTACACTATAGTTAGAATTCATTATTTTCCTGTCTAATATAAGATTGGGATAGATAAATAAATACCATGGCAACACCGGGTAATCTTCTAGTATTCTACATATAACCAAGCACGTCTTGACCTTCTACGTGGTTGTTATCTTCGTAGAACTTTTGAAGAGAAGAATTACTTTTCGAGTAATTAGACACACGGTCTCACTCTGAACTGATGACTAGTTCGATTATCGCATCTGCGGTGCTGTCACCTACTGACACTAGTGTAAACTCCACACGATTTCTTAGCATTGGCTGGAAATACGTATGATGTTCAAATCTGCCCCATTTGCAAATGTGCCCCAGTCTCGCCTAATCGAGTGAGTATTGAAGACAGTTTCTCGTTCCCACTTACGAATTACAAAACATGTCCCATCTTTTTGACACTAAATGTCGAACAATTTGCCACTTTGTACACTAAGTCTATTTCATGCACAATAAGGTAACCCCAGCCAATACATTTTTCGTAGAAGTTATCCTGACAGATATTCTTAACCATTAATTCCGGCGCGGTAGCACTAGAAGAGACGATTCCACCCAGGTAGAACAGCGACAGCCAGAGAAATATCAGCCGAAGCCAGGCCGGATCTCTAGCTCAGTGGTTTGTCAACCTTCGTGGGGAAGTGGTTAGCACAGCGCGCTGCATTGCCAGGGATCCCCGGTTCGAACATGGTTGATTGTGTTTGTCCAGATAACAATATAGAAAAGATTGACACATGTCCAAATTTGAGAAGAAACGTGAAAAAACGGGAGGTACTACCGCTTACGGTTATTCTTTTTCATTAAAAAAAAAGTGGTTGAGCAATGACATGGTATGTCAGAGACTCGAGTTCGAATCCTGATGCAGCCTGCAATTTTCGATGAATTCCACATAGTACATCTCCTGTGTGTGCCTAATTTAATGAAAATCATTAAATTTACATCAATGTACAGATGAGATTTCGGAAAATACATACATGTTACATACATTGCAGTAAAGAATGACTGGGGTAGGAAATCGATTAAAGCGATTGCTTCTACCCGGCGGGAACATCAGCCAATAAGCTGTGGCGTTGCAGTCACGTGTGGCTTCTGAACTCCCATCATTCCGATCGGCAGCGTCACTCTCATTGGCCACGAGTTGAGCTCGGCCTTGTTCGAAAGCAGAACGGTTGGGTTTTCATTAAAAATGGATGATTTCCTCCCTCCAGTTATTCTTTACCTTGTGCTCTGTAAGGTATGTGTAATATTTCGACGTATTCATCGAAATATCAGCTTTACATGGATGTAGATCAACATGACAATTTTGTTTCATAACTGCTGTCATAATCATTAAAGCTACCCCTAGCGATGAAAAATCCCATCCTACAGAATAGAACAAAACCAAGTGAGAACTTTGTTTATAATAAAGCGTTCTCAGTTGACTGGTGTTGACTGAAAGGTCCATACCCAGGGTGTACAGTGTTGCCAGCTTTTGGTAGGGTAAAGAGGGGACAGATGGTGCACATTTTCATTCAACGAAAAAAAGCTGTTCATTTATCTTGTTATTTATTTTTAATGTAGATGGCATCATATTTCAATTCATGGGAAAAAATAAAAATATTCAATGGCTAAGTTCTGTGTCACCATGTAACGACAATATGCACGCAATGAAAGAGTAGATTTTTGCAATCTGTCACCACCTGGGTGGGTAAGATGGCGCAATGGGAATGCTATCTGAATAGAGCAGTTTAGCGTCTCACAACTTCCTCTTGGCAGCCTGTAGTTCCATTTTTTCAGTCTTCCACACACAGAGAACTTATCAGGATAAACGTAACAAGTTTCATGTGGCTAGTTTATGTATTTGTTGCATTGTATTCAATCTACTGTGGACGCTGTCTTTTCGTAGAGTTGTAGGCACTCAACGCATTCAATTTCATTGTCGATAATAGATTCGACCTTGTCACAGAACATAAGCCAAGATGAAGATGACGATGATGAAAATGAAGAGATGGTTAGATGTCTTCCGCAGGCCGTCTTCTTGGAAATTTGCAGTTCTTTCTTCAGGACCTCGGGTTTAAACTTCGTATTCTCAATGAAATCTTCTCGGGTCAAAACTTATCGTCCTCTCTCAACTATCAGTAGATGTGCTGGGCTGTGGTATTGGAGTGTGGTGCAAATGCAAGACCTAGAATAACGGACTCATCAAGGGGAAATATGCCGTTAGCCTTGAATTCTACAATTCCATAAGTTCTTGGAAAGATGTCGTCTTCGTAGAGTAGGCTCTCGTATGTGGAATTCTCGACTCGCTTCCCGCACTTTCATCTCGTTAATCACACTGTACACCATTTTGAAGGTCTTCCTCCGTCCGAGATACTCGTTCCGTTGTTCTCTGACGATTCCTCGGCATATTGCTGCAAAAATGTGCAAAGAATGCATCTGTAACTGATTTATTTTATTTCGCATTTTGTACCACTTTTGCCTAACTTTCGAAAAGTGACGAGTGATGAAATTGATGAACGGACACTCACAAACATCCATGCCCAAGTCGGGATTCGAACCCGGACCCCCCTGGCGTCGTAGCACGACGTACTAACCACTCCTCCGCGGATTGAAGAGAAAAGTATGGGAGGTGTTCCCTGGAAACAGCCAAACCAACTAAGATAAGAGTCTCTTGCAAAATGATAGCGAAGGCACTCTGCTCGCAAGCGTCCGTGAGGAAAACCTAACCTAGAAGAAGTGAGGGAAAACCTTGACATGCACCCATTCATCCCTAACCATTCGAAAAGGTACTCATTTTTACTTGCACGGAACTGTTCGGAGCGAAACCGTCCCGAAGCCAGTTTATGCATAATCTCATCTTCTTCCCCCGTTCACTGCATCTTTTAACCTAACCAGGCAGTTCATTTTCAGCAGGATTTTTATACGTCCAGGAACCTATAAATTCTAATGGCTTCTATTGGATTCCGCTGCACGACAGGAACCTTTTCTCCTCGCACGATTTAACTTCGGTCCAAGTTGCGTATTTTTTAATTGAAAACAGGTTCCTGGACCGAATTAAAATTAATCCGCAGAAAAGGTCCCTGTACCGAATTGAAATTCATCCTGAAAGAACGTTCCTGGACCGAATTGAAATTCATCAGGAAAAAAGGTTCGTGGACCGAATTGAAATTCATCCTGGAAAGTTTTTTTTATATTATTATTACGATGAAATATTAGCGCCGTCTATCGCTGCACTTTTTGACTCTCTTTGCACCGAAGCGTCTAGTTCGTTGATTTGGAGTCAGGTAGTGTATTTGGTATCTGCACCGTCTGCACTACCTTCCGGCGTATGATCACGTACCGAGTGCTAACTAATCAAATGAACGTTTAAAGCAACGGACAGGCACTTGTTGAATCTTCTGAACATGATCATCGCTTTCCGTCTAGTTGGTTGAACGTCATTTTCTTGCACCACCCTGACACTGGATACACCTGCACTGCACCGAGTGTCAAAAAGTGTAGCGAAGTAGTCGGGGCTGCTAGAGTCCGGCAGAATTAACTTGAGAGAAATGGCCGCTCTGTGAGTGATGCAACTGCGCTCGAATTGGCTAGAACGGGGGACTTCCCGCTGTAACGGGCCAATGGAAATTCCACAAACTCTACTCTAAGAGTTTCCGTTGGCTCGTTCCAGCGGGAAGTCCCCCGCTCTGGCCAATTCGAGCGCAGTTGCATCACTCACCGAGCGGCCATTTCTCTCAAGTTAATTCTGCCGGACTGTGGTACAACTGGTCTGTCATGCGTTCTTTCTTCACATCGTGGAGGAATGTCTTTTCGATCAGGACGACGCTGCACACAGTGGAAGTGATGAACACGCGTGCTGTTTTCAGAAGCTTTCAACTGCAAGTTACGTAACTTCTACTCTGATTGCATAATACACTCCACTTTCTACAGTATTTATGAAATGACCCTGGTATCAAATTTTATTTCAAGCGGTGCAGAATTTCAGATTTCGCGCTGAAACACGCTGGGGTTTGAGCCCAATACACCGTATATCAAACCTGGTATGATAAGAGTTATTGATATTTTAGATGTGTAAGAATACGAAGCACCCCGAAATCAGCTTGTGCTGGAGCTCCGATTGTGACATAGGGATATGTAGGAAACGCAGGTAAGTGAAAAACTGGAAGAGTTGCGAAGTGGAACAACGGATAATGTCAACGGAATTGAATTCTACATTTCTCAAAGGTTTGTACGAGTAGCCTAGTAAAAATGCTCGGAAGAAAGTACTACACATTTACTCCTCTTTACACAGTGAAGAATTCTTTGTTTATAGGCCGCTTTATACACAGATAGGCTAATCTGGACAGGACCTACAGTTTATATTAGCTAGCCCCGTCTAATTGACTGCACTTTTTGACCCTCTCTGCACTCATGCGTGCAGTAGGCAACACGTTGCATCACCGACTCGTCTGCTGCGTTCATTTGGTGTCAAGTAGAGTATTTGGTGTCTAAACCGCTTGCATTACGTTCTGGAGTGGTGTAATAGCTCCGTCTAGTTGGCTGCACTTTTTGACAGTCGGTGCAGTGCATCCAGTGTCAGGTTGGTGTCAGGCTGGTGCAAGGAAATTACGTTCGACCAACTAGACGGACAGCGGTGTTCAAGTTCAGAAGATGCAACAAATGCGTGTCTGCTGCTTTAAACTGTCATTTATTAGTTAGCACGCAACACGTGCTTGTGAACTCATCTTCAGCATATGTCTGTAAGACACAATTAAAAAAAAAATTATTGGGCACAAATAGTTAGCACATTATATTTTAGTGAAAAATTGAATAGAGTTAAGCGCAGAAAAACACTGAATACCCTTATTCATCTTCATATTTCAAATCCCTGACTACTGTCATGAATATGTGATTGTGTGTGTGTGTGTGTGTGTGTATGTGTGTGTGTGTGTATGTGTGTGTGTGTGTGTGTGTGTGTGTGGGTGGGTGGGTGGGTGTGTTTGTGTGCGTGCGCGCACATGCCAAAATACACACAATTAAAATTATGTTTGTATTTTAATTGCCTTGCATAGCATTTTTTTTGCTACCTTTGGTTAAATTCAACGACGAGGATGAATGACAATAATATTGAATTGATGAAGATGTATTTGCAAGGGACACGGATGGCCATGGCGGGACTCGATCACAGGAATTTCGGTGGCGAGATCTAAAGTAGACAACTAGACGAACTCGGCTGTAGAGTCTGATAAAATAGAAGAGGGCATTGGTAGAAAAGGAATAGAGTAAAACTTGAGGCAGAACCTATTAATATGTTTATGACTTCGAGCGACATAGCCTCGATAGCCTGCATTTATAGCAGAATATGCTAGAAAGAGGAATAATCGGCACTTGTCTATCTCTGACGAACTCGCTCATTTGAAAACGAATTTCTGATTAATAGAATATTATCCTACAATACAGGCAACCGAATCTACACAAAAGCTGGATGGGTTGCATAGAAGGCACGCGTTCAGGTTCAGACCTAAGTCGTAAAGCTTGTGATCATCTGATTCCAAGAAACTTGCGATTTATGGTTCTGACTCCACCTTAGCGTCAAGGTGAAGTAAATGAAGGCGTTATAAACGGCCGATTAAATTTCATATAGCGATATCCGGATATATATATATATATATATATAAAAAAAACATTAAACTTTAATTCTTTGAACATGTGAACATGTTCACTTAGTGGGACCTCCCCGATGGTGATGCATTAGCTGTAATGTCCCCGCCTTGTAATTAAAGGGGTTCCGGGTTTGATAACCGGTGGAGGCACATAGCGCTTTAGATCTCACTTCAAACTGTAGGTCCAGTCCGGATCTGTTGATAAAATAGACTCAAAACTCATAGTCACATATCAATTTAGTGTATACGGTATCCGTGTCTTCGAACGGATTGGTTTGTTGCTTCGTGTTTTTTAATCACTGCCCAATTCTCAATGCTCATTGGTGTATTTTCATTCACTCAGTCAGGGGGATATTTGAAAAAAATATATATATTGAGAAAATTCATTAACGCATCCGTTTTGATTATTTTACGTTGCTTTTCTACGTCTAGGATAATCGCAGCGATGGGGATGAAAGATGAATTGTGGAACATCCACGATACTTTACATAGAATGAATTATGCTACCATGTTCCTTGATTGCCTTACACTATCAAATGAAGCGAAGCAATTGAATATACGAATGCAGTCTGTCCAATATAAAGATATGCATTTCAAGGGTCAGGTGAGAGAAAACCAAGTAGGTGAATTTTCTGTCGTAAACAAGTTGTAATTAATTGATTGATTTAATTTCTGCATTACTGCCATTTTGACTAATAGAAAAGATAATACCGTTGTAGATTCAGCGATTGAATGAACTGAAAAAGTTTGGGAGTATATACATTTGGGATATTTGTACCCATCACATCATACGCAGACAAGCATCTTACAAAAAATAAAATCAGCACCTGTCTCTGAGAACTAAATCTCCTTTCCTCGTTAATCTCTGAGGCGCTCAGCATACATAAGGACAAAACACAGGACAGAACACATTATACTGGCCGTAAGTCTAGGCACCACAACCTTGTTGATCTACAAAAAGTGCAGTTACCCTGTGTACTACGTGGAAGTATGGTTGACTTTTGAATACGTTTTCAAAGGTGTCCCTCGCAAACAACTGTATCCTTACCAAGCGTACTACATCGCTAGCCCACTTAAGTCCTCTTGATTCAATACTTAAAATATTGAATTATGAAATTGGTTTATTTTCCTTCGCTTTTCTGCCACTTTTGTCTAATACCGACGATGAGGATGAGTGATTATGTAATGAAATTGATGAAGGGATACTCAAAAGAACACCCAGCCATGGATTCGAACCGAGGACCACTGGCGTGGGAGTGCGGTGTGATAACCTGATACACCATATCACCACACTGCACAGAAAGCCCATATGCTGAATAACAGATTTATTTCACAAAATGAAATAAGAAGCAAACATAGTACACGAATACTACAGCTTTGCGGAGTACTCACGGCCAGCCCACTTCGAAACAAGGATTGCACACAAACATCGTGCACCGCTCACAGTCTGTACAGCAAGTGTCTGACGTGAATCACTCGACCCCGCCGGTCAGCGTTGCCATTTGGCAGTGCTGCCCTCACATAATGGCGGAATTTACAGGTATTACACACCTTATGGTCATATCTCCCCCTCCCTGAAGAGAATCATTTTTGACATAAGAAAAAATTATTTACAATACACAAAATATACAAGAAAATATAACAAGTTTAGTCCAAAGTTCAAAATAAATATTTGAATAAACAAAAATCAACTTAAATTTTTATCCTGTTCCACACTTGAGGATATTTGTTCATAAATTCATCCAAATAAAATTTCCTTTTTTCTACACAACAATTCCATTTTTTCAAGTTTTCTACTTGATGGTTTTCTGTTACTTTTCCTTTACTTAATTCAATTAAACTAAATACACCTTTTCTGATCTCCTTAAAAACATAATAGGGACCTTCATATACATTACAATATTTTCTAATCCTCTTGTCAACAAGACTACTGAGATAATGTGTTTTGAAAAATACCAAATCATGAATTTTGATCTCATCTTTTTTCTGTTGTGTTACATTATGTCTCAAGTTTCTTAGTGCATAGTGGCTGAAAAAAGTTTATCATCCCAATTAATTTCTTCTGTCTGGGGAATATTAAAACAATTTATTACACTGGTATCTATCTTACGATTGAACATTAATTCCACTGGTGCATATCCTAAATTGGAATGGATACTATGATTGATTAAATTAACAATAATATCTATATATTTTGGCCAGTCTTCTTGACTTTCTGAACAACATATACGCATCATTCTATTCAATTCTGCATGTACCCTTTCTACAAAATTAGAACGTGCATGATAATTTGGAGTATACATTACTTTAATACCTAGAGAACTTAATGTATCCACATGTATCCATATATTTGAATGGAATGTTGTAGCATTATCAGAAACAATGTATGACGAATTCCCTATGATAGGCTTGTCCAACACTCATCCATTCATCCCTATTTACCTTCCCGACCTTTTCCTAACTTCCAACAATATATCAAACCTACAAACCTGTCTTCATTCGCCTAACCTGTAGCATAGGTAGCAATGGTAAGTGCCACGGTCGAATCTTCTCCTGAATTTTAATTAGTTTTACCAAAAATTACTCCGAACCGCTCTCATTACTTGATGATGACTCGCATAGATTTTTCGTTACCTTAAATGACCAGTGCGAACTAGAATCCCCCCCCTCCTGGAAGGGAAGACAGTCATTAGTACACAACATACAAAATATACACTGGGAAAAACCTTTAGGTGAAGTACCACACCGCGATTCAAAAATACCAGTTTATTGACAAAGAAGAGTATTAATCACTTTTAGACACAAAGACGTTGACCCCCAATGTTACTGACTTTCCGTCACTGTTCATGTAAATGTTCCACATAAGCAACTGCTCAATAACTTACAGATTTTCAGAAGGCACACCTGCACCTTTATATATAACAAGCATATCTGAATAATCACTCAAATCAAGTTGGCATGTTTCATACATATGCCACCCAACATGGACTTCCTTACAAAAAAAATCAGACAGATTTCAAATTTAACTATTACACGAAAACATGCTATCAAACAACTTGTTTTACATTTCAAAGCTGTCCTTAGCTATGAGAGGTTCAATGCCTCTACTAATACTTGCTCAAACGCTCGAGAAAAGTCACATGACCTAGAGCGAAATTCACCATTTTCATTTTAACATACAGATATAGGAAATGCTAAATTCTTCACTACATGAGTCCAAATTTTACACCTTTCCAGTGATTTAAAGTTCATCCAGCGCAATGCCCTTTGTTATGTTTCAGGATTTTACGCGGAAAGTACGCGAAATATGGCCATAGTGGCACCAAACATATGCCGGCATGTGTAGAACACCAGGACGTGGCTTTTTCAAAGTTCCAAATACAACCCTCCAATTGACATTCAGATAAAAGCAGTATTTGTACTCACATTTCTGCAACCAATACAAACCATGTGACTACTGTCGCCCGTTGAAAATTCCGTTCATCTTCCGATCTGGTGGACGTTCGCCTTAATATAAGTACATGTACTTGATTCTCAAAGCATAGTGATTAAAAGGCGATTGGCTTAAGAATTGGCACTATCTTTGCAATCCCGATAACATTCGATTCCTGTACCATTATCTTCTTTGACAGCCTTCCCCTTCTGTTTACTTTTTCCGGAAGTCCCCACCTTCATTTCCGGTTCCCGTCTATCCTTTTTCTTCTTCTTCTGCTATTTTCAAGAGATTTTATGCTCACTCCTTCTCCCTCATGTCAATCACTTTTTTTCCCAATTTAAGTTCGTAAAAATGACGTAAATCCTTAAATTTATCACATAACTATTGCCGCAGCAATCATCACACTGACCATCAGTAAAATGTTGTAATAATTCGTTTAAATACCTCTACCTGCTCTCTATGCACGCAGACATAGCAAGAGCCATATATTGAGTAAAATCACATTATTTGTGACAGTGCCACAATCTGCTGCCACCTAGCGAGGAAATTCTGAACTCCTTCAATATACCCGTTTACAGTTTACATCAAGATCCGTGTTTTTAACCTACTCCTTTTTAACCTGGATTTTAAAATAAAAATAAAACACATCATAAAAATAAATACAGTACACAATTAAAGGTATTTGCAACAGTATTCGTTATAAATGCCATCTGGAATACCCATATGTCTGATGTATCCTTCTTTCAAACATCTTAAAATACTATCTGTATTACAATCACGAATAGGATAAACAAAAAGATATCTTGTTTTTAAATCTTGAATTGTCAACAAATATTTCTTGTCACACTTGCTCTTGACAAGTGGCCCTTGCACGTCAAAAAATAAAACAATACCATTCGAAGAAGAATCATGAAATGAAAATACATTTTTAGATGATGTCTGTCAGCTTTGGTTCTTTGACATACCTCACAATTCTTAACATATTTCTGCACACTTTTTCTCATTGCAGACCAATAAAATATTTTATTCATTCTTCTGAGCATTTTGTCTGCTCCAAAATGACCCATGTTGTCATGATATGACCTTAAAAGTATTGGAACTAAAGATATAGGTATACACAACTTATAATGATTAATGAAATGAAAATCACGATACGACAAAATTCCATCTTGTAACTTAAAATACTTTTTCCAGTTTCTTGATCTAAGCTGTAAAGTACCTATAGTTATGTTTCCAGATAAATAATCAATGATTGGTTTAAAAATCAAATCTTTCTTTTGTTCATCCATAACGACTTCTTTTGGTATATTAATAACATCATTCCTTAATAAATCTACTACATTTACATGCAAGTATTGAGTACTTTGATCTAGAAAATTTCTAGAAAGAAAATCAGCTAACAAATTATCTTTCCCTCTGCAGTACTCCACTTGAAAGTCAACATTTTTAAGTTGTAAAGACCATCGCAAAAGACGTGAATTCCAATTTTTTCCATGTCGAAGCCAGATTAGGCAACGAAGATCACATACAATAGTAAATCTGTTACCTAGGAGATATTCCTTGCATTTATCAATACAAAAAGAATACTAAGGCATTCTAATTCACTAATTGTATAGCGTGACTCATAATCCTTAAGAGTTCTACTCATGTAAGATATTACATGTTTTTCACCATTAATAATTTGGTATAAGTAACCACCAAGACCAACAGAAGATGAATCGGTTTGAATATAAAATCTGTTTTCAAAGTCTGGATGATAAAGATTGACATCCTGTACAATTGCTTCTTTTAACAAATCGAAACTAGATTTTTCTTTGTCTCCACAGTGCCATTTCTTCCCCTTTTTCAGCAAGTCATGCAAGGGTGAACATAAATTCGAAAAATTTGGAATAAACTTCCTTAACCAAGTAAAACATCCAATGATTTTTTGAAGACTGTTTACATCTTTAGGAGGTTGTAATTCTGCTATTGCCTTAACTCTTCTGTAAGAACTATCTGATGAAATCCAGCGGACATGTCTATGACTGAAACGTAAGGTTTATTCTTAAATTCTCTTAAAGCAAGTTCAATATTTATTGGATGCAATTGGCTGGTGTTTTGATGTACGTTTATAAGCCTAAAGTCTGTACACACTCTTATACCTCCAGAAGATTTAGAAACTACAACTAATTGATTTAAATATGGAGATTCACAAATTTCAATTATATCCCATTCTAACAATTTTTCAATATATTCTCTCACATCCTTTCTATATTGGTAAGGAATAGGGTAAGGCTTACTTATTAATGGTTCATGAGTATCTAGTTCAATGTTATGTTCATATACATTACATACACCTGGTTTTTCATCAGATCAATCTTGAAACTCTAAAACCAAATTAAACAATTGATCTTGTTCTTCTATTGACAAGATTTCTGCCTGATCTACCTTGTTTCTCAAATATGTAGTATTGGGAACCATTTCTGATACATTTTTATTTAATTCAACATCCAAACATTCTTGAAATATACCATCTACTTCTTCAGATACACATGGTAAAAGCTTAATCAACTTATTACCTTGAGCAGTCTTGAATAACAATTCATTACATGAAAAATCAATATTGGCTCCTATATTGTATAAGAAGTCTAAACCTAATAAAATTCCAAAATTTAGGTTTTTTACCACTACAAATTCTATTAAAATATCTTCTCCATCAAAACTTAGATTGGCAATGATCTTGCCTAATACCTATTGTTGCTTCTTGCCAGAATAATCTACAAGTATTATGTCTGTGACTGGTTGTAAAATTGGTCGTGTAACTTCTTGAGTAATCTCTTTCCATTTATCTGCAGAGAGTAACGAGAGTTCACTACCCGAGTCTACGAGGCATTTACAATCTAAACCATTAATTTCACAATTAATAAAGCATGTACCGTGTCATTCTAAAGAATGAAGGGATCTGAACCAGTTGTTTATGCAATTAATTGCTGGGGTGATGTAAATTGGTCATCATTCATCCTTGATGAGACCACTCGTCATTAGCATGGCGAGTTATCGCTTGGCAATGCGAAAGGTACAAAATTACACAAAGGAATTAAACTACTGAAAAGACAATGGTCACTCGTTGGGTTTTGCAAACCGTTGAACCCGAATCATGGCTGGGTGTAGGATAATTACCTGTCTATCTGAAGTCTTTAGCTGAATCGAAATAAGCGAAGTCCTCTGTAAGCTTCTCTCCTATGCTGACCAAAGCGTCCTTCCACTTCTGACCTACTCTCTTGCTGACCACCTCGTCTCTCTCCACTCAATCCCAAAAGTCAGTCCTCCCTCAGCTTGTCTCACCTCTATAATCCCAGGCCATCGAGCTCTTCCTCAATGCCGATTCGTGTTATTCAATTGCTACCATGCAAACCGACGACTCAATAACCAGAAGTATTACCTGTTTCCTGAATGCTCAGGAGGTTTGCATGGCACAACACAATGCATTGTAAACATGCCTAAGAGGCTTGAGACAGCTGAGAAAACAAGTGAATGCCCTGGTCAACATGAAGCGTTCAGAGAGACTTAAATAAAATAAACATACAATCTTAGGGATTGTTACGGTACCTTTTATTTTTGTCTAACATTAATAGGCAAATTCTTGTTTTTTGTACTGAATTTCTCTTCTTCTATCATCAAGTCATTATAAAAGTCAACATCTACTTGGCAAATATGTACATGAGTGTTAAACTTAGGTCTACACTCTGAATTTATGTTAGTGGTTTTCAATAAAGTTCCATCACTACTGTCAAAATCTTATATCTTATGTTGGTATGACACAACAGCATTATCTTCGCCTATTGTACCCTGTGTCGCCATACTAATAGGCTCACAATTCAGTTTAAACTTTCATGAGGCAAAAATGTAGAGGCTTCAGCTCTCAAAGAAGAATTTTCTCTTACAATACTACTATTATTCCTATTTGGAAAATTTACTGCATGTACTACACCAGTATTTTCTTCAAATTCAATATTAGTACTACTTGTTCGCATCAGAGGCTTCCTCTGATTAAACCTATTGTATGGATTATATTTATTTCTATCAATAAATCTACTATAATTTACATTTCTGTAACCTCCTAGGTAATCATTGAAATTATTCAGAGATCTATTGCTTACAGTATTATTTCCAGATTGATAATCTGTATTGTTGTTATACCTTCTATAGGGATTAAATCTATCACGATTGTTGTTACCAACATTTC
The DNA here is from genome assembly GCF_977018435.1 of Lepisma saccharinum. NCBI lineage: Eukaryota > Metazoa > Arthropoda > Insecta > Zygentoma > Lepismatidae > Lepisma > Lepisma saccharinum. The sequence goes on along the minus strand of NC_139251.1, from coordinate 31,347,315 downwards.
TTGCACTATTATTTACATTTCTGGATGTATTTGGTTCAACATTACCATCAAACTTTCTTACATTTACTTACTTAAAAAATCTACTGGATGGCTTTGAATCTACATCATAGGAATTATAAAGAGCTTCATGTCTTGAAACCAATTCAGCTGCAATTCCCAATGAGAGATTAGGCTGATTAAGTATAGCCTCTTTCACTTTCATTGGCATTTGATGAGCAATGCGAATACGTTTTTGCTGATCACTCATTTCAGGTTGAACTACATTTAACACATTTACCTGTGACCAGAAATAACCTAACAAACTTTGTTTACTCTCCTTGGAAAATTTCTTACATAGTACACTTGTTAAACAAGTACTCTTCCATGATGGACTTTCAACAGATATAGAAACAATGCTTTAAAAGTTTCATAATCATCTATCAACTCTTTGTTGTGATCAAACCAATGTTTTGCAACACCCTTAAGAACCATGGGTATGTACTTCATGTAATGTTTAATTGGAATGTCTGACATTACAAAACTATCTTCAATTTCTTTTAAAAACTGAGACGCTAAGTAATCTGTTCTTGTAGCATTGAAATTTGGCAACCTTGCAATATCAGAGTATCTTAATACACCATGCTTTTTCTTGAACCTTCTATTAATTTCAGATTCAGTTTCACTAGCTACATAACCTTTTCTATCTTTATTAAAACTAGATTTTCTTTTGTTAACACTATTTCCACTTGTTCTTAAAGAATGACTAAGTCTATATAGTTTTTTCTTATACTCTATTAAGCTTTCAGTATCAGAACTAGAAGTATCAGACTTTGTACTAGTAGTTTTCTTTCTAAATCTAACATTGGAACATTTTCCTACTGGATATCTCTCATCTATTTGACTAGATCTTGAAAAACGTACATGACTAGCAATACTACTAGGATTTTCATTAAAATCACTAAGTTTACTTGTGCTTTACACTTGACTTTTGTTAGTTTCTTGCTGAGCAATGACCTGCAATGCTCTTAAGTCTTTCGAAATATCTTTTAACTGATAATCAAAGTCAACAAGTTTATTTTCTACTATTTCTACTTTTGACGCAATGTCAGTTACTTGCCGAACACAACCCTTATATGTAATTTCACATCCTGCAATTTTATTTGATACCAAATGAACGCTTTGACTTATGTCCTGTATTGTTTGACCTGTCTTTGTTGAAAGTTCTGAGAATTCTTCATGTAACTGAACAATACTAGCATTCTGTTCACCTACTTTATTAACAACAGTGTCGTACCTACATTGGTCAGTACCGATAATGGACTTTATTTCTCGAAGTTCAAGATCATTCTGTTTCACGTTTTCGTTCAACCTTTCTTGTAATTTGTTACTTTGATCGGAGCAGTTTTTTGCAACCGCGTCAATTTTTGTTTCTAACTGATTACGAAAAGACTCAAAATTATTCTTTACATCAGTTAAAGACTCACGAGTTTGAACACACAAATCAGTAACTCTTTTCTCAACATTCGCTTCAAGGCGAACAAATTCGTCATTAAAGTTAGATTCAAATTGATCTAGTTTTTTAGACACGTTTTCCTTCACGTTAGCAACACAGTCTTCTACTAAAATTAATTTCCTTGTAACACTTTTTTTCTACTTCAGAAAACTTCGAACCCAACGACGACAACTGAGAATCCATCTTTTCATCCCTCGCCGCGACGTTTTCTTGCATGGAAGCAACATTTTCTTGCAAGCCAGTAATGTGGGATCCAAAGGTAGATAGCTGCTACTGCAATACGTCTCCTTATCGAGATTCCAACTGCTTCAATGACTGTTCAATGTCTGGTTTTGCAGGCATTTTGCTGCAACTAGTGACCTACTTATCCTTTCCACTAAACGCACGTAACTGGTAGTCAAAGACCATCTTCAACATTCGGGACCATCACAGTACATGGCACAAAACTGCTGCTTACCTTCGTAGTGAAATCAACTTCTCCCTTTGCAGCACAATTCGTAACGTAACGGTCAAAAACTTCGTGTTTCGTTGTGCGGTCTGATATTCTGTCCCTGTTCGGGCGCCACTTATCACCACACTGCACAGAAAGCCCATATGCTGAACAACAGATTTATTTCACAAAATGAAATAAGAAGCAAACATAGTAGACGAATACTACAGCTTTACGGAGTACTAACAGCCAGCCCACTTCGAAACACGGATTGCACACAAACATCGTGCACCGCTCACAGTCTGTACAGCAAGTGTCTGACGTGAATCACTCGACCCCGCCGGTCAGCGTTGCCATTTGGCAGTGCTGCCCTCACACAATGGCGGAATTTACAGGTACTACACACCTTATGGTCATAACCAGAGGATGAATGTCGAACAAGGTGCGCACCTGGAGGAAACTCTGGGGGTAATGACAGTCAGGAGCGTGGTGCTGATCACATCACCACCGCCTTCGACCGTGATCAAGAAAGTCTGGGGTCCTTACTCCACTCCCTCTATACGCTGTCATGGCGTGGTGCAAAGCACAGGGGAACACTTTACTTTTTTTATGTTATATAAGTGTTATGTAGGTTTCTTCATTCTTCTTTTGTTACGATTTGTTACTGCATAAGAGAGTTTGAGTGCTAACACAATTGAGACTAGGTACTATGACTTAATCTTTACACAGATATCCGTGGATGCAATCTGGACATTGTGGATATCCCATGGACGTCCATTGGAGATGTGTGCTGTATATAATCCTTACTATTCTGAAACGCCTTAATAAACAAAGTTATACCCAGAGTAAGTTTCCTATCCCCTTTTTATACAAAAGTAACGATTAGGTTGCGTGACTTTTTGGACACCGTATAATACTTCGTACAGCTCTATCTCAATTAAGAAGACAACAATTAAGTAATAATTGATGAATGGGATGCCACGAATTTAAATTTTTCTTGGTAAGCGTAAACAACATCTAAAAATCAAGATCATTCTTCACCTTGCAATGTTCAGGTTAGTAGTTAACCAGCGATTGAAAGAAATGCATCACATACTGTGAACTCAGAGATTGTAGGATCGAATTCTGCTTAACCCTTTCCGGGCTAGACTTACAATGTCGAGTTTTCCTCAGGAGTCAGGAGTTTGTTTTTGCTATTTTTTAAAAAAAATCATAGAAAATATTTTGTTCAAGTCCCGCGAGTAGGGGAGGAGGATAGTGGACTATGCTTCCTTATGGCCCGAGGTGGAGGGAAGAAGGGAAAGCTGCACGGGGACTTTTCTTCCCAAGGTTTTTTTCCTTGTGGTCGATCTATAGCTCCGGGGGAGTCATTCAGACATGGCTCGTCATTAAATTATATTCTTTCTTGAATTGAAACTCAGTGACTGTCGTTTGATCGACAGGGTCGTAACATACAGAGCCCTATAACTTATTCTCCTATTTCTCATGCTAAATTTCATGATAACTTGCTTCGACATATTTACCCATATAATCTTGAGTGAAAATAACTTTCTATTGGCCTTCTCTCGTCCCTCATACATTCGATGTTAATCTGTTCATTATCCGAATACAGCCAGGATGTCAGAAAGCATCGTCGTCGGCTAAATCGCTCGCTAGAGCATGGGGAGTTGAATCAAAGGAAATAAAAGAGTTCGACATCTGAAATGCCATTTCCATATAGTACATCTGGATGAAATATTAGTAAATCCCGCAACTTCTTTTAGAACAACAGAAATTACTTCTTGCTTGCACATAGTTATTTAATTACTCAACTTAAAAATAGATTTCAGGGCATGGGTAATGATAGTAGTATTTTTGACAGTTTTTGTTCCGAACGTTCCTTCTACAGCTTCAGATGACGTACTTGATAGCGCAAACATTCTCCTTTATGACGAGTGCGAATATGACATATCCTCCGAATTTCTTGACCAAGTTCAAAGTTTGAAGATTGCACTTAAATCTGACATCATCTCAACACCTTACCGTAAGTGCTTTGATAAAGATTCTCCTGGTTGATAACTTTACAAAAGTTTGAACCGAATTGTTTTTTTCCTTATTCTTCCAGTAACTGTCGCTTCAGCAGAATCGAAACCTATATAGAACTACTTCCAGAGTAGTATAACAGCCCAGAGTTAGCAGACTCAGTATTATCAGTGTTGATTCTGAAAGGCCAACATCTGTTGATGTTAGTGAAGTCATTCGCAGCCCAGAAAACTCGATGGGAAGCCCGCTATCCGTTTTGTTCTTCTTCTGCTTTTGAATACACAAGAGTCAAAGGGATATACATTGTAATAGCCCTACGTACACATGATAATTAATAGGTACACGTTCGACTTGAATAATCATTTAACGTTCAACAGTGTGCGAATTAAGCTTTTCGCTTTGGGGAGGATGCCCCCAATCAGTGTGGTATTTGTGATTTCCTTTCCGGAGGAGGGTGGGGTATGTATGCACATTTGTATTTTACTAGTGGGCAGGCCCCTACCCAGAATTTTTTTGATGGAGGGGCTAGACCTGAAAATATGTTATATATATATAAAAGACATTCACAATATATATATATATATATATATATATATATATATATATATATATATATATATATATATATATCATATAAATTAACTGGAAGAGAAGAGCAGCGAGTATGTGTGAAATTCTGTGTGAAATTGCAGAGAACTTTCAAAGACACGTACGACATGTTACATGAAGCCTTTGGCGAGGAAATGTTTCAGTTGAACACCGTGTTACGAATGGTACAGACGTCTCAGATCAGGTCGCACGACGAATGAGTAGCTCCCCTGTTAAAGTGATGTTAAAAATGTTCTTTAACTGATACGTGTTCGGAGTTTGTGCCGGATGGTTCCACAGTGAATGCAGCGTTCTACGTTGACATCATGCAACTATTACAAGAAGAGGTGCGGCACAATAGGCCACAGATGTGGTAGCACAAGTCCTGGATGGTTCATCACGATAATGCATGTGCTCATTCCTCACTCGTTGTCAGCAAGTTTATCGCAAAGCACCAGACACCTATTGTCTCGCAACCGGCCTACTTTCCTGACTTTGCACCAGCAGACTTTTTCCTCTTGAGTTCCAGCAGGTATTTCAGAACTGGAAGAAATGCTGGGAGCTGTTTGTGCACAGTGGAGGGGAGTACTTTGAAGGAGACAGGTCTTATTAGCAATTGAATACGTATTTCCATTCTCTTAATATTGTTCGCGATCCTTTTCATGAGCCCTTCTACCACCATCAGTGGCGGCGATTAGGAGGGCGAAGGAGGGCAGTTGCCCACCCCAAAATTTTTGCCACTTTTCCTCCCATACTATGCTAAACTTTATCTACCAAGGTAAAGTAATCTGTCCTCCCCCCAGCTTTGGCACCTTCCCCCTTACTTTTGGAACCCAATTGCCCCCACTGTCTACCATCTGTGACATGTTTTCTACAAGTTAAATTGTTTCAGTTGTTAATAGAGACATAATTTAAAGTTAATGGAAAAAAAAGTCTCTACCTAAAACTTGGCGTGTATCCTTGTACTTAGCGTGGAACTACACCACTGGTAATATATAGTCTGTTTAATTAATTTGTATTAACTGTGCATAGCTATATTGACATTATAATATGAAAACTAGTGACCACAAACTCTAACATAATGCCATTTTTATGTTTCTGTTATGGAAATCAATATACGATAGAATGAAATTTCCAATTACTGAAGAGTTGATAGCTGTGAACTCAGAGGTGTCATTTTTATCACCTATTTTCTTCTAAATTTCGCCCACCACATGTTCGATTTTTAAAAAAAGTTTTAACAAACAAGCGTCACGAGATTGAAAATGTCTGCCCGTGACAACAGGCGAAATATTGAAGCGGTCACTTTGACGGAAAATCAATCAAAATTAAAATTGGGATCCCGATAAAAAAAGTGAATGAAAAGAGACACAACAGTATCGTTGCTGTAGAAATTAATTCCAGCTACACTAATTTGAAAGAAAGAGATCATCAATTATTTAAGTCAATAGGAGAACGAAAATGACGTGTCCCACGTTGAAATGGTTCATATCACTTGACAATGATTGCTTCAACGATTAATGACAAATTGGATTTTCATGGACACTTGTATTACCTACGGCTTCTGATTGTGTGGTCATAAAGTATTTCTCTTGGAGAGACAATTTATAGCATGCTATTTGTAAGAGCTAGAAACATGCGGGTTGCGACAATAGATAACATTCTGAGTTTAAGTATGTATTTAGCTGTTAAAGCACGGTAAGGCTAATGTGGACCGGACCTACAGTTTAAAGTGTGATCCGAACCACAATATGTCTCCGCCGGATATGGAACGAGACATGTACCCACCTTGCTCCCCTTCCAGACAGGCATGGCAGTTAACTGATTATTCCTGTAGCACAACGTATAGACTGCATTGCATTTTTGCTGCCTAACGAGGCTCTGGCGTCCTGACTCATAGCCAGTATAATACTCTGTGAGGTGGCTTGTGTTGTTGCTGCTCGTCCGTCTGTCCGTCCGTCGGTGTGTGCAATTGTCCCTTCATCCATTACAGCTTATCACCACACACCATTATTCGAGTTCAGCCAAAAGTGGAAAAAAGGAGATTGTAAAATAAAATAAATAAAATCAAATAGAGAGCCAATACTTTCACGTGACACCGACAAACCACGATGTGGTTTAGTGTGGTGTAGATATGGGACGGCGGGAGTCGACCATGGGTGCCGAGCGATCTAAGTTAAGAAAACGTTATAAAAGAGAGAATGTCATGGCATCCAGTGAAATAAAATTCATTTCTGCCCTATTCAATCAATATTGTTTTCGCTCGCAGTCTGCTTGTTTTCTCTAATGCACTGTATTTAAATAATATGTGATATGTGTGTGTGTGTGTGTGTGTGTCTATATATATATATATTCCGTTTCCGGAATTTCGTTACATGAACCCCCTCCCTATATATATATATGTAGGATGTTTCGTAAGTTCCTTTACAAAGCTTGGGAGGGGACTCATGTAACGAAATTCCGGAAACGGCTTTGTTGCCGAGTTGTTGACGTTTGAAAACGTGGGAAAATGATTTTCGGAAGTGAATAATGGCAAAACGGGTGGAGAGAAGTCGTCGGGGTTGGGCGGTCCACTAAGAAATTGGGTACGCTCTTGTCAAAATATCACGCAGCAATGGTGTGCAATGTCGGCGTAAGGGATTAATCAAAGGACGCGAACGACGATGTTGACGGGAGTGGGGTGGGTGTTCGTTCTGCGTGAACTGGTATCGACGAAAATTGGCATGTGTTGAATTCCACCATAAAACAAAGAAAATATCCTGAGCGAAGGGCACCTTGACGTAAAAACGAAAAAATGAACTGTCATAGGTTGCATACCCTGAAGGGCACACAGTATGCTTAATGGATATGTGAAGGGACCGCCCAACCCCGACGACTTCTCTCCACCCGTTTTGCCATTATTCACTTCGGAAAATCATTTTCCCACGTTTTCAAACGTCAATAAATCGGCAACAAAGCCATTTCCGGAATTTCGTTACATGAACTTTCCACCTAATTTTCACTCGTACAATCACCTCCCAAGCGTTGTAAACGAACTTACGAAACACCCTGTATATATATTGAATGCACTTTGAATACGTATGTAATTTAGTGTTAATATGTTCCATTTTCTGCCATTCAAAAATACAGTTTGTTTGCTTGTTTTCCATTATTAGCTAATGTGAAATTGACGGTGTTGAAAAAATATTTCAAATCTTTGATACTACCATTGCTAGTAGTAGTAGTAGTAGTAATAATAATAATAATAATAATAATAATAATAATAATATCAATAATAATAATGTCATTATTATTATTATTATTATTATTATTATTAGAAGAAGAAGAAGAAAGAAGGAAAATAAAAAGGATAAATTTTGTAGAGAAGATGTTAACTTTCCAAGTTGACAGTGAATACTTTTTGAATAATATAGCTTATAAAATTCCCAGATATTCCCATAGGTATATCTCAATTCTCATATGTCTAAACAAGGCCAGAGGTTTAGTAGCTGATCTTGTTGAAACCTACAATTTGAACTTATGTTGATGTATAAGATTGTATGATGCACTGTTTTATTTTATATATATGTATTCAATTTTTTAATTCTGTGTAACCAATTTTGACATAGTGATATACCTGGTTGTTTAATCGTTATCATCACTTAAATAAATATGATTATTATTATTAGAACAATACACAGTTAATTGCACAATATTATATAACAATAAATAATTATTAGTATCAGAGATATAATAGATCTCGTTGAAAACTGTAACTTGAAGTGTAAATATGTTAACTTGTTATGTTATGTTATTCTACAGTTTACGTATTTTATTCGTGTAACTTTGTACATTTGTATTTGACTTAGTGCTGTATTAGGTCTCATACTGTATTCAACACTTAAAATAAACGATTATTATTATTATTGGTACATTTATTTTGGTACTTGCAGTAGTAATGGCAGCACTATGTTCCTACGCGTCAGCAAAAATTTGATGCGCCTGGTGTTATGTTACATCCGGTGTAGCGGGGTACGAGCGATTTTATTGTTGAGTCAGCAGAACGTGACTGTTGACATTGAAGGCATTGGAAGCGGTGGGGGGAGGGGGGTCAATGGATTTGTCACGTTGTTTCTTGATGTATGCTAACCTAACACGTGTGTATGTTTCTGTGTGTGTGGAGGAAATGCGCGCGCAACCATTGCGTATGATTCAAAGACATGAAGAAATGATTTAAAGATGGCGCCGAAGGTTCTTTACCCCCGAAAGCTTAGCGGCTAAGGTTATTGCTCTGTAAAACAAGAGGCATCGAGGGTTCGATTCCTGGTAGAGTCAATATTGATTGATTGATAGATTGAGTTAGTTTTTTAAGTCCGTTTTATGCACGGCAAAACTAATCAGGATTGGAGCTACAGTTGAAAAGTGGTGATTCGGACCACTATGTGCCTCCACCGAGTATCGAATCTGGGACCCCTTGATTACAAGTCGACGATGTCAATATTGAATGGTCTCGATTAGCCTGGGTGTAAATAAAGGCAACAAAATGTTTGAGTTCGAAAATCGAGTTGGGTTAGTGGTTAATGTTGTCATCTGGCAATGAAGAGGTCGCGGGTTCGATTCTCTAGGTAGTTAAATTAGGCCAATTGTTTAGTCCCGCCATTATAGGTCCCCGATTAGTCCATCTGTGCATAAATAGTGTTTGAATAAAATCAATATGGCGGCCTTGGGTTAGTGGTTAATGTTGTCGCCTGGTAATGAAGAGGTCGCGGGTTCGATTCTCTAGGTAGTTAAATGAAGCCAATTATTTTGTCCCGCCATTATAGGTCCCGATTAGTCCATCTGTGCATAAATAGTATTTGAATAAAATCAAAATGGCGGCCGCGTTTTGTGTTTAGCGGCGGCGGCGGCGACCGGGGCGCGGCGCGGGGCGGAGCGGCGCGGGTTGGGGCGGAGCGGCGCGGGGCGGGGCGGCGCGGCGCGGGGCGGGGCGGCGCGGGTGGTGTTTTTTTTTCCGCGAGATGTTTCAACCAAGTGGTTGAGGGTTCGATTCCCAATGTTGGTGAAAATTGGATATTCAATTGTATTTGTTTAAAAGTTCCGATTAGCTTTTTTGTGCACAAAGAGAAAATGAACTAATTGGAAATAGGATGTTTATGCTGTAATGAAAAGGTCCCGGGTTCGATTCACAATGTCAAATTGGCTGATAATGATGTTTTTTTTAAAAAAAAAAGAAGTGTGTTGAGTCCCCATTAGTATTTAGGCAGGAACAGATATTAAAAATCAAAACAAAATGCCTTTTGATTACAACGCAAAGACTTTACCGCTAATGTATAAAGATAAATTAGAATCTGTTGTTTTGCCGTGTGGGGGCCCCAGTACCGATTAGCTTAAATGCATAAAGAGTAGGTAAAATAAGCAAGATGGCCGTCACTATTGTTTTGTGATCAAAGAGGAGTCACAGGTTCGATTCAATCAAAGGAGGCAAGATTCTATGTTTCAATTCCATGTAAAAGTCTAAAGTTATGTTTCGATTAACCTCAATGCATAAAGAGGAATTAAACAAAAACAAGCAAAATGGCGACAGATGTGATAAAAGAAAAATTGAATTAGTTTTTTATAGTGACAAGAAAAAATAGCGAATCATTGTTAGAAATAGAATGAAAATAAAGATACTTGCCTTTGCGTGTCCAGCGCTGTGCAGAAAAGCTCTCATGCTTTATCTCCGACAAGTCCACAATACACATTTTTTTTTATTGTATAGTTAATTATTAATGTTGTTATTAACACAGATTCTTACCAGTGTGAAGAAAAGCTCTCATGCTTTATCTCCGACAAATTCACAATACACACTTTTTCATTATATAGTTAATTATTATTGTTGTTATTAACACCGAGTTTTACCAGTGTGAAGAAAAGCTCTCATGCTTTATATTCGACAAGTCCACAATACACACTTTTTCATTATATAGTTAATTATTAATGTTGTTATTAACGATTGTTACCAGTAAAAATATAAACCATGAGGATTTTTAAAAGGGTGATAAGTGAAAAAGCCAAGACATATATTTTATCCCTGTTTATTACCAATATTTACAAAATTCAAAAGAGCCGCACACACACACACACACACACACACACACATACATATGTAAAATGTTTATATTGTGTCACCAGTTTATCAGCATGTTATTTAACAAGTTTTTATTCTTCAAGTTTGTTCACTCACCCACATAAGGAATTGTGTCACTATCATATCCATTTTCTGCTGCAACCACTGAATTAAAATGTTTCACTATTTTTTCCACAAGCATGTTCTCGCAAAAAACAAACACTTCTTTGGAAAGTCTTTTTCCGTCGATGTTTTGTATAGACAAAGGCTCAGGTTTTGTACATCCATGTAGATGGGAAAGCACAAACTTCTCCTTATTACATGCATGGACAGGGGAAATATCTGTGCAACCGAAACATTGTTCGCGAAGGTCGAGAATGCAAGATTCCACACAGTTTCCAAAATATGATTTCAGATACGGCGACACTGTTTCACACATAACTTTCGCATGCTCGATGCACACAAATATCTTCATAAAGTTCCGCCACGAACTTTCTGCGATGAACACTATCTCCAGGGAACCGTAAGCTGGTTTCTTCCTTATAATGATCTGACGGCGATTGTACAGTGTGGTTATCAGCAATTCATGTTGCTCACTTAGTGGGTAGGAAACACGAGGCTGCTCACCTGGAATAGCGATGTAATTGTCGATTACTGGAAACAATTCCTGAAGAGCGTGCCACTCCTGCAACTGTAGTTCAACACCGGCCGCCCCGCTTCTGTGTAGCCTGACCACAGGTTGGAAATCCAGATGAGAGGAAAGTCCGATTGAGATAACTTTTGTTTTCGAAGCATTCAAATAGTAGACGTGATCGAATAATATCGACTGGCGTATAAGACTAGTTACTTGTTTTTGTTCTTCAGGTAAATGCTGATCGCTCTCTTTCTGAAGAACCCCTTTGAAATTAGTGTACGGTTGAAATCTTTTTTTCAGCGGCATCGAAATAGAGGATTCCATGACTAAGAACTGCGAGATACTGCATGTCGCAGCGTGCAGGTATACATTTGAAGAAATGCGTGGGTGTGTTTTTGAGACGCATGCGCGCGTAGCAAACCAAGCATGTGCTGGACAAAAAAGGTGGAGGGGGCGGGGCATTACAAAGATCAATGGTGAGAGAAAAATCAGCAGAATATCATAAACGTCATATTGAGGAAATATTGGATAACAAATATTAATTAATTTAATTAAAGCATCAACCGCATTGTCGATCTGAAATTAGGTTTATAGACAGGGGGCAAAATGGAAAATATCGACGATGTTCTAGTATTGGATTGTTTCTGTATTTCCATCGGTATAATCCTCCACCACATTTGAAGCATACTGTTTTATCCTCTTTTTGAATGTAAAATAATCCTGCATCGGACAGAGCTTCTACAAACGGGGATTCTTTTGATTGCCAGTTTCTGAAAGAGGACAATCTAGCATTGAAAGATCCCATCTCTGGATATTGCGTCATTGTTCTGTAAAGACACAAAACAAGATAAATATTATAAGTAAGCTGTTGTAAACTGTAACGCTACAAAATTATTAATATACTATTAGGACTATATGTAACTTGTATAAAATTTCAAACAGTATTTACTGTCAATATTTTCTAGTATACGTACCGAGTATTATAAATTTAATTTACGAGTCAGCAAATAAGTTGTTATAATATTGTCGTTTTTTATCGGTACTGGGAATAAAATTTGAAATTTATGCATGGGTTTACCAGAGGCTCTATGGAATAAATACAGAAAACAGTAATGCCCACAGTACACAGACCCGTAACTTTGTATCTGATGAGTGTTGTACGTATAGAATTTAGAGTTATTTTCCAAAAATCGCAAATGGTTATGCACATGTGGAGGTTTTCCGTAACTATCAAAAAATTCCCCCCGGGAGTTACTGTGCTTCCCGGGGCTATCTTTGGGATCTGTATTTACAATCAACGCTGCTGGTAGTTCCACATGTACAGGTAATTCATTAGCTGCGAAAACCCCAACATGATGATTGTCAAAGGCTCTATTTGATATTAACCCGTGAAGCAAATTTAAAGTCGACAGCATTGCTGGACACTAAATAGTAATATTGTGCAACTCACCTTTTTATACAATTAATCCAGATGAATATCTCTTTGATTATTAATTTCCATGAGAGCGTCAAATTCAGAGTAGATAACACAAGTCACAGTAGATTCCAAAGCCGATTTGAAGTGGACTTCCAAGCTAACAGCCCCTTGCCGTTGAAGACTGCAGTGGGATATGGCACTTGCAGCTGCGTCTGGTGTTATATCGAAAACAAGTAATGCGTATCCCTGGGGGTATTCCTCACGCGATATATTGTTTCCTTCATCCATATAGTGTATCCCTGTTCCAGAGAATAATGTGTGATATGCTGTTATGTACTTGTTGTTTTCAAAGTCTGGTTGAAGTGGTTTGCCGGGAATTTGGACTCCATCAACATATAAAGTAAAGAAGTTGTAATTGAAATGTTGAAAATTGAATGGGTTTGTAGACAGTGTGCCGTTGAATGCATCGTTGGTAACAAACCCCACAACTAATCGTTTCGGAAGACGTCCAAGTATCACATTGTCAATTGTTTTTGAAACAATATCTTTTGGAATAGTTACAGCTTTAAGTTGTACTCTTGTTAGAGGGTATTTTGCTGTATGTTTTTGCAATATGCGATTGTGACTAAGTTTGATGGATGAACTGACCGATACTTTTCTCACATATAGTGTAGCATCCAGAATTTCCACTTTGCCTTCACTGTCATCTAATCCCATCAAGCAGAAAGTGTTTTTCGAAGGAATCAGTTTTATTCGCATTTCCACTCAATTGATCAAAAATTTCTCTTGATTGAAAATATCAGAATGCAAGTAACCAAACATATCAAATGTTTTACTCTGTTTTGTTAGTTGGTTACGTTTTGTAAAGCCTTTGTTGTCTTCCGAAACGTTATCAAAAGCGCCTGCTGTATCCTTGTACCACAATGCACTTTGGAGATGAGATGATTTTGCAGATATGTCATAGTTCAGTGCTTTTTCAAAATAAGACCTGTATGGGTGCATGTGAGATGGAAACGAGATGAGTTTGTTATTTAAGTAGATTTGTACTTCGCTGAACATTGCATTGAGAAAATCATTGACAGGTCCAATTGTTTTATCTGTGGGTAGCAATAACTGACCATTCGCTTTTACAATTCTGGCATCTATATTCAACATTGTGTGTGCTAAATCCATATAATCATCACCATGTCCAGGTATTACAAACTCGGTGGGGGCATTATCTGCCAGGGAACTAACAGGTTTGTATCCGATGGTGTGGTGTTCTAAGATGCTTGTCTGAGTAGGTTTTACCGAGAAAATATCCAATTCACTTTTAAAACACTCACATGATTTCTCCCTAATTAGCGCCATATCTAATCAAAAATATCTGATGTTATTTGAATTTTTTTACGGTTGCGTTTGGTTGTTTTCTTGGTGTTTGTATTGGCACTGGATCTCTTCTTTCTCTGAGCGATCCTTCCAGTTCGCTGTCCCGAAGCAGAGTGATTCCTTTTGAAATGTTTATGCCCCTGATAACCTGAACCAATCATTTCCTTGAGCTTTGTTTCAGCTTTTCTTTTAAGATTTGATCTGGCATCCGAAATTCTGGATTGTAGTGACTGTTTTAGGGGTGTTTTGTCTACAACATCACCTAACACATTTACCCCTGTTTTTAACATTTCTTTCCCTACAGCTTTCGCTCCTTTTTTGATAAGAGGCAAAGCTGACCGAAAAAGTCCTCCAAGAAAACTTCCAATGCCATGTCCTTTTTGATAGGCAGCACCGTAATATATGTTACCTACACCAGATCCAGCTTGTTGATGGTAGTATTGAAAATATGGGTCATTCATAATCAGAGCTTTTCACCACAACGTCTAAAATGAAGTTTCAAACACACTAGTCCGAAGGAGAATGGGATGTGTGCACCAGTGCTATCCCTTAAGTCAATTTCTATTTGTTCGAAATTATGTTTCTGCACTGGGATGTAATGTGGTGAATCGAAAATTTGCACACCATCACTTCCAAAAGTATGTTCCATAGGATTAATGTTTATAATACGTAATAGAGGGGCGACAGCATCTCCCACCATATGTGATTCCGCAATATCTGTGTAAATATACATCTGGGAAGGAATTTCTCTCACAACATTTGGAGGCGAGCGTCCAATTTTTACTTCTGATAGATCATCGGTCGGTTTAAAACCTAATATCCGTGCCAGTTGAGGTGACAATCGTACATTTATGTTTCTCTGCTTGGTAGATATATCAACAGTCACATGTTTGTACGCAGGATGATTTCGGAGACTAAAATTTAATGTTTCAGAATATTTATTGATTTCTGCAACAATGCTGTTTATAGATGCGTAATAGCCTTCGGATATTCGAAGTTCGTTCCATTTGACATCATCCAAAGATTTATATTGAATATAGTTGTTAAATCTTGTAATGTTCAGTATTGAATAAGGATAATGCACTTCTACCAATGCCATCTCCCATTTGTTGGTGTCCAACTCCACACGGTTCTGAAGCTTTGTGGTGTAATTAGTTAGAGTATTACTTGGGAAATATTTCATGGAACTGTTACTAGGCAAAGTAAGGTAGAAAGCGTTTGCTTTTCTCATGATGTGTTATGAAGGTTATTTGTACCACTGATGAGAATACCTACAAAAATTTATGCCTCTCTCTCTCTTTTTTTGACTCCAAAAACGATGCGCTAATCCAACTGTCAAATAATCTGGAGTAACCTTTCCAATGAACTAACAACTTTTTACTGGCTCCTTTACCTTTGGTCGCAAGGATTTTATCAATTTCATGCATATCCGGTAAGCGGACCAATTGCAACTCTTCCGTATAAAATGTTCCATCGATTTTATGTCCTTGTAGATCTTTTAATTCATACACTTGAGGATTTCTTTTCAAAATACGTTCCACCACAAATATTTCTCTTGTCCAATTTTCCATGTAACCTTTGTCAAAGCGTTTTTTGGTTTTTGTTATTCTCACTGTATCTCCTATTTTGAATGGCATCTTCAATGACAATAGTGGAGATGAATCAGATTTGAGTTTTTTGTCATACATATTGTGCCATACTTTCAAAACCTTCTCAGGAGTAACATCTGCTGGTGCCATTTTAATACTCGAGTGAATTTTATGATTATAAGCTTTCAAAAGCTTTGGGAGTACATTAACATAACAGCTGGTTCTTTGCTTAGTAAAATACTTCCACATGCGTTCCTTTAAAGTTCTGTTGAATCTTTCAACAATACTAGCTTTAATATCAGGATTCTTTGTTGTAAAATAAATTACATTTTGTTTTTTGAGATATTCCTGCACAATACTGTTGGTAAACTCACGGCCTTTGTCAGTTTGTAATTTCAAAGGTTTTCTTTTGCTTTGTTTGAAAATTTGCTGGAAAGCCTTTTTTATACATACACCAGTTTTATTTTTTACAGGGACAGCCCAAGCATGCCTGCTAAAAATATCGATAACTGTGAGTATATATCTGTACCCTTTGTTGTGATTCCGCAAACTCTGCATATCATTCAAGTCAGCCTGCCATTGGTCATCGATATTATGCACAAAATAAAAGTTTCTCGGAAATCGACGCTTTACAGGTCTATGCAAAGTGTATGCAGTTTGCTTTGTCAACCAATGTTTGATTGTTGACAATGGTATGGATTTTTTTACAGCTTTCCATAGTGTTGAAGCTGTAGAATAGGATGCTGGATGAGATGGATTGTACCAGATATTCTCTAATATTTTTTCGCTCATGGTTTGTATCTTGACCAAACTGGAACAGTACGTTTACGTTTGTGCCCTGGAAATGATGATACAAAAGAAATTGGTTCCTTTTCTTCTTCTTCTTCTTCTGCTTCTGTTAATTCTTGTGCCTCTTCTTGGTTAGCTCCGGACAGCGGAACATGGCGTCCGGGGTTGCCAAAAACAATCTGTTGAATAAACTCCTGTCTCCGGGGGTTACCTATATATTCTTGAGGAATATTAGATAACGCCAGAGCTCTATTGAATAGTTGCCACCCAACAGGATTGCTTGTTTTTCGTGGTCGAATTATATCCGATACTAGATCGACAATATTTGAGCCTTCAATTTTATTATTGTTAATAAAAACTGCCCCATATTTATCCCAATCAATATTACTATTATGTAAAAGACGTTCATACAACAGTTCGGCTTTTCTACGATACATGCTAGGTGTAGCAGCTAGAATTTCTTCTTTCATATCAGTCAACTTCTCAGTAGATTCTGTAATCGGTAGCGACACAGGTTCTCTTTGTTTTCGAGTAATAGACAGAAATTTTTGGAGCACAATACTGTAACGATTCCATTTTTCATCATCCGAAAGACCTTTGAGATTCAAAATTACTTGCATATCCTGATCCAATTGCGATAAGGATGTAGACGGTGCAGACATAACAGGATGTCTCATGTTATCCATAAATTCTTGAGGTATTATAACCATTTTTTTGGCATGCTCCATGTTCAGATTTCTTTTTCACTTAAATAAACTTGATAACACACCTCCTATTAAAGGGGCTAATAACGCAGGTAAAAATCCTCCGTGTTGCACTAGTATCTGTTTCTTCTGCTTTGTAGAGTGTCCTTTGGCAGAGAGATTACGTATCACCTTCTTGTACCGGCTCAATCTTGTTTTCTGAGGTGTTGAAAGAGGAACATTCCCTTTTAGAACATTGTAACAACACTCACAGATTGAATTAACTAAGGAAGAATCAGCAGCTTGTAATATCGCTGTGCGAAGTGCTGGTTTAGCATCCGACAAAACTTGGAGCACTTTAGCGTGTTTCACTCTTGGAGCCATGATGACAGAATAAACGACTAGTGATTATGCTTGCTTTTTTTGTAGGAATATATACATAATTGATATCATCGTCGGGAAATATCCGCGACCGAAAACGTACTTCTTCCGGAGTGTTCTGCTTCAGATCAAACAGCAAATATCCATGGGGTTCAGCGGTGGCATTGTAATATGCATCTTTTATAAAATTTGGATTCTCCGGGTATACTTGTCTAGATAAATAATTAATTTGGGCTCTGTCTCTTGGATTTTTGAAGCATACAATATAATGACTATTTAAAGATATATCCCTATTCCCTTTTCCCTGATGGAATAGATTTTGAGTGATAAAGAAAAGACTAATATCACGATGATGACATCCTTTTGTAAATAAATCTGTGACTCTTTGATCGCATTCCCTCATCTGATCATCGATAATAATAAGATGAGGTCCAGAATTTGGCACAAATTGGTCAATATTAGGCATTCCTTCCCGAAATTGTACAAAACCAGGGAAATCATTGTATGCAGATTGCCATTCCCCGTAGCACACCAAAATATTGTTGAATTTTACATTTACCATTTGGGGTAAACACTGGAGAAAATGCTTCACAAAATATGTCTTTCCACATCCTGATGGACCAGCCAATATTGCAGAGAACGGGTGTTTCCACAAGCACTCCATTTCTCAAACTGTGAAGAATGTTTTAAATTACATATAATATAAAAGTCGAATGTTATGAATATTTTTCTAGTTGTTAGATTTTACTGATATGTTGTATCTTCAAATTACATATATATATATATATATATATATATTATATTGTATTGTATTTTATATATATATATACACTTCATCAATAAATAAATATGCGTGTGTGTCTGTATATATAGATATATATACACACACACACATACAGACAATTTTCTTATAGTACAAAATTCATTTTACAACAGCACAGCAAATGCCAGATAGCATTGTACGCATGCGCGTTTGTAAACCCCGCCTACATATTCCGAGCATCAGCGTTGTGTTAGATAGCTCTCCATTGTTTCAACAACGATAAACAGCTTGGTGGCCCAGATCAAATTGGTTCTGGAATCTACTGTGACGTGTACCGTCTACTTTGAAGTATAAAAAGGTGAGTTGCACAATATTACTATTTAGTGTTCAGCAATGCTGTCGACTTTAAATTTGCTTCACGGGTTAATATCAAATAGAGCCTTTGACAATCATCATGTTGGGGTTTTCGCAGCTAATGAATTACCTGTACATGTGGAACTACCAGCAGCGTTGATTGTAAATACAGATCCCAAAGATAGCCCCGGGAAGCACTGGGTAGCAATTTACATAGACAGTAACTCCCGGGGGGAATTTTTTGATAGTTACGGAAAACCTCCACATGTGCATAACCATTTGCGATTTTTGGAAAATAACTCTAAATTCTATACGTACAACACTCATCAGATACAAAGTTACGGGTCTGTGTACTGTGGGCATTACTGTTTTCTGTATTTATTCCATAGAGCCTCTGGTAAACCCATGCATAAATTTCAAATTTTATTCCCAGTACCGATAAAAAACGACAATATTATAACAACTTATTTGCTGACTCGTAAATTAAATTTATAATACTCGGTACGTATACTAGAAAATATTGACAGTAAATACTGTTTGAAATTTTATACAAGTTACATATAGTCCTAATAGTATATTAATAATTTTGTAGCGTTACAGTTTACAACAGCTTACTTATAATATTTATCTTGTTTTGTGTCTTTACAGAACAATGACGCAATATCCAGAGATGGGATCTTTCAATGCTAGATTGTCCTCTTTCAGAAACTGGCAATCAAAAGAATCCCCGTTTGTAGAAGCTCTGTCCGAAGCAGGATTATTTTACATTCAAAAAGAGGATAAAACAGTATGCTTCAAATGTGGTGGAGGATTATACCGATGGAAATACAGAAACAATCCAATACTAGAACATCGTCGATATTTTCCATTTTGCCCCCTGTCTATAAACCTAATTTCAGATCGACAATGCGGTTGATGCTTTAATTAAATTAATTAATATTTGTTATCCAATATTTCCTCAATATGACGTTTATGATATTCTGCTGATTTTTCTCTCACCATTGATCTTTGTAATGCCCCGCCCCCTCCACCTTTTTTGTCCAGCACATGCTTGGTTTGCTACGCGCGCATGCGTCTCAAAAACACACCCACGCATTTCTTCAAATGTATACCTGCACGCTGCGACATGCAGTATCTCGCAGTTCTTAGTCATGGAATCCTCTATTTCGATGCCGCTGAAAAAAAGATTTCAACCGTACACTAATTTCAAAGGGGTTCTTCAGAAAGAGAGCGATCAGCATTTACCTGAAGAACAAAAACAAGTAACTAGTCTTATACGCCAGTCGATATTATTCGATCACGTCTACTATTTGAATGCTTCGAAAACAAAAGTTATCTCAATCGGACTTTCCTCTCATCTGGATTTCCAACCTGTGGTCAGGCTACACAGAAGCGGGGCGGCCGGTGTTGAACTACAGTTGCAGGAGTGGCACGCTCTTCAGGAATTGTTTCCAGTAATCGACAATTACATCGCTATTCCAGGTGAGCAGCCTCGTGTTTCCTACCCACTAAGTGAGCAACATGAATTGCTGATAACCACACTGTACAATCGCCGTCAGATCATTATAAGGAAGAAACCAGCTTACGGTTCCCTGGAGATAGTGTTCATCGCAGAAAGTTCGTGGCGGAACTTTATGAAGATATTTGTGTGCATCGAGCATGCGAAAGTTATGTGTGAAACAGTGTCGCCGTATCTGAAATCATATTTTGGAAACTGTGTGGAATCTTGCATTCTCGACCTTCGCGAACAATGTTTCGGTTGCACAGATATTTCCCCTGTCCATGCATGTAATAAGGAGAAGTTTGTGCTTTCCCATCTACATGGATGTACAAAACCTGAGCCTTTGTCTATACAAAACATCGACGGAAAAAGACTTTCCAAAGAAGTGTTTGTTTTTTGCGAGAACATGCTTGTGGAAAAAATAGTGAAACATTTTAATTCAGTGGTTGCAGCAGAAAATGGATATGATAGTGACACAATTCCTTATGTGGGTGAGTGAACAAACTTGAAGAATAAAAACTTGTTAAATAACATGCTGATAAACTGGTGACACAATATAAACATTTTACATATGTATGTGTGTGTGTGTGTGTGTGTGTGTGTGTGCGGCTCTTTTGAATTTTGTAAATATTGGTAATAAACAGGGATAAAATATATGTCTTGGCTTTTTCACTTATCACCCTTTTAAAAATCCTCATGGTTTATATTTTTACTGGTAACAATCGTTAATAACAACATTAATAATTAACTATATAATGAAAAAGTGTGTATTGTGGACTTGTCGAAGATAAAGCATGAGAGCTTTTCTTCACACTGGTAAAACTCGGTGTTAATAACAACAATAATAATTAACTATATAATGAAAAAGTGTGTATTGTGAATTTGTCGGAGATAAAGCATGAGAGCTTTTCTTCACACTGGTAAGAATCTGTGTTAATAACAACATTAATAATTAACTATACAATAAAAAAAAATGTGTATTGTGGACTTGTCGGAGATAAAGCATGAGAGCTTTTCTGCACAGCGCTGGACACGCAAAGGCAAGTATCTTTATTTTCATTCTATTTCTAACAATGATTCGCTATTTTTTCTTGTCACTATAAAAAACTAATTCAATTTTTCTTTTATCACATCTGTCGCCATTTTGCTTGTTTTTGTTTAATTCCTCTTTATGCATTGAGGTTAATCGAAACATAACTTTAGACTTTTACATGGAATTGAAACATAGAATCTTGCCTCCTTTGATTGAATCGAACCTGTGACTCCTCTTTGATCACAAAACAATAGTGACGGCCATCTTGCTTATTTTACCTACTCTTTATGCATTTAAGCTAATCGGTACTGGGGCCCCCACACGGCAAAACAACAGATTCTAATTTATCTTTATACATTAGCGGTAAAGTCTTTGCGTTGTAATCAAAAGGCATTTTGTTTTGATTTTTAATATCTGTTCCTGCCTAAATACTAATGGGGACTCAACACACTTCTTTTTTTTTAAAAAAAAAAACATCATTATCAGCCAATTTGACATTGTGAATCGAACCCGGGACCTTTTCATTACAGCATAAACATCCTATTTCCAATTAGTTCATTTTCTCTTTGTGCACAAAAAAGCTAATCGGAACTTTTAAACAAATACAATTGAATATCCAATTTTCACCAACATTGGGAATCGAACCCTCAACCACTTGGTTGAAACATCTCGCGGAAAAAAAAACACCACCCGCGCCGCTCCGCCCCGCGCCGCGCCGCTCCGCCCCGCGCCGCGCCCCGGTCGCCGCCGCCGCCGCTAAACACAAAACGCGGCCGCCATTTTGATTTTATTCAAATACTATTTATGCACAGATGGACTAATCGGGACCTATAATGGCGGGACAAAATAATTGGCTTCATTTAACTACCTAGAGAATCGAACCCGCGACCTCTTCATTACCAGGCGACAACATTAACCACTAACCCAAGGCCGCCATATTGATTTTATTCAAACACTATTTATGCACAGATGGACTAATCGGGGACCTATAATGGCGGGACTAAACAATTGGCCTAATTTAACTACCTAGAGAATCGAACCCGCGACCTCTTCATTGCCAGATGACAACATTAACCACTAACCCAACTCGATTTTCGAACTCAAACATTTTGTTGCCTTTATTTACACCCAGGCTAATCGAGACCATTCAATATTGACATCGTCGACTTGTAATCAAGGGGTCCCAGATTCGATACTCGGTGGAGGCACATAGTGGTCCGAATCACCACTTTTCAACTGTAGCTCCAATCCTGATTAGTTTTGCCGTGCATAAAACGGACTTAAAAAACTAACTCAATCTATCAATCAATCAATATTGACTCTACCAGGAATCGAACCCTCGATGCCTCTTGTTTTACAGAGCAATAACCTTAGCCGCTAAGCTTTCGGGGTAAAGAACCTTCGGCGCCATCTTTAAATCATTTCTTCATGTCTTTGAATCATACGCAATGGTTGCGCGCGCATTTCCTCCACACACACAGAAACATACACACGTGTTAGGTTAGCATACATCAAGAAACAACGTGACAAATCCATTGACCCCCCTCCCCCCACCGCTTCCAATGCCTTCAATGTCAACAGTCACGTTCTGCTGACTCAACAATAAAATCGCTCGTACCCCGCTACACCGGATGTAACATAACACCAGGCGCATCAAATTTTTGCTGACGCGTAGGAACATAGTGCTGCCATTACTACTCTTGCCCACCCCAGACGAAAATTTGTGGTTGCGCCTCTGAACTCAAAGCCGCCTTTGGATCGCTGGTGAACCTCCTGTCCCCCCTATAGCTACGCTCTTGGTCGTATTCAGCAAAACCTAAATTTAGATATAGTAAAAAGAGCATAATAAATAATTATTCTAAAGGTGGGATTAAAAAAAAAAATTAAAAAATCATTTCTCTCTTAGAACAAAATTCAAGTGGTTGAAAGTAACTGTTAACTTTTTTGAGTAATTGTAACAGTAACTAGTACTCTTAAAAGCAAGTAGCTGTAGTTACTTTTTTGTAATAGAAGCCTCGTTATCAACCTTTTCTTCACGACACTTAAATTGTTTACTTGAAAATTTGTAACGTGGGGAAGAGCTAATTTGGCAACTCTGTTTCCAACTATGTACCTTCTCTGGTTGTTAAGGTGGAAGGATTTTTTCGTCTGAACATCCATGCTTATTGCAATTCGTCATTTCTAATTACACGCGAAGACGTCTGAGATTTGAGTGGATTACTGCGTTCGTTTCCAACGTGATTGCCGAGCTAGAAGTAATTGTTTAATAAAAGTGTTTGTTTGTGCTTATGCAGAGAAAAATAAAATTAATAATCATTGGAGCAAAGGTGAATCCAATGGCATTTCTAGCATGTTAACTAGCTGTTACCACCGGTAAACCAACTTTTATTACGTATATAGATATATGTAGAAATTGCGGGAAAATTTGAAGTTTTTGGACTTAACAAAATTACTATTAAAAGTGAAAACATTAAACAAATATTAAAATAATTTGAATGAATTAATTGAATATTTAAAGGACCACTCTTATAAATGTATGTACTTCATTTTTTTTTACTTGCATGTTTGCATTGCTACTTTATTTCATTTATGTTTAATAAATATATAATAAATACATACAATATATAGAAATTGTTGCAATAAATCAGGTTAAATATTCAGAATACGCCACTGACTGATTCCTTATTCCATCATTTTTATTGTTGTAATAATATAAATACACGAACACTTATACTATCATGTACGAACCGTAAGCAAAATTAATACATATATTACAATTATTGATCATTTGTTGTTTGTAATATGTTTGCAGGAAAAATTCCAGCACAAAGTTACTGCAAATGTAATTTACTGTTACTTTTGAAGTTGCAGTAATTGTCACCGATTTACTTTTTAAATGAGTAACTGAGTTACTTTTAAATTTTGAAAATTGTTGACTCAAGTCGGGACTGTACATACAGTTTGAAGTGAGATCCGAAAAACTGTCCAATATGTCTCCACTGAGTATCGTACCCGGAACCCCTTGATTACAAGCGACGACGTTACCACTACACCATCAGATAATTCTGTTACTTGTTAAACCTACTAACTGTAACAGCAACTAAGTTACTTTTAAAAAGTAATTTTCTCAACACCGTAAAAGCTTTTTCTCAATTATTGATTAATTTATGGTGCCTTGGCCCCTCTAGAGCCACACATAACAGTTGGGCTGAAAAGTTCGTAGGCTAACATAGTAAAAAATATTTTTTTGACAAAATTCGATTTCATTATTCAATATAGTTGCCTTCGAGGGCGATACAACGATTATAGCGGTCATACAATTTTTCGATGCCATTTTTATAGTACGATTTCTCTTTAGCCTCAAAATAGGCCTCAGTTTCGGCGATTACCTCTTCATCAGTGCTAAATTTCTTTCCAGCGAGCATTCTTCTAAGGTCTGCAAACAGGAAAAAGTCACTGGGGGCCAGATCTGGAGAATATGGTGGATGGGGAAGCAATTCGTAGTCTAATTCATATAATTTTGCCATCGTTTTCATTGATTTGTGACACGGTGCATTGTCTTGATGAAACAGTACTTTTTTCTTCTTTAAATGGGGCCGTTTTTCGTGATTTCATCCTTTAAACGCTCCAACAACGCTATGTAATAATCGCTGTTGATGGTCTGGCCCTTTTTGAGGTAATCGATGAATATAATACCATGCGCATCCCAGAATACTCATGCCATAACCTTGCCAGCCGACTGTTGCATCTTTCCACGCTTTGGATTCGGTTCATCACGTGCAGTCCACTCGTCTGACTGTCGATTGGACTCTGGAGTGTAGTTATGGAGCCATGTTTCATCCATTGTAATATATCGATGGAAAAATTCGTGTTTATTACGGTTGAATATCGCTAAACATTGCTCCGAATCATCAAAACGTTGTTGCTTTTGATCGATTGTGAGCACGCGCGGCACCCATTTTGCACACAGCTTTCGCATGTTCAAATATTCATGCACAATATGTCCAACACGTTCCTTTGATATTTTTAAAGTCTCAGCTATCTCGATCAACTTCACTTTACGATCATTTAAAATTATTCTGTGGACTTTTTTGATGTTTTCGTCGGTAACAACCTCTTTGGGGCGTCCACTGCGTGCATCGTCTTCGATGCTCATTTCGCCTCGTTTAAATTTAGCAAACCACTTCTCAACGGTTGATTTTCCTGGTGCAGAGTCCGAATAATGTTTATCAAGCCAAGCCTTGGCTTCAACAGTATTTTTTTTTCACCAAAAAGCAATCCTTTATTAACACACGAAATTCTTTTTTATCCATTTTTTCACAATAACAAAAGCTGCTTCACTCACAATGCTATATCTCACGAACTAATTATCCGGCAGCTGTGAAATTTATACACGTATCTTTTGAAGGTTAGTACTAAGTAAAAATCACATGGATTTAATTCTAGTAACGCCATCTATGAGTCAGCCTACGAACTTTTCAGCCCAACTGTTAAAGCAACTGCAATTACTTTTCAAATACCAATAACTATCACTAATTACTTCTTAAATGAGTAACTGTAAATCAGTTAATTTTTGAACCAAATAACTGTAACAATAACTTGGTTACTTTTAAAAAGTAACTCCCTGGTCACTGCCAAAGTCTTACTGAATAATTCGTGGTGCCATAGCACCACTGGCACCACACAGTCACTCCCCTGGATGACATCTGCCAAAGCAAAAAAAGTTCAATTCAAACACTTCCCGTCAGATCTTCCTCCCAAATCTCCAAAGGGCACAGTCTCAACCAGAACAAGGCTACTTTAATGGCATGCTATTCTAGGATAATGGCTACGCTGGGTTAATTCTCCGAGGACTGAACACGGGACAGCGTTTCTGGTTGTCGATGAGTTCCTGGCGGGATTTAAGACTTTCCTCTTGCGCGGATGGTCCCTGCAGTCGTCCTCGGGAGAAGGCTGTCTCATCCATACCAATGATCCTCGAGATCTTATTTTGTCTTCGCGTCCTTAGAGTTGACAAATGTCCTCAGATACATGTTTGCAGAGGCAGCAGGCTTTGGTTCGGAAGTGATTCTTTGAGCACTTAATGTCGTCTGGCTGGCTTTGTCCCTTTTCTTACAATTGTAATATCGAAGGGAAGAAATGGAAGAGAAATAATGAAGAGAGAAATGAGGAACAGAAAGAGAAGTAAAGAGACGAATAAGAGAGAGGGAGAGAAGTGAAAGTAAAAATGAAGAGAAATAAAGAAGAGAGAGGAAAGAGGATGAGAGAGAAATAAAGAAATGGGAAAGAGGGAGGGAGAGAAATGAAAGGAAGAAATTGAAGAGACATAAAGAAGAGAGAACAGAGGAAAAGGAAGAAATGGAAGAGAAATAAAAAAGGGAGAAAATAGGAAAAATAAGAGAAATAAAGATACTAAAAACTGGGAGGGAGAGAAGTGAAAGGAAGAGAAATAAAGAAGAGAGAAAAATGAAAGAGAAATCAAAACCGAAAGAGAGAGAGAGAGAGAGAGGGAGAGAAGTGAAGAGGGAATGAAAGGAAGAGCAATAAACAATAGAGAGAACAAGAAAAGGGGAAATAAAGAAACAAAAAAGAGAGAGGAGAGAAGTGGACGGAAGAATAGGAAGAGAAATAGAAAAGAGAGATACAAAGTACATCACTTTTATTGTATTGATCAGAGAAAACTTTGATAAGGAACATTACAAATCATAAGCGTGGTTAGCGTTTTAAAATATATTAGATATTATTATGGGATAACAAGAATTTAAAAAATCACGTTGAATTGATAATTCTTTCGTAGAGAAATCAACTAAAATTTTAAATAGAAATATGGGAATTGGTATCAATTGTATCGCCGACTGGTGGCGAGTTCGAGGCAATTTAACATGTTGGGCCAAGAGAAAGTGAACGGGAGCTGATGGAAACTGATTTCCTATAGACTATGTTCCTTGTAGTCACGTTTATGGATTTTGATACTGTGCTGCTACAGTAAAGCCAGCAGGAATGCAAAACCAAGCAACAACTTATTATTATTAATTGCACGTATTACAACATATATATTGCGTATTGTTTATTAGAAATGTAATGATTCTTATTTTCTCTTCGACACAGTATTTCCTGAATGTCTCATTTACTCAGCAAGACTAGAATTAGATTTAAAAAATGTAGCTCTACTAACAAAATTACGATTCGTTATTGTGTGCACGTTATATTTGTACTGCGCATGTTATGCTTCAATTTCTGAATTTATATAAAAATAATGAAGATAACAAGACAATTAACAATAAATAATTGATTGATTTGGTGTTTTAAGTCCACTTTATGCACAGTAAGGATAATCGGGATTGGACCTACAGTTTAAAGTGGGATCCGAACCACCATGTGACTTCACTGGGTATCGAATCAAGGATCCCTTGATTACAATGCAACGACGATACCACTGCGACAACGGGGAGGCCCCTAATAATATTAAATTAAAATGAATTACATGTAAGATGGATGAATGATTATATACATAAATACTAAATAATTAATTTTCAATTATGTACTCTCCGGTGGAGGCACATAGTGATTCGGATTCCACTTTAAAATGTAGGTTCAGTCCCGATTAGCACAAAGTGGACTTAAAACATCTACTCAAACCAAACCAACTCAATTATGTAGATCTTAAATAAATAATGATTTCCACAACAATTGATTGTTGAGAATATCTCGCTTGTTGCTATGTCTGTAACCTATGGCTTACATCAAAATTCTAGTGTTGTATCTATCAGCGTATAAATAAATATGTGATTAAGGCCAGTTCACCAAAATTTGTAGGAAATCTTTTCAAGCTTGATGGCATGAAGGAGGCTTTCATTGGACCACAATTGGGATTATCCAATGTCACAAGGTACGTGGGATAAATAATAAGGTTTTACAGTTATAAGTGTATCGTAGTTCCGCATAGAAATTTTGGCTCTTAGATCGTAGCGCCCTTCACCCTTTCTACCAGGCACCGATGTTTTATTTTTCCTTCGATAGTTTCTTCATATTCCATGATTTGTGATATTAACATCCAAAAAAGTTTGAAATGAAAAAAGATGGAGAACTCATTACAAAATGACGTAGGTTATATTTAATGATTCGTAGTTTGCTTTAATGATTTTAAAAGCAGTTTATTATTCTGTTCAGTTATGCCTTAGTGTCTGGAGAACATCTTTATCAACGTACACTCGCCTCAATTGGCACTCTGGCAGTTTGTTTCCTTATATACAGCATATTTGCAGAAGAAAGAATTCAACATACAAGTGTTTCAATATACGCTGTATAAAACACAACTTATTACTAACTTCGTTGACCCTGTACCAGTGGCGGCGATTAGGGTGTGAGGGGGTAGTTGCCCCCAATTTTTGTCCCCGCACAATGCTAAATCTTATCTACTAAAGGGAACATACTGACTTTGCCCCCCCCCCCGCCCCAAGTTTTGGCACCTTTCCCCCGTTTTTGGAACCCAATCGGCGCCACTGCCGTGTACTATTACCACTACTTCGTTAAACATAAAATTCCAGCAGAGTGTTACCAAAATATAAGTCTACATGTAAAAGAAGATAAAAAGGTTAATTATACCCAGTAGCGGCCTTTGGGTGCCAGAACTGGGGGGAAGGACAGTTTACTTTCTCTTGGTAGACAAGGGTTAGAATTAAGAGGCCATAGTGGGGGCACAAGTGGTAAACAGGTGGGGTCAACTTCCCCTCCTAATCACCGTCACTGATAGTACCGAGTTGAATAGTCGCATCTATTTTCATGTCGTGACCCCAAAAGAAAGTATCTAGGGAATATTTTATCGTTTGAAAATCTGCAATGGGAACAAGTATCGAGTAACGCCTTGCATGTTTTCCTTCATCCCTCACCTCTGCCAAGTGTAAATTTCTCCGTTACATATTCTGACCTTGTCTTAAAAAAATAGCTTTGAATGGTGCCCTCTGTGCATGGTGCGTTAGGCTTCGGCCCCCTAGGCCTACCCCCTCGCTACGGGCCTGCTGTGTCATCTGAAATCAACGTTACAGACTAACGAAACAACACACGTCCAGCATATTCATTAGTTTATTAGCCTGCATTCAAAATACCTGTGACCAGTGGTGGCCCGAGGTTACTATGATGGGTAGTGTCAAAGTTATCGAGAAATCGAAAAAATCTCCGTTAGCATATCAATGACATAGGAATCTAATGAAATACAAGTAGTTCATTTTAAGGAATAATTACAGAATACCGGGAGTATCTCCGATTACTTTCAAATTTGGTATACTCACTAATTTTGACCTCAAAATCACGAATCTGCAGTTGAAAATTGGCGGTCATCTCTTGGTTATATGGTCATTCAATCATTCCTCTAGGGCAGCGCTTCTCAAAGTATTCAAACCGCGTAGGACTTTTCAACGAAAGACCACGGAGCCCCAACACTTTTTCTTGGCCGTCAGACCAAAATTTCATTTTTTAAAGGCAATGGGTCAATCCATATCAAACACGCAAAAAAAGAAAGAAAAAATTAGTTCCTAACATTTTTTAAAAATATTTCCGTTGTTGTTGTAACCCCTGTATAAAACATGAATTTTAATCTTTTTTACTTTGTTTAAAACGACGGATTTTTTTGTTTCACTGCTTCAGGCATTATTGGACTTTGCAGGCAGTTGCTATAAGTCTGTTAACTCAGCTAAGGAAAAAAAATTGAGAAATCTGGGCTAAAAAAACTTTGTTTTCAGTACATTTTAGCTACATTTTATGCCCTGTACGTTTGTTTTACCATGTCTAATGCAAATTGCAGATATTCGCTTTTCCACAAAAATCAAAGTCTTTGATTTTTTTTTAGCAAGAAAGGACAGTAATATTAGAACTATAATTTTTATCAGCTCTGTTACTGCTCTCTCAAAATGCCCTTTCATCATTTTCTTTTTCAAAATATGATCCCATGTATCTCTGGTGGTGGGTGACCTAATAGGAATTTGATATTCACAGCAAAATAAGTACATAGTAAGGAGTAGCTGTACCAAAAAATTGTGATATATATTCTATGGATAACAAAGTTACCACAGTAGGCAATAGGTCATAAACGGCCAAATTTATACTTCCTGCAGCGATAATGTAGGTTGCGCTTCCTTTTGTCTGCTAAGTTGCGATATGAGCTCCGGATGCTCGAAACTAGAAGTTGGGTTTACTATGAAAGTATGAAGTGTGACGAAGGATTTTTGACAGAAATCGTCGTGGAGTCCATGTGCTCGCGGAGCATATTAAGAGAATCGCCGCCCTAGGCAGTGTAGGATCCACTTAATGTTACCATTAATTGATGTTTCATCTTACATCTTCTTCCCCCGTTAACTGCATCTTTGAGCAGCCAGTTCCATTCTAGCCTGTGTGCAGCCAATATTTCTTTTCGATTTTTTTGCTCACTTCCAGCATTGCCCTTCCTTTTCACTGCTGGGTGATAAATTATTGGAAGGGGTAAGAGAGGAGAGAGAGGTTAAAAATTTTAAAAAAAAAATTAAAAAGTTGATTCTACTCTCCTTCCTCTTCTTCTAATTAATGACAAATTGCTTGTATTGGAATGCTCCTTAGCCTGATCTATACTGAACAAATCGAGGTCTGAATTTTAACTTTAACCGGAATATAATTCATTTAAAATTCCTGGACCTTTAACAACGCTGGTTTGAATCTTACTTTCAACTGTAGGTCCAGTCCTAATTAGCCTATGTACATAAAAGTGGACTTAAAAGTAAATAAGATAATTTTTAAACACTAATATTTTAAATGAACGATTATTAAATCATTTATACTAGACGTACACTTTACATGCAGAGGGAAAATATGTGTGTAAGGACACTCAAAATGAACACCCATACTCATGCCCGGATTCGAACCCGGGACATCTGGAATCGTAGCACGATGTGCTAACCAATTCGCGACGGAGGACGGTTGAGCCGTTTTGGGCAATCCAGGTGACGCACAAGTGTTACAGAAACGAAGGAATGCATCTAGCCTGCAGAACACTATAGTTGACGATCTGTATGTTTGCGGGTGAGCACTCACAAGCCCTGCTCCCCAGTAGGAAGGGGAGGAGCTACGTCGTTCTTCACTTACTGTATGAGCTGTAAACTATCCAAACGGCCAATAGGTGGCAATTCGATTCGCAGAGTAGCAAAGGCCACCCGCAAAGATACAGCTCATCAACTCTAACCACCGTCGCAAGAGCTTTCCACCGTGAGTTGCATCAACGCAACACGTGCAACGATGAAATAAGAGAGCTTTCAGACAGAATGGACACGCGACAAGCCACACGCCTCACGTGTCACTTGGAAATAAATACAAGCTTTCGTACCGAAGCAAGACGAAAAGCTGCACATGTCGCTTATGTGTAGCTCGGACTGGATAGTTTTCTCAACAGCGCATCGTGTAGCATCAGTTTGTTGATTGCGCACGCACAGTGAATGCTTGATTGATTGATTTGGCTTACTTTACTTTAGTTTTTTGACATTTTTGGCTAATTGTGAAGATGGGGGTGAGTGATGATTGATTGAGTTTGTGTTTTAAGTCCACTTTATACACAGTAAGGCTGGACCTACAGTTCAAAGTGGGATCCGAAACACTATATGCCTTCATCGGGAATCGAACCCGGGACTGTTTGATTACAAAGCGACGACGTTACTACTACGCCATCGGGGAAGACCTGATGATGAGGAAATTGATGAATGAACAACACTCAAAAGCATTTATGCCCAGGCCGGATTCAACCCCGGGACCCATGGCTTCGTAGCGTGATCTGCTAACCACTCCGCCTAGGAATCTAGCATAGCACACAGTGAATGCTTTCCTACACACTGGATGGGGTTCGTGTCGCTTGTCGCTTCTGTGTGAAAGCTGGTTAAAATATAAAAAAACGCCAGCAGATTTTTCTGATGGATACAGGAATAATCTTATCATATTTTCAGAACATAAAATCGAGAATGCAAAATCTGAGCATTGTATTCAGGAAATGCGATCATATGGGGCAGTGAAACTACTCTATTCGTCTGCTGTGAATTTCTTCCTCTCCATAAGCTATTTTGACCTTCACTATTCATTGATTGATTTGGTATATTTTAATTAGCTTTTCTGGCACTTTTGGCTAATAGCTAAGATGAGGATGAATGATGAGTGAAATCAGTAAATCAATCAATCCGAGGTTACACAAATTCATTTCTTGTTACAGTAGCTGTGCGTTTTCTTCTGGTTACTTAAATATAATACTCGGTACGTTGATATTATTTCAGCATGGTGTTTTCTGTTATATTCCACACTAACAATTATCTATCTAATGATATGTAATTGTGTGATGATATTCTCGTCAAATCAGTGTTACGACACATCAACATTTAGCAACATACATTCTCAAAAAGTTTAAACAGTATTTGGCAATAGTGTGTATGCAGTGGAAATGCTGTTGTGTAGTAAATTTACAATAAAGCCCTACATTTTGGGGCCACACTTATTGTAATCTGGTAACCCTAAGTATTTCACCACTAAAATATGTATCCTACTGCTTAACGTGTAACGTAAAAGCAATTTGTTGCCAGACAGTCTCAAGAGAGCATTTGTTGTGTCTGATTGTCTCAAGGGACATTGGAGGAGATTTACAAGAGGTTGGGT
This sequence comes from Lepisma saccharinum, assembly GCF_977018435.1. Classification (NCBI taxonomy): domain Eukaryota; kingdom Metazoa; phylum Arthropoda; class Insecta; order Zygentoma; family Lepismatidae; genus Lepisma; species Lepisma saccharinum. The sequence goes on along the minus strand of NC_139251.1, from coordinate 31,314,528 downwards.
TGTCAGCTCTAAGGAAGAATGACTTATTTCACTGTGGGATAATTTGGAAATTATGGAGTATACATTTAAGCAATATGGATTCAAAGGTAAACGGCAATTTTCACCATGCTTTTAAATAAAACTGGCAGTTGTGTAATTACAAATAAATACAATACAAGTTAATACGTACACTCAAGTACTACGTTACCCTTCCCCTCCCGAACCGAGCCTCTGCTAAACGAAAAAACACGGTTAGGTCTCAAGACAGCCAACACTGATTGGAGAAACAGACACAGGTTCTTATCGAACTACTGTAAGGTGCAAGTCCTTGAGGCGAAGACTCCTGGATATCGAGAGCAAATTAGCTTTTCTTCTCTTTTTCCTTGCATTGGATGACGCCCTGTAATAAGTTGCAAGTCAATACGCAATACGTTTGCTTTACTTTAGAGCGTGAGCGATACCAATGCCCGCGCCGTGATATAGCTATGGAATTATCAGGTGTGGAATGCGTCAGCGTGGTGTGTCGTGTGCGCGCAAGGGGGGGGGGGTGAGGTAGGGAACAGAGAGACAAGGATGCACTGAGGCAGCAAAGGGTTTTGTTATTTTATCGTCGCTTTTCTATATCTCATGTTAATCTCGGCTATGAAAAGGATGAATTGATGAAATGACGATGCACAAAAATATTCACGACTGACGAGGGTTTGAACCTCTCACCTCTGGCTTCGTAACGCATTACGTTGTCCATTTGTTTTCAGATGTCTTTATTTGGCTCTAATTCTCCGACATTAGTTGTAATAAACATATTTTTTGTAACAAGATCAGCATGTTAAGAGCTGTTTCTGAACTGACACAATTCATTTAAGAGATTACGGGTGTACAAAAACAGCAGAGAAACACATTTGTCACTATCATATATAAATCATAACTCCCACAGATACACGTAGATTCATTCCAGTGTTATATTTGTAAAGCCGTACTTCTTTTCCAAGTATTGTGACATTACAGTGGAATCATCCTCTAATTAACTGTAGATAAGTCGCAATTAGTAGATATAATGAAGTTGTTTTCAGGTAAAAATAATAGTAACAATAATAACAGTGTTATACTTGATGTATTGTTGCCGGCACGCATGAATAAAATCAGAACATATTTACGGGTGGGCACACGCAAACTGATATTTATAAATGTAAACATATATGCAACCGCATCACTATTGTATTTGTGTTTTTGGTTATATAGAGCCATTTTTCTACCAATTCTGACTAACGCGACGATCAGGGACTTCACAAAAACATACATGTGCAGGCCGTGAATCAAACCAAGGAACTTCGGTGGCAAGATCGAAAATCAACTACTTAATGCCTTCCGCTGTCGATGAAAAATCCACACTTCTCAGTGAATATCAGCAAATCTAAACACCCCCTCCCCCTTCCTCCTGAAGGTTGTATGTATCGAGTTCATTCAAGGTCTTGTTTGCATCGTGTTCAAGCGATAAGCAGGTGGACAGTGTGGATGGAAATGAGGCCTCGGACATGTTTTCTTACTAGCCAGGACTTTCTTAAGTAGCACGGCTTTATCAGATTAGATGCAGTACTTAAATAAATCTCTAATTACTACACGTGTCCAATGGTATGAAATAAACATGTCGCAATTCAAAAACTCTGATTCCTGTACTCTATTAGCAGTAGTGACACAAACGACACAGAAAAAAAAATACACGCTAGCATCTACAATAATATAAAACTTAAGATATATATATATCTCAAAAACAATTTGATCATTGGCCTACACAGACAAAGTATGCAAAATTTATGAACAAATTAAATACAAATCAGCGCAACACTATAATAAACGAATTTACCATAATATATTTAAATTTCATTCACTACAAGAAAACTTAACTTCACATAAAAATTGCAAACGATGAAAAAAAAAGTGCATATATATTCAATCAAGTAAATAAATATACGTTTCCCCAACAGAAATCATATCGATTGGAAGGACGAAACAAAACCCAAAATCTCGGCACAATGCAGGGAGAAGAGAAATTAGAAAAAGTGCCTTCAAATTCGATCTTCTCACTTCCTTGTTTCCTTCTCGAAGACTTGCATCTATAGAAGAGGAATAGATGGCAAGGCTACAGTGAGCAGCGTTTGAAGAATTTTACAATTAGATACTATTATACACGTAATTTGTACACCTTTAAGTCTTTATATATATATAATGTATACACGATGGATTGCGGATTGCCAAGATTCAACGAAACCTTAGCGACTGAAGAAGTAGAAGGAGAAGTGAAGTAAGACGACTTGCCCTCAAATCCTTGTTTCCTTCCCGAAGACTTCAAGCTATAGAAGAGGAATAGATGGCAATGCAACAGTGAGCAGCGTTTGATGAATTTCAAAATTGGATACTATTATACACGTAATTTGTATACCTTTAAGTCTTTATATATAAATAATGTATACACGATGGATTGCGGATTGCCAAGATAGAAAAAGAACCTTAAAGACTGAAGAAGTAGAAGGAGAAGTGAAGTAAGACGATTTGACCTCAAATCCTTGTTTCCTTCCCGAAGACTTGCAGTTATAGAAGGGGAATAGATGGCAATGCAACAGTGAGCAGCGTTTGAAGAATTTCACAATTGTATACTATTATACACGTAATTTGTACACCTTTAAGTCTTTATATATAAATAATGTATACACGATGGATTGCGGATTGCCAAGATAGAACAAAACCTTAGAGATTGAAGAAGTAGAGGGAGAAGTGAAGTAAGACGACTTGCCCTTAAATCCTTGTTTCCTTCTCGAAGACTTGAAGCTATAGAAGAGGAATAGATGGCAATGCAACCGTGAGCAGCGTTTGATGAATTTCACAATTCGATACTATTATACACGTAATTTGTACACCTTTAATTCTTTATACATAAATAATGTATACACATTGGATTGCGGATTGCCAAGATTGAACAAAACCGTAGAGATTGAAGAAGTAGACGGAGAAGTGAAGTAAGACGACTTGCCCTTAAATCCTTGTTTCCTTCTCCAAAACTTGAAGCTATAGAAGAGGAATAGATGGCAATGCTACAGTGAGCAGCGTTTTATGAATTTCACAATTGGATACTATTATACACGTAATTTGTACACCTTTAAGTCTTTATATATAAATAAAGTATACACGATGGATTGCGGATTGCCAAGATTGAACGAAACTTTAGAGACTGAAGAAGTAGAGGGAGAAGTGAATTAAGACGACTTGACCTAAAATCCTTGTTTCCTTCTCGACGACTTGCAGTTATAGAAGAGGAATAGATTGCAATGCTACAGTGAGCAGCGTTTTATGAATTTCACAATTGGATACTATTATACACGTAATTTGTAAACCTTTAAGTCTTTATATATAAATAATGTATACACGATGGATTGCGGATTGCCAAGATTGAACGAAACCTTAGAGACTGAAGAAGTAGAGGGAGAAGTGAATTAAGACGACTTGACCTCAAATCCTTGTTTCCTTCTCGACGACTTGCAGTTATAGAAGAGGAATAGATGGCAATGCTACAGTGAGCAGCGTTTGATGAATTTCACAATTGGATACTATTATACACGTAATTTGTACACCTTTAAGTCTTTATATATAAATAATATATACACGATGGATTGCGGATTGGCAAGAGAGAACAAAACCTTAGAGACTGATGAAGTTGAGGGAGAAGTGAAGTAAGACGACTTGACCTCAAATCCTTGTTTCCTTCTCGAAGACTTGAAGCTATAGAAGAGGAGTAGATGGCAATACTACAGTGAGCAGCGTTTTATGAATTTCACAATTGGATACTATTATACACGTAATTTGTACACCTTTAAGTCTTTATATATAAATAATGTATACACGATGGATTGCGGATTGCCAACATAGAACAAGACCTTAGAGACTGAAGAAGTAGAGGGAGAAGTGAAGTAAGACGATTTGCCCTGAAGTCCTTGTTTCCTGCTCGAATACTTGCAGCTATAGAAGAGGAATAGATGTCAATGAAACAGTGAGCAGCGTTTGATGAATTATACAATTGGATACTATTATACACTTAATTTGTACACCTTTAAGTCTTTATATATAAATAATGTATACACGATGGATTGCGGATTGCCAAGATAGAACAAAACCTTAGAGTTTGATGAAGTAGAGGGAGAAGTGAAGTAAGACGACTCGAACTTAAATCCTTGCTTCCTTCTCGAAGAATTGAAGCTATAGAAGAGGAATAGATTGCAATGCAACTGTGAGCAGCGTTTGATGAATTTCACAATTCGATACTATTATACACATAATTTGAACACCTTTAAGTCTTTATATATAAATAAGGTATACACGATGGATTGCGGATTGCCAAGATAGAACAAAACCTTAGAGACTGAAGAAGTAGAGGGAGAAGTGAAGTAAGACGACTTCACCTCAAATCCTTGTTTCCTTCTCGAACACTTGCAGTTATAGAAGAGGAATAGATTGCAATGCAACCGTAAGCAGCGTTTGATGAATTTCACAATTCGATACTATTATACACGTAATTTGTACACCTTTAAGGCTTTATATATAAATAATGTATACACGATGGGTTGCGGATTGCCAAGATTCAACGAAACCTTAGAGACTGAAGAAGTAGAGGGAGAAGTGAATTAAGACGACTTGACCTCAAATCCTTGTTTCCTTCTCGAACACTTGCAGGTATAGAAGAGGAATAGATTGCAAGGCAACCGTGAGCAGCGTTTGATGAATTTCACAATTCGATACTATTATACACGAAATTTGTACACCTTTAAGTCTTTATATATAAATAATATATACAAGACGGATTGCGAATTGCCAAGATAGAACAAAACCTTAGAGACGGATGAAGTTGAGGGAGAAGTGAAGTAAGACGACTTGACCTCAAATCCTTGTTTCCTTCTCGAAGACTTGAAGCTATAGAAGAGGAATAGATGGCAATGCCACAGTGAGAAGCGTTTGATGAATTTCACAATTGGATAGTATTATACACGTAATTTGTACACCTTTAAGTCTTCATATATAAATAATATATACACGATGGATTGCGGATTGCCAAGATACAACAAAACCTTAGAGACTAAAGAAGTTGAGGGAGAAGTGAAGTAAGACGACTTGCCCTCAAAATCCTTGTTTCCTTCTCGAAGACTTGCAGTTATAGAAGAGCAATAGATGGCAATGCAACAGTGAGCAGCGCCTGAAGAATTTCACAATTGTATACTATTATACACGTAATGTGTACACCTTTAAGCCTTTATATATAAATAATGTATACACGATGGATTGCGGATTGCCAACATAGAACATAACCTTAGAGTTTGATGAAGTAGAGGGAGAAGTGAAGTAAGACGACTCGAACTTAAATCCTTGTTTCCTTCTCGAAGACTTGAAGCTATAGAAGAGGAATAGATTGCAATGCAACCGTGAGCAGCGTTTGATGAATTTCACAATTCGATACTATTATACAGATAATTTGTACACCTTTAAGTCTTTATATATAAATAATGTATACACGATGCATTGCGGATTGCCAAGATAGAACAAAACCTGAGAGACTGAAGAAGTAGAGGGAGAAGTGAATTAAGACGACTTGACCTAAAATCCTTGTTTCCTTCTCAAACACTTGCAGTTATAGAAGAGGAATAGATTGCAATGCAACCGTAAGCAGCGTTTGATGAATTTCACAATTCGATACTATTTAACACGTAATTTGTACACCTTTAAGGCTTTATATATAAATAATGTATACACGATGGGTTGCGGATTGCCAAGATTCAGCGAAACCTTAGAGACTGAAGAAGTAGAGGGAGAAGTGAATTAAGACGACTTGACCTCAAATCCTTGTTTCCTTCTCGAACACTTGCAGTTATAGAAGAGGAATAGATTGCAATGCTACAGTGAGCAGCGTTTTATGAATTTCACAATTGGATACTATTATACACGTAATGTGTACACCTTTAAGTCTTTATATATAAATAAAGTATACACGATGGATTGCGGATTGCCAAGATAGAACAAAACCTTAGAGACTGATGAAGTTGAGGGAGAAGTGAAGTAAGACGACTTGCCCTCAAATCCTTGTTTCCTTCTCGAAGACTTGCAGTTATGGAAGAGGAATAGATGGCAATGCAACATTGAGCAGCGTTTGATGAATTTCACAATTGGATACTATTATACACGTAATTTGTACACCTTTAAGTCTTTACATATAAATAATGTAATCACGATGGATTGCGGATTGCCAAGATTCAACGAAACCTTAGAGACTGAAGAAGTAGATGGAGAAGTGAATTAAGACGACTTGACCTCAAATCCTTGTTTCCTTCTCGAGGACTTGCAGTTATAGAAGAGGAATAGATGGCAATTCTACAGTGAGCAGCGTTTGATGAATTTCACAATTGGATACTATTATACACGTAATTTGTACACCTTTAAGTCTTTATATATAAATAATATATACACGTTGGATTGCAGATTGCCAAGATAGAACAAAACCTTAGAGACTAAAGAAGTAGAGACAGAAGTGAAGTAAGACGACTTGCCCTCAAATCCTTGTTTCCTTCTCGAAGTCTTGAAGATATAGAAGAGGAATAGATAGCAATGCAACAGTGAGCAGCGTTTGATGAATTTTACAATTAGATACTATTGTACACGTAATTTGTACACCTTTAAGTCTTTATATATAAATATTGTATACACGATGGATTGCGGATTGCCAACATAGAACAAAACCTTAGAGACTGAAGAAGTAGAGGGAGAAGTAAAGTAAGACGACTTGCCTTAAATCCTTGTTTCCTTCTCGAAGATTTGAAGCTGTAGAAGAGGAATAGATGGCAATGCTACAGTGAGCAGCGTTTTATGAATTTCACAGTGGGATACTATTATACATGTAATTTGTACATCTTTAAGTTTTTATATATAAATAATGTATACACGATGGATTGCGGATTGCCAAGATTGAACAAAACCTTAGAGATTGAAGAAGTAGAGGGAGATGTGAAGTAAGACGACTTTCCCTTAAATCCTTGTTTCCTTCTTCAAGACTTGATGCTATAGAAGAGGAATAGATGGCAATGCTACAGTGAGCAGCGTTTTATGAATTTCACAGTGGGATACTATTATACATGTAATTTGTACATCTTTAAGTTTTTATATATAAATAATGTATACACGATGGATTGCGGATTGCCAAGATTGAACAAAACCTTAGAGATTGAAGAAGTAGAGGGAGAAGTGAAGTAAGACGACTTGCCCTCAAATCCTTGTTTCCTTCTCGAAGACTTGCAGTTATGGAAGTGGAATAGATGGCAATGCAACATTGAGCAGCGTTTGAAGAAATTCACAATTGGATACCATTATACACGTAATTTGTACACCTTTAAGTCTTTATATATAAATAATGTATACACGATGGATTGCGGATTGCCAAGATAGAACAAAACCTTAGAGACTGAAGAATTTGGGGGAGAAGTGAAGTAAGACGACTTGACCTCAAATCCTTATTTCCTTCTCGAAGACTTGAAGCTATAGAAGAGGAATAGATGGCAATGCTACAGTGAGAAGCGTTTGATGAATTTCACAATTGTATACTTCTATACACGTAATTTGTACACCTTTAAGTCTTTATATATAAATAAAGTATACACGTTGGATTGCGGATTGCCAAGATAGAACAAAACCTTAGAGACTGAAGAAGTAGAGACAGAAGTGAAGTAAGACGACTTGATATCAAATCCTTGTTTCCTTCTCGAAATCTTGAAGCTATAGAAGAGGAATAGATAGCAATGCAACAGTGAGCAGCGTTTGATGAATTTTACAATTAGATACTATTGTACACGTAATATGTACACCTTTAAGTCTTTATATATAAATATTTTATACACGATGGATTGCGGATTGCCAACATAGTACAAAACCTTAGAGACTGAAGAAGTAGAGGGAGAAGTAAAGTAAGACGACTTGCCCTCAAATCCTTGTTTCCTTCTCGAAGACTTGCAGTTATGGAAGAGGAATAGATGGCAATGCAACATTGAGCAGCGTTTGTAGAAATTCACAAAAGGATACTATTATACACGTAATTTGAACACCTTTAAGTCTTTATATATAAATAATGTATACACGATGGATTGCGGATTGCCAAGATTGTACAAAACCTTAGAGACTGAAGAAGTAGAAGGAGAAGTGAAGTAAGACGACTTGCCTTAAATCCTTGTTTCCTTCTCGAAGACTTGAAGCTGTAGAAGAGGAATAGATGGCAATGCTACAGTGAGCAGCGTTTGGTGAATTTCACAGTTGGATACTATTATACATGTAATTTGTACACCTTTAAGTTTTTATATATAAATAATGTATACACGATGGATTGCGGATTGCCAAGATTGAACAAAACTTTAGAGACTGAAGAAGTAGAGGGAGCCGTGAAATAAGACGACTTGCCCTTAAATCCTTGTTTCCTTCTAGAGGACTTGAAGCTATAGAAGAGGAATAAATGGCAATGCTACAGTGAGCAGCGTTTGATGAATTTCACAATTAGATACTATTATACACGTAATTTGTACTCCTTTAAGTCTTTATATATAAAGAATGTAATCGCGATGGATTGTGGATTGCCAAGATAGAACAAAACCTTAGAGATTGAAGAAGTAGAGGGAGAAGTGAAGTAAGAAGACGACCTCAAATCCTTTTTTCCTTCTCGAAAACTTGAAGGTATAGAAGAGGAATAGATAGCAATGCAACAGTGAGCAGCCTTTGATGAATTTCACAATTCGATAGTATTATACACGTAATTTGTACACCTTTAAGTCTTTATATATAAATAATATATACACGATGGATTGCGGATTGCCAAGATGAACCCAAACCTTAGAGACTGGAGAAGTAGAGGGAGCAGTGATGTAAGACGATTTGCCATAAAATCCTTGTTTCCTTTTCGAAGACTTGCAGTTATAGAAGAGGAATAGATGGCAATTCTACAGTGAGCAGCGTTTGATGAATTTTACAATTGGATACGATTATATGTATGTATTTTGTACACCTTTCTATATAAATAATGTATATACGATGGATTGCGGATTGCCGAGATGAAACCAAACCTTAGAGACTGGAGAAGTAGAGGGAGCAGTGATGCAAGACGATTTGCCTTAAAATCCTTGTTTCCTTCTCGAAGACTGGCAGTTATAGAAGAGGAATAGATGGCAATGCTACAGTGAGCAGTGTTTGATGGATTTTACAATTGGATACGATTGTATACGTAATTTGTACACCTTTAAGTCTTTCTATATAAATAATGTATATACGATGGATTGCGGATTGCCAAGGTGAAACCAAACCTTAGAGACTGGAGAACTAGAGGGAGAAGAGAAATTAGATGTTGTTCTCTTTATTTGATTTTAGATCTTCTAAACTGAATTACCATTGTTTATTTCTTTCAAAAGTGATACCTGATTGTTAGTATTCATCTTCAGATAAGAAATATGCTCTCTGTTTCGACCTTAAAATCTTGTAATTACTTTGTAAATTTTATATATCACTTTTTGTGTCTTTTTCTGTGGTTTGTTAATTGTGTTGAACAATTGTAGTAATGATATTAAATTGTTGTCTTTTTGAATGTTTGTTATTTATTTACAGTAGAATGTTAGTAAGCTAATTATTATCCTAATCATTAAGGACATGTTTATTATTTATTTTGTTTGCAACCTTTGGTGAAAATGTTGTGATATTTTGTAGTTATTTTTTGTTGTTTTCAATTTATTTGTGACTATTTTCATACCGGGACTACTTGATTGCAATGCCACAACTCATGTCACTGCGTCATCGGGGAGGCCCCCCCCCACCCAATTCTCTTTTGCAAACAGAATACCGTAAATAGTGCAATGGCTTTAGTAGCTTACAATAAGTAAAGTAGTTTAATTCACCTAGAATGTTTCTTAACATGTTCATGAAATTTATAGAATTCCTGCCGTCTATGAACTAACTCATGGGCTGTTCACAATTTGAAATAGCGCGAAATGCAGTAGTTGATATTTTTATGTATATCCTTAATATGTGCCAGACAGAACTGCTCAAATCTGCTCAACATGGCTTTGACAGACAAATCTAATACATATATACGCTTCACAATAACTGCACACAAACCTATCCTTAAGCTATAATCTTCTTTATATACAGTATATATATAGTATTCTACATATAACCAAGCACGTCTTGACCTTCTACGTGGTTGTTATCTTCGTAGAACTTTTGAAGAGAAGAATTACTTTTCGAGTAATTAGACACACGGTCTCACTCTGAACTGATGACTAGTTCGATTATCGCATCTGCGGTGTTGTCACCTACTGACACTAGTGTAAACTCCACACGATTTCTTAGCATTGGCTGGAAATACGTATGATGTTCAAATCTGCCCCATTTGTAAATGTGCCCCAGTCTCGCCTAATCGAGTGAGTATTGAAGACAGTTTCTCGTTCCCACTTACGAATTACAAAACATGTCCCATCTTTTTGACACTAAATGTCGAACAATTTGCCACTTTGTACACTAAGTCTATTTCATGCACAATAAGGTAACCTCAGCCAATACATTTTTCGTAGAAGTTATCCTGACAGATATTCTTAACCATTAATTCCGGCGCGGTAGCACTAGAAGAGACGATTCCACCCAGGTAGAACAGCGACAGCCAGAGAAATATCAGCCGAAGCCAGGCCGGATCGCTAGCTCAGGGGTTTGTCAACCTTCGTGGGGAAGTGGTTAGCACAGCGCGCTGCATTGCCAGGGATCCCCGGTTCGAACATGGTTGATTGTGTTTGTCCAGATAACAATATAGAAAAGATTGACACATGTCCAAATTTGAGAAGAAACGTGAAAAAACGGGAGGTACTACCGCTTACGGTTATTCTTTTTCATTAAAAAAAAAGTGGTTGAGCAATGACATGGTATGATAGAGACTCGAATTCGAATCCTGATGCAGCCTGCAATTTTCGATGAATTCCACATAGTACATCTCCTGTGTGTGCCTAATTTAATGAAAATCATTAAATTTACATCAATGTACAGATGAGATTTCGGAAAATACATACATGTTACATACATTGCAGTAAAGAATGACTGGGGTAGGAAATCGATTAAAGCGATTGCTTCTACCCGGCGGGAACATCAGCCAATAAGCTGTGGCGTTGCAGTCACGTGTGGCTTCTGAACTCCCATCATTCCGATCGGCAGCGTCACTCTCATTGGCCACGAGTTGAGCTCGGCCTTGTTCGAAAGCAGAACGGTTGGGTTTTCATTAAAAATGGATGATTTCCTCCCTCCAGTTATTCTTTACCTTGTGCTCTGTAAGGTATGTGTAATATTTCGACGTATTCATCGAAATATCAGCTTTACATGGATGTAGATCAACATGACAATTTTGTTTCATAACTGCTGTCATAATCATTAAAGCTACCCCTAGCGATGAAAAATCCCATCCTACAGAATAGAACAAAACCAAGTGAGAACTTTGTTTATAATAAAGCGTTCTCAGTTGACTGGTGTTGACTGAAAGGTCCATACCCAGGGTGTACAGTGTTGCCAGCTTTTGGTAGGGTAAAGAGGGGACAGATGGTGCACATTTTCATTCAACGAAAAAAAGCTGTTCATTTATCTTGTTATTTATTTTTAATGTAGATGGCATCATATTTCAATTCATGGGAAAAAATAAAAATATTCAATGGCTAAGTTCTGTGTCACCATGTAACGACAATATGCACGCAATGAAAGAGTAGATTTTTGCAATCTGTCACCACCTGGGTGGGTAAGATGGCGCAATGGGAATGCTATCTGAATAGAGCAGTTTAGCGTCTCACAACTTCCTCTTGGCAGCCTGTAGTTCCATTTTTTTCAGTCTTCCACACACAGAGAACTTATCAGGATAAACGTAACAAGTTTCATGTGGCTAGTTTATGTATTTGTTGCATTGTATTCAATCTACTGTGGACGCTGTCTTTTCGTAGAGTTGTAGGCACTCAACGCATTCAATTTCATTGTCGATAATAGATTCGACCTTGTCACAGAACATAAGCCAAGATGAAGATGACGATGATGAAAATGAAGAGATGGTTAGATGTCTTCCGCAGGCCGTCTTCTTGGAAATTTGCAGTTCTTTCTTCAGGACCTCGGGTTTAAACTTCGTATTCTCAATGAAATCTTCTCGGGTCAAAACTTATCGTCCTCTCTCAACTATCAGTAGATGTGCTGGGCTGTGGTATTGGAGTGTGGTGCAAATGCAAGACCTAGAATAACGGACTCATCAAGGGGAAATATGCCGTTAGCCTTGAATTCTACAATTCCATAAGTTCTTGGAAAGATGTCGTCTTCGTAGAGTAGGCTCTCGTATGTGGAATTCTCGACTCGCTTCCCGCACTTTCATCTCGTTAATCACACTGTACACCATTTTGAAGGTCTTCCTCCGTCCGAGATACTCGTTCCGTTGTTCTCTGACGATTCCTCGGCATATTGCTGCAAAAATGTGCAAAGAATGCATCTGTAACTGATTTATTTTATTTCGCATTTTGTACCACTTTTGCCTAACTTTCGAAAAGTGACGAGTGATGAAATTGATGAACGGACACTCACAAACATCCATGCCCAAGTCGGGATTCGAACCCGGACCCCCCTGGCGTCGTAGCACGACGTACTAACCACTCCTCCGCGGATTGAAGAGAAAAGTATGGGAGGTGTTCCCTGGAAACAGCCAAACCAACTAAGATAAGAGTCTCTTGCAAAATGATAGCGAAGGCACTCTGCTCGCAAGCGTCCGTGAGGAAAACCTAACCTAGAAGAAGTGAGGGAAAACCTTGACATGCACCCATTCATCCCTAACCATTCGAAAAGGTACTCATTTTTACTTGCACGGAACTGTTCGGAGCGAAACCGTCCCGAAGCCAGTTTATGCATAATCTCATCTTCTTCCCCCGTTCACTGCATCTTTTAACCTAACCAGGCAGTTCATTTTCAGCAGGATTTTTATACGTCCAGGAACCTATAAATTCTAATGGCTTCTATTGGATTCCGCTGCACGACAGGAACCTTTTCTCCTCGCACGATTTAACTTCGGTCCAAGTTGCGTATTTTTTAATTGAAAACAGGTTCCTGGACCGAATTAAAATTAATCCGCAGAAAAGGTCCCTGTACCGAATTGAAATTCATCCTGAAAGAACGTTCCTGGACCGAATTGAAATTCATCAGGAAAAAAGGTTCGTGGACCGAATTGAAATTCATCCTGGAAAGTTTTTTTTATATTATTATTACGATGAAATATTAGCGCCGTCTATCGCTGCACTTTTTGACTCTCTTTGCACCGAAGCGTCTAGTTCGTTGATTTGGAGTCAGGTAGTGTATTTGGTATCTGCACCGTCTGCACTACCTTCCGGCGTATGATCACGTACCGAGTGCTAACTAATCAAATGAACGTTTAAAGCAACGGACAGGCACTTGTTGAATCTTCTGAACATGATCATCGCTTTCCGTCTAGTTGGTTGAACGTCATTTTCTTGCACCACCCTGACACTGGATACACCTGCACTGCACCGAGTGTCAAAAAGTGTAGCGAAGTAGTCGGGGCTGCTAGAGTCCGGCAGAATTAACTTGAGAGAAATGGCCGCTCTGTGAGTGATGCAACTGCGCTCGAATTGGCTAGAACGGGGGACTTCCCGCTGTAACGGGCCAATGGAAACTCTACAAACTCTACTCTAAGAGTTTCCGTTGGCTCGTTCCAGCGGGAAGTCCCCCGCTCTGGCCAATTCGAGCGCAGTTGCATCACTCTCCGAGCGGCCATTTCTCTCAAGTTAATTCTGCCGGACTGTGGTACAACTGGTCTGTCATGCGTTCTTTCTTCACATCGTGGAGGAATGTCTTTTCGATCAGGACGACGCTGCACACAGTGGAAGTGATGAACACGCGTGCTGTTTTCAGAAGCTTTCAACTGCAAGTTACGTAACTTCTACTCTGATTGCATAATACACTCCACTTTCTACAGTATTTATGAAATGACCCTGGTATCAAATTTTATTTCAAGCGGTGCAGAATTTCAGATTTCGCGCTGAAACACGCTGGGGTTTGAGCCCAATACACCGTATATCAAACCTGGTATGATAAGAGTTATTGATATTTTAGATGTGTAAGAATACGAAGCACCCCGAAATCAGCTTGTGCTGGAGCTCCGATTGTGACATAGGGATATGTAGGAAACGCAGGTAAGTGAAAAACTGGAAGAGTTGCGAAGTGGAACAACGGATAATGTCAACGGAATTGAATTCTACATTTCTCAAAGGTTTGTACGAGTAGCCTAGTAAAAATGCTCGGAAGAAAGTACTACACATTTACTCCTCTTTACACAGTGAAGAATTCTTTGTTTATAGGCCGCTTTATACACAGATAGGCTAATCTGGACAGGACCTACAGTTTATATTAGCTAGCCCCGTCTAATTGACTGCACTTTTTGACCCTCTCTGCACTCATGCGTGCAGTAGGCAACACGTTGCATCACCGACTCGTCTGCTGCGTTCATTTGGTGTCAAGTAGAGTATTTGGTGTCTAAACCGCTTGCATTACGTTCTGGAGTGGTGTAATAGCTCCGTCTAGTTGGCTGCACTTTTTGACAGTCGGTGCAGTGCATCCAGTGTCAGGTTGGTGTCAGGCTGGTGCAAGGAAATTACGTTCGACCAACTAGACGGACAGCGGTGTTCAAGTTCAGAAGATGCAACAAATGCGTGTCTGCTGCTTTAAACTGTCATTTATTAGTTAGCACGCAACACGTGCTTGTGAACTCATCTTCAGCATATGTCTGTAAGACACAATTAAAAAAAATTATTGGGCACAAATAGTTAGCACATTATATTTTAGTGAAAAATTGAATAGAGTTAAGCGCAGAAAAACACTGAATACCCTTATTCATCTTCATATTTCAAATCCCTGACTACTGTCATGAATATGTGATTGTGTGTGTGTGTGTGTGTGTGTGTGTGGGTGGGTGGGTGGGTGGGTGGGTGTGTTTGTGTGCGTGCGCGCACATGCCAAAATACACACAATTAAAATTATGTTTGTATTTTAATTGCCTTGCATAGCATTTTTTTTGCTACCTTTGGTTAAATTCAACGACGAGGATGAATGACAATAATATTGAATTGATGAAGATGTATTTGCAAGGGACACGGATGGCCATGGCGGGACTCGATCACAGGAATTTCGGTGGCGAGATCTAAAGTAGACAACTAGACGAACTCGTCTGTAGAGTCTGATAAAATAGAAGAGGGCATTGGAAGAAAAGGAATAGAGTAAAACTTGAGGCAGAACCTATTAATATGTTTATGACTTCGAGCGACATAGCCTCGATAGCCTGCATTTATAGCAGAATATGCTAGAAAGAGGAATAATCGGCACTTGTCTATCTCTGACGAACTCGCTCATTTGAAAACGAATTTCTGATTAATAGAATATTATCCTACAATACAGGCAACCGAATCTACACAAAAGCTGGATGGGTTGCATAGAAGGCACGCGTTCAGGTTCAGACCTAAGTCGTAAAGCTTGTGATCATCTGATTCCAAGAAACTTGCGATTTATGGTTCTGACTCCACCTTAGCGTCAAGGTGAAGTAAATGAAGGCGTTATAAACGGCCGATTAAATTTCATATAGCGATATCCGGATATATATATATATATATATATATAAAAAAAACATTAAACTTTAATTCTTTGAACATGTGAACATGTACACTTAGTGGGACCTCCCCGATGGTGATGCATTAGCTGTAATGTCCCCGCCTTGTAATTAAGGGGGTTCCGGGTTTGATAACCGGTGGAGGCACATAGCGCTTTAGATCTCACTTCAAACTGTAGGTCCAGTCCGGATCTGTTGATAAAATAGACTCAAAACTCATAGTCACATATCAATTTAGTGTATACGGTATCCGTGTCTTCGAACGGATTGGTTTGTTGCTTCGTGTTTTTTAATCACTGCCCAATTCTCAATGCTCATTGGTGTATTTTCATTCACTCAGTCAGGGGGATATTTGAAAAAAATATATATATTGAGAAAATTCATTAACGCATCCGTTTTGATTATTTTACGTTGCTTTTCTACGTCTAGGATAATCGCAGCGATGGGGATGAAAGATGAATTGTGGAACATCCACGATACTTTACATAGAATGAATTATGCTACCATGTTCCTTGATTGCCTTACACTATCAAATGAAGCGAAGCAATTGAATATACGAATGCAGTCTGTCCAATATAAAGATATGCATTTCAAGGGTCAGGTGAGAGAAAACCAAGTAGGTGAATTTTCTGTCGTAAACAAGTTGTAATTAATTGATTGATTTAATTTCTGCATTACTGCCATTTTGACTAATAGAAAAGATAATACCGTTGTAGATTCAGCGATTGAATGAACTGAAAAAGTTTGGGAGTATATACATTTGGGATATTTGTACCCATCACATCATACGGAGACAAGCATCTTACAAAAAATAAAATCAGCACCTGTCTCTGAGAACTAAATCTCCTTTCCTCGTTAATCTCTGAGGCGTTCAGCATACATAAGGACAAAACACAGGACAGAACACATTATACTGGCCGTAAGTCTAGGCACCACAACCTTGTTGATCTACAAAAAGTGCAGTTACCCTGTGTACTACGTGGAAGTATGGTTGACTTTTGAATACGTTTTCGAAGGTGACCCTCGCAAACAACTGTATCCTTACCAAGCGTACTACATCGCTAGCCCACTTAAGTCCTCTTGATTCAATATTTAAAATATTGAATTATGAAATTGGTTTATTTTCCTTCGCTTTTCTGCCACTTTTGTCTAATACCGACGATGAGGATGAGTGATTATGTAATGAAATTGATGAAGGGATACTCAAAAGAACACACAGCCATGGATTCGAACCGAGGACCACTGGCGTGGGAGTGCGGTGTGATAACCTGATACACCATATCACCACACTGCACAGAAAGCCCATATGCTGAATAACAGATTTATTTCACAAAATGAAATAAGAAGCAAACATAGTACACGAATACTACAGCTTTGCGGAGTACTCACGGCCAGCCCACTTCGAAACACGGATTGCACACAAACATCGTGCACCGCTCACAGTCTGTACAGCAAGTGTCTGACGTGAATCACTCGACCCCGCCGGTCAGCGTTGCCATTTGGCAGTGCTGCCCTCACATAATGGCGGAATTTACAGGTATTACACACCTTATGGTCATATCTCCCCCTCCCTGAAGAGAATCATTTTTGACATAAGAAAAAATTATTTACAATACACAAAATATACAAGAAAATATAACAAGTTTAGTCCAAAGTTCAAAATAAATATTTGAATAAACAAAAATCAACTTAAATTTTTATCCTGTTCCACACTTGAGGATATTTGTTCATAAATTCATCCAAATAAAATTTCCTTTTTTCTACACAACAATTCCATTTTTTCAAGTTTTCTACTTGATGGTTTTCTGTTACTTTTCCTTTACTTAATTCAATTAAACTAAATACACCTTTTCTGATCTCCTTAAAAACATAATAGGGACCTTCATATACATTACAATATTTTCTAATCCTCTTGTCAACAAGACTACTGAGATAATGTGTTTTGAAAAATACCAAATCATGAATTTTGATCTCATCTTTTTTCTGTTGTGTTACATTATGTCTCAAGTTTCTTAGTGCATAGTGGCTGAAAAAAGTTTATCATCCCAATTAATTTCTTCTGTCTGGGGAATATTAAAACAATTTATTACACTGGTATCTATCTTACGATTGAACATTAATTCCACTGGTGCATATCCTAAATTGGAATGGATACTATGATTGATTAAATTAACAATAATATCTATATATTTTGGCCAGTCTTCTTGACTTTCTGAACAACATATACGCATCATTCTATTCAATTCTGCATGTACCCTTTCTACAAAATTAGAACGTGCATGATAATTTGGAGTATACATTACTTTAATACCTAGAGAACTTAATGTATCCACATGTATCCATATATTTGAATGGAATGTTGTAGCATTATCAGAAACAATGTATGACGAATTCCCTATGATAGGCTTGTCCAACACTCATCCATTCATCCCTATTTACCTTCCCGACCTTTTCCTAACTTCCAACAATATATCAAACCTACAAACCTGTCTTCATTCGCCTAACCTGTAGCATAGGTAGCAATGGTAAGTGCCACGGTCGAATCTTCTCCTGAATTTTAATTAGTTTTACCAAAAATTACTCCGAACCGCTCTCATTACTTGATGATGACTCGCATAGATTTTTCGTTACCTTAAATGACCAGTGCGAACTAGAATCCCCCCCCTCCTGGAAGGGAAGACAGTCATTAGTACACAACATACAAAATATACACTGGGAAAAACCTTTAGGTGAAGTACCACACCGCGATTCAAAAATACCAGTTTATTGACAAAGAAGAGTATTAATCACTTTTAGACACAAAGACGTTGACCCCCAATGTTACTGACTTTCCGTCACTGTTCATGTAAATGTTCCACATAAGCAACTGCTCAATAACTTACAGATTTTCAGAAGGCACACCTGCACCTTTATATATAACAAGCATATCTGAATAATCACTCAAATCAAGTTGGCATGTTTCATACATATGCCACCCAACATGGACTTCCTTACAAAAAAAATCAGACAGATTTCAAATTTAACTATTACACGAAAACATGCTATCAAACAACTTGTTTTACATTTCAAAGCTGTCCTTAGCTATGAGAGGTTCAATGCCTCTACTAATACTTGCTCAAACGCTCGAGAAAAGTCACATGACCTAGAGCGAAATTCACCATTTTCATTTTAACATACAGATATAGGAAATGCTAAATTCTTCACTACATGAGTCCAAATTTTACACCTTTCCAGTGATTTAAAGTTCATCCAGCGCAATGCCCTTTGTTATGTTTCAGGATTTTACGCGGAAAGTACGCGAAATATGGCCATAGTCGCACCAAACATATGCCGGCATGTGTAGAACACCAGGACGTGGCTTTTTCAAAGTTCCAAATACAACCCTCCAATTGACATTCAGATAAAAGCAGTATTTGTACTCACATTTCTGCAACCAATACAAACCATGTGACTACTGTCGCCCGTTGAAAATTCCGTTCATCTTCCGATCTGGTGGACGTTCGCCTTAATATAAGTACATGTACTTGATTCTCAAAGCATAGTGATTAAAAGGCGATTGGCTTAAGAATTGGCACTATCTTTGCAATCCCGATAACATTCGATTCCTGTACCATTATCTTCTTTGACAGCCTTCCCCTTCTGTTTACTTTTTCCGGAAGTCCCCACCTTCATTTCCGGTTCCCGTCTATCCTTTTTCTTCTTCTTCTGCTATTTTCAAGAGATTTTATGCTCACTCCTTCTCCCTCATGTCAATCACTTTTTTTCCCAATTTAAGTTCGTAAAAATGACGTAAATCCTTAAATTTATCACATAACTATTGCCGCAGCAATCATCACACTGACCATCAGTAAAATGTTGTAATAATTCGTTTAAATACCTCTACCTGCTCTCTATGCACGCAGACATAGCAAGAGCCATATATTGAGTAAAATCACATTATTTGTGACAGTGCCACAATCTGCTGCCACCTAGCGAGGAAATTCTGAACTCCTTCAATATACCCGTTTACAGTTTACATCAAGATCCGTGTTTTTAACCTACTCCTTTTTAACCTGGATTTTAAAATAAAAATAAAACACATCATAAAAATAAATACAGTACACAATTAAAGGTATTTGCAACAGTATTCGTTATAAATGCCATCTGGAATACCCATATGTCTGATGTATCCTTCTTTCAAACATCTTAAAATACTATCTGTATTACAATCACGAATAGGATAAACAAAAAGATATCTTGTTTTTAAATCTTGAATTGTCAACAAATATTTCTTGTCACACTTGCTCTTGACAAGTGGCCCTTGCACGTCAAAAAATAAAACAATACCATTCGAAGAAGAATCATGAAATGAAAATACATTTTTAGATGATGTCTGTCAGCTTTGGTTCTTTGACATACCTCACAATTCTTAACATATTTCTGCACACTTTTTCTCATTGCAGACCAATAAAATATTTTATTCATCCTTCTGAGCATTTTGTCTGCTCCAAAATGACCCATGTTGTCATGATATGACCTTAAAAGTATTGGAACTAAAGATATAGGTATACACAACTTATAATGATTAATGAAATGAAAATCACGATACGACAAAATTCCATCTTGTAACTTAAAATACTTTTTCCAGTTTCTTGATCTAAGCTGTAAAGTACCTATAGTTATGTTTCCAGATAAATAATCAATGATTGGTTTAAAAATCAAATCTTTCTTTTGTTCATCCATAACGACTTCTTTTGGTATATTAATAACATCATTCCTTAATAAATCTACTACATTTACATGCAAGTATTGAGTACTTTGATCTAGAAAATTTCTAGAAAGAAAATCAGCTAACAAATTATCTTTCCCTCTGCAGTACTCCACTTGAAAGTCAACATTTTTAAGTTGTAAAGACCATCGCAAAAGACGTGAATTCCAATTTTTTCCATGTCGAAGCCAGATTAGGCAACGAAGATCACATACAATAGTAAATCTGTTACCTAGGAGATATTCCTTGCATTTATCAATACAAAAAGAATACTAAGGCATTCTAATTCACTAATTGTATAGCGTGACTCATAATCCTTAAGAGTTCTACTCATGTAAGATATTACATGTTTTTCACCATTAATAATTTGGTATAAGTAACCACCAAGACCAACAGAAGATGAATCGGTTTGAATATAAAATCTGTTTTCAAAGTCTGGATGATAAAGATTGACATCCTGTATAATTGCATCTTTTAACAAATCGAAACTAGATTTTTCTTTGTCTCCACAGTGCCATTTCTTCCCCTTTTTCAGCAAGTCATGCAAGGGTGAACATAAATTCGAAAAATTTGGAATAAACTTCCTTAACCAAGTAAAACATCCAATGATTTTTTGAAGACTGTTTACATCTTTAGGAGGTTGTAATTCTGCTATTGCCTTAACTCTTCTGTAAGAAGTATCTGATGAAATCCAGCGGACATGTCTATGACTGAAACGTAAGGTTTATTCTTAAATTCTCTTAAAGCAAGTTCAATATTTATTGGATGCAATTGGCTGGTGTTTTGATGTACGTTTATAAGCCTAAAGTCTGTACACACTCTTATACCTCCGGAAGATTTAGAAACTACAACTAATTGATTTAAATATGGAGATTCACAAATTTCAATTATATCCCATTCTAACAATTTTTCAATATATTCTCTCACATCCTTTCTATATTGGTAAGGAATAGGGTAAGGCTTACTTATTAATGGTTCATGAGTATCTAGTTCAATGTTATGTTCATATACATTACATACACCTGGTTTTTCATCAGATCAATCTTGAAACTCTAAAACCAAATTAAACAATTGATCTTGTTCTTCTATTGACAAGATTTCTGCCTGATCTACCTTGTTTCTCAAATATGTAGTATTGGGAACCATTTCTGATACATTTTTATTTAATTCAACATCCAAACATTCTTGAAATATACCATCTACTTCTTCAGATACACATGGTAAAAGCTTAATCAACTTATTACCTTGAGCAGTCTTGAATAACAATTCATTACATGAAAAATCAATATTGGCTCCTATATTGTATAAGAAGTCTAAACCTAATAAAATTCCAAAATTTAGGTTTTTTACCACTACAAATTCTATTAAAATATCTTCTCCATCAAAACTTAGATTGGCAATGATCTTGCCTAATACCTATTGTTGCTTCTTGCCAGAATAATCTACAAGTATTATGTCTGTGACTGGTTGTAAAATTGGTCGTGTAACTTCTTGAGTAATCTCTTTCCATTTATCTGCAGAGAGTAACGAGAGTTCACTACCCGAGTCTACGAGGCATTTACAATCTAAACCATTAATTTCACAATTAATAAAGCATGTACCGTGTCATTCTAAAGAATGAAGGGATCTGAACCAGTTGTTTATGCAATTAATTGCTGGGGTGATGTAAATTGGTCATCATTCATCCTTGATGAGACCACTCGTCATTAGCATGGCGAGTTATCGCTTGGCAATGCGAAAGGTACAAAATTACACAAAGGAATTAAACTACTGAAAAGACAATGGTCACTCGTTGGGTTTTGCAAACCGTTGAACCCGAATCATGGCTGGGTGTAGGATAATTACCTGTCTATCTGAAGTCTTTAGCTGAATCGAAATAAGCGAAGTCCTCTGTAAGCTTCTCTCCTATGCTGACCAAAGCGTCCTTCCACTTCTGACCTACTCTCTTGCTGACCACCTCGTCTCTCTCCACTCAATCCCAAAAGTCAGTCCTCCCTCAGCTTGTCTCACCTCTATAATCCCAGGCCATCGAGCTCTTCCTCAATGCCGATTCGTGTTATTCAATTGCTACCATGCAAACCGACGACTCAATAACCAGAAGTATTACCTGTTTCCTGAATGCTCAGGAGGTTTGCATGGCACAACACAATGCATTGTAAACATGCCTAAGAGGCTTGAGACAGCTGAGAAAACAAGTGAATGCCCTGGTCAACATGAAGCGTTCAGAGAGACTTAAATAAAATAAACATACAATCTTAGGGATTGTTACGGTACCTTTTATTTTTGTCTAACATTAATAGGCAAATTCATGTTTTTTGTACTGAATTTCTCTTCTTCTATCATCAAGTCATTATAAAAGTCAACATCTACTTGGCAAATATGTACATGAGTGTTAAACTTAGGTCTACACTCTGAATTTATGTTAGTGGTTTTCAATAAAGTTCCATCACTACTGTCAAAATCTTATATCTTATGTTGGTATGACACAACAGCATTATCTTCGCCTATTGTACCCTGTGTCGCCATACTAATAGGCTCACAATTCAGTTTAAACTTTCATGAGGCAAAAATGTAGAGGCTTCAGCTCTCAAAGAAGAATTTTCTCTTACAATACTACTATTATTCCTATTTGGAAAATTTACTGCATGTACTACACCAGTATTTTCTTCAAATTCAATATTAGTACTACTTGTTCGCATCAGAGGCTTCCTCTGATTAAACCTATTGTATGGATTATATTTATTTCTATCAATAAATCTACTATAATTTACATTTCTGTAACCTCCTAGGTAATCATTGAAATTATTCAGAGATCTATTGCTTACAGTATTATTTCCAGATTGATAATCTGTATTGTTGTTATACCTTCTATAGGAATTAAATCTATCACGATTGTTGTTACCAACATTTCTTGCACTATTATTTACATTTCTGGATGTATTTGGTTCAACATTACCATCAAACTTTCTTACATTTACTTACTTAAAAAATCTACTGGATGGCTTTGAATCTACATCATAGGAATTATAAAGAGCTTCATGTCTTGAAACCAATTCAGCTGCAATTCCCAATGAGAGATTAGGCTGATTAAGTATAGCCTCTTTCACTTTCATTGGCATTTGATGAGCAATGCGAATACGTTTTTGCTGATCACTCATTTCAGGTTGAACTACATTTAACACATTTACCTGTGACCAGAAATAACCTAACAAACTTTGTTTACTCTCCTTGGAAAATTTCTTACATAGTACACTTGTTAAACAAGTACTCTTCCATGATGGACTTTCAACAGATATAGAAACAATGCTTTAAAAGTTTCATAATCATCTATCAACTCTTTGTTGTGATCAAACCAATGTTTTGCAACACCCTTAAGAACCATGGGTATGTACTTCATGTAATGTTTAATTGGAATGTCTGACATTACAAAACTATCTTCAATTTCTTTTAAAAACTGAGACGCTAAGTAATCTGTTCTTGTAGCATTGAAATTTGGCAACCTTGCAATATCAGAGTATCTTAATACACCATGCTTTTTCTTGAACCTTCTATTAATTTCAGATTCAGTTTCACTAGCTACATAACCTTTTCTATCTTTATTAAAACTAGATTTTCTTTTGTTAACACTATTTCCACTTGTTCTTAAAGAATGACTAAGTCTATATAGTTTCTTCTTATACTCTATTAAGCTTTCAGTATCAGAACTAGAAGTATCAGACTTTGTACTAGTAGTTTTCTTTCTAAATCTAACATTGGAACATTTTCCTACTGGATATCTCTCATCTATTTGACTAGATCTTGAAAAACGTACATGACTAGCAATACTACTAGGATTTTCATTAAAATCACTAAGTTTACTTGTGCTTTACACTTGACTTTTGTTAGTTTCTTGCTGAGCAATGACCTGCAATGCTCTTAAGTCTTTCGAAATATCTTTTAACTGATAATCAAAGTCAACAAGTTTATTTTCTACTATTTCTACTTTTGACGCAATGTCAGTTACTTGCTGAACACAACCCTTATATGTAATTTCACATCCTGCAATTTTATTTGATACCAAATGAACGCTTTGACTTATGTCCTGTATTGTTTGACCTGTCTTTGTTGAAAGTTCTGAGAATTCTTCATGTAACTGAACAATACTAGCATTCTGTTCACCTACTTTATTAACAACAGTGTCGTACCTACATTGGTCAGTACCGATAATGGACTTTATTTCTCGAAGTTCAAGATCATTCTGTTTCACGTTTTCGTTCAACCTTTCTTGTAATTTGTTACTTTGATCGGAGCAGTTTTTTGCAACCGCGTCAATTTTTGTTTCTAACTGATTACGAAAAGACTCAAAATTATTCTTTACATCAGTTAAAGACTCACGAGTTTGAACACACAAATCAGTAACTCTTTTCTCAACATTCGCTTCAAGGCGAACAAATTCGTCATTAAAGTTAGATTCAAATTGATCTAGTTTTTTAGACACGTTTTCCTTCACGTTAGCAACACAGTCTTCTACTAAAATTAATTTCCTTGTAACACTTTTTTTCTACTTCAGAAAACTTCGAACCCAACGACGACAACTGAGAATCCATCTTTTCATCCCTCGCCGCGACGTTTTCTTGCATGGAAGCAACATTTTCTTGCAAGCCAGTAATGTGGGATCCAAAGGTAGATAGCTGCTACTGCAATACGTCTCCTTATCGAGATTCCAACTGCTTCAATGACTGTTCAATGTCTGGTTTTGCAGGCATTTTGCTGCAACTAGTGACCTACTTATCCTTTCCACTAAACGCACGTAACTGGTAGTCAAAGACCATCTTCAACATTCGGGACCATCACAGTACATGGCACAAAACTGCTGCTTACCTTCGTAGTGAAATCAACTTCTCCCTTTGCAGCACAATTCGTAACGTAACGGTCAAAAACTTCGTGTTTCGTTGTGCGGTCTGATATTCTGTCCCTGTTCGGGCGCCACTTATCACCACACTGCACAGAAAGCCCATATGCTGAACAACAGATTTATTTCACAAAATGAAATAAGAAGCAAACATAGTAGACGAATACTACAGCTTTACGGAGTACTAACAGCCAGCCCACTTCGAAACACGGATTGCACACAAACATCGTGCACCGCTCACAGTCTGTACAGCAAGTGTCTGACGTGAATCACTCGACCCCGCCGGTCAGCGTTGCCATTTGGCAGTGCTGCCCTCACACAATGGCGGAATTTACAGGTACTACACACCTTATGGTCATAACCAGAGGATGAATGTCGAACAAGGTGCGCACCTGGAGGAAACTCTGGGGGTAATGACAGTCAGGAGCGTGGTGCTGATCACATCACCACCGCCTTCGACCGTGATCAAGAAAGTCTGGGGTCCTTACTCCACTCCCTCTATACGCTGTCATGGCGTGGTGCAAAGCACAGGGGAACACTTTACTTTTTTTATGTTATATAAGTGTTATGTAGGTTTCTTCATTCTTCTTTTGTTACGATTTGTTACTGCATAAGAGAGTTTGAGTGCTAACACAATTGAGACTAGGTACTATGACTTAATCTTTACACAGATATCCGTGGATGCAATCTGGACATTGTGGATATCCCATGGACGTCCATTGGAGATGTGTGCTGTATATAATCCTTACTATTCTGAAACGCCTTAATAAACAAAGTTATACCCAGAGTAAGTTTCCTATCCCCTTTTTATACAAAAGTTACGATTAGGTTGCGTGACTTTTTGGACACCGTATAATACTTCGTACAGCTCTATCTCAATTAAGAAGACAACAATTAAGTAATAATTGATGAATGGGATGCCACGAATTTAAATTTTTCTTGGTAAGCGTAAACAACATCTAAAAATCAAGATCATTCTTCACCTTGCAATGTTCAGGTTAGTAGTTAACCAGCGATTGAAAGAAATGCATCACATACTGTGAACTCAGAGATTGTAGGATCGAATTCTGCTTAACCCTTTCCGGGCTAGACTTACAATGTCGAGTTTTCCTCAGGAGTCAGGAGTTTGTTTTTGCTATTTTTTAAAAAAAATCATAGAAAATATTTTGTTCAAGTCCCGCGAGTAGGGGAGGAGGATAGTGGACTATGCTTCCTTATGGCCCGAGGTGGAGGGAAGAAGGGAAAGCTGCACGGGGACTTTTCTTCCCAAGGTTTTTTTCCTTGTGGTCGATCTATAGCTCCGGGGGAGTCATTCAGACATGGCTCGTCATTAAATTATATTCTTTCTTGAATTGAAACTCAGTGACTGTCGTTTGATCGACAGGGTCGTAACATACAGAGCCCTATAACTTATTCTCCTATTTCTCATGCTAAATTTCATGATAACTTGCTTCGACATATTTACCCATATAATCTTGAGTGAAAATAACTTTCTATTGGCCTTCTCTCGTCCCTCATACATTCGATGTTAATCTGTTCATTATCCGAATACAGCCAGGTTGTCAGAAAGCATCGTCGTCGGCTAAATCGCTCGCTAGAGCATGGGGAGTTGAATCAAAGGAAATAAAAGAGTTCGACATCTGAAATGCCATTTCCATATAGTACATCTGCATGAAATATTAGTAAATCCCGCAACTTCTTTTAGAACAACAGAAATTACTTCTTGCTTGCACATAGTTATTTAATTACTCAACTTAAAAATAGATTTCAGGGCATGGGTAATGATAGTAGTATTTTTGACAGTTTTTGTTCCGAACGTTCCTTCTACAGCTTCAGATGACGTACTTGATAGCGCAAACATTCTCCTTTATGACGAGTGCGAATATGACATATCCTCCGAATTTCTTGACCAAGTTCAAAGTTTGAAGATTGCACTTAAATCTGACATCATCTCAACACCTTACCGTAAGTGCTTTGATAAAGATTCTCCTGGTTGATAACTTTACAAAAGTTTGAACCGAATTGTTTTTTTCCTTATTCTTCCAGTAACTGTCGCTTCAGCAGAATCGAAACCTATATAGAACTACTTCCAGAGTAGTATAACAGCCCAGAGTTAGCAGACTCAGTATTATCAGTGTTGATTCTGAAAGGCCAACATCTGTTGATGTTAGTGAAGTCATTCGCAGCCCAGAAAACTCGATGGGAAGCCCGTTATCCGTTTTGTTCTTCTTCTGCTTTTGAATACACAAGAGTCAAAGGGATATACATTGTAATAGCCCTACGTACACATGATAATTAATAGGTACACGTTCGACTTGAATAATCATTTAACGTTCAACAGTGTGCGAATTAAGCTTTTCGCTTTGGGGAGGATGCCCCCAATCAGTGTGGTATTTGTGATTTCCTTTCCGGAGGAGGGTGGGGTATGTATGCACATTTGTATTTTACTAGTGGGCAGGCCCCTACCCAGAATTTTTTTGATGGAGGGGCTAGACCTGAAAATATGTTATATATATATAAAAGACATTCACAATATATATATATCATATAAATTAACTGGAAGAGAAGAGCAGCGAGTATGTGTGAAATTCTGTGTGAAATTGCAGAGAACTTTCAAAGACACGTACGACATGTTACATGAAGCCTTTGGCGAGGAAATGTTTCAGTTGAACACCGTGTTACGAATGGTACAGACGTCTCAGATCAGGTCGCACGACGAATGAGTAGCTCCCCTGTTAAAGTGATGTTAAAAATGTTCTTTAACTGATACGTGTTCGGAGTTTGTGCCGGATGGTTCCACAGTGAATGCAGCGTTCTACGTTGACATCATGCAACTATTACAAGAAGAGGTGCGGCACAATAGGCCACAGATGTGGTAGCACAAGTCCTGGATGGTTCATCACGATAATGCATGTGCTCATTCCTCACTCGTTGTCAGCAAGTTTATCGCAAAGCACCAGACACCTATTGTCTCGCAACCGGCCTACTTTCCTGACTTTGCACCAGCAGACTTTTTCCTCTTGAGTTCCAGCAGGTATTTCAGAACTGGAAGAAATGCTGGGAGCTGTTTGTGCACAGTGGAGGGGAGTACTTTGAAGGAGACAGGTCTTATTAGCAATTGAATACGTATTTCCATTCTCTTAATATTGTTCGCGATCCTTTTCATGAGCCCTTCTACCACCATCAGTGGCGGCGATTAGGAGGGCGAAGGAGGGCAGTTGCCCACCCCAAAATTTTTGCCACTTTTCCTCCCATACTATGCTAAACTTTATCTACCAAGGTAAAGTAATCTGTCCTCCCCCCAGCTTTGGCACCTTCCCCCTTACTTTTGGAACCCAATTGCCCCCACTGTCTACCATCTGTGACATGTTTTCTACAAGTTAAATTGTTTCAGTTGTTAATAGAGACATAATTTAAAGTTAATGGAAAAAAAAGTCTCTACCTAAAACTTGGCGTGTATCCTTGTACTTAGCGTGGAACTACACCACTGGTAATATATAGTCTGTTTAATTAATTTGTATTAACTGTGCATAGCTATATTGACATTATAATATGAAAACTAGTGACCACAAACTCTAACATAATGCCATTTTTATGTTTCTGTTATGGAAATCAATATACGATAGAATGAAATTTCCAATTACTGAAGAGTTGATAGCTGTGAACTCAGAGGTGTCATTTTTATCACCTATTTTCTTCTAAATTTCGCCCACCACATGTTCGATTTTTAAAAAAAGTTTTAACAAACGAGCGTCACGAGATTGAAAATGTCTGCCCGTGACAACAGGCGAAATATTGAAGCGGTCACTTTGACGGAAAATCAATCAAAATTAAAATTGGGATCCCGATAAAAAAAGTGAATGAAAAGAGACACAACAGTATCGTTGCTGTAGAAATTAATTCCAGCTACACTAATTTGAAAGAAAGAGATCATCAATTATTTAAGTCAATAGGAGAACGAAAATGACGTGTCCCACGTTGAAATGGTTCATATCACTTGACAATGATTGCTTCAACGATTAATGACAAATTGGATTTTCATGGACACTTGTATTACCTACGGCTTCTGATTGTGTGGTCATAAAGTATTTCTCTTGGAGAGACAATTTATAGCATGCTATTTGTAAGAGCTAGAAACATGCGGGTTGCGACAATAGATAACATTCTGAGTTTAAGTATGTATTTAGCTGTTAAAGCACGGTAAGGCTAATGTGGACCGGACCTACAGTTTAAAGTGTGATCCGAACCACAATATGTCTCCGCCGGATATGGAACGAGACATGTACCCACCTTGCTCCCCTTCCAGACAGGCATGGCAGTTAACTGATTATTCCTGTAGCACAACGTATAGACTGCATTGCATTTTTGCTGCCTAACGAGGCTCTGGCGTCCTGACTCATAGCCAGTATAATACTCTGTGAGGTGGCTTGTGTTGTTGCTGCTCGTCCGTCTGTCCGTCCGTCGGTGTGTGCAATTGTCCCTTCATCCATTACAGCTTATCACCACACACCATTATTCGAGTTCAGCCAAAAGTGGAAAAAAGGAGATTGTAAAATAAAATAAATAAAATCAAATAGAGAGCCAATACTTTCACGTGACACCGACAAACCACGATGTGGTTTAGTGTGGTGTAGATATGGGACGGCGGGAGTCGACCATGGGTGCCGAGCGATCTAAATTAAGAAAACGTTATAAAAGAGAGAATGTCATGGCATCCAGTGAAATAAAATTCATTTCTGCCCTATTCAATCAATATTGTTTTCGCTCGCAGTCTGCTTGTTTTCTCTAATGCACTGTATTTAAATAATATGTGATATGTGTGTGTGTGTGTGTGTGTGTGTCTATATATATATATATATTCCGTTTCCGGAATTTCGTTACATGAACCCCCTCCCTATATATATATATGTAGGATGTTTCGTAAGTTCCTTTACAAAGCTTGGGAGGGGATTCATGTAACGAAATTCCGGAAACGGCTTTGTTGCCGAGTTGTTGACGTTTGAAAACGTGGGAAAATGATTTTCGGAAGTGAATAATGGCAAAACGGGTGGAGAGAAGTCGTCGGGGTTGGGCGGTCCACTAAGAAATTGGGTACGCTCTTGTCAAAATATCACGCAGCAATGGTGTGCAATGTCGGCGTAAGGGATTAATCAAAGGACGCGAACGACGATGTTGACGGGAGTGGGGTGGGTGTTCGTTCTGCGTGAACTGGTATCGACGAAAATTGGCATGTGTTGAATTCCACCAAAAAACAAAGAAAATATCCTGAGCGAAGGGCACCTTGACGTAAAAACGAAAAAAATGAACTGTCATAGGTTGCATACCCTGAAGGGCACACAGTATGCTTAATGGATATGTGAAGGGACCGCCCAACCCCGACGACTTCTCTCCACCCGTTTTGCCATTATTCACTTCGGAAAATCATTTTCCCACGTTTTCAAACGTCAATAAATCGGCAACAAAGCCATTTCCGGAATTTCGTTACATGAACTTTCCACCTAATTTTCACTCGTACAATCACCTCCCAAGCGTTGTAAACGAACTTACGAAACACCCTGTATATATATTGAATGCACTTTGAATACGTATGTAATTTAGTGTTAATATGTTCCATTTTCTGCCATTCAAAAATACAGTTTGTTTGCTTGTTTTCCATTATTAGCTAATGTGAAATTGACGGTGTTGAAAAAATATTTCAAATCTTTGATACTACCATTGCTAGTAGTAGTAGTAGTAATAATAATAATAATAATAATAATAATAATAATATCAATAATAATAATGTCATTATTATTATTATTATTATTATTATTATTATTATTAGAAGAAGAAGAAGAAAGAGGAAAATAAAAAGGATAAATTTTGTAGAGAAGATGTTAACTTTCCAAGTTGACAGTGAATACTTTTTGAATAATATAGCTTATAAAATTCCCAGATATTCCCATAGGTATATCTCAATTCTCATATGTCTAAACAAGGCCAGAGGTTTAGTAGCTGATCTTGTTGAAACCTACAATTTGAACTTATGTTGATGTATAAGATTGTAGGATGCACTGTTTTATTTTATATATATGTATTCAATTTTTTAATTCTGTGTAACCAATTTTGACATAGTGATATACCTGGTTGTTTAATCGTTATCATCACTTAAATAAATATGATTATTATTATTAGAACAATACACAGTTAATTGCACAATATTATATAACAATAAATAATTATTAGTATCAGAGATATAATAGATCTCGTTGAAAACTGTAACTTGAAGTGTAAATATGTTAACTTGTTATGTTATGTTATTCTACAGTTTACGTATTTTATTCGTGTAACTTTGTACATTTGTATTTGACTTAGTGCTGTATTAGGTCTCATACTGTATTCAACACTTAAAATAAACGATTATTATTATTATTGGTACATTTATTTTGGTACTTGCCCACCCCAGACGAAAATTTGTGGTTGCGCCTCTGAACTCAAAGCCGCCTTTGGATCGCTGGTGAACCTCCTGTCCCCCCTATAGCTACGCTCTTGGTCGTATTCAGCAAAACCTAAATTTAGATATAGTAAAAAGAGCATAATAAATAATTATTCTAAAGGTGGGATTAAAAAAAAAAATTAAAAAATCATTTCTCTCTTAGAACAAAATTCAAGTGGTTGAAAGTAACTGTTAACTTTTTTGAGTAATTGTAACAGTAACTAGTACTCTTAAAAGCAAGTAGCTGTAGTTACTTTTTTGTAATAGAAGCCTCGTTATCAACCTTTTTTTCTCGACACTTAAATTGTTTACTTGAAAATTTGTAACGTGGGGAAGAGCTAATTTGGCAACTCTGTTTCCAACTATGTACCTTCTCTGGTTGTTAAGGTGGAAGGATTTTTTCGTCTGAACATCCATGCTTATTGCAATTCGTCATTTCTAATTACACGCGAAGACGTCTGAGATTTGAGTGGATTACTGCGTTCGTTTCCAACGTGATTGCCGAGCTAGAAGTAATTGTTTAATAAAAGTGTTTGTTTGTGCTTATGCAGAGAAAAATAAAATTAATAATCATTGGAGCAAAGGTGAATCCAATGGCATTTCTAGCATGTTAACTAGCTGTTACCACCGGTAAACCAACTTTTATTACGTATATAGATATATGTAGAAATTGCGGGAAAATTTGAAGTTTTTGGACTTAACAAAATTACTATTAAAAGTGAAAACATTAAACAAATATTAAAATAATTTGAATGAATTAATTGAATATTTAAAGGACCACTCTTATAAATGTATGTACTTCATTTTTTTTACTTGCATGTTTGCATTGCTACTTTATTTCATTTATGTTTAATAAATATATAATAAATATATACAATATATAGAAATTGTTGCAATAAATCAGGTTAAATATTCAGAATACGCCACTGACTGATTCCTTATTCCATCATTTTTATTGTTGTAATAATATAAATACACGAACACTTATACTATCATGTACGAACCGTAAGCAAAATTAATACATATATTACAATTATTGATCATTTGTTGTTTGTAATATGTTTGCAGGAAAAATTCCAGCACAAAGTTACTGCAAATGTAATTTACTGTTACTTTTGAAGTTGCAGTAATTGTCACCGATTTACTTTTTAAATGAGTAACTGAGTTACTTTTAAATTTTGAAAATTGTTGACTCAAGTCGGGACTGTACATACAGTTTGAAGTGAGATCCGAAAAACTGTCCAATATGTCTCCACTGAGTATCGTACCCGGAACCCCTTGATTACAAGCGACGACGTTACCACTACACCATCAGATAATTCTGTTACTTGTTAAACCTACTAACTGTAACAGCAACTAAGTTACTTTTAAAAAGTAATTTTCTCAACACCGTAAAAGCTTTTTCTCAATTATTGATTAATTTATGGTGTCTTGGCCCCTCTAGAGCCACACATAACAGTTGGGCTGAAAAGTTCGTAGGCTAACATAGTAAAAAATATTTTTTTGACAAAATTCGATTTCATTATTCAATATAGTTGCCTTCGAGGGCGATACAACGATTATAGCGGTCATACAATTTTTCGATGCCATTTTTATAGTACGATTTCTCTTTAGCCTCAAAATAGGCCTCAGTTTCGGCGATTACCTCTTCATCAGTGCTAAATTTCTTTCCAGCGAGCATTCTTCTAAGGTCTGCAAACAGGAAAAAGTCACTGGGGGCCAGATCTGGAGAATATGGTGGATGGGGAAGCAATTCGTAGTCTAATTCATATAATTTTGCCATCGTTTTCATTGATTTGTGACACGGTGCATTGTCTTGATGAAACAGTACTTTTTTCTTCTTTAAATGGGGCCGTTTTTCGTGATTTCATCCTTTAAACGCTCCAACAACGCTATGTAATAATCGCTGTTGATGGTCTGGCCCTTTTTGAGGTAATCGATGAATATAATACCATGCGCATCCCAGAATACTCATGCCATAACCTTGCCAGCCGACTGTTGCATCTTTCCACGCTTTGGATTCGGTTCATCACGTGCAGTCCACTCGTCTGACTGTCGATTGGACTCTGGAGTGTAGTTATGGAGCCATGTTTCATCCATTGTAATATATCGATGGAAAAATTCGTGTTTATTACGGTTGAATATCGCTAAACATTGCTCCGAATCATCAAAACGTTGTTGCTTTTGATCGATTGTGAGCACGCGCGGCACCCATTTTGCACACAGCTTTCGCATGTTCAAATATTCATGCACAATATGTCCAACACGTTCCTTTGATATTTTTAAAGTCTCAGCTATCTCGATCAACTTCACTTTACGATCATTTAAAATTATTCTGTGGACTTTTTTGATGTTTTCGTCGGTAACAACCTCTTTGGGGCGTCCACTGCGTGCATCGTCTTCGATGCTCATTTCGCCTCGTTTAAATTTAGCAAACCACTTCTCAACGGTTGATTTTCCTGGTGCAGAGTCCGAATAATGTTTATCAAGCCAAGCCTTGGCTTCAACAGTATTTTTTTTTCACCAAAAAGCAATCCTTTATTAACACACGAAATTCTTTTTTATCCATTTTTTCACAATAACAAAAGCTGCTTCACTCACAATGCTATATCTCACGAACTAATTATCCGGCAGCTGTGAAATTTATACACGTATCTTTTGAAGGTTAGTACTAAGTAAAAATCACATGGATTTAATTCTAGTAACGCCATCTATGAGTCAGCCTACGAACTTTTCAGCCCAACTGTTAAAGCAACTGCAATTACTTTTCAAATACCAATAACTATCACTAATTACTTCTTAAATGAGTAACTGTAAATCAGTTAATTTTTGAACCAAATAACTGTAACAATAACTTGGTTACTTTTAAAAAGTAACTCCCTGGTCACTGCCAAAGTCTTACTGAATAATTCGTGGTGCCATAGCACCACTGGCACCACACAGTCACTCCCCTGGATGACATCTGCCAAGGCAAAAAAAGTTCAATTCAAACACTTCCCGTCAGATCTTCCTCCCAAATCTCCAAAGGGCACAGTCTCAACCAGAACAAGGCTACTTTAATGGCATGCTATTCTAGGATAATGGCTACGCTGGGTTAATTCTCCGAGGACTGAACACGGGACAGCGTTTCTGGTTGTCGATGAGTTCCTGGCGGGATTTAAGACTTTCCTCTTGCGCGGATGGTCCCTGCAGTCGTCCTCGGGAGAAGGCTGTCTCATCCATACCAATGATCCTCGAGATCTTCTTTTGTCTTCGCGTCCTTAGAGTTGACAAATGTCCTCAGATACATGTTTGCAGAGGCAGCAGGCTTTGGTTCGGAAGTGATTCTTTGAGCACTTAATGTCGTCTGGCTGGCTTTGTCCCTTTTCTTACAATTGTAATATCGAAGGGAAGAAATGGAAGAGAAATAATGAAGAGAGAAATGAGGAACAGAAAGAGAAGTAAAGAGACGAATAAGAGAGAGGGAGAGAAGTGAAAGTAAAAATGAAGAGAAATAAAGAAGAGAGAGGAAAGAGGATGAGAGAGAAATAAAGAAATGGGAAAGAGGGAGGGAGAGAAATGAAAGGAAGAAATTGAAGAGACATAAAGAAGAGAGAACAGAGGAAAAGGAAGAAATGGAAGAGAAATAAAAAAGGGAGAAAATAGGAAAAATAAGAGAAATAAAGATACTAAAAACTGGGAGGGAGAGAAGTGAAAGGAAGAGAAATAAAGAAGAGAGAAAAATGAAAGAGAAATCAAAACCGAAAGAGAGAGAGAGAGAGAGAGGGAGAGAAGTGAAGAGGGAATGAAAGGAAGAGCAATAAACAATAGAGAGAACAAGAAAAGGGGAAATAAAGAAACAAAAAAGAGAGAGGAGAGAAGTGGACGGAAGAATAGGAAGAGAAATAGAAAAGAGAGATACAAAGTACATCACTTTTATTGTATTGATCAGAGAAAACTTTGATAAGGAACATTACAAATCATAAGCGTGGTTAGCGTTTTAAAATATATTAGATATTATTATGGGATAACAAGAATTTAAAAAATCACGTTGAATTGATAATTCTTTCGTAGAGAAATCAACTAAAATTTTAAATAGAAATATGGGAATTGGTATCAATTGTATCGCCGACTGGTGGCGAGTTCGAGGCAATTTAACATGTTGGGCCAAGAGAAAGTGAACGGGAGCTGATGGAAACTGATTTCCTATAGACTATGTTCCTTGTAGTCACGTTTATGGATTTTGATACTGTGCTGCTACAGTAAAGCCAGCAGGAATGCAAAACCAAGCAACAACTTATTATTATTAATTGCACGTATTACAACATATATATTGCGTATTGTTTATTAGAAATGTAATGATTCTTATTTTCTCTTCGACACAGTATTTCCTGAATGTCTCATTTACTCAGCAAGACTAGAATTAGATTTAAAAAATGTAGCTCTACTAACAAAATTACGATTCGTTATTGTGTGCACGTTATATTTGTACTGCGCATGTTATGCTTCAATTTCTGAATTTATATAAAAATAATGAAGATAACAAGACAATTAACAATAAATAATTGATTGATTTGGTGTTTTAAGTCCACTTTATGCACAGTAAGGATAATCGGGATTGGACCTACAGTTTAAAGTGGGATCCGAACCACCATGTGACTTCACTGGGTATCGAATCAAGGATCCCTTGATTACAATGCAACGACGATACCACTGCGACAACGGGGAGGCCCCTAATAATATTAAATTAAAATGAATTACATGTAAGATGGATGAATGATTATATACATAAATACTAAATAATTAATTTTCAATTATGTACTCTCCGGTGGAGGCACATAGTGATTCGGATTCCACTTTAAAATGTAGGTTCAGTCCCGATTAGCACAAAGTGGACTTAAAACATCTACTCAAACCAAACCAACTCAATTATGTAGATCTTAAATAAATAATGATTTCCACAACAATTGATTGTTGAGAATATCTCGCTTGTTGCTATGTCTGTAACCTATGGCTTACATCAAAATTCTAGTGTTGTATCTATCAGCGTATAAATAAATATGTGATTAAGGCCAGTTCACCAAAATTTGTAGGAAATCTTTTCAAGCTTGATGGCATGAAGGAGGCTTTCATTGGACCACAATTGGGATTATCCAATGTCACAAGGTACGTGGGATAAATAATAAGGTTTTACAGTTATAAGTGTATCGTAGTTCCGCATAGAAATTTTGGCTCTTAGATCGTAGCGCCCTTCACCCTTTCTACCAGGCACCGATGTTTTATTTTTCCTTCGATAGTTTCTTCATATTCCATGATTTGTGATATTAACATCCAAAAAAGTTTGAAATGAAAAAAGATGGAGAACTCATTACAAAATGATGTAGGTTATATTTAATGATTCGTAGTTTGCTTTAATGATTTTAAAAGCAGTTTATTATTCTGTTCAGTTATGCCTTAGTGTCTGGAGAACATCTTTATCAACGTACACTCGCCTCAATTGGCACTCTGGCAGTTTGTTTCCTTATATACAGCATATTTGCAGAAGAAAGAATTCAACATACAAGTGTTTCAATATACGCTGTATAAAACACAACTTATTACTAACTTCGTTGACCCTGTACCAGTGGCGGCGATTAGGGTGTGAGGGGGTAGTTGCCCCCAATTTTTGTCCCCGCACAATGCTAAATCTTATCTACTAAAGGGAACATACTGACTTTGCCCCCCCCCCCCCCGCCCCAAGTTTTGGCACCTTTCCCCCGTTTTTGGAACCCAATCGGCGCCACTGCCGTGTACTATTACCACTACTTCGTTAAACATAAAATTCCAGCAGAGTGTTACCAAAATATAAGTCTACATGTAAAAGAAGATAAAAAGGTTAATTATACCCAGTAGCGGCCTTTGGGTGCCAGAACTGGGGGGAAGGACAGTTTACTTTCTCTTGGTAGACAAGGGTTAGAATTAAGAGGCCATAGTGGGGGCACAAGTGGTAAACAGGTGGGGTCAACTTCCCCTCCTAATCACCGTCACTGATAGTACCGAGTTGAATAGTCGCATCTATTTTCATGTCGTGACCCCAAAAGAAAGTATCTAGGGAATATTTTATCGTTTGAAAATCTGCAATGGGAACAAGTATCGAGTAACGCCTTGCATGTTTTCCTTCATCCCTCACCTCTGCCAAGTGTAAATTTCTCCGTTACATATTCTGACCTTGTCTTAAAAAAATAGCTTTGAATGGTGCCCTCTGTGCATGGTGCGTTAGGCTTCGGCCCCCTAGGCCTACCCCCTCGCTACGGGCCTGCTGTGTCATCTGAAATCAACGTTACAGACTAACGAAACAACACACGTCCAGCATATTCATTAGTTTATTAGCCTGCATTCAAAATACCTGTGACCAGTGGTGGCCCGAGGTTACTATGATGGGTAGTGTCAAAGTTATCGAGAAATCGAAAAAATCTCCGTTAGCATATCAATGACATAGGAATCTAATGAAATACAAGTAGTTCATTTTAAGGAATAATTACAGAATACCGGGAGTATCTCCGATTACTTTCAAATTTGGTATACTCACTAATTTTGACCTCAAAATCACGAATCTGCAGTTGAAAATTGGCGGTCATCTCTTGGTTATATGGTCATTCAATCATTCCTCTAGGGCAGCGCTTCTCAAAGTATTCAAACCGCGTAGGACTTTTCAACGAAAGACCACGGAGCCCCAACACTTTTTCTTGGCCGTCAGACCAAAATTTCATTTTTTAAAGGCAATGGGTCAATCCATATCAAACACGCAAAAAAAGAAAGAAAAAATTAGTTCCTAACATTTTTTAAAAATATTTCCGTTGTTGTTGTAACCCCTGTATAAAACATGAATTTTAATCTTTTTTACTTTGTTTAAAACGACGGATTTTTTTGTTTCACTGCTTCAGGCATTATTGGACTTTGCAGGCAGTTGCTATAAGTCTGTTAACTCAGCTAAGGAAAAAAAATTGAGAAATCTGGGCTAAAAAAACTTTGTTTTCAGTACATTTTAGCTACATTTTATGCCCTGTACGTTTGTTTTACCATGTCTAATGCAAATTGCAGATATTCGCTTTTCCACAAAAATCAAAGTCTTTGATTTTTTTTTAGCAAGAAAGGACAGTAATATTAGAACTATAATTTTTATCAGCTCTGTTACTGCTCTCTCAAAATGCCCTTTCATCATTTTCTTTTTCAAAATATGATCCCATGTATCTCTGGTGGTGGGTGACCTAATAGGAATTTGATATTCACAGCAAAATAAGTACATAGTAAGGAGTAGCAGTACCAAAAAATTGTGATATATATTCTATGGATAACAAAGTTACCACAGTAGGCAATAGGTCATAAACGGCCAAATTTATACTTCCTGCAGCGATAATGTAGGTTGCGCTTCCTTTTGTCTGCTAAGTTGCGATATGAGCTCCGGATGCTCGAAACTAGAAGTTGGGTTTACTATGAAAGTATGAAGTGTGACGAAGGATTTTTGACAGAAATCGTCGTGGAGTCCATGTGCTCGCGGAGCATATTAAGAGAATCGCCGCCCTAGGCAGTGTAGGATCCACTTAATGTTACCATTAATTGATGTTTCATCTTACATCTTCTTCCCCCGTTAACTGCATCTTTCAGCAGCCAGTTCCATTCTAGCCTGTGTGCAGCCAATATTTCTTTTCGATTTTTTTGCTCACTTCCAGCATTGCCCTTCCTTTTCACTGCTGGGTGATAAATTATTGGAAGGGGTAAGAGAGGAGAGAGAGGTTAAAAATTTAAAAAAAAAAATTAAAAAGTTGATTCTACTCTCCTTCCTCTTCTTCTAATTAATGACAAATTGCTTGTATTGGAATGCTCCTTAGCCTGATCTATACTGAACAAATCGAGGTCTGAATTTTAACTTTGCCATTCCTAGATTCAAAGATATTAAATTATGTTTCAAGCGGTGCAGAATTTCAAATTTCGCGCTGAAAACACGCTGGGGTTTGAGGCTAATACCCCGTAAATCAACCTGGGCTTATAATGGTTAATACAGTGGCATGAGAGAATTAGATGTCATAGATATGGCAGATGCGTAAGAATACGAAGCACCACGAAATCAGCATGTGTTGGAGCTCCGATTGTGACATTGGAATATGTACAGACCAAAGGTAAGTGATAAACTTGAAGAGGTGCGAGGAGGAACAACGGATAATGTCAACGGAAGTGAATTCGATTTCTACAAAGGTTTGTACCAGTAGCGTAAAATTGCTGTACCACACGATTTCCTCTCTTTACACGGTGAAGAGTTCTTTGTTTTTAGACCGCATTAAGCACATTGTTAATCTGGTCATGACCTACAGTTTATAGTGAGATTCGTACCACTGTGCGTCTCCACCGGGTATCAAACCAGGGACCTCTGAATTTCAAGGCTCCGGCGTTAAGGCGAACACAAGGGTTGATAAAGGTCAAGGAAGCCATAAATTCTAATGGGTTCTATTTGGTTCCGCTACAGTTTTTCTTGCACAGTTTAATTTCGGTCCAAGTTGCGTTTTGTTTCATTGAAAAAAGTTTCCTGTTCCGTATTTCAATTTATCCTGGAAAAATGTCCCTGGACCAAATTGATATACCTTGAACATAAAAAGGTTCTTCACCGTTATGAACCCATTTAATCTTGCTGATTTTCTCTTCCGGACGGGAATTGAATTTATTTACAACTTCTGGACCTTTAA
Organism: Lepisma saccharinum; assembly: GCF_977018435.1. Classification (NCBI taxonomy): domain Eukaryota; kingdom Metazoa; phylum Arthropoda; class Insecta; order Zygentoma; family Lepismatidae; genus Lepisma; species Lepisma saccharinum. The sequence goes on along the minus strand of NC_139251.1, from coordinate 31,274,007 downwards.
TCTTTTTTTTAAACAATTTTACGGATCTTTGACCCTGTCAAAAATTATCTTTAATTACAGTGATCCGGAAAAAAAAATACCAGGATCTTATTTAAATTCATCCAGAAAAAAAGTGCCTGGATGTTATTTGAAGTGATCCGGAAATAAAGGTTAATGGACCGAATTGAAATACTTACAGATAGAAAGGTTCTTTACGGTCCAAAATCTATTTACACTTGCTGATTTTCTCGCTTGAACCGGAATATAATTCATTTAAAATTCCTGGACCTTTAACAACGCTGGTTTGAATCTTACTTTCAACTGTAGGTCCAGTCCTAATTAGCCTATGTACATAAAAGTGGACTTAAAAGTAAATAAGATAATTTTTAAACACTAATATTTTAAATGAACGATTATTAAATCATTTATACTAGACGTACACTTTACATGCAGAGGGAAAATATGTGTGTAAGGACACTCAAAATGAACACCCATACTCATGCCCGGATTCGAACCCGGGACATCTGGAATCGTAGCACGATGTGCTAACCAATTCGCGACGGAGGACGGTTGAGCCGTTTTGGGCAATCCAGGTGACGCACAAGTGTTACAGAAACGAAGGAATGCATCTAGCCTGCAGAACACTATAGTTGACGATCTGTATGTTTGCGGGTGAGCACTCACAAGCCCTGCTCCCCAGTAGGAAGGGGAGGAGCTACGTCGTTCTTCACTTACTGTATGAGCTGTAAACTATCCAAACGGCCAATAGGTGGCAATTCGATTCGCAGAGTAGCAAAGGCCACCCGCAAAGATACAGCTCATCAACTCTAACCACCGTCGCAAGAGCTTTCCACCGTGAGTTGCATCAACGCAACACGTGCAACGATGAAATAAGAGAGCTTTCAGACAGAATGGACACGCGACAAGCCACACGCCTCACGTGTCACTTGGAAATATATACAAGCTTTCGTACCGAAGCAAGACGAAAAGCTGCACATGTCGCTTATGTGTAGCTCGGACTGGATAGTTTTCTCAACAGCGCATCGTGTAGCATCAGTTTGTTGATTGCGCACGCACAGTGAATGCTTGATTGATTGATTTGGCTTACTTTACTTTAGTTTTTTGACATTTTTGGCTAATTGTGAAGATGGGGGTGAGTGATGATTGATTGAGTTTGTGTTTTAAGTCCACTTTATACACAGTAAGGCTGGACCTACAGTTCAAAGTGGGATCCGAAACACTATATGCCTTCATCGGGAATCGAACCCGGGACTGTTTGATTACAAAGCGACGACGTTACTACTACGCCATCGGGGAAGACCTGATGATGAGGAAATTGATGAATGAACAACACTCAAAAGCATTTATGCCCAGGCCGGATTCAACCCCGGGACCCATGGCTTCGTAGCGTGATCTGCTAACCACTCCGCCTAGGAATCTAGCATAGCACACAGTGAATGCTTTCCTACACACTGGATGGGGTTCGTGTCGCTTGTCGCTTCTGTGTGAAAGCTGGTTAAAATATAAAAAAACGCCAGCAGATTTTTCTGATGGATACAGGTATAATCTTATCATATTTTCAGAACATAAAATCGAGAATGCAAAATCTGAGCATTGTATTCAGGAAATGCGATCATATGGGGCAGTGAAACTACTCTATTCGTCTGCTGTGAATTTCTTCCTCTCCATAAGCTATTTTGACCTTCACTATTCATTGATTGATTTGGTATATTTTAATTAGCTTTTCTGGCACTTTTGGCTAATAGCTAAGATGAGGATGAATGATGAGTGAAATCAGTAAATCAATCAATCCGAGGTTACACAAATTCATTTCTTGTTACAGTAGCTGTGCGTTTTCTTCTGGTTACTTAAATATAATACTCGGTACGTTGATATTATTTCAGCATGGTGTTTTCTGTTATATTCCACACTAACAATTATCTATCTAATGATATGTAATTGTGTGATGATATTCTCGTCAAATCAGTGTTACGACACATCAACATTTAGCAACATACATTCTCAAAAAGTTTAAACAGTATTTGGCAATAGTGTGTATGCAGTGGAAATGCTGTTGTGTAGTAAATTTACAATAAAGCCCTACATTTTGGGGCCACACTTATTGTAATCTGGTAACCCTAAGTATTTCACCACTAAAATATGTATCCTACTGCTTAACGTGTAACGTAAAAGCAATTTGTTGCCAGACAGTCTCAAGAGAGCATTTGTTGTGTCTGATTGTCTCAAGGGACATTGGAGGAGATTTACAAGAGGTTGGGTTGTCAGCTCTAAGGAAGAATGACTTATTTCACTGTGGGATAATTTGGAAATTATGGAGTATACATTTAAGCAATATGGATTCAAAGGTAAACGGCAATTTTCACCATGCTTTTAAATAAAACTGGCAGTTGTGTAATTACAAATAAATACAATACAAGTTAATACGTACACTCAAGTACTACGTTACCCTTCCCCTCCCGAACCGAGCCTCTGCTAAACGAAAAAACACGGTTAGGTCTCAAGACAGCCAACACTGATTGGAGAAACAGACACAGGTTCTTATCGAACTACTGTAAGGTGCAAGTCCTTGAGGCGAAGACTCCTGGATATCGAGAGCAAATTAGCTTTTCTTCTCTTTTTCCTTGCATTGGATGACGCCCTGTAATAAGTTGCAAGTCAATACGCAATACGTTTGCTTTACTTTAGAGCGTGAGCGATACCAATGCCCGCGCCGTGATATAGCTATGGAATTATCAGGTGTGGAATGCGTCAGCGTGGTGTGTCGTGTGCGCGCAAGGGGGGGGGGGGTGAGGTAGGGAACAGAGAGACAAGGATGCACTGAGGCAGCAAAGGGTTTTGTTATTTTATCGTCGCTTTTCTATATCTCATGTTAATCTCGGCTATGAAAAGGATGAATTGATGAAATGACGATGCACAAAAATATTCACGACTGACGAGGGTTTGAACCTCTCACCTCTGGCTTCGTAACGCATTACGTTGTCCATTTGTTTTCAGATGTCTTTATTTGGCTCTAATTCTCCGACATTAGTTGTAATAAACATATTTTTTGTAACAAGATCAGCATGTTAAGAGCTGTTTCTGAACTGACACAATTCATTTAAGAGATTACGGGTGTACAAAAACAGCAGAGAAACACATTTGTCACTATCATATATAAATCATAACTCCCACAGATACACGTAGATTCATTCCAGTGTTATATTTGTAAAGCCGTACTTCTTTTCCAAGTATTGTGACATTACAGTGGAATCATCCTCTAATTAACTGTAGATAAGTCGCAATTAGTAGATATAATGAAGTTGTTTTCAGGTAAAAATAATAGTAACAATAATAACAGTGTTATACTTGATGTATTGTTGCCGGCACGCATGAATAAAATCAGAACATATTTACGGGTGGGCACACGCAAACTGATATTTATAAATGTAAACATATATGCAACCGCATCACTATTGTATTTGTGTTTTTGGTTATATAGAGCCATTTTTCTACCAATTCTGACTAACGCGACGATCAGGGACTTCACAAAAACATACATGTGCAGGCCGTGAATCAAACCAAGGAACTTCGGTGGCAAGATCGAAAATCAACTACTTAATGCCTTCCGCTGTCGATGAAAAATCCACACTTCTCAGTGAATATCAGCAAATCTAAACACCCCCTCCCCCTTCCTCCTGAAGGTTGTATGTATCGAGTTCATTCAAGGTCTTGTTTGCATCGTGTTCAAGCGATAAGCAGGTGGACAGTGTGGATGGAAATGAGGCCTCGGACATGTTTTCTTACTAGCCAGGACTTTCTTAAGTAGCACGGCTTTATCAGATTAGATGCAGTACTTAAATAAATCTCTAATTACTACACGTGTCCAATGGTATGAAATAAACATGTCGCAATTCAAAAACTCTGATTCCTGTACTCTATTAGCAGTAGTGACACAAACGACACAGAAAAAAAAATACACGCTAGCATCTACAATAATATAAAACTTAAGATATATATATATCTCAAAAACAATTTGATCATTGGCCTACACAGACAAAGTATGCAAAATTTATGAACAAATTAAATACAAATCAGCGCAACACTATAATAAACGAATTTACCATAACATATTTAAATTTCATTCACTACAAGAAAACTTAACTTCACATAAAAATTGCAAACGATGAAAAAAAAAGTGCATATATATTCAATCAAGTAAATAAATATACGTCTCCCCAACAGAAATCATATCGATTGGAAGGACGAAACAAAACCCAAAATCTCGGCACAATGCAGGGAGAAGAGAAATTAGAAAAAGTGCCTTCAAATTCGATCTTCTCACTTCCTTGTTTCCTTCTCGAAGACTTGCATCTATAGAAGAGGAATAGATGGCAAGGCTACAGTGAGCAGCGTTTGAAGAATTTTACAATTAGATACTATTATACACGTAATTTGTACACCTTTAAGTCTTTATATATATATAATGTATACACGATGGATTGCGGATTGCCAAGATTCAACGAAACCTTAGCGACTGAAGAAGTAGAAGGAGAAGTGAAGTAAGACGACTTGCCCTTAAATCCTTGTTTCCTTCCCGAAGACTTCAAGCTATAGAAGAGGAATAGATGGCAATGCAACAGTGAGCAGCGTTTGAAGAATTTCACAATTGTATACTATTATACACGTAATTTGTACACCTTTAAGTCTTTATATATAAATAATGTATACACGATGGATTGCGGATTGCCAAGATAGAACAAAACCTTAGAGATTGAAGAAGTAGAGGGAGAAGTGAAGTAAGACGACTTGCCCTTAAATCCTTGTTTCCTTCTCGAAGACTTGAAGCTATAGAAGAGGAATAGATGGCAATGCAACCGTGAGCAGCGTTTGATGAATTTCACAATTCGATACTATTATACACGTAATTTGTACACCTTTAAGTCTTTATACATAAATAATGTATACACATTGGATTGCGGATTGCCAAGATTGAACAAAACCGTAGAGATTGAAGAAGTAGACGGAGAAGTGAAGTAAGACGACTTGCCCTTAAATCCTTGTTTCCTTCTCCAAAACTTGAAGCTATAGAAGAGGAATAGATGGCAATGCTACAGTGAGCAGCGTTTTATGAATTTCACAATTGGATACTATTATACACGTAATTTGTACACCTTTAAGTCTTTATATATAAATAATATATACACGATGGATTGCGGATTGGCAAGAGAGAACAAAACCTTAGAGACTGATGAAGTTGAGGGAGAAGTGAAGTAAGACGACTTGACCTCAAATCCTTGTTTCCTTCTCGAAGACTTGAAGCTATAGAAGAGGAATAGATGGCAATACTACAGTGAGCAGCGTTTTATGAATTTCACAATTGGATACTATTATACACGTAATTTGTACACCTTTAAGTCTTTATATATAAATAATGTATTCACGATGGATTGCGGATTGCCAAGATTCAACGAAACCTTAGAGACTGAAGAAGTAGAGGGAGAAGTGAATTAAGACGACTTGCTCTCAAATCCTTGTTTCCTTCTCGACGACTTGCAGTTATAGAAGAGGAATAGATTGCAATGCTACAGTGAGCAGCGTTTTATGAATTTCACAATTGGATACTATTATACACGTAATTTGTAAACCTTTAAGTCTTTATATATAAATAATGTATACACGATGGATTGCGGATTGCCAAGATTGAACGAAACCTTAGAGACTGAAGAAGTAGAGGGAGAAGGGAATTAAGACGACTTGACCTCAAATCCTTGTTTCCTTCTCGACGACTTGCAGTTATAGAAGAGGAATAGATGGCAATGCTACAGTGAGCAGCGTTTGATGAATTTCACAATTGGATACTATTATACACGTAATTTGTACACCTTTAAGTCTTTATATATAAATAATATATACACGATGGATTGCGGATTGGCAAGAGAGAACAAAACCTTAGAGACTGATGAAGTTGAGGGAGAAGTGAAGTAAGACGACTTGACCTCAAATCCTTGTTTCCTTCTCGAAGACTTGAAGCTATAGAAGAGGAGTAGATGGCAATACTACAGTGAGCAGCGTTTTATGAATTTCACAATTGGATACTATTATACACGTAATTTGTACACCTTTAAGTCTTTATATATAAATAATGTATACACGATGGATTGCGGATTGCCAACATAGAACAAGACCTTAGAGACTGAAGAAGTAGAGGGAGAAGTGAAGTAAGACGATTTGCCCTGAAGTCCTTGTTTCCTGCTCGAATACTTGCAGCTATAGAAGAGGAATAGATGTCAATGAAACAGTGAGCAGCGTTTGATGAATTATACAATTGGATACTATTATACACTTAATTTGTACACCTTTAAGTCTTTATATATAAATAATGTATACACGATGGATTGCGGATTGCCAAGATAGAACAAAACCTTAGAGTTTGATGAAGTAGAGGGAGAAGTGAAGTAAGACGACTCGAACTTAAATCCTTGCTTCCTTCTCGAAGAATTGAAGCTATAGAAGAGGAATAGATTGCAATGCAACCGTGAGCAGCGTTTGATGAATTTCACAATTCGATACTATTATACACATAATTTGAACACCTTTAAGTCTTTATATATAAATAAGGTATACACGATGGATTGCGGATTGCCAACATAGAACAAAACCTTAGAGACTGAAGAAGTAGAGGGAGAAGTGAAGTAAGACGACTTGACCTCAAATCCTTGTTTCCTTCTCGAACACTTGCAGTTATAGAAGAGGAATAGATTGCAATGCAACCGTAAGCAGCGTTTGATGAATTTCACAATTCGATACTATTATACACGTAATTTGTACACCTTTAAGGCTTTATATATAAATAATGTATACACGATGGGTTGCGGTTTGCCAAGATTCAACGAAACCTTAGAGACTGAAGAAGTAGAGGGAGAAGTGAATTAAGACGACTTGACCTCAAATCCTTGTTTCCTTCTCGAACACTTGCAGTTATAGAAGAGGAATAGATTGCAAGGCAACCGTGAGCAGCGTTTGATGAATTTCACAATTCGATACTATTATACACGAAATTTGTACACCTTTAAGTCTTTATATATAAATAATATATACAAGACGGATTGCGAATTGCCAAGATAGAACAAAACCTTAGAGACCGATGAAGTTGAGGGAGAAGTGAAGTAAGACGACTTGACCTCAAATCCTTGTTTCCTTCTCGAAGACTTGAAGTTATAGAAGAGGAATAGATGGCAATGCCACAGTGAGAAGCGTTTGATGAATTTCACAATTGGATACTATTATACACGTAATTTGTACACCTTTAAGTCTTCATATATAAATAATATATACACGATGGATTGCGGATTGCCAAGATACAACAAAACCTTAGAGACTAAAGAAGTTGAGGGAGAAGTGAAGTAAGACGACTTGCCCTCAAAATCCTTGTTTCCTTCTCGAAGACTTGCAGTTATAGAAGAGCAATAGATGGCAATGCAACAGTGAGCAGCGCCTGAAGAATTTCACAATTGTATACTATTATACACGTAATGTGTACACCTTTAAGCCTTTATATATAAATAATGTATACACGATGGATTGCGGATTGCCAACATAGAACATAACCTTAGAGTTTGATGAAGTAGAGGGAGAAGTGAAGTAAGACGACTCGAACTTAAATCCTTGTTTCCTTCTCGAAGACTTGAAGCTATAGAAGAGGAATAGATTGCAATGCAACCGTGAGCAGCGTTTGATGAATTTCACAATTCGATACTATTATACAGATAATTTGTACACCTTTAAGTCTTTATATATAAATAATGTATACACGATGCATTGCGGATTGCCAAGATAGAACAAAACCTGAGAGACTGAAGAAGTAGAGGGAAAAGTGAATTAAGACGACTTGACCTAAAATCCTTGTTTCCTTCTCAAACACTTGCAGTTATAGAAGAGGAATAGATTGCAATGCAACCGCAAGCAGCGTTTGATGAATTTCACAATTCGATACTATTTAACACGTAATTTGTACACCTTTAAGGCTTTATATATAAATAATGTATACACGATGGGTTGCGGATTGCCAAGATTCAGCGAAACCTTAGAGACTGAAGAAGTAGAGGGAGAAGTGAATTAAGACGACTTGACCTCAAATCCTTGTTTCGTTCTCGAACACTTGCAGTTATAGAAGAGGAATAGATTGCAATGCAACCGTGAGCAGCGTTTGATGAATTTCACAATTCGATACTATTATACACGTAATTTGTACACCTTTAAGTCTTTATATATAAATAATGTATACACAACGGATTGCGGATTGCCAAGATTGAACAAAACCTTAGAGATTGAAGAAGTAGAGGGAGAAGTGAAGTAAGACGACTTTCCTTTAAACCCTTGTTTCCTCCTTCAAGACTTGATGCTATAGAAGAGGAATAGATGGCAATGCTACAGTGAGCAGCGTTTTATGAATTTCACAATTGGATACTATTATACACGTAATTTGTACACCTTTAAGTCTTTATATATAAATAATGTATACACGATGGATTGCGGATTGCCAAGATAGAACAAAACCTTAGAGACTGATGAAGTTGAGGGAGAAGTGAAGTAAGACGACTTGCCCTCAAATCCTTGTTTCCTTCTCGAAGACTTGCAGTTATGGAAGAGGAATAGATGGCAATGCAACATTGAGCAGCGTTTGATGAATTTCACAATTGGATACTATTATACACGTAATTTGTACACCTTTAAGTCTTTACATATAAATAATGTAATCACGATGGATTGCGGATTGCCAAGATTCAACGAAACCTTAGAGACTGAAGAAGTAGATGGAGAAGTGAATTAAGACGACTTGACCTCAAATCCTTGTTTCCTTCTCGAAGACTTGCAGTTACAGAAGAGGAATAGATGGCAATTCTACAGTGAGCAGCGTTTGATGAATATCACAATTGGATACTATTATACACGTAATTTGTACACCTTTAAGTCTTTATATATAAATAATGTATACACGATGGATTGCGGATTGCCAAGATAGAATAAAACCTTAGAGACTGAAGAAGTTGAGGGAGAAGTGAAGTAAGACGACTTGACCTCAAATCCTTGCTTCCTTCTCGAAGACTTGAAGCTATAGGAGAGGAATAGATGGCAATGCTACAGTGAGAAGCGTTTGATGAATTTCACAATTGTATACTTCTATAAACGTAATTTGTACACCATTAAGTCTTTATATATAAATAAAGTATACACGTTGGATTGCAGATTGCCAAGATAGAACAAAACCTTAGAGACTAAAGAAGTAGAGACAGAAGTGAAGTAAGACGACTTGCCCTCAAATCCTTGTTTCCTTCCCGAAATCTTGAAGATATAGAAGAGGAATAGATAGCAATGCAACAGTGAGCAGCGTTTGATGAATTTTACAATTAGATACTATTGTACACGTAATTTGTACACCTTTAAGTCTTTATATATAAATATTGTATACACGATGGATTGCGGATTGCCAACATAGAACAAAACCTTAGAGACTGAAGAAGTAGAGGGAGAAGTGAAGTAAGACGACTTGCCCTCAAATCCTTGTTTCCTTCTCGAAGACTTGCAGTTATGGAAGAGGAATAGATGGCAATGCAACATTGAGCAGCGTTTGATGAATTCACAATTGGATACTATTATACACGTAATTTGTACACCTTTAAGTCTTTATATATAAATAATGTATACACGATGGATTGCGGATTGCCAAGATTCAACAAAACCTTAGAGACTGAAGAAGTAGAAGGAGAAGTAAAGTAAGACGACTTGCCTTAAATCCTTGTTTCCTTCTCGAAGATTTGAAGCTGTAGAAGAGGAATAGATGGCAATGCTACAGTGAGCAGCGTTTTATGAATTTCACAGTGGGATACTATTATACATGTAATTTGTACATCTTTAAGTTTTTATATATAAATAATGTATACACGATGGATTGCGGATTGCCAAGATTGAACAAAACCTTAGAGATTGAAGAAGTAGAGGGAGATGTGAAGTAAGACGACTTTCCCTTAAATCCTTGTTTCCTTCTTCAAGACTTGATGCTATAGAAGAGGAATAGATGGCAATGCAACCGTGAGCAGCGTTTTATGAATTTCACAATTGGATACTATTATACACGTAATTTGTACACCTTTAAGTCTTTATATATAAATAAAGTATACACGATGGATTGCGGATTGCCAAGATAGAACAAAACCTTAGAGACTGATGAAGTTTGGGGAGAAGTGAAGTAAGACGACTTGCCCTCAAATCCTTGTTTCCTTCTCGAAGACTTGCAGTTATGGAAGAGGAATAGATGGCAATTCAACATTGAGCAGCGTTTGATGAATTTCACAATTGGATACTATTATACACGTAATTTGTACACCTTTAAGTCTTTACATATAAATAATGTAATCACGATGGATTGCGGATTGCCAAGATTCAACGAAACCTTAGAGACTGAAGAAGTAGATGGAGAAGTGAATTAAGACGACTTGACCTCAAATCGTTGTTTCCTTCTCGAAGACTTGCAGTTATAGAAGAGGAATAGATGGCAATGCTACAGTGAGAAGCGTTTGATGAATTTCACAATTGTATACTTCTATACACGTAATTTGTATACTTTTAAGTCTTTATATATAAATAAAGTATACACGTTGGATTGCGGATTGCCAACATAGAACAAAACCTTAGAGACTGAAGAAGTAGAGGGAGAAGTGAAGTAAGACGACTTGCCCTCAAATCCTTGTTTCCTTCTCGAAGACTTGCAGTTATGGAAGAGGAATAGATGGCAATGCAACATTGAGCAGCGTTTGAAGAAATTCACAATTGGATACCATTATACACGTAATTTGTACACCTTTAAGTCTTTATATATAAATAATGTATACACGATGGATTGCGGATTGCCAAGATAGAACAAAACCTTAGAGACTGAAGAATTTGGGGGAGAAGTGAAGTAAGACGACTTGACCTCAAATCCTTGTTTCCTTCTCGAAGACTTGAAGCTATAGAAGAGGAATAGATGGCAATGCTACAGTGAGAAGCGTTTGATGAATTTCACAATTGTATACTTCTATACACGTAATTTGTACACCTTTAAGTCTTTATATATAAATAAAGTATACACGTTGGATTGCGGATTGCCAAGATAGAACAAAACCTTAGAGACTGAAGAAGTAGAGACAGAAGTGAAGTAAGACGACTTGATATCAAATCCTTGTTTCCTTCTCGAAGTCTTGAAGCTATAGAAGAGGAATAGATAGCAATGCAACAGTGAGCAGCGTTTGATGAATTTTACAATTAGATACTATTGTACACGTAATTTGTACACCTTTAAGTCTTTATATATAAATATTTTATACACGATGGATTGCGGATTGCCAACATAGAACAAAACCTTAGAGACTGAAGAAGTAGAGGGAGAAGTAAAGTAAGACGATTTGCCCTCAAATCCTTGTTTCCTTCTCGAAGACTTGCAGTTATGGAAGAGGAATAGATGGCAATGCAACATTGAGCAGCGTTTGAAGAAATTCACAAAAGGATACTATTATACACGTAATTTGTACACCTTTAAGTCTTTATATATAAATAATGTATACACGATGGATTGCGGATTGCCAAGATTGTACAAAACCTTAGAGACTGAAGAAGTAGAAGGAGAAGTGAAGTAAGACGACTTGCCTTAAATCCTTGTTTCCTTCTCGAAGACTTGAAGCTGTAGAAGAGGAATAGATGGCAATGCTACAGTGAGCAGCGTTTGGTGAATTTCACAGTTGCATACTATTATACATGTAATTTGTTCACCTTTAAGTCTTTATATATAAATAATGTATACACGATGGATTGCGGATTGCCATGATTGAACAAAACCTTAGAGACTGAAGAAGTAGAAGGAGAAGTGAAGTAAGACGACTTGCCTTAAATCCTTGTTTCCTTCTCGAAGACTTGAAGCTGTAGAAGAGGAATAGATGGCAATGCTACAGTGAGCAGCGTTTGATGAATTTCACAGTTGGATACTATTATACATGTAATTTGTACACCTTTAAGTTTTTATATATAAATAATGTATACACGATGGATTGCGGATTGCCAAGATTGAACAAAACTTTAGAGACTGAAGAAGTAGAGGGAGCCGTGAAATAAGACGACTTGCCCTTAAATCCTTGTTTCCTTCTAGACGACTTGAAGCTATAGAAGAGGAATAAATGGCAATGCTACAGTGAGCAGCGTTTGATGAATTTCACAATTAGATACTATTATACACGTAATTTGTACTCCTTTAAGTCTTTATATATAAAGAATGTAATCGCGATGGATTGTGGATTGCCAAGATAGAACAAAACCTTAGAGATTGAAGAAGTAGAGGGAGAATTGAAGTAAGAAGACGACCTCAAATCCTTTTTTCCTTCTCGAAGATTTGAAGGTATAGAAGAGGAATAGATAGCAATGCAACAGTGAGCAGCCTTTGATGAATTTCACAATTCGATAGTATTATACACGTAATTTGTACACCTTTAAGTCTTTATATATAAATAATATATACACGATGGATTGCGGATTGCCAAGATGAACCCAAACCTTAGAGACTGGAGAAGTAGAGGGAGCAGTGATGTAAGACGATTTGCCATAAAATCCTTGTTTCCTTTTCGAAGACTTGCAGTTATAGAAGAGGAATAGATGGCAATTCTACAGTGAGCAGCGTTTGATGAATTTTACAATTGGATACGATTATATGTATGTATTTTGTACACCTTTAAGTCTTTCTATATAAATAATGTATATACGATGGATTGCGGATTGCCAAGGTGAAACCAAACCTTAGAGACTGGAGAACTAGAGGGAGAAGAGAAATTAGATGTTGTTCTCTTTATTTGATTTTAGATCTTCTAAACTGAATTACCATTGTTTATTTCTTTCAAAAGTGATACCTGCTTGTTAGTATTCATCTTCAGATAAGAAATATGCTCTCTGTTTCGACCTTAAAATCTTGTAATTACTTTGTAAATTTTATATATCACTTTTTGTGTCTTTTTCTGTGGTTTGTTAATTGTGTTGAACAATTGTAGTAATGATATTAAATTGTTGTCTTTTTGAATGTTTGTTATTTATTTACAGTAGAATGTTAGTAAGCTAATTATTATCCTAATCATTAAGGACATGTTTATTATTTATTTTGTTTGCAACCTTTGGTGAAAATGTTGTGATATTTTGTAGTTATTTTTTGTTGTTTTCAATTTATTTGTGACTATTTTCATACCGGGACTACTTGATTGCAATGCCACAACTCATGTCACTGCGTCATCGGGGAGGCCCCCCCCCACCCAATTCTCTTTTGCAAACAGAATACCGTAAATAGTGCAATGGCTTTAGTAGCTTACAATAAGTAAAGTAGTTTAATTCACCTAGAATGTTTCTTAACATGTTCATGAAATTTATAGAATTCCTGCCGTCTATGAACTAACTCATGGGCTGTTCACAATTTGAAATAGCGCGAAATGCAGTAGTTGATATTTTTATGTATATCCTTAATATGTGCCAGACAGAACTGCTCAAATCTGCTCAACATGGCTTTGACAGACAAATCGAATACATATATACGCTTCACAATAACTGCACACAAACCTATCCTTAAGCTATAATCTTCTTTATATACAGTATATACCCGTATGTATGTGTTCATATTTGTATGTACAGTATGGTTGTTCCCGGGATAACTCTCCAACGCCCTGAGCAATTTCAACCAAATTTGGTACACACATCACTTACGATCTGAAAATAAATACTGGTGTGGTAAGACACCCCTGGCACCCCTAGGTTGGGGGTTGGAATGGAGTGTATCTGTAAACAAATTAGTTACATTTTACACTATAGTTAGAATTCATTATTTTCCTGTCTAATATAAGATTGGGATAGATAAATAAATACCATGGCAACACCGGGTAATCTTCTAGTATTCTACATATAACCAAGCACGTCTTGACCTTCTACGTGGTTGTTATCTTCGTAGAACTTTTGAAGAGAAGAATTACTTTTCGAGTAATTAGACACACGGTCTCACTCTGAACTGATGACTAGTTCGATTATCGCATCTGCGGTGCTGTCACCTACTGACACTAGTGTAAACTCCACACGATTTCTTAGCATTGGCTGGAAATACGTATGATGTTCAAATCTGCCCCATTTGTAAATGTGCCCCAGTCTCGCCTAATCGAGTGAGTATTGAAGACAGTTTCTCGTTCCCACTTACGAATTACAAAACATGTCCCATCTTTTTGACACTAAATGTCGAACAATTTGCCACTTTGTACACTAAGTCTATTTCATGCACAATAAGGTAACCTCAGCCAATACATTTTTCGTAGAAGTTATCCTGACAGATATTCTTAACCATTAATTCCGGCGCGGTAGCACTAGAAGAGACGATTCCACCCAGGTAGAACAGCGACAGCCAGAGAAATATCAGCCGAAGCCAGGCCGGATCGCTAGCTCAGGGGTTTGTCAACCTTCGTGGGGAAGTGGTTAGCACAGCGCGCTGCATTGCCAGGGATCCCCGGTTCGAACATGGTTGATTGTGTTTGTCCAGATAACAATATAGAAAAGATTGACACATGTCCAAATTTGAGAAGAAACGTGAAAAAACGGGAGGTACTACCGCTTACGGTTATTCTTTTTCATTAAAAAAAAAGTGGTTGAGCAATGACATGGTATGTCAGAGACTCGAATTCGAATCCTGATGCAGCCTGCAATTTTCGATGAATTCCACATAGTACATCTCCTGTGTGTGCCTAATTTAATGAAAATCATTAAATTTACATCAATGTACAGATGAGATTTCGGAAAATACATACATGTTACATACATTGCAGTAAAGAATGACTGGGGTAGGAAATCGATTAAAGCGATTGCTTCTACCCGGCGGGAACATCAGCCAATAAGCTGTGGCGTTGCAGTCACGTGTGGCTTCTGAACTCCCATCATTCCGATCGGCAGCGTCACTCTCATTGGCCACGAGTTGAGCTCGGCCTTGTTCGAAAGCAGAACGGTTGGGTTTTCATTAAAAATGGATGATTTCCTCCCTCCAGTTATTCTTTACCTTGTGCTCTGTAAGGTATGTGTAATATTTCGACGTATTCATCGAAATATCAGCTTTACATGGATGTAGATCAACATGACAATTTTGTTTCATAACTGCTGTCATAATCATTAAAGCTACCCCTAGCGATGAAAAATCCCATCCTACAGAATAGAACAAAACCAAGTGAGAACTTTGTTTATAATAAAGCGTTCTCAGTTGACTGGTGTTGACTGAAAGGTCCATACCCAGGGTGTACAGTGTTGCCAGCTTTTGGTAGGGTAAAGAGGGGACAGATGGTGCACATTTTCATTCAACGAAAAAAAGCTGTTCATTTATCTTGTTATTTATTTTTAATGTAGATGGCATCATATTTCAATTCATGGGAAAAAATAAAAATATTCAATGGCTAAGTTCTGTGTCACCATGTAACGACAATATGCACGCAATGAAAGAGTAGATTTTTGCAATCTGTCACCACCTGGGTGGGTAAGATGGCGCAATGGGAATGCTATCTGAATAGAGCAGTTTAGCGTCTCACAACTTCCTCTTGGCAGCCTGTAGTTCCATTTTTTTCAGTCTTCCACACACAGAGAACTTATCAGGATAAACGTAACAAGTTTCATGTGGCTAGTTTATGTATTTGTTGCATTGTATTCAATCTACTGTGGACGCTGTCTTTTCGTAGAGTTGTAGGCACTCAACGCATTCAATTTCATTGTCGATAATAGATTCGACCTTGTCACAGAACATAAGCCAAGATGAAGATGACGATGATGAAAATGAAGAGATGGTTAGATGTCTTCCGCAGGCCGTCTTCTTGGAAATTTGCAGTTCTTTCTTCAGGACCTCGGGTTTAAACTTCGTATTCTCAATGAAATCTTCTCGGGTCAAAACTTATCGTCCTCTCTCAACTATCAGTAGATGTGCTGGGCTGTGGTATTGGAGTGTGGTGCAAATGCAAGACCTAGAATAACGGACTCATCAAGGGGAAATATGCCGTTAGCCTTGAATTCTACAATTCCATAAGTTCTTGGAAAGATGTCGTCTTCGTAGAGTAGGCTCTCGTATGTGGAATTCTCGACTCGCTTCCCGCACTTTCATCTCGTTAATCACACTGTACACCATTTTGAAGGTCTTCCTCCGTCCGAGATACTCGTTCCGTTGTTCTCTGACGATTCCTCGGCATATTGCTGCAAAAATGTGCAAAGAATGCATCTGTAACTGATTTATTTTATTTCGCATTTTGTACCACTTTTGCCTAACTTTCGAAAAGTGACGAGTGATGAAATTGATGAACGGACACTCACAAACATCCATGCCCAAGTCGGGATTCGAACCCGGACCCCCCTGGCGTCGTAGCACGACGTACTAACCACTCCTCCGCGGATTGAAGAGAAAAGTATGGGAGGTGTTCCCTGGAAACAGCCAAACCAACTAAGATAAGAGTCTCTTGCAAAATGATAGCGAAGGCACTCTGCTCGCAAGCGTCCGTGAGGAAAACCTAACCTAGAAGAAGTGAGGGAAAACCTTGACATGCACCCATTCATCCCTAACCATTCGAAAAGGTACTCATTTTTACTTGCACGGAACTGTTCGGAGCGAAACCGTCCCGAAGCCAGTTTATGCATAATCTCATCTTCTTCCCCCGTTCACTGCATCTTTTAACCTAACCAGGCAGTTCATTTTCAGCAGGATTTTTATACGTCCAGGAACCTATAAATTCTAATGGCTTCTATTGGATTCCGCTGCACGACAGGAACCTTTTCTCCTCGCACGATTTAACTTCGGTCCAAGTTGCGTATTTTTTAATTGAAAACAGGTTCCTGGACCGAATTAAAATTAATCCGCAGAAAAGGTCCCTGTACCGAATTGAAATTCATCCTGAAAGAACGTTCCTGGACCGAATTGAAATTCATCAGGAAAAAAGGTTCGTGGACCGAATTGAAATTCATCCTGGAAAGTTTTTTTTATATTATTATTACGATGAAATATTAGCGCCGTCTATCGCTGCACTTTTTGACTCTCTTTGCACCGAAGCGTCTAGTTCGTTGATTTGGAGTCAGGTAGTGTATTTGGTATCTGCACCGTCTGCACTACCTTCCGGCGTATGATCACGTACCGAGTGCTAACTAATCAAATGAACGTTTAAAGCAACGGACAGGCACTTGTTGAATCTTCTGAACATGATAATCGCTTTCCGTCTAGTTGGTTGAACGTCATTTTCTTGCACCACCCTGACACTGGATACACCTGCACTGCACCGAGTGTCAAAAAGTGTAGCGAAGTAGTCGGGGCTGCTAGAGTCCGGCAGAATTAACTTGAGAGAAATGGCCGCTCTGTGAGTGATGCAACTGCGCTCGAATTGGCTAGAACGGGGGACTTCCCGCTGTAACGGGCCAATGGAAACTCTACAAACTCTACTCTAAGAGTTTCCGTTGGCTCGTTCCAGCGGGAAGTCCCCCGCTCTGGCCAATTCGAGCGCAGTTGCATCACTCACCGAGCGGCCATTTCTCTCAAGTTAATTCTGCCGGACTGTGGTACAACTGGTCTGTCATGCGTTCTTTCTTCACATCGTGGAGGAATGTCTTTTCGATCAGGACGACGCTGCACACAGTGGAAGTGATGAACACGCGTGCTGTTTTCAGAAGCTTTCAACTGCAAGTTACGTAACTTCTACTCTGATTGCATAATACACTCCACTTTCTACAGTATTTATGAAATGACCCTGGTATCAAATTTTATTTCAAGCGGTGCAGAATTTCAGATTTCGCGCTGAAACACGCTGGGGTTTGAGCCCAATACACCGTATATCAAACCTGGTATGATAAGAGTTATTGATATTTTAGATGTGTAAGAATACGAAGCACCCCGAAATCAGCTTGTGCTGGAGCTCCGATTGTGACATAGGGATATGTAGGAAACGCAGGTAAGTGAAAAACTGGAAGAGTTGCGAAGTGGAACAACGGATAATGTCAACGGAATTGAATTCTACATTTCTCAAAGGTTTGTACGAGTAGCCTAGTAAAAATGCTCGGAAGAAAGTACTACACATTTACTCCTCTTTACACAGTGAAGAATTCTTTGTTTATAGGCCGCTTTATACACAGATAGGCTAATCTGGACAGGACCTACAGTTTATATTAGCTAGCCCCGTCTAATTGACTGCACTTTTTGACCCTCTCTGCACTCATGCGTGCAGTAGGCAACACGTTGCATCACCGACTCGTCTGCTGCGTTCATTTGGTGTCAAGTAGAGTATTTGGTGTCTAAACCGCTTGCATTACGTTCTGGAGTGGTGTAATAGCTCCGTCTAGTTGGCTGCACTTTTTGACAGTCGGTGCAGTGCATCCAGTGTCAGGTTGGTGTCAGGCTGGTGCAAGGAAATTACGTTCGACCAACTAGACGGACAGCGGTGTTCAAGTTCAGAAGATGCAACAAATGCGTGTCTGCTGCTTTAAACTGTCATTTATTAGTTAGCACGCAACACGTGCTTGTGAACTCATCTTCAGCATATGTCTGTAAGACACAATTAAAAAAAATTATTGGGCACAAATAGTTAGCACATTATATTTTAGTGAAAAATTGAATAGAGTTAAGCGCAGAAAAACACTGAATACCCTTATTCATCTTCATATTTCAAATCCCTGACTACTGTCATGAATATGTGATTGTGTGTGTGTGTGTGTGTGTGTGTGTGGGTGGGTGGGTGGGTGGGTGGGTGTGTTTGTGTGCGTGCGCGCACATGCCAAAATACACACAATTAAAATTATGTTTGTATTTTAATTGCCTTGCATAGCATTTTTTTTGCTACCTTTGGTTAAATTCAACGACGAGGATGAATGACAATAATATTGAATTGATGAAGATGTATTTGCAAGGGACACGGATGGCCATGGCGGGACTCGATCACAGGAATTTCGGTGGCGAGATCTAAAGTAGACAACTAGACGAACTCGTCTGTAGAGTCTGATAAAATAGAAGAGGGCATTGGAAGAAAAGGAATAGAGTAAAACTTGAGGCAGAACCTATTAATATGTTTATGACTTCGAGCGACATAGCCTCGATAGCCTGCATTTATAGCAGAATATGCTAGAAAGAGGAATAATCGGCACTTGTCTATCTCTGACGAACTCGCTCATTTGAAAACGAATTTCTGATTAATAGAATATTATCCTACAATACAGGCAACCGAATCTACACAAAAGCTGGATGGGTTGCATAGAAGGCACGCGTTCAGGTTCAGACCTAAGTCGTAAAGCTTGTGATCATCTGATTCCAAGAAACTTGCGATTTATGGTTCTGACTCCACCTTAGCGTCAAGGTGAAGTAAATGAAGGCGTTATAAACGGCCGATTAAATTTCATATAGCGATATCCGGATATATATATATATATATATATAAAAAAAACATTAAACTTTAATTCTTTGAACATGTGAACATGTTCACTTAGTGGGACCTCCCCGATGGTGATGCATTAGCTGTAACGTCCCCGCCTTGTAATTAAGGGGGTTCCGGGTTTGATAACCGGTGGAGGCACATAGCGCTTTAGATCTCACTTCAAACTGTAGGTCCAGTCCGGATCTGTTGATAAAATAGACTCAAAACTCATAGTCACATATCAATTTAGTGTATACGGTATCCGTGTCTTCGAACGGATTGGTTTGTTGCTTCGTGTTTTTTAATCACTGCCCAATTCTCAATGCTCATTGGTGTATTTTCATTCACTCAGTCAGGGGGATATTTGAAAAAAATATATATATTGAGAAAATTCATTAACGCATCCGTTTTGATTATTTTACGTTGCTTTTCTACGTCTAGGATAATCGCAGCGATGGGGATGAAAGATGAATTGTGGAACATCCACGATACTTTACATAGAATGAATTATGCTACCATGTTCCTTGATTGCCTTACACTATCAAATGAAGCGAAGCAATTGAATATACGAATGCAGTCTGTCCAATATAAAGATATGCATTTCAAGGGTCAGGTGAGAGAAAACCAAGTAGGTGAATTTTCTGTCGTAAACAAGTTGTAATTAATTGATTGATTTAATTTCTGCATTACTGCCATTTTGACTAATAGAAAAGATAATACCGTTGTAGATTTAGCGATTGAATGAACTGAAAAAGTTTGGGAGTATATACATTTGGGATATTTGTACCCATCACATCATACGGAGACAAGCATCTTACAAAAAATAAAATCAGCACCTGTCTCTGAGAACTAAATCTCCTTTCCTCGTTAATCTCTGAGGCGTTCAGCATACATAAGGACAAAACACAGGACAGAACACATTATACTGGCCGTAAGTCTAGGCACCACAACCTTGTTGATCTACAAAAAGTGCAGTTACCCTGTGTACTACGTGGAAGTATGGTTGACTTTTGAATACGTTTTCGAAGGTGACCCTCGCAAACAACTGTATCCTTACCAAGCGTACTACATCGCTAGCCCACTTAAGTCCTCTTGATTCAATATTTAAAATATTGAATTATGAAATTGGTTTATTTTCCTTCGCTTTTCTGCCACTTTTGTCTAATACCGACGATGAGGATGAGTGATTATGTAATGAAATTGATGAAGGGATACTCAAAAGAACACACAGCCATGGATTCGAACCGAGGACCACTGGCGTGGGAGTGCGGTGTGATAACCTGATACACCATATCACCACACTGCACAGAAAGCCCATATGCTGAATAACAGATTTATTTCACAAAATGAAATAAGAAGCAAACATAGTACACGAATACTACAGCTTTGCGGAGTACTCACGGCCAGCCCACTTCGAAACACGGATTGCACACAAACATCGTGCACCGCTCACAGTCTGTACAGCAAGTGTCTGACGTGAATCACTCGACCCCGCCGGTCAGCGTTGCCATTTGGCAGTGCTGCCCTCACATAATGGCGGAATTTACAGGTATTACACACCTTATGGTCATATCTCCCCCTCCCTGAAGAGAATCATTTTTGACATAAGAAAAAATTATTTACAATACACAAAATATACAAGAAAATATAACAAGTTTAGTCCAAAGTTCAAAATAAATATTTGAATAAACAAAAATCAACTTAAATTTTTATCCTGTTCCACACTTGAGGATATTTGTTCATAAATTCATCCAAATAAAATTTCCTTTTTTCTACACAACAATTCCATTTTTTCAAGTTTTCTACTTGATGGTTTTCTGTTACTTTTCCTTTACTTAATTCAATTAAACTAAATACACCTTTTCTGATCTCCTTAAAAACATAATAGGGACCTTCATATACATTACAATATTTTCTAATCCTCTTGTCAACAAGACTACTGAGATAATGTGTTTTGAAAAATACCAAATCATGAATTTTGATCTCATCTTTTTTCTGTTGTGTTACATTATGTCTCAAGTTTCTTAGTGCATAGTGGCTGAAAAAAGTTTATCATCCCAATTAATTTCTTCTGTCTGGGGAATATTAAAACAATTTATTACACTGGTATCTATCTTACGATTGAACATTAATTCCACTGGTGCATATCCTAAATTGGAATGGATACTATGATTGATTAAATTAACAATAATATCTATATATTTTGGCCAGTCTTCTTGACTTTCTGAACAACATATACGCATCATTCTATTCAATTCTGCATGTACCCTTTCTACAAAATTAGAACGTGCATGATAATTTGGAGTATACATTACTTTAATACCTAGAGAACTTAATGTATCCACATGTATCCATATATTTGAATGGAATGTTGTAGCATTATCAGAAACAATGTATGACGAATTCCCTATGATAGGCTTGTCCAACACTCATCCATTCATCCCTATTTACCTTCCCGACCTTTTCCTAACTTCCAACAATATATCAAACCTAAAAACCTGTCTTCATTCGCCTAACCTGTAGCATAGGTAGCAATGGTAAGTGCCACGGTCGAATCTTCTCCTGAATTTTAATTAGTTTTACCAAAAATTACTCCGAACCGCTCTCATTACTTGATGATGACTCGCATAGATTTTTCGTTACCTTAAATGACCAGTGCGAACTAGAATCCCCCCCTCCTGGAAGGGAAGACAGTCATTAGTACACAACATACAAAATATACACTGGGAAAAACCTTTAGGTGAAATACCACACCGCGATTCAAAAATACCAGTTTATTGACAAAGAAGAGTATTAATCACTTTTAGACACAAAGACGTTGACCCCCAATGTTACTGACTTTCCGTCACTGTTCATGTAAATGTTCCACATAAGCAACTGCTCAATAACTTACAGATTTTCAGAAGGCACACCTGCACCTTTATATATAACAAGCATATCTGAATAATCACTCAAATCAAGTTGGCATGTTTCATACATATGCCACCCAACATGGATTTCCTTACAAAAAAAATCAGACAGATTTCAAATTTAACTATTACACGAAAACATGCTATCAAACAACTTGTTTTACATTTCAAAGCTGTCCTTAGCTATGAGAGGTTCCATGCCTCTACTAATACTTGCTCAAACGCTCGAGAAAAGTCACATGACCTAGAGCGAAATTCACCATTTTCATTTTAACATACAGATATAGGAAATGCTAAATTCTTCACTACATGAGTCCAAATTTTACTCCTTTCCAGTGATTTAAAGTTCATCCAATTCTCGAATTCGCAGCATTTCAAAATAACAGCGCAATGCCCTTTGTTATGTTTCAGGATTTTACGCGGAAAGTACGCGAAATATGGCCATAGTCGCACCAAACATATGCCGGCATGTGTAGAACACCAGGACGTGGCTTTTTCAAAGTTCCAAATACAACCCTCCAATTGACATTCAGATAAAAGCAGTATTTGTACTCACATTTCTGCAACCAATACAAACCATGTGACTACTGTCGCCCGTTGAAAATTCCGTTCATCTTCCGATCTGGTGGACGTTCGCCTTAATATAAGTACATGTACTTGATTCTCAAAGCATAGTGATTAAAAGGCGATAGGCTTAAGAATTGGCACTATCTTTGCAATCCCGATAACATTCGATTCCTGTACCATTATCTTCTTTGACAGCCTTCCCCTTCTGTTTACTTTTTCCGGAAGTCCCCACCTTCATTTCCGGTTCCCGTCTATCCTTTTTCTTCTTCTTCTTATATTTTCAAGAGATTTTATGCTCACTCCTTCTCCCTCATGTCAATCACTTTTTTTCCCAATTTAAGTTCGTAAAAATGACGTAAATCCTTAAATTTATCACATAACTATTGCCGCAGCAATCATCACACAGACCATCAGTAAAATGTTGTAATAATTCGTTTAAATACCTCTACCTGCTCTCTATGCACGCAGACATAGCAAGAGCCATCTATTGAGTAAAATCACATTATTTGTGACAGTGCCACAATCTGCTGCCACCTAGCGAGGAAATTCTGAACTCCTTCAATATACCCGTTTACAGTTTACATCAAGATCCGTGTTTTTAACCTACTCCCTTTTAACCTGGATTTTAAAATAAAAATAAAACACATCATAAAAATAAATACAGTACACAATTAAAGGTATTTGCAACAGTATTCGTTATAATTGGCGCCCAACATGGGCAGAACCCATTAAAATTACCTCACACCATCACACTACATCATTCGTACCCAGGTCTCTAATACCGGACCAGACTATTTACCAAACACAAAGATTAAATTACTTTACATATATCCAATTTACTCATTATACTGACCAATTATTCGAGATCTCCCCCGAGAGTTGGGATTCTAAGTTCATACCGGTCATTACTTGCTTGAGCATCTCAACAAGCGTTAATTCAGGAATGGAATATCCAGTCACGTACCGCTCCTCCGCAAGGTGATGTCCACTTGACTAATAGTCCGCCGCGGGCACTATCTAGCTTGAAACTCGCAACTGCGTTACCCCCTTCGCAAAGAATTTAGCCAAATTTTGCCCCTTAAGCTTCAAAGACCTTGAGTACCTGAGTATGCCTTCCCTAATTTTCAAAACAGAGGAAGAAGATCCGAGGCCTTCACTGAACCCATTGCAACCATACATAAACGGGGCACTACACCTCTCATTTCAAATTTAAGATTTAGTCAATTCATCGCTTCACAGTTAAATCATTTTACAACAATACTTAGCTCCAAACTCTATCATACTCATAACATTTACCCTCTCAATTGTATAAAATCTTGCATTCCCTCAGGTGCAAGAACTTCAAGTGCTCATATGACTTATGAATATTGAAGCATTGGAATAACTGAGAGGAAAGGAGCCAGACCACCGATCTCTGTGCTAGCCCACCGCATTATCTTCCCTACTTGGTTACTAACCCGCCGCAGGTCAGATTTTACTTGGCCCAACAGAGTCGGTAAACCCACTCCCATCCTTGTCTCCTAGACCTTACTCCGCATCATTTCTCACGTGATCCTCTGACTTGACAAAGTCAATTACCACACGATCAAACTGATTTTCGTCTATGAAACCCGAATTCAACATTTTGTCAATCCATTTAAGTCGTTTTTCCTGAGAACATTTCCATAGTTTACTATTTTCTATGGATTGGTTCGTGATCCGCTCACCTGTGTTACAATCCACCAATTCCAAAGTAGAATTGTGATTGTTTACTATGCATAGGTAAGGACCAAGGAACAACTCGCAATATTTTTTAATTACCTTTTCACCCAAGTTCCCAAAAGCATGACTTTTGATAAAAACTAGATCGCCTTCACTAATGACTGAATGATTTATCTTTTCCTGGTTGAGTTTTTGGAGCCTTTTCTTCCGTTTACCAGAACTAGTAAGATTTGCCATCAATAATTTAGCGTTCCAGGTACCATTGTCTGGTACATGATCTACTATTGGCGAATCAAGAATCCCCCTAGTCACGTTCAATCGCAGCTCTTCCGGAGAATATCCCGTTTGGGAAGAAATTGAACTATTTAATAGATGCAAAGCTTGAGCCACCCTTTCTGGCCATTTAGCATGATTACTTGAGCAGAGCACTCTCATAAGTCTGTTCAGCTCTGAGTGGTATCGCTCGACCATATTAGTACTAGGGTGATAAACCGGTATATATAAAACATTCACCCCCCAAGTTTTCATTGATTCTTGAAAGTAGTTAGATCGAAATTGTGGACCATTTTCAGCAAAAATTCTTTTCGGTACTCCCAAATGCACAAAATAAACATTTACCAATTTATTGACAACAGTCTTAGCATTACTGTTAACTATTGGGTAAGCAACGAGATACCTAGTGGCCGAGTCCAAAATTGTGAATAGAAATCTCTCTCTCTTTGGACCAGAAGCAAAGGGTCCCTGTAAATCTACGAACAGGTCTTGACCGGGCTTGTCAGTGACATGGGTGCGGGCTTGGAACTTAGCTGGGTGCTTATTTGGCTTGGTGCGCAAACATATTTCGCAGTCTTTAACGTATGACTTTACGTCTGATCTCATCCCTTTCCAGAAGAAAGACTGATAAATGCGAGCCAAAGTTTTTGCGGCACCAAAATGTCCTTGCTCGTCATGGTAGTGAATCAGTATTTTACCGATCATCTTCACAGGAACACAAACTCGAACCTTAGACGTATTATGAAAATCTTTGATGCATAATATCTCATCCTTCAAGCAATATGTTTGATTCCATGTTCTCGAACGAGTGTCCCTTTTGTTCTCATCTCCTCTCAAATGTTTGATTATTTCATTAAGTGTGATATCTTCCGACTGGGCTTCGATTGGAAATTTTGATGGGAAAATATCTTGATCTACTCTTGTGAAAGCGGCAATATTAACCAAATAATGAAAGTCATCAGCATCTGGTAAATTTCGACTGAGCAAATCCGCTAGCACATTCTCTGAACCTTTACAATACACCACTTGAAATGAATACTGCTGAATTTGCAGAAACCATCGAGTCAATCTGGCATTCCAGGTGTGAGCTGATTCCAGCCATGTCAGAGATTTATGATCAGTGACAATTATGAATCTTCTGCCCTTTAGATATGTAGCGAATTTGCTGATAGTATACAGAATAGCCAGTACCTCAATTTCGGTAGAAGTATACGCCTTTTCATAAGACTTAAGCAATCGGCTTACAAATCCTAGTGGCCTCATATCTCCACCCTTGACTTGATAACAATATCCGCCAATGCCTATTAATGATGCATGAGTTTGTATGTAAAACGTCTGCTCAAAATCCGGGTAATTCAATACAACTTCCTGGGCCACTAAAGCTTTTAGTTTCTCAAAGGACCTTTCGGCCTCATCTGTCCATCTCCACTTTGTCTTCTGCTTGAGTAAGTCGTAAAGAGGAGATGCCACGGAAGCAAAATTCCGGACATATTTGGAAAGCCAATTAAAACAACCTAATACTCTTTGCAATTGTTTCAAATTACTCGGTCTCACCAAATTGAGAATACTTTCAACATAACTCGGGTCCTTTTTATAACCTTCCGTGCTAATCAAGTGTCCCAGGAACTTCAATTCACTTACAACAAACCTACATTTACTCAGCTTCAAAGTGAAACCGGCCTTTCTCAACCTGGAAAGGACCATGCTAACGTGTTTTACGTGTGACTCAAAATCTTGTGACTTGATGATAATATCATCGACATAAATCACCACAAAGTCTGAATAAGAACCTAATACTCTATTCATGACGTCGACAAAAACTGCTGTTCCATTCACCGATCCGAATACCACCCGTCGAAATTGATATAACACTCCTTCAAACGAAAAGGCCGTATACTTTCGGCTATCTGGGTGTAACGAAACTTGCCAGTACGCGTTTCCAAGATCAAGTGAAGTCAAATACTTACAATTTTGAAAAGAGGACAACAATTCCTCAATTTTTAATGGTGCTAATTGTTTCAACCGTACATGTTGGTTCAATTTTTTCAAGTCGACACATAATCTTATGTCTCCATTTGGTTTTGGGACTACTAGGAGGGGAGAATGATATGTGGATTCTGACAATTCAATGATATCCCACGACAGCATCAGTTGTATTTGATTCCTGACCTTCTCCCGATAAGCTAGAGGTATTGGATAATTTCTAGTCACGACCGGTTGGTCAGTGTCCAACTCCATTTTATGCTCGTATTCCGTACAAAGACCTGGCTTTTCTGAAAATATGGATTCGAAAGATTTTAACATACCCAGAAAAAGTTGACGTTGTTGTTCATTTTAGCAATGGTCGCGTTCTATTTTAGACTCGAAATCCACCATCTCCTCTCCATGGGACAGCGATTCTAGAGAAACTTCTCTTACCCCTAACCCTTGATCCATGTTACAAAGTTCCTGGAGTGGAACGAAGCGTTGAAAAATTCTTCCATTGGGTGTATTATAGAAGAAAGCATTCCGATCAAAGTTCAATTCTCCCTGAACCCCATATATCACATCCAAACCTAAAATTATATCTACATTCAATTTCTTTACCACCACAAACTGTACATAAAGGTTACACCCCCCTAGGTTAATCAACATTTGAGCAAGACCCTCTGTCATCTTAGATTTGGAACCGGAGTAGTCGACTAGTTTTATGCCTTTTGCGGACTCCAATCTGGGCCTTGAAATTAAAGATGATAATCTCTTCCAAACATTGATCGACATAATTGAGACCTCAGCTCCACTATCGCATAAAGCTACAAATTGCTGATCAAGTATGGTGACCTTTACCATGGCAGAAGCCCTTTTACAAAATTTTACATTTATCGGTGCAAGAATCTCATTTGAACTGACTTCATCATTTTCACTACTATCATCATCCATATGTACAAAAAATATAGCAGGGTTGTTCAATTCCCTCTCACCCCCTGCTTGTTGGTGAGAGTACCCGAGTGGTTTCCCGAACCGTCGCGATTTTCGACCCCGTTCGAGCTATAAACACTTGAGTCTACTTTGCCATTATTCCTGGTCTGAAAATTATAATTCGATTCATTTTTACCAACTGATTTAAAAACTTCCTGTCGTCTCAACTGACTTAACACCTGGATCATACCTTTGCGATTCCAGTGAATCCTATCTATTTTTTGATTAGCTGGATTGCCTAAAAATTCCTCAAATAAATCTGTCCTGATATTCCCTTTGTAATCAAAGAACACCTGAGATATATCATAGACCTTCACCGTTTCCCCATTATGAAACGAAAGAATGTGTTTATTTACCTCCTCCCATCTCTCCCTACCATACGTCGACTTATCTAACATAGTTCTAGGTATTGGAGGTAGCGTGAGCCAATGTATTTCTTTAGTTCTAGCAGACAGCAAACTTAATGTCTCAGTCAGGTTGCGTTTAATTTTGTCTATTGACATGAATTTCATGACATCATTAGTACCTATCAACACTACAACGGAATCAGCTACCTTTGAACGCGATTGAAGTCTTTGATTCAAATGCTCGCTCGTTTGTCCACTTACAGCCATACCAATCCTTCTCACTCCTCCTTCATACTTCGCCGAGTATCCCCCAAATTTTTCAGCCAATCTGATTATCATACTGTCACCAATCAGCTGTTTATCTTCTAAAAGTGGCTGATGTGTACCATCCCCATTATCACAATCCTCAGGTCTCGTCTTGCCACCCACTGAAACGCTACTCACAGGAGGATTACCACGAAGACAACTCACGCCACCCCCTTCGGCATGAGTCGCATTTCGTTTCCCGAAGAAAAACCCTCTGAATTGCTAATTCTGCTTTGCGAAGTTCTAGATCGTTTGGGACTCACGCGTGAATTATTACAACCACTACTTAACTGACTATTCATATCAGTTTTCTCCTGAGTCAACGACTTATTCATTACAGCTGGAGAGATGGAGACTTTACTAATCCCCCCTTAAATGTTTTGGACTTGGGATTGGGCGTTGTATCATTCTTAACTATTACTTCTCTCAAGGATTCATAATTTTCTATTACATGTATCGCATCTGAAAAAGTACTAACATCCATCATAACGAAATGCTCTTTCAACTTATACGGCAACAGTGTGCCAAGTTGGGCTATGATGTGAGACTCTTCAGCCTTTGGTTGAATTGACCGTAAAAGTTTGAAGTTTTTTGAAAAGAAATTTAATACAGATTCATTCGACGATTTTACATATTGTGTGTTGAGTATTTTAGCCAAACATGAACTTCTCCATCGGGAGCTTTCATAATGCGCTAAAAACTCCTTTTTGAAGTCTGAATATGAAGTCAGATTCAACTTTTGTTCATTATACCACAATTTGGCACTATCAGTCAACAACTTAGGTAAATATTTTATATACAACTGTTCCGATATCCCATATAAATCAAGAAGTTCCTCTACTTTCTCCATGAACTCTGTCGGCGTTACATCTGTAATTAAACCGTTAAATTTAGGGAATTTTAGTAAATCTTAAGGCTTAATACCATGAGACTGAGTGGCCGTGGCCAAATGCCCTTTCTCACCCCCCAGATGCAAGTTCACCCCATCCGCCTCTTTGCTTTGATCTAAATTTTTCCCTTCTGAGTACTTCAACTTAGTTTTTCGATGCCTAGTTTTTAGAAAGCTTCTTTTGCCCCGAACAGTTCCATCTTCACTAGAGGATTCTATGCTGCTGACACCGATCCCATTCGATCCCAAATTCCTACTACTGTCTAAAATAATATCCGGACCTGAACCATCAGTGGAAGTAACTTTCTCCACTTTGTATTCCTTACCCCACTTCACCTGATTTTGCAGGTACTTAGTGTTTCGTTCCTTCATCCTTTCCTTACTTTGCAATGGTTCATTGATTCTAACTAACCTATCCTCCAAACTAGCTATTGCTCCCGCAAAGGTGGTCATAGAGGCCTCCAAAGTCTTAAGAGTTAATAAGACCTTAGAGTCGACGTCATCTTCCTCTGAAGTTCCTTCTTTACTTTTCACTTGCGACAAACCCACAATTTCGTTCATATCTGATAAAGAATTTTCTTTTTTTAACTTACACGACTCATTCCCCATAACTTTGGAAGAAGTACACGACTCTATTGCAACTGGTACCCTGGCATCCCAATTGACATTCAAACACTCTTTTATTTTTCCCGGCAACCGTTCCTCCCAATCTATCAACTGCTCCAAATGATTCCTCTTTAAATCTTCCATTGCCATTTGAACTCCCTGTATTTCACTATCCACTTTCTCAGACAACAATTCACATCTTTTTTCCATCGCTTCTGCTCTAGACATACACTCAACTCTATACTGTGATAAACTTAACCGAAGATCCTCCCCCCTTTGCCTAAGTTCAGACATATCTGATTTCAACTCCAGTTTGAGATCTTGGCAACTTTTTTCTTGCCTCTCACCATACATTTGAAGTTCAACCCTTACTGATTCATTAGTTTTTTCTAAGCTGTCCTTAAGTTCTGTCCTAAGTGACTCATTACTCTTTCCTAAGCTAATTTTCAGCTGTTCGTTCCAATCTTTTATAAACATTAGAAGTGACTCCAGGGTCACAGGATCCCCTTCTGTACCCATCTTCACCCACAACTAAAAATCCTTTTTTTTTTTTAAGAGACTACCGCAGCCACTTAGCCACTGAGTCTCATAATCTTTTCTATGACGAATTCCCTATGATAGGCTTGTCCAACACTCATCCATTCATCCCTATTTACCTTCCCGACCTTTTCCTAACTTCCAACAATATATCAAACCTACAAACCTGTCTTCATTCGCCTAACCTGTAGCATAGGTAGCAATGGTAAGTGCCACGGTCGAATCTTCTCCTGAATTTTAATTAGTTTTACCAAAAATTACTCCGAACCGCTCTCATTACTTGATGATGACTCGCATAGATTTTTCGTTACCTTAAATGACCAGTGCGAACTAGAATCCCCCCCTCCTGGAAGGGAAGACAGTCATTAGTACACAACATACAAAATATACACTGGGAAAAACCTTTAGGTGAAATACCACACCGCGATTCAAAAATACCAGTTTATTGACAAAGAAGAGTATTAATCACTTTTAGACACAAAGACGTTGACCCCCAATGTTACTGACTTTCCGTCACTGTTCATGTAAATGTTCCACATAAGCAACTGCTCAATAACTTACAGATTTTCAGAAGGCACACCTGCACCTTTATATATAACAAGCATATCTGAATAATCACTCAAATCAAGTTGGCATGTTTCATACATATGCCACCCAACATGGATTTCCTTACAAAAAAAATCAGACAGATTTCAAATTTAACTATTACACGAAAACATGCTATCAAACAACTTGTTTTACATTTCAAAGCTGTCCTTAGCTATGAGAGGTTCCATGCCTCTACTAATACTTGCTCAAACGCTCGAGAAAAGTCACATGACCTAGAGCGAAATTCACCATTTTCATTTTAACATACAGATATAGGAAATGCTAAATTCTTCACTACATGAGTCCAAATTTTACTCCTTTCCAGTGATTTAAAGTTCATCCAATTCTCGAATTCGCAGCATTTCAAAATAACAGCGCAATGCCCTTTGTTATGTTTCAGGATTTTACGCGGAAAGTACGCGAAATATGGCCATAGTCGCACCAAACATATGCCGGCATGTGTAGAACACCAGGACGTGGCTTTTTCAAAGTTCCAAATACAACCCTCCAATTGACATTCAGATAAAAGCAGTATTTGTACTCACATTTCTGCAACCAATACAAACCATGTGACTACTGTCGCCCGTTGAAAATTCCGTTCATCTTCCGATCTGGTGGACGTTCGCCTTAATATAAGTACATGTACTTGATTCTCAAAGCATAGTGATTAAAAGGCGATAGGCTTAAGAATTGGCACTATCTTTGCAATCCCGATAACATTCGATTCCTGTACCATTATCTTCTTTGACAGCCTTCCCCTTCTGTTTACTTTTTCCGGAAGTCCCCACCTTCATTTCCGGTTCCCGTCTATCCTTTCTCTTCTTCTTCTTATATTTTCAAGAGATTTTATGCTCACTCCTTCTCCCTCATGTCAATCACTTTTTTTCCCAATTTAAGTTCGTAAAAATGACGTAAATCCTTAAATTTATCACATAACTATTGCCGCAGCAATCATCACACAGACCATCAGTAAAATGTTGTAATAATTCGTTTAAATACCTCTACCTGCTCTCTATGCACGCAGACATAGCAAGAGCCATCTATTGAGTAAAATCACATTATTTGTGACAGTGCCACAATCTGCTGCCACCTAGCGAGGAAATTCTGAACTCCTTCAATATACCCGTTTACAGTTTACATCAAGATCCGTGTTTTTAACCTACTCCCTTTTAACCTGGATTTTAAAATAAAAATAAAACACATCATAAAAATAAATACAGTACACAATTAAAGGTATTTGCAACAGTATTCGTTATAAATGCCATCTGGAATACCCATATGTCTGATGTATCCTTCTTTCAAACATCTTAAAATACTATCTGTATTACAATCACGAATAGGATAAACAAAAAGATATCTTGTTTTTAAATCTTGAATTGTCAACAAATATTTCTTGTGACACTTGCTCCTGACAAGTGGCCCTTTCACGTCAAAAAATAAAACAATACCATTCGAAGAAGAATCATGAAATGAAAATACATTTTTAGATGATGTCTGTCAGCTTTGGTTCTTTGACATACCTCACAATTCTTAACATATTTCTGCACACTTTTTCTCATTGCAGACCAATAAAATATTTTATTCATTCTTCTGAGCATTTTGTCTGCTCCAAAATGACCCATGTTGTCATGATATGACCTTAAAAGTATTGGAACTAAAGATATAGGTATACACAACTTATAATGATTAATGAAATGAAAATCACGATACGACAAAATTCCATCTTGTAACTTAAAATACTTTTTCCAGTTTATTGATCTAAGCTGTAAAGTACCTATAGTTATGTTTCCAGATAAATAATCAATGATTGGTTTAAAAATCAAATCTTTCTTTTGTTCATCCATAACGACTTCTTTTGGTATATTAATAACATCATTCCTTAATAAATCTACTACATTTACATGCAAGTATTGAGTACTTTGATCTAGAAAATTTCTAGAAAGAAAATCAGCTAACAAATTATCTTTCCCTCTGCAGTACTCCACTTGAAAGTCAACATTTTTAAGTTGTAAAGACCATCGCAAAAGACGTGAATTCCAATTTTTTGCATGTCGAAGCCAGATTAGGCAACGATGATCACATACAATAGTAAATCTGTTACCTAGGAGATATTCCTTGCATTTATCAATACAAAAAGAATACTAAGGCATTCTAATTCACTAATTGTATAGCGTGACTCATAATCCTTAAGAGTTCTACTCATGTAAGATATTACATGTTTTTCACCATTAATAATTTGGTATAAGTAACCACCAAGACCAACAGAAGATGAATCGGTTTGAATATAAAATCTGTTTTCAAAGTCTGGATGATAAAGATTGACATCCTGTATAATTGCTTCTTTTAACAAATCGAAACTAGATTTTTCTTTGTCTCCACAGTGCCATTTCTTCCCCTTTTTCAGCAAGTCATGAAAGGGTGAACATAAATTCGAAAAATTTGGAATAAACTTCCTTAACCAAGTAAAACATCCAATGATTTTTTGAAGACTGTTAACATCTTTAGGAGGTTGTAATTCCGCTATTGCCTTAACTCTTCTGTAAGAAGTATCTGATGAAATCCAGCGGACATGTCTATGACTGAAACGTAAGGTTTATTCTTAAATTCTCTTAAAGCAAGTTCAATATTTATTGGATGCAATTGGCTAGTGTTTTGATGTACGTTTATAAGCCTAAAGTCTGTACACACTCTTATACCTCCGGAAGATTTAGAAACTACAACTAATTGATTTAAATATGGAGATTCACAAATTTCAATTATATCCCATTCTAACAATTTTTCAATATATTCTCTCACATCCTTTCTATATTGGTAAGGAATAGGGTAAGGCTTACTTATTAATGGTTCATGAGTATCTAGTTCAATGTTATGTTCATATACATTACATACACCTGGTTTTTCATCAAATCAATCTTGAAACTCTAAAACCAAATTAAACAATTGATCTTGTTCTTCTATTGACAAGATTTCTGCCTGATCTACCTTGTTTCTCAAATATGTAGTATTGGGAACCATTTCTGATACATTTTTATTTAATTCAACATCCAAACATTCTTGAAATATACCATCTACTTCTTCAGATACACATGATAAAAGCTTAATCAACTTATTACCTTGAGCAGTCTTGAATAACAATTCATTACATGAAAAATCAATATTGGCTCCTATATTGTATAAGAAGTCTAAACCTAATAAAATTCCAAAATTTAGGTTTTTTACCACTACAAATTCTATTAAAATATCTTCTCCATCAAAACTTAGATTGGCAATGATCTTGATTATACCTTTTGTTGTTTCTTGCCAGAATAATCTACAAGTATTATGTCTGTGACTGGTTGTAAAATTGGTCGTGTAACTTCTTGAGTAATCTCTTTCCATTTATCTGCAGAGAGTAACGAGAGTTCACTACCCGAGTCTACGAGGCATTTACAATCTAAACCATTAATTTCACAATTAATAAAGCATGTACCGTGTCATTCTAAAGAATGAAGGGATCTGAACCAATTGTTTATGCAATTAATTGCTGGGGTGATGTAAATTGGTCATCATTCATCCTTGATGAGACCACTCGTCATTAGCATGGCGAGTTATCGCTTGGCAATGCGAAAAGTACAAAATTACACAAAGGAATTAAACTACTGAAAAGACAATGGTCACTCGCTGGGTTTTGCAAACCGTTGAACCCGAATCATGGCTGGGTGTAGGATAATTACCTGTCTATCTGAAGTCTTTAGCTGAATCGACATAAGCGAAGTCCTCTGTAAGCTTCTCTCCTATGCTGACCAAAGCGTCCTTCCACTTCTGACCTACTCTCTTGCTGACCACCTCGTCTCTCTCCACTCAATCCCAAAAGTCAGTCCTCCCTCAGCTTGTCTCACCTCTATATTCCCAGGCCATCGAGCTCTTCCTCAATGCCGATTCGTGTTATTCAATTGCTACCATGCAAACCGACGACTCAATAACCAGAAGTATTACCTGTTTCCTGAATGCTCAGGAGGTTTGCATGGCACAACACAATGCATTGTAAACATGCGTAAGAGGCTTGAGACAGCTGAGAAAACAAGTGAATGCCCTGGTCAACATGAAGCGTTCAGAGAGACTTAAATAAAATAAACATACAATCTTAGGGATTGTTACGTTCGCCGCGCGGAGAAAAATTTTCCCTTTTGAAAATTTAAAAGTTAAATCGCAAAGCTTGACATGACCCAGGTCTTTTAATATTACGTCATAGGCGGGATGGAAAGAGAGAAAATATCGTCGCGCTTGCGACAGCGTGTTTACTTGAACACTTCCGTGCTCGTACAAAAACAAGACTTGGGAAGCTGCTAGCAAAATAAATGACTAATAAACCTTGCATAAAGTATACTCAAACCTAAAAAATGAATTATAACTTAAAATTTGAACCGTAATGAATATAAAAAATTCTAGGCGAACGTGCAGTCGTAAAAAATGTGATCTGTGAAAGATACAACAGGTTCGGAAACCTGAGAATTTGGCTTACTTTCTGCTTTTAAAGTGACATTTGGAACTTTCTCGACATTTGCTGGTGACTGATTTACAAATAGATCTTTAACTTTTACAACAGGCTGGACACAGGGTGAAATAGGCAATTCACTTTCCATTTTGCGACTGTTTTGTTCAAAAACTTTGACCCTTGCTTACGGCGAACTTCTGCACTCCATCTTTAACAGATACCATATTCTTCTGCAAATCTAAAATGTCGTCTTTAGTAACTAAAATATTTCTGGATACATCCTGAACTTCTTGTTGTACCCTAGGTTGAATAATAACAGACGGAAGAAGGGGTGGGGGAATTGGCGGGTGACTCGTTTTTAATGGTACCACTTCAACAATCGGTGCAACATCATCGTAAATCTGGTCAATGGATGGTGAATCATTATTAAGTTTGCTTAACGTTAATTCATTGGTACACTCATGGTCATAAATAATAGATTTCTTGCGTTGACATTGACAGTAACAAATTATGAAAATTATAAAAATACTAATAATAAATGTTATTAATAATAAAATTGTAATTATATTATAAGGATAGTCAAAGGACTTGTTCAACAGATAAATAAAATTAGAAGCTTTTACGTATGGAAGAAATCCGTTTAAAATAGCTAAAATCGCAATGATTTTCATGTTGCTTAGGCAATCAAAACAAACAGTTCTTCAAAACTAATACGTACTTTAAGCCTGCCTAGTCTAATTAGTAGATATTTTAACTCAACTTTTAATTATTTCTGACTCTAGGCTCAAATTATCTGCGTAATTTATTTATTTGATATAATTTATTTATTCTCTAAATTTATTAGCACTGTTTAACTTATCTTATTTTAAATTTTACAGCAAACTTATCTTATTTAATTTCAGGTGTTAACTTTATGTTTAAATACTTAAAATCAATTGAACCGTACTGAAGTACAAGGTAAAGGAAAATTGAGACTGATTTACTCCTGACTACCTGAAATAAAATAATAATTATTATTTATGCAATCTTTGAATGCATTAAAATACTAACATCACTAAAACTTGAAGAATCTTTAATTCTCTCTACTCATTCTAAAATATGCATAGCATATTATTGTAGCAAAGCTTGAAACTAAAACCGTTGTGGTTTAATCTTCATCATTCTGCGATGGCAGAATGGATTTCCAGGATTATCGGTAGCTATCCAATATCCGAAGGAAAATACTTGTTATAGGAGCGCAAAAAAAATCTTGACGTCGACGTCTACATATTCATATAATATAAATATTCTCATAACTGGCGCTGAAAATAAACTTTGCTAATATAATTATATACCTTCTTCTGAAGAGTAACTATAAAATTCTAGTGATGTACGTGCTAAGCTAGTATTATTACATACTGCAAGAAAAACTTTTGTGCCTAAAGCACATTATTGAATAATAAGTCTGCTTTTAATCTTTAATATTACTAGTGCCATTTTATTATAAATTATTATTGTGCCACGCGAGTGGATTTAAAATATTAGACCTGTTTCACTTTAATAAATGCCGTAACTTGGAGCAAACTTGCAATATTTATATTTAAGATTTTAAAACAATCTGCATTTTAAAGTTTTTAACATTCGAAGCTACAACGTGCTAAGGATAAATATTCAACTGTCAAACGAAACAATGTTTCGGACAGGAAAAAAAATATAAATATATACTAACAAAAAAATCTCGTTAATATGTGAGAAACGTCCACGCCGTGTAATGCTCTCCTAATTCTCTTCTAGTTATTCAAAATAAGTTGGCTGTGCCTAACTTTTTTAAAGCATATAAGTATATGTATATATGTGTACGGACTCATTCTCGTCACTACTGCTTACCTGTGTACGGACATCTCTCGTCACTGCGCCTAATTATACATCTATTACTTCTCAACTAGAACTTTTAATTAATCGGGCGGTTTATACCCTAAATCACGGTACGCCACTCTAACTATATACGCTTGGCGTAATAGCGGACATAATTGTACAGCGTGTCGAGGAATATAATTAGCGTTTCTTTCTTTACATATTAACATGAATTAAAATTTTCAGGCAATGTATGTTAAGGTAACATAAGGCAAGTGACTATCTCGTATAAACTTGACTATCTCCTTAATCCAAGCTCCCTTCAAGAGGTGCTAGGAGACTTCAGTCATTAAGAATATAAATGAGTGGTCCTCGGGGCCTTATACGTTCCCAAAACTATATATATAAAATGTAATATCCTCGTTGCAAAAGTCTTAGCAGTCATAGTTCAAGCATTCTAAATCCTTTACAAGTTACGGTCAGTTTTAAACCAAATTTAAATTAAACTTTTAAGGAATAATAATAATAATAACAATAATAAACTATTGACTCAAACAAGCATACTCTGTGCTATGACTCGTTAAAATGCACCATAGTGCTGATTGACTCTGACTCGGTAGCACTAATTTATTTTCCTCATTCATAATATAACTTTAAAATCCACTTTTAATCCACGTTGTTAATTAATTAAAATGTTAAGAGTAAAATCGTTTACTGTTCACTGTAGCTTACTGCATCCTCATAACCAACGTTGTGATAATTT
Organism: Lepisma saccharinum; assembly: GCF_977018435.1. NCBI lineage: Eukaryota > Metazoa > Arthropoda > Insecta > Zygentoma > Lepismatidae > Lepisma > Lepisma saccharinum. The sequence continues at coordinate 31,235,823 of NC_139251.1, read as the reverse complement.
TCGTATCCAAGATCATATATAAAAAAAATTCTAAAATCACTGTCAAATGCAAGAAATCATCAAATCTAAATGCCTTTTCCTTATTCCTTATTTAAAATTCTGGATGGTAAACAATTTCCCAGGTGGGAATTTGTCGTAGCCATGGTGCTACCAGGATCGGATTCATAGGGAAACGTCCACGGACGTCCCTGGCCGACCGCATTTTTGGCAAAATGTGGCTGCCTGAAACCCGACATCGAACCTTCCGCCACGCGGAATGCCGAATGCTCCTGATACCAAAGCGCCAGCCCGACGCGGGTAACCGCGACGGAACTAGGACGCAGGTTCCTCCGCATTCTTACATTTCGCTGATTACCGACCCAAACTCGAGGTCGATAAATTTCATCGCATTCACCCTTATGTTAGACTAAACATCTATCATGGCATATATAAATTCTTCTCCCCCATTAATTTTAAAACCTTGAAGCCCTATGTATTTTGAAAATAGAATATGGCAGGGACATACTAAAAAACCTAAACAAATGAGCAAAATTTTAGGGTGGGTTTGAATTTAAAACTGGTTAACAAACTCTTTTCATTTCAAAAAAAAAAAATGAAAAGGCCTCAAGCACTCCACTACGTGTCAAAATTTGGGGTGGGGTTAAATCCTAAACTGGTTAACAAACTCTTTTCTCATCGCATTTCCGAAAAAATGCATGAGAAGCCCTAGCAAATCCACCACGTGTCAAGCTATTTTCTCATCGCATTTCCAAAAAATGCATGAGAAGCCCAGCCCAGCCCAGCCTCCACGTGTCATTCTAAAGAATGAAGCGATCTGAACCAGTTGTTTATGCAATTAATTGCTGGGGTGATGTAAATTGGTCATCATTCATCCTTGATGAGACCACTCGTCATTAGCATGGCGAGTTATCGCTTGGCAATGCGAAAAGTACAAAATTACACAAAGGAATTAAACTACTGAAAAGACAATGGTCACTCGTTGGGTTTTGCAAACCGTTGAACCCGAATCATGGCTGGGTGTAGGATAATTACCTGTCTATCTGAAGTCTTTAGCTGAATCGAAATAAGCGAAGTCCTCTGTAAGCTTCTCTCCTATGCTGACCAAAGCGTCCTTCCACTTCTGACCTACTCTCTTGCTGACCACCTCGTCTCTCTCCACTCAATCCCAAAAGTCAGTCCTCCCTCAGCTTGTCTCACCTCTATAATCCCAGGCCATCGAGCTCTTCCTCAATGCCGATTCGTGTTATTCAATTGCTACCATGCAAACCGACGACTCAATAACCAGAAGTATTACCTGTTTCCTGAATGCTCAGGAGGTTTGCATGGCACAACACAATGCATTGTAAACATGCCTAAGAGGCTTGAGACAGCTGAGAAAACAAGTGAATGCCCTGGTCAACATGAAGCGTTCAGAGAGACTTAAATAAAATAAACATACAATCTTAGGGATTGTTACGGTACCTTTTATTTTTGTCTAACATTAATAGGCAAATTCATGTTTTTTGTACTGAATTTCTCTTCTTCTATCATCAAGTCATTATAAAAGTCAACATCTACTTGGCAAATATGTACATGAGTGTTAAACTTAGGTCTACACTCTGAATTTATGTTAGTGGTTTTCAATAAAGTTCCATCACTACTGTCAAAATCTTATATCTTATGTTGGTATGACACAACAGCATTATCTTCGCCTATTGTACCCTGTGTCGCCATACTAATAGGCTCACAATTCAGTTTAAACTTTCATGAGGCAAAAATGTAGAGGCTTCAGCTCTCAAAGAAGAATTTTCTCTTACAATACTACTATTATTCCTATTTGGAAAATTTACTGCATGTACTACACCAGTATTTTCTTCAAATTCAATATTAGTACTACTTGTTCGCATCAGAGGCTTCCTCTGATTAAACCTATTGTATGGATTATATTTATTTCTATCAATAAATCTACTATAATTTACATTTCTGTAACCTCCTAGGTAATCATTGAAATTATTCAGAGATCTATTGCTTACAGTATTATTTCCAGATTGATAATCTGTATTGTTGTTATACCTTCTATAGGAATTAAATCTATCACGATTGTTGTTACCAACATTTCTTGCACTATTATTTACATTTCTGGATGTATTTGGTTCAACATTACCATCAAACTTTCTTACATTTACTTACTTAAAAAATCTACTGGATGGCTTTGAATCTACATCATAGGAATTATAAAGAGCTTCATGTCTTGAAACCAATTCAGCTGCAATTCCCAATGAGAGATTAGGCTGATTAAGTATAGCCTCTTTCACTTTCATTGGCATTTGATGAGCAATGCGAATACGTTTTTGCTGATCACTCATTTCAGGTTGAACTACATTTAACACATTTACCTGTGACCAGAAATAACCTAACAAACTTTGTTTACTCTCCTTGGAAAATTTCTTACATAGTACACTTGTTAAACAAGTACTCCTCCATGATGGACTTTCAACAGATATAGAAACAATGCTTTAAAAGTTTCATAATCATCTATCAACTCTTTGTTGTGATCAAACCAATGTTTTGCAACACCCTTAAGAACCATGGGTATGTACTTCATGTAATGTTTAATTGGAATGTCTGACATTACAAAACTATCTTCAATTTCTTTTAAAAACTGAGACGCTAAGTAATCTGTCCTTGTAGCATTGAAATTTGGCAACCTTGCAATATCAGAGTATCTTAATACACCATGCTTTTTCTTGAACCTTCTATTAATTTCAGATTCAGTTTCACTAGCTACATAACCTTTTCTATCTTTATTAAAACTAGATTTTCTTTTGTTAACACTATTTCCACTTGTTCTTAAAGAATGACTAAGTCTATATAGTTTTTTCTTATACTCTATTGAGCTTTCAGTATCAGAACTAGAAGTATCAGACTTTGTACTAGTAGTTTTCTTTCTAAATCTAACATTGGAACATTTTCCTATTGGATATCTCTCATCTATTTGACTAGATCTTGAAAAACGTACATGACTAGCAATACTACTAGGATTTTCATTAAAATCACTAAGTTTACTTGTGCTTTGCACTTGACTTTTGTTAGTTTCTTGCTGAGCAATGACCTGCAATGCTCTTAAGTCTTTCGAAATATCTTTTAACTGATAATCAAAGTCAACAAGTTTATTTTCTACTATTTCTACTTTTGACGAAATATCAGTTACTTGCTGAACACAACCCTTATATGTAAATTCACATCCTGCAATTTTATTTGATACCAAATGAACGCTTTGACTTATGTCCTGTATTGTTTGACCTGTCTTTGTTGAAAGTTCTGAGAATTCTTCATGTAACTGAACAATACTAGCATTCTGTTCACCTACTTTATTAACAACAGTGTCGTACCTACATTGGTCAGTACCGATAATGGACTTTATTTCTCGAAGTTCAAGATCATTCTGTTTCACGTTTTCATTCAACCTTTCTTGTAATTTGTTACTTTGATCGGAGCAGTTTTTTGCAACCGCGTCAATTTTTGTTTCTAACTGATTACGAAAAGACTCAAAATTATTCTTTACATCAGTTAAAGACTCACGAGTTTGAACACACAAATCAGTAACTCTTTTCTCAACCTTCGCTTCAAGGCGAACAAATTCGTCATTAAAGTTAGATTCAAATTGATCTAGTTTTTTAGACACGTTTTCCTTCACGTTAGCAACACAGTCTTCTACTAAAATTAATTTCCTTGTAACACTTTTTTATACTTCAGAAAACTTCGAACCCAACGACGACAACTGAGAATCCATCTTTTCATCCCTCGCCGCGACGTTTTCTTGCATGGAAGCAACATTTTCTTGCAAGCCAGTAATGTGGGATCCAAAGGTAGATAGCTGCTACTGCAATACGTCTCCTTATCGAGATTCCAACTGCTTCAATGACTGTTCAATGTCTGGTTTTGCTGGCATTTTGCTGCAACTAGTGACCTACTTATCCTTTCCACTAAACGCACGTAACTGGTAGTCAAAGACCATCTTCAACATTCGGGACCATCACAGTACATGGCACAAAACTGCTGCTTACCTTCGTAGTGAAATCAACTTCTCCCTTTGCAGCACAATTCGTAACGTAACGGTCAAAAACTTCGTGTTTCGTTGTGCGGTCTGATATTCTGTCCCTGTTCGGGCGCCACTTATCACCACACTGCACAGAAAGCCCATATGCTGAACAACAGATTTATTTCACAAAATGAAATAAGAAGCAAACATAGTAGACGAATACTACAGCTTTGCGGAGTACTCACGGCCAGCCCACTTCGAAACACGGATTGCACACAAACATCGTGCACCGCTCACAGTCTGTACAGCAAGTGTCTGACGTGAATCACTCGACCCCGTCGGTCAGCGTTGCCATTTGGCAGTGCTGCCCTCACACAATGGCGGAATTTACAGGTACTACACACCTTATGGTCATAACCAGAGGTTGAATGTCGAACAAGGTGCGCACCTGGACGAAACTCTGGGGGTAATGACAGTCAGGAGCGTGGTGCTGATCACATCACCACCGCCTTCGACCGTGATCAAGAAAGTCTGGGGTCCTTACTCCACTCCCTCTATACGCTGTCATGGCGTGGTGCAAAGCACAGGGGAACACTTTACTTTTTTTATGTTATATAAGTGTTATGTAGGTTTCTTCATTCTTCTTTTGTTACGATTTGTTACTGCATAAGAGAGTTTGAGTGCTAACACAATTGAGACTAGGTACTATGACTTAATCTTTACACAGATATCCGTGGATGCAATCTGGACATTGTGGATATCCCATGGACGTCCATTGGAGATGTGTGCTGTATATAATCCTTACTATTCTGAAACGCCTTAATAAACAAAGTTTTACCCAGAGTAAGTTTCCTATCCCCTTTTTATACAAAAGTTACGATTAGGTTGCGTGACTTTTTGGACACCGTATAATACTTCGTACAGCTCTATCTCAATTAAGAAGACAACAATTAAGTAATAATTGATGAATGGGATGCCACGAATTTAAATTTTTCTTGGTAAGCGTAAACAACATCTAAAAATCGAAAGTATATCAAGATCATTCTTCACCTTGCAATGTTCAGGTTAGTAGTTAACCAGCGATTGAAAGAAATGCATCACATACTGTGAACTCTGAGATTGTAGGATCGAATTCTGCTTAACCCTTTCCGGGCTAGACTTACAATGTCGAGTTTTCCTCAGGAGTCAGGAGTTTGTTTTTGCTATTTTTTTAAAAAAAATCATAGAAAATATTTTGTTCAAGTCCCGCGAGTAGGGGAGGAGGATAGTGGACTATGCTTCCTTATGGCCCGAGGTGGAGGGAAGAAGGGAAAGCTGCACGGGGACTTTTCTTCCCAAGGTTTTTTTCCTTGTGGTCGATCTATAGCTCCGGGGGAGTCATTCAGACATGGCTCGTCATTAAATTATATTCTTTCTTGAATTGAAACTCAGTGACTGTCGTTTGATCGACAGGGTCGTAACATACAGAGCCCTATAACTTATTCTCCTATTTCTCATGTAGAACATCTATGCTAAATTTCATGATAGCTTGCTTCGACATATTTACCCATATAATCTTGAGTGAAAATAACTTTCTATTGGCCTTCTCTCGTCCCTCATACATTCGATGTTAATCTGTTCATTATCCGAATACAGCCAGGATGTCAGAAAGCATCGTCGTCGGCTAAATCGCTCGCTAGAGCATGGGGAGTTGAATCAAAGGAAATAAAAGAGTTCGACATCTGAAATGCCATTTCCATATAGTACATCTGCATGAAATATTAGTAAATCCCGCAACTTCTTTTAGAACAACAGAAATTACTTCTTGCTTGCACATAGTTATTTAATTACTCAACTTAAAAATAGATTTCAGGGCATGGGTAATGATAGTAGTATTTTTGAGTTTTTGTTCCGAACGTTCCTTCTACAGCTTCAGATGACGTACTTGATAGCGCAAACATTCTCCTTTATGACGAGTGCGAATATGACATATCCTCCGAATTTCTTGACCGAGTTCAAAGTTTGAAGATTGCACTTAAATCTGACATCACCTCAACACCTTACCGTAAGTGCTTTGATAAAGATTCTCCTGGTTGATAACTTTACAAAAGTTTGAACCGAATTGTTTTTTATTTATTCTTCCAGTAACTGTCGCTTCAGCAGGATTGAAACCTATATAGAACTTCTTCCAGAGTAGTGTAACAGCCCAGAGTTAGCAGACTCAGTATTATCAGTGTTGATTCTGAAAGGCCAACATCTGTTGATGTTAGTGAAGTCATTCGCAGCCCAGAAAACTCGATGGGAAGCCCGCTATCTGTTTTGTTCTTCTTCTGCTTTTGAATACACAAGAGTCAAAGGGATATACATTGTAATAGCCCTACGTACACATGATAATTCATAGGTACACGTTCGACTTGAATAATCATTTAACGTTCAACAGTGTGCGAATTAAGCTTTTCGCTTTGGGGAGGATGCCCCCAATCAGTGTGGTATTTGTGATTTCCTTTCCGGAGGAGGGTGGGGTATGTATGCACATTTGTATTTTACTAGTGGGCAGGCCCCTACCCAGAATTTTTTTGATGGAGGGGCTAGACCTGAAAATATGTTATATATATATAAAAGACATTCACAATATATATATATATATATATATATATCATATAAATTAACTGGAAGAGAAGAGCAGCGAGTATGTGTGAAATTCTGTGTGAAATTGCAGAGAACTTTCAAAGACACGTACGACATGTTACATGAAGCCTTTGGCGAGGAAATGTTTCAGTTGAACACCGTGTTACGAATGGTACAGACGTCTCAGATCAGGTCGCACGACGAATGAGTAGCTCCCCTGTTAAAGTGATGTTAAAAATGTTCTTTAACTGATACGTGTTCGGAGTTTGTGCCGGATGGTTCCACAGTGAATGCAGCGTTCTACGTTGACATCATGCAACTATTACAAGAAGAGGTGCGGCACAATAGGCCACAGATGTGGTAGCACAAGTCCTGGATGGTTCATCACGATAATGCATGTGCTCATTCCTCACTCGTTGTCAGCAAGTTTATCGCAAAGCACCAGACACCTATTGTCTCGCAACCGGCCTACTTTCCTGACTTTGCACCAGCAGACTTTTTCCTCTTGAGTTCCAGCAGGTATTTCAGAACTGGAAGAAATGCTGGGAGCTGTTTGTGCACAGTGGAGGGGAGTACTTTGAAGGAGACAGGTCTTATTAGCAATTGAATACGTATTTCCATTCTCTTAATATTGTTCGCGTTCCTTTTCATGAGCCCTTCTACCACCATCAGTGGCGGCGATTAGGAGGGCGAAGGAGGGCAGTTGCCACCCCCAAATTTTTGCCACTTTTCCTCCCATACTATGCTAAACTTTATCTACCAAGGTAAAGTAATCTGTCCTCCCCCAGCTTTGGCACCTTCCCCCTTACTTTTGGAACCCAATTGCCCCCACTGTCTACCATCTGTGACATGTTTTCTACAAGTTAAATTGTTTCAGTCATAGATTTAATAGAGACATAATTTAAAGTTAATGGAAAAAAAGTCTCTACCTAAAACTTGGCGTGTATCCTTGTACTTAGCGTAGAACTACACCACTGGTAATATATAGTCTGTTTAATTAATTTGTATTAACTGTGCATAGCTATATTGACATTATAATATGAAAACTAGTGACCACAAACTCTAACATAATGCCATTTTTATGTTTCTGTTATGGAAATCAATATACGATAGAATGAAATTTCCAATTACTGAAGAGTTGATAGCTGTGAACTCAGAGGTGTCATTTTTATCACCTATTTTCCTCTAAATTTCGCCCACCACATGTTCGATTTTTAAAAAAAGTTTTAACAAACGAGCGTCACGAGATTGAAAATGTCTGCCCGTGACAACAGGCGAAATATTGAAGCGGTCACTTTGACGGAAAATCAATCAAAATTAAAATTGGGATCCCGATAAAAAAAGTGAATGAAAAGAGACACAACAGTATCGTTGCTGTAGAAATTAATTCCAGCTACACTAATTTGAAAGAAAGAGATCATCAATTATTTAAGTCAATAGGAGAACGAAAATGACGTGTCCCACGTTGAAATGGTTCATATCACTTGACAATGATTGCTTCAACGATTAATGACAAATTGGATTTTCATGGACACTTGTATTACCTACGGCTTCTGATTGTGTGGTCATAAAGTATTTCTCTTGGAGAGACAATTTATAGCATGCTATTTGTAAGAGCTAGAAACATGCGGGTTGCGACAATAGATAACATTCTGAGTTTAAGTATGTATTTAGCTGTTAAAGCACGGTAAGGCTAATGTGGACCGGACCTACAGTTTAAAGTGTGATCCGAACCACAATATGTCTCCGCCGGATATGGAACGAGACATGTACCCACCTTGCTCCCCTTCCAGACAGGCATGGCAGTTAACTGATTATTCCTGTAGCACAACGTATAGACTGCATTGCATTTTTGCTGCCTAACGAGGCTCTGGCGTCGTGACTCATAGCCAGTATAATACTCTGTGAGGTGGCTTGTGTTGTTGCTGCTCGTCCGTCCGTCCGTCCGTCCGTCCGTGTGTGCAATTGTCCCTTCATCCATTACAGCTTATCACCACACACCATTATTCGAGTTCAGCCAAAAGTGGAAAAAAGGAGATTGTAAAATAAAATAAATAAAATCAAATAGAGAGCCAATACTTTCACGTGACACCGACAAACCACGATGTGGTTTAGTGTGGTGTAGATATGGGACGGCGGGAGTCGACCATGGGTGCCGAGCGATCTAAATTAAGAAAACGTTATAAAAGAGAGAATGTCATGGCATCCAGTGAAATAAAATTCATTTCTGACCTATTCAATCAATATTGTTTTCGCTCGCAGTCTGCTTGTTTTCTCTAATGCACTGTATTTAAATAAAATGTGATATGTGTGTGTGTGTGCGTTGTCGTACCGTGAAAAAGCAGGAACCAAATCGGTTTTAACACCAACACTTGTGGGAACTTTTCGAAACGAGGAACTTTTCGTGGTTCCTCGTTTTGAACTAATTAATTTTTCGTAATCTACAGGCTAAATTACACCAGAAAAATTTAATTTTAACGCAGTTTAGTTTCGGGGTTACAGACCGGTCAAAGCCACACACTCGTGTGAAAGGTTCCAAATTTCGATGTTTGGCACCAGTCAGCATAAACACTTTGTGTTTAACAACACGACGGTGGCGACATCTGAGTGTGTGAAACCCGCTGCGAACTAAAAATCACGTGACGGATGACTCATCGAAACAATGTGCAACAAAATTTCCAGCAGGAGACCAACCAAACGAGGAACCTCAGGCGACTGATTTACCACAAGATTTTATGTTAAAACCAAGTCTACAATGAAAGTATGGAGATATATATAATTAAATTAACTAAAAAGCAATATGCTGCTAGTTTATGTTACCTTGGGTATATTAATATGGCGAAACGATAAGTAAGGGAAAGACGACCATGTTGAAGTTATTTATTACTGAAACCTGTACATTCATAATAGCTATGAAGCTTTCTATTCTTAATATGAACTCGTTCAAATATGCGAGTTAAAAAAAAAACAACGGAAATGGATAGTCGCCATATTGAACTTCTACACCTCTGCAAGTAGTAAACTGGTTAAAACAGGTCCGAGCCGAGTGGCATGGGCAAGGATATATTTAGAAGGGGGTCCAGGTGATCCGGACACCCCTAAAGATTTATGAAATTCTAAAATTAAAGAGTGAAAATAAACCTATTTAATATTTGTTGTTTAGTCAATGGTTATTTCCGCCGAACTTTTTGGAAGGCGAGTATTATATTGGGATCATAACTTTGAATGACAGTACCAAAGAAAATATATGCACAATACTATTTATAATAATATGCATAAAATATTGATCATGGTACATGCCTGGCAAGGGGACCATGCAATCCTCTCGAACTATGGAAATCTATATAATCCCACTAAGGTAATACAGGCAATTATATTTTAAAAAAATATTTTTTTTTTTTAATTTTTAGATTTTGAAAGAATTTCTATTTGTATAAATCAATGGGTTTGTTGTGGAGAGAAACAAGCACCTGAACTATGCAGTATGCGATATTGAGTTATTTTAGTTTTATAACCATTGATGCAACGTCACGATTTAGTTGAGTTTGAGTTTGTTTTTTTTTAATCTCTGTCCAGACTTCTTGGAACCTTAGTATATATATATATATATATATATATATATATATATATATATATATATATATATATATATATATTATTTTGTTTAATTCAAATTTATGTATGTTCTTTGTTTTAATAATAGTTCCTAATACGTATCATTTAATTTCTAAATACAGATTGAACCAAAAGTAGGTGCACAGGAAATAATAATTTTCAGCATGATCTCGCTCGCTACTGTCTGGATCATCCTCCAATCTGCCATGAATTAGCCGTGGACGATAAGGTTTCAACCCAATAGATTTCAGGATTCGTATAATAGAAGTTTGTGAAATACTCAATTCTGCTGAGGCTCTTGTTGTAGACTTACTCTCCACCTACTTTTGGTTCACTCTGTATATTATTTTTAAAACATGGAATTATCATGGTTTTCGGTTTTTAAGAAAATTAAAGGAAATTGAAAACATTGTTATACTCTTCGAATAGAGAATCCGAGAAATAAATGTATACAGTAAGAACCAAGCTGTACGCTCTGTGACAGCGTTTGTCTGCAAGCGACTATGTTGCCGATTGTCGGATCGAAATGGATGTTGATTTTTTTTCTATACTTTGGACCATAATATTTCAACTTTATGCTTGTGCGTTTAGGTGCAACACTACTCCATTCTTGGTGGTCGCATCAAATGTTCCAACAGCATTTCACTGACCACCGTGACGAGTGTTAGCACAGTGCGCTATGACTCCAGTGGTCCCGGGTTCGAATTCCGGCCTGAACATTGGCGGGCATTCTTTGTAAGTGTCCCTTCATCATTTTCATCAGATCACCCTCTCTCATCGTCGCCATTAACAAAAAGTGTCAGAGAAGCAACGTAAAATAACGTACTTCAATCAATTCAGCAGCATTTAGATTATATTGTTTGTTCCATATTTTCTGATCTGCACCGCCCGTGAAAAAAATAAATCCTGCGTACAGCCTGTATTCAAGCTTGCCTTGATTATATTATAGATTGATTGAGTTGGTATTTTAAGTCCACTTTATGCACAATAAAGCTAATCGGGACTGGACCTACAATTTAAATTGGGATCCGAACCACTATCTGTATCCACCGGGTATCGAACCTGGGATCCCTTGATGAAAGATGACGACGATACCACTACGCCATCGGGGAGTCTCCACCGTTTCTGACTATTTCATTCTGCTTACTACATAGTCTATAGAGTCGCGGTCGTCTAGACGGT